>NW_020955354.1:3155-707121 GCF_003031625.1 Empidonax traillii
GAGGGAGCTGGACCACACAGTAGCATGGGACTGAGGCCAAGGACTGTGTTTGGGTATCAGGGAGCAGTCCCTCCCTATCATTCTCTATCCTGGCCAAGCTGCCTGTCCCAGTGTGGTGCTGAGGAGCCCCATTCTGGTGGGTTGAAGCTCCTGCTGGGATCAGGATCAGATACTGCCCAGTCCCTCAGCTCTTCCTGCATGGGGGGTTTGGAGGATTGCACCCTTCCTGCCAGATTCCCATTTTCCCATCACGATTTCCCAGCATCATCTATGACCCTGTGCCTCCAACTTTCAGCAGAATGATCTTGGGGAGAGAGCTCCTGCAGGGCATGAAGGGTGCACAGGCTATATGAGCCTGATGGCCCAGCTCTAGCTCTTCTGACAGATGCTCCTGACCATGTGGTGTTTTCTTGGGCCGGTGGAGGAAGCTTTTCTGCCAGGGGGAACACGTGTGTGGCTGTGGCTGAGACAGCTGTGGCCAGGGAGCACAGCTAAGTTGGGGGCAGTGCAATATCCGTGTGTGATACTTGTTCATGTCCTGGCATTTGTGGGACAAGGCCTCAGGGACACATCAGATGAAAAAAGCATCACATTCAGTAATGCCCAAGGCAGAGCAGGGCTGCTCAGGGCTTTGGCTGCTGAGCTCCTGACTGGTCCCCTACCACTTATATGGTCAGTGGTTGTCCTGCAGGCACAGAGCTCCCCAACACTTTTCCAACAGTCAATGCTAAGCACTGCTGCCATGTTTCTTCTGTTCTCTTCATCAGGGAGCAACAACCAAACTGTAACAACGCCTGCCCCATCAGTGAATACCACCTCAAACAACACAGGTAAGGAGCAGTTTCTTCAGGTGGCCCCTTCTGGGGACACATTGGAGTAACTGAATCCCAGGGAGCTCTGCAGTGTCCCCAGAGAGGGATGAATATCTGTGCCCAGCTTTCCCTGAGATGCTCTCCTAGGGGAGAGAAGGGTGCCCAGATCAAGGCTGTGAATATGGAGGCTGCTGTTTTCCTGCTGCTGCTTTTGCCTCCTGTACCAGGCCTGGGTGCAAGAGGATCCCTTCAAAGACATGCCCAGGGCAGTCCCTGCTGGCGTCCTGAAGGGAGTTTTGCCCGAAGTTGTTTGGAGCACAGGCAGGGAGAGAGCTGTGCCACACAGCAGTGCAGGGCTGAGGCCAGGGACCGTGTTTTTTGACAGTTGCTTCCAGCCCTGTGGTGTTTCCTTGGGTAGGTGGAGGAATCTTTCTTGCAAGGAGAAACACGTCTGTGGCTTTGGCCGGTACAGTTGTGGCCAGGGAGCACAGCTAAACTGGGGTCAATGCAGTGCCTGTGTAGGGCACGTGTTCAAGTCCAGTGATTTATTAGACAAGGGGTCATGGACAGAATAACAGAATCAATTACTTTGGAAAACACATCTGAGGTCATTGAGTCCAACCTTTGACCTAAAACTACCTTGTCTGCCAGACCATTCCACCAAGTGCCACATCCAGTCCCTTGTTAAATCCCTTCAGGGTTGGTGACTCTACCACCCACCTGGACAGCCCATTCCAATGCAGAATCACTCTCTCTGTCAAGAACTTCTTCCTAATGTCTGACTCAAACCTCCCTGGTGCAGCTTTAGGCTGTGCCCTATTGTCCTACTTCTGGTTGCCTGGGAGAAGAGGCTGATAGCCACCTGGCTACAACCTCCTTTCAGGGAGTTGTAGACAGTGATAAAGTCTCTCCTCTTCTCCAGGCTAAACAACCCCAGCTTCCTTAGCCACTCCTTAGAGGGCTTGTGCTCCAGTCCCTTCAACAGCCTCACTGGCCTTCTCTGGACCTGCTCCAGTACCTCAATATCCTTCCTGTATTGAGAGGCCCAGAACTGGACACAGTACTCGATTTGTGGCCTCACTAGTGCTGAGTACAAGGGAAGAATCACTTCTGTAGCACTGCTGACCACACTATCCCTGATACAGGCCAGGATTCCATTGGCATTCTTGGCCACCTGGGTACACACTGCTGGCTCATGTTCAACTGCTGTCAGTCAGAACCCCCAGCTCCTCTTGCCTGGCCACTCTCCAGCCACTCTGACCCCAGTCTGTAGTGCTGCAGGGGGTTGTTGTGGCCAAAGTGAATGACCCGGCATTTGGTTCTGTTGAACCCCATACTGTTGGATTCAGCCCATCGATCCAGCCTATCCAGATGCCTCTGCAGAGCCTCCCTGCCTTCCACCAGATTGACACTGATCCCCAGACTTGGTATCATCTGCAGATTTGATAATGATACGCTCAAAGCCCTCATCCACACATCAGATGACACAGGCACCACATGCAGGGAGTGCCCAAAGGCAGGGCAGGGCTGCTCAGGGCTTTGGCTGGTGAGCCCCTCATGGTTCCCCATCACCTATGTGCTCAGAGGTTGTCCTGCACACACAGAGTTCCCCAAGGCTTTTCCAACAGACAATGCTAAGCAGTGCTGCCATGTTTCTTCTGTTCTCTTCATCAGGAAGCAACAACCAAACTGTAACAACGCCTGCCCCATCAATGAATACCACCGCAAATAATACAGGTAAGGAGCAATCTCTTCAGGTGGCCCCTTCTGGGGACACATTGGAGTAAGAGAATCCCAGGGAGCTCTGCAGTGCCCCCAGAGAGGGATGAGTGATTGTGCCCAGCTTTCCCTGAAATCCTCTCCCAGGGGACACAAAGGTTCCCTTATAATGGCCATGAATACCTATGACTCTTCCCCATTTCCCTGCTGCTTTTGCCTCAAGGAGCAAGTGTTTGGGAAGATTTTAGGAGACTGCTATTTTCCTTCTTGCTGGCTTTGGCTCCTGCAGCAGGCTTGGGTGCATTAAGATCCCTACAAAGACATGCCCAGGGCAGCCCCTGCTGGTGCCCTGAAGGGAGTTGTGCCTGAGGTTGGTTGGAGCACAGGCAGAGAGGGAGCTGGGCTGCACAGCAGCACGAGGCTGAGGCCAAGGACCCTGTTTGGACACGAGGGTGCAGTCCCTGTCATCCTCCATGCTGGCCAAGCTGCCTGTCCCAGTGTGGTACTGTGGAGCTCCACCGTGTTGGGTTGAATCTCCTGCTGGGGTCACGCAGAGGAGGAGCAGCTTCCCCAGTCCCTCAGCTCTTCCCGTACGGGAAGCTTACAGGATTGCATCCCACCTGCCAGCTTCCCATTTTCCCATCATGGTTGCTCAGCATCATGACCTTCTGGCTCATTCAGCAAAATGATCCTGGGGAGAAGGCCCCTATGAAGAGTGGAGGGTGTGCAGGCTGTATGACCCTGATGGCCCTGCTTGAGGTTTTCTGAAAGTGCTCCTGGCCCTGTGGTTCTTCCTTGGGCAGATGGAGGGAGCTTTCCTGCAAAGAGGAACACGTGTGTTGCTGTGGCTGAGACAGCTGTGGCCAGGGAGCACAGCTAAGCTGGGAGCAATGCAGTGTCTGTGTGGGATGCTTGTTCATGTCCTGACAGTTGTGGGACAAGGGATCAGGGACACATCAGATGACACAGGAATCACATGCAGGCATGCTCAAAGGCAGAGCAGGACTGTTCAGGGCTTTGGCTGCTGAGCCGCTCACAGGTCCCCCACCACCTACGTGCTAAGAGGTTGTCTTGCATGCACAGAGCTCCCCAAGGCTTTTTCAACAGTGCTAAACAGTGCTGCCATGTTTCTTCTTTTCTCTTCATCAGGGAGCAACAATGAAACTGTAACAACGCCTGCCCCGTCAGTGAATACCACCTCAAAACCTCCAGGTAAAGAGCAATCTCTTCAGGCAGCCTGTCTGGGAGGAGACTGGAGTACCCAAGTACCAGGGAGCTCTGCAGAGAGGGATGAGTGCTTTTGCTCAGGTTTCCCTGACATCCTCTTCCAGACGAGGCAAAGGTGCCCAGAGGAAGGCTGTGAATTTGGAGGCTGCTGTTTTCCTGATGCTGCTTTTGCCTCCTGCAGCAGGCCTGGGTGCAAGAGGATCCCTTCAAAGACATGCCCAGGGCAGTCCCTGCTGGCATCCTTAAGGGAGTTTTGCCTGAGGTTGGTTGGAGCTCAGGCAGGATGGGAGTTGGGACACACAGTAGCACAGGGCTGAAGCCAGGGGCCGTGTCTGAAGGTCTGTGCATCTTTCCTTTCTAGGTCCACCCTCCCCTATACCTCTAGGACATTCTAGATTAGATAAGGTGTCCCCATTTAATGCTCTGTCTCCCCACCACTGTTCCCTGCTGGCTTTTGCTGAAAATGAACTGAGTGTAGACAATTTCATAAGTGTTGTTTCTTTCTACTCGGGATTTCTTCCATCAGGAAAAAGATTGGTTTCAGTAGGGTCTCTGGAAACAATATCTGGAGATGAACCTTATAGGCATTGTAGCTTCATTAAGTGTTTTGCTTTTGGGGGTTGAGTAAGAATTACTATTTTTTTCCCCATTGCACAGAAAATGTCTTATCTATGAGAACATACCTACGGAGTTAAGTGAAAGATACCAGACAGGGTGAAATGCAAAATTTGGTGTCTTAGAAGGAAACTGTAATACTACCCTTTGCATAATTTACATTGAAATATGACTTTTAATTACTTTAAACCATTTAAATTAGTGATAGATATAAAATATATACTCTAAAATCTTTACAGAATGTATAATTATTCAGAGAAAATATACCATGATAATTAATTTTGGCATCCTCATTTTAATAATGTGTCTGCAGTAATGGACCCTGCCACAACACTGGGTCATAATAAGGCGAGTATGTACCAGTGTAGTATTAAAGACTCACAGGCTATTGTAGTCTGCCTTTTTCTGCTGCTTTTGGCAAACCTTGATATGCTTTCTTTGTTTGATTTGGTTTTAGTTGTATTAAATAGAGTTGAGTTGTGAATGCTCAATATGACAGATAATGAAATTCAGCCATACTCCCAGCCCTCCAGTGATATCCTGCTGGATTCTAAATGGTAAACAGTTACTATATGGACATTAAGCAAGCAAGATACAGCTCTGTGATCTGTAATTGCATCTATACTCTCTAAACCATGTCTGGTAGATTCCTTTAGTAGAAGTACACAGGAACTATTCAATATATGAGTTACTTTATATTCATGGCTATTCAATTTATATTCACTGGCTATTGCAATTTCATAGAAATACTAATGTCTTAGTATTTCTAAGTATTTCTTAGTATTTCTAATACTAATCTTTCATTTTTGTATCAGAGAACTTCTGCAGTACAGAACCTTGTGGAACAAACTTTGCTACATGTGTTCCTTTAAAAAGCAGTTATACCTGCAAGTGCAAATTTGGATTCTACTATAGCAAGGAGGATAAGAATTGTTTCAAAGGTGAGTTGCAGAAGAGCCTCTCTGTTTTTAGTTAGTTACCTGCTCAGGTGAATTTTTCTTCCCATATCCCTAGTTTTCATGTTATAACTGAAAGCATAATCAATCTGGGAAAGTAACTGCTGAGCAGTTCCTTGCTTTGCAGACAGCCACTGCTACAATGACCTAGACTGTTATCTCACAAAACAGTGATAGCCACAGAGGTTAATGTTCTAGGAACAGGTGAGTTCTCTGTCAGGGATGCTAGAGACTGAAATGAGTGGAAAGCAGGAAAAAATGCAAGTGTAAACCTGAGACTGATATCAGTTGTGAAGATTTTAAAAAGGCCAAACTCATGAAGACCTCTGAAAAACCGGATTGATTTCCCCATTGCTAAACACTCATCACAGACCTGTTGAAATGCGTCTCTGAGATGCTGTTGAAGGCCAAGTGTGTGAGCAAATAGGGCTTCTTATTTAAAGTGCAAGCAAGACTCTCAAATTTACTTGTGAGACCTAAGAAGCAGGTTGACACTCAATCACTTTCTTTAATATGGTGAACCATGTTAGCTGCTTAGTAGCTGCAGCTTTGGAGTCCTTAATATACGTTTTTTCTCATTAAATGCTGTAACACCTCACAGAGAGTCTTTCAGTTTCAGACCATGCTGACAGTTTAGTGTTATTCAGTTTCCTAATCAGGACAATTTGGTTGAGCCCAGGATCCTGCCTTCTTCCCAGGTAGCCAGAGCAAATCCCCCTTTGTGACTCAATTGATTGAGCAAACATTTGTCCCCTACTGATCCCTCCAGTATATGAAAAATAGCACTGATGGTTTTCCGCATTGTAAATCCCCATCACTGAAAGCTGGAGAACTCTTAAGGTGAAACCTCACTTTCTTGAATGCTTTCTAACTTATATTCTCTCTTCTCATTTCAGGGGATGTATACCCAGGGCTCATTAGTGTGAAAGGAAATTACAGTGATAGTGTTGAGATTGTAAATTCCACGGAGTATGAAGAGCTGTTCAACTTTGTATCAGAACTTGTGAGTGACAGTGTTGGTTTTTTTCTGTATATTTCATGTTGTACTGGGTGTTATGAAGACAGAGAGGACACACACTGCCTTTAATGTGGAGCCTAGAAGAGTTTCATTTGAGAAAACTACTTCTTTTGAAGAACTCTCCGTACTAGTTTAGACCTAATCGTAAAAGACTTGAATTTTGCCCTCAGATGACTCTCACTGAAGTGAAGTATCTGATTTAAGTAATGTCTGCATTTTTGGTACCACTTTCATTCTGGGGAGTTCTCACATAAATTGGTCTGCATCTTTCACCAGTCCCCCTCCAGACACAACAGGGCTGAGTGAAGTTCCCCAGCCTATTGAATTTCTGAACTCCACTTTTGCTGGAGACTCAATAATACTCAGTGGGTGTGAGTAAAAAATGAACGATTTTTTTTTTTAAAGAAAATTATCATTTCCACACAGCACAAACTTTTCAGAATGTCTGTTCAGCTGTTTCTAAATACCTGAATAACAATACTCTTCCATAAGCCTACCAGTATTACTATTTTAATATTTAATGCTGTTAATTAAATGGATACTACACATTTTGAGTATTCTATGATTGTGCACAAAATCTGGTAATAGATTTCCTGGAAAAATAAGATGAACAGTTTAAGTTATGCTGTTGTGTTGAAACAAGTGGATTTGCTTATGGTTCTTTCTGGTAGTAAGGAAGAAGAACTAGTAGACACCTCTAGTAGACATTTGATCAAAAAATATTCATCAGATAATAATCAGAAATCATCAAAACTGGTTATCAATTTCTGACTGTTATTATATTGCTTCCTGTGAATGTTTTATCAGAAAGTGACCAAAAATTGTTCCTCTAGAATGTCTAAAAGTATTTTCCTCAATTTTTTTGTCCAGCATTTATTCATGGCATAGCAAGAGAAGAACACGATATGTAGGACTAGAATAGGAATAATGTAGTAATAGAATGTAAAAGTGAAAATAGCATAGAAAATTATTTTAATTTTATTGTAAAGATAGTTTATCTTTCATTTCAGTTGAATTAGACATCTTATCCTTTTCTTGTGGTGCCTCTTGCTTGAGTGGCAGTTGAAGGCAGCTGTCACCATTAGTTGTTCCCTGCTACACATGGGATGAGGGAGAGCAGTGACTTTTCTGCTGACTTCATTCCACTCCCAGTGCTTTCACCAGCTTCTCCCCACAAGATCAACCCCTTATGATTCCACTTCACTGCATCTTAGGGACACGTGCCATCTAAAAGGATGCCTACTTCTCCCTCTTCTCTCTTGTTGACTGGTACCATGGAGACACCCTCCTAAGCAATGAGTTTGCAAGAGTGTTTGTAGCTATCCAGCCACTCCAGTCCAGTCCAGCTATCCTAATGCACTGCCAGACATTCATTATCCATCCCTCCACTGCTCTCCCATATTCCCTGTCCTCCCATATTCTACAGCACCACCCCACTACTCCTCTTCTGCAACACCTTAGGAGTGTATATAACTGATCAGCTTGCTTGATTTGGGCCTATGGTTGCATGTTCTGGATTAAAACTCTACATCTGAAGCCTCGGTGGTTCATGTGACTTTGGTCTATGTTTCAGCTTGCCCTTAACCATGATTCTTTTTTTTTTTATAGTTTCAAAAGGCCTTAGGAAGTTTACCTGGCTATGTAGAGACTGTCATCGTGGAAATTATGTAAGTTTGCCAGTTTGTTTTTGCACAGTACATGCTTCCACACACCCCATTTTAATCTTTTCCCATGGAATACTCAGTTCAATAAAGAATATGGGACGAGTTCAGTTCAGAATGCTTTCCCTTAAAGAAGGACATTCTTTTCATATTTTTAAAGTTTCTTGGATGCTCGCCCCCATTTTTCCCCCAAAATGTCTGTGACATGGGCTGGCTGACACAGCTCCACAGTGGATGTCCTACTTTTAGCACCATGTAGGATATAGCACTATGCTATAACTAGCAGTCCCCTGTGATATCTGACATGTCTGAAATTGTAACAGTTAACTTCAAGGTTCCCATGCACACTTGCAGATCCCACTCAGACTCCCAGTTAATTTAAAAAACACCCTTCTTTACAGAAGGCATACAAAATGCATCTCACTGTGCATTTGTTGGTCCCTCCTGATGGCAGGTTAAATTAAATGAGCTGTGGTGACTGTAGCTGTGGAAATAGGTCCTTTGCTGATCTAGGTGGATGTCCCTTTCTTCCCATCCCCATCTCTTAGAGGTTACTGTCCCCAGAGTTCTGCCAGCTTCTTTGTGAGTGGTTCCTAAGCAGTTGGCATAGATCCTTCTACATTGCAAACAGACCCTTCAGAATTCACTGTGGTCATATCCTGAACTATCCTCACCATGCTTCAGGATGGGTTCTCCACATCATGCCTGGATGACACCACAGGCTGATGCAAGCATGTGAAAGTTAGGGCTTAACAGATAAGGTCCTCCACACTGCAGGTCACTTGAGGTTAGCTCAGTTAAAAAATGTCAGCTGTGTGTCAACAGCACACGAAGGAGCAATGTTGATAGCATTAAATCCAACAGCTACCTATTTATATCTGGATCTACTGCAAAGATGGCTGTTAATGTATTCCTAAGCTAGACTTAAATTCGTTTTCAGGTGTCTTGGCAATTACCTACACCATGGGAAGAAAGAAGCTAGGGGAGAGAGGGAGATTTGGCTGAAAATTTCTCTTGTCTTTGCTATCCGTATGGATTATATGAAACTTTTAAATGGTACTATGTGTACTTTTCAGACCTCCAAAAAATATCAGAGCTGAGCCTCAAACAGACGTAAAAGTGATAAACATGTTTAAGGAGAACTCAGATGTGAACAAGACATCAGTTTCTAATGCAGTAATGCAAACAATAAATGCAAATCTGTCCTACAAAGGTATGTAACTTCTTACTGTGGAAGTAAATAATCAGCAGAAACAGAGGTTTCTATCTTCAGACCTGGTTGGAGGATTTATGTGTGCATAAAAGCCCATCAAAGCATAAGCCTTGTTGATTTTAAGGAGCTTAATGCTCAGTCTTGTGTAATTTTGAAGATTCAACCACGCAGCGCTAGGCTTTTTTGTCTTACTAAGGCTTTCTACTTCCTGTGTGGAAAGAAGAGAAGGAAAATACTTATACCCAAGTAAGCAATGGCATGGTGATTTTAACCTGCTGAGTGTTAAGTGGTGGGAAAAATCAGGATAAAATATATACAGACAAATATTGTGCTTCTGAGAGTAAGCCAGTATTTTACTGGAAAAATAGGATGAAACTCTCTTTGGACTTCTTCTATAATTAGCTGTGGTAATTGAAATGAGGCCTCACATATTAGTTACAGAGCTAAGTGATTAATTGATCTAAACCAGTAAATTCTTGCATTACTAAATTACTTGGAGAATTATTTCCTAAATGAAATATGGATTTTTCTCTCTTTTTTTTTTTTTTTTTTTTTTTTTTTTTTTTTTTTTTTTTTTTTTTTTTTTTTTTTTTTTTTTTTTTTTTTTTTTTTTTTTTTTTTTTTTTTTTTTTTTTAACATGATCCCATTTTGAAACCAGCTTTCTCACAAGGTATAGCTAACAACTAAAAGTGTCCATTTCATGACTTACAGCCTGAGCTTGGTCTGTGGAGGTGAATGTATCTACCTCCACCATGACATTTCTTGCATTCTGTTCCTAAATGTGAGAAGGAAACAGAATAAAACCTGAGAGCTTGCAAAGCACCAGCACGTACCTCTAATGTGCGCCAGGCACTGAGGTTTTTGAACCATTCCCACCACTGGGTCATAGATCTAGAGAGCAATGTGCTGGGCAAACAGGATACTGACACTGCTCATGAAATGAGCTGCTTGCCCATAAATATTTAAATCTATGTAGAGCTGTATGGGATCTGGGCCTCACAGTTCAGCTGTGGAAAAAACTAAGGGAATAGTGACAGGGTTTTCTGTAGTTTTTTTTTTAAGGTGAGTCAGAAATTCAGTGTTCAGAATATGAACTTATGGGTAGAATTTCCCTTTTCATAGACTGGAAGACAGGAAGGTTTGGAGACAGTTGTAGGAGGTTGAGAAATAGGAAGTCAGAAGGTATGATGGAGACACGACCTTAACTGGTAAAGAGCAAGGGAAAAGAAATGGTTGATCCAAAAACCTGCAGTATTGATGTGCCAGAAAAAGAACGTACACATTTTTTTCTTTAGAATTACTAAATAATCAGTTTATGATTTACTAGGTGAGTGCACTGCTTTCTGTGAAATATTATTAGTACTCAGGTTTGCTCCCTATTTCTCTTTTAAAGCGGTGAACCAATGTGATGTGTTTCAATGTGATACTCGAACCTCAGAGTGTGTAGAAGAGCCGGTTCTAGAATGCAAATGCAAAAAAGATTTAGGAAAGATAAATCAGGATGATCGTTCTTGTTCAGGTAAGAACTTTGCTACTTTATCTATCCCTGAAAGTCTGACCTGCTTATTCCCTGTCTCAGTCCCTCTTTGAAAAAGGGTGCTGCTCAAATGTGTTGACCTCTAAATATCAGGGAATGCATGTCTTATTAAAAAAAGCCATAGAAACACGTTCTCACATTTCACACATCCATAATTCTATTCCAGTAGAATAAACTACTAAAGCTTGACAAAATCATCACTGAAACCAGTGAGTGGGCAATTCTTTAAATACATTGTTAGGCTCTTGGTAGGAACTGAAACCTAAATAGGTAAAGGATGGAACAAATTGAATCCTGTATTCACAGCCTTCTCTGCTAGTAGATATTTTGGGAATAAATTCTGCAAGCTACTTGAAGGCAGCTATGGGAAGGCTGACAGAACTAGAACCCTCATGATGCACTACAACGACCTGTTCACTGTTCACAGTTCTAGGTTTGCGTTACCTGGATTTAGACAGGTTTCTGTGGAAAGAATTATTTTTGTGATTTTTAGGAACTGTCAGTTGTTGGGGTTTTATTTTCTTTACAGTTTTGAATGTTTTACTGGGTGCTCTGTTTATATTTTTAGCTATCCTCCAAAGCCCTGCAATATACCTTATTTTCTTCTTATGGAAACTAAAATTTTTACACTACAGAAACTAAAAAAAGTCTAAGATATGAGATTTTAAGAAAAACAACAAATATTTCAAACACCCATGATAAAATTATGAAAGCTGCCTGCAATAAAGCCCAGTGAGATGTGACCCAGTGTAGTCCTTTGTGGCCCCTAACCTGTCTAAATCTGATCCAGCTTTAGATCAGCTGCAATACAAATTATCTACTGTCAGATCAAACTGCAGGTCATTGCTTGCCTATGTAAGATGCAGCCTAGATAGATTTAATTTTGATGAAGCTGAATGGTTTTAAACAAAGCTAGTTCACTTCTAATTTTGTACTTTTGTATTTCAGCTTCTGGTCTACATAGGTATAGTCCTAAAGAAGCCATTCTGGTGCTTTGAAGAATGAGAGAGTTGAGTGTGTTTTCAGTGCAATAAAAAAAAAAAAGGGGGGGGCAGAGGGGGCTACCTTTAACACTGATTTTAAAGGGAGGGGCTATCTTCAATTAACTCATATTTTTTCCCCCTGAAAATACAGTTTGCAGTGAAAGCTGTTCTACACAAGCAAACAAGTACTGCACAATACGAAATGAGATTCCAGCATGCACATGCATGACTAACTTTAAATACAGGGATGAAGAATGCATACCGTGAGTATTCAGCATCTTACTGCATTCCTGTGTCCTAGGCAAAGACAGGGGAGAGGGGAGAGGGACATCTAACATGGGGTCAGCCACAGTCTAGAGGAACAGGCTGCAGCTGTGTGAATCAGAGAGATGCCCAAGGTGGTTCACCGGTGGACAAATTCCCAAAGTGTCCCAAGTTATGGCATTGTTTTTTTGTGGGCATTCATAATACCTGAGAGGAAAGCCAAGGAGGCCCAGGGTCACCCATGAGTCAGTGAAGAGGATAAACTACTTGACTGCATAAACACAAACTACTCCTTCAGAGTAACTGGACCATGGCAACTGGTATGCTGAGGTGTTTAGTAAGCAACGGGCATTAGAGCAAGACTTGCATCAAATCCCTGGAATGTTTCCACTGATACCAGTGGGGACTGTTTCCTCATAACTTTCAGACCTATGTTGTTTCATCTTGGTTTTCTCTCTAAGGTTATTTCTGTCAGCTCAGGATCAGAGCAGAATGGTGGTGTTTGCTGGTAAAGCCAAGTGACTGATTGTGCTCTGCTCTGGTGGATAAGCAGGGGGACCTTACTCCCCATGCCCATTAATTCAGCTCTTTTACTAGTTATTGCTGCTGCACACTGAACACTTCTTACCATAAGGCTGATATATTTTAAATACAAGAAACTAGTATGGGAAGAAGATGAGTGCTCAGTCCTTACAGACCTTACGTTGAGGCATTTGATAAAGACAATGTGTGGCAATTTCAAGTGTCTCAGAGGTGCAGAGCCACTTCTTTGGAAAAATTAGGCAGTTCTTTAGAAAAATTAGGTCTTTTTAACGTTTGTCAGACTAAGAATCTGAAACTTTGAGTGCCCAGATCACCAATCATTCTGAAAATCTCAGATTGTTTTACTCTAATGAAAGTAAAGAGTTCAATATTAAGAGGAAACCTTTAATAAACACACCTTGCAATGAAATTACTGACAAAAGGGGGAAATATACTATTGTTCTGTGATCATAGAATTATAGAATTGTTTGGGTTAGAAAGGACTTTAAAGATCATCTGTTTAATGACATTATCTTTTTTTTTTTCCTTTTTCTTTTTTCTCGCCTGTAGTTGTCAAGTGGGCTATTCTGGGGAGAACTGCACTGACAGTAAGTACAAGAATTTCTGATTTTTAATTATAACGTGGAAAATAATACCTGGCAATGTTTAATCTGTCTGAAATAAAAAAAAAAAAAAATTACAAGTAGCAGCCTTTAGGCATGCCTCCGTTCTGCATTTATAGCAGGGAAACGTTAGGGAAACAAAAAAGGAGTGAAATTTATCTTATGCCTTATGTGCCTAGGGCATGGAAAGAGCCTGTCTGATACCTAACTACACATTTTAGCAGCAATACTAGCTTAAGAACCCCTGCACCCTCTTAGTTGTTCTTGTCCCTCAGCTATAACTACGCGTAGAACCACTCAGTGCATGATATCAGGAACTTGAGCTGTGATCAAAATAGCATTCAGAAGAGATGGTCTGTAATGCAGATCCTTAATTTACATCTTTCTGTGCCCACAGAGAGTTGTAAGCACAAGGAGCCTGGGAATAAATGACATCTTTTCATATCTTCCTTCCTCCCTCCTTTCCTCCCTCCCTCCCTCCCTCCCTCCCTCCCTCCCTGCCAGGTACAGAACTTGTTTTTCAATATTCACCATGAGTTTTCAATTGATACATTGATGGGTTTTGTTTGCTGTTTTTGTTTTCCCCAGACACTGAACTCATCCTTATAATAGTGGGTACAGTTTTAGGAGCCGTTATCCTGATTCTAGTGATAGCAGTCTCTATAATTTCAGCAAGGTAAGAGTATTTCTTATAATTGAAGCTGCACTGCTGCATGTTCATAGAGAACTAAGCAGAAATTTAGAGAAGAGCAGGGCTGTGGATGTGGTTGCAGACCTAGCTGGGCAGACATGTTCACTTAAGCCATACAGTCATCAGAAAATGCCCTTATCAATATGCACTTCCAAGAAGCATTTATTCTCTTGCTGTGAATTCAGCTATGAAAGCTTCAGTCAAGTCTTCAAAATACACACCTGATCCATGAGTCATAATCCTGCCCTAGCTAGTATTGACATGGCATCTGGATAAGACTGAAGAAGGATGCTGATATCAGAAGACTGTGTGGCCCAAATTCAGACCCTCTGCAGCTTTCCCTGCTAGCACTTCAGCTCAAGGCCTGGCACGGCCTTTTCAGCTCCATACAGGTGTCATTCTCAGCCAAGCATCTCCTTAAGGCTTGCTATTCCCGGTGTACTGGCAAATGTCTGATTGCAGTTGCACCTCCTAACATCTGTCCACACAATAAATACTCAAGCAGCTGCTCTGCCTTTGCTCCCAATGCTGCCCAGGTAAAGATGCCTACAAGACATCTGCACCCACAGCACACAATGCTCACCAGCAGGTGCACAAGCTGGCCAAGTGTGTGTGTCCAGCTTTGGCTGCAGGCATGAGGGCACCTTTTCTTAACTAGTCTAATGAACGCCTTATTTCTTCCTCTGCATAGTCAGTTGGAGGTAGTGGTGGTTGAAAGAAACTCCTTTACTCTAGGAACTAGCTGAAAGAGGCCAAAGTCCCCCTCTGTCTCTCCTAGCAGCTTTGCCTCACCTGTGAGAAAGGATGCCAAACTCCGTACTCTACTACAATAATTACAATTATAACAATGATAACAAGGGTTATGCAGTAGGTATTCTATAAAAATCAGTTGCACGTTTCAGAACAGGACTGAGAATTCAAAATAAGGTGGGAGTGGACAACTCAATAAGTTTGACTGACTTAATAAGTAAGGCACAATAAATAATCTTTTAAAACCTCCTTTGTTCTTTCATTTCCTCTGAAGAGCCAAGGACAAAAAAAATCCAGAGAAGAAGAGGCTGATAAAGTCAGAATATTCCAACAGAGATATCTCTGATGATAGACCGACCATGATGTTCCCCAGAGTCCAGACCACTTCTGGCCATGCAAACCCAGGATATCAGCCAAACAACCCATATGAGATGCCTTCCACAAATAGAGGTCGTTTTTCAGAGATGGGTTTTGATGATTTGGTAAGTGTTTCACACAGACCTGTGGGAATTGCATGGTAAAGGGTCTAGAGAGTAAGTCCTAGAGAGGAGCATAGTGTTGTGGGCTACGGACACTGCTGGAACCTAAACTTCACTTTGTCCATCCTTCCTTCATCTAGAAGACCAAAGTGGTATAAAGGCATCCAAAGAACTGTAGCTGCAGCTGGAAAACTTTGCCTTAATACAGAGATCAGCACTCAACTTATAAAGATCTCTCCAAAGTCCCAGTAGTCATCCTCGAGTCACAGGAGGGAAACATGAAAAGCAAGGGTCAAAGCAACAGCTTGGCTGCCCAGGATCTGCGGTGTCATAGGACATTTGACTGCACTGACCAAACACTGCTCACCACAGGTGTGCCTGCAAGCATCACAGGCTGTTACCACCTGCACTCCTTTTAAGCCAGTTGTGGAGTCAATAAGTGCTGCAGTGGCCCTTCCCAGATGCAGCCTCATGCCACATTTACAGACAGCTTAAGCTGGGACAGCTGCCCAGAGAGTAGGTGTCCTCCCACCTGCTCTGCTGCTGCCTCGCTCACAGCAAAAGCCTCTGCAGCTGCTGCAGCACTGCAAAGGGGCAAACTGTGAAGTGCCATGAGCAAGCTTTTGCATTACTGTAGCCCAGAAGAGCCTGGTCAGCAGAGGTGTGTCATTAGCTGGAAGGTGTGTTCTAAAAAAAAAAAAAAAAAAAAAAAAAAAAAAAAAAAAAAGCCTACATTATCCCTGAATTCTGCAAGGGAACTGTAGAGGAAGCTCCACACACAAAGATACATCTCACCATGTCTGCTTTTATCTTGCCAAGCTCCCCTTAAGTTTCTCCCAGAGTCATATAATCTCGGTTCCCTAGAGTATACGCTACGATATGATTGATTGCTGGGTTCAGCAGTAGTCAAGTAAATAAGAAGCACATTTTATGTTCAAATCTTGTGTAAATGACATTTTAGTTCCACCTCTATGGTGCAAGAAACCACCTCTGTTTAGTGAAGAAAATCTGTTTAATTTTAATACATTTATATGTTTTGCAGAATTGAGGTCTAAACCGTGACAGGAGCAGCCCGGATATTTGATGTTAAAAAAACACAACAGCTTTAAAAAGCTGCCAATTAAGAGAAGAAAAACATCTAAGTAGTTAGTTGATTGGTCAGATTTGCATGGGTTTGGGCATTTCTAACTTTCCAAAGGTGTCTACTTTTCACTGATTCAAATCTGCCTGTTTGGTTTTCCTTGAGGGTTGGTGTATCTCGGTGAAGGGGCTCTCACGTGCAGTGTGCTACATGCTGAACTCTTCTGAGAAAGGAACTTTCTGACCTAGGGCTACTCCTTATTTCTCTTCTCCTCTTGTCTAAATTCTCTGTAGTACGAACCATCACGGGAGCGTGGGGGCTTTAGGATGCAGAGCAGATACTAAGTGACAAGAGCCGTAGAAGGACGGACGACCACCACAACACTGGATCAAACCAAAGAGTTTCGCAGCCTCTCACCAATGGAGTTACTTCAGCAGAGGAGACAACAAAGTCCTTGATCCCAGATTCTCTCAAGATTTTCTAAAAGAAGACCCCCACTTGAAAGAGATCATGGACAACTCTGAAATAAGGCAAAAATGTAGTTAGGGGATAGGGAGAAGAAGAAGATATCTTTTAAAAGAACTAATGAGCTTCAATAAACATTAGACTTCTTTGAGAAGACCAGCACATCGGCAAGAGAGTGAGTGTATACAAGATATCAGGATTTTAATCCTGCTGTTTTTCAGTTCTTCTGGAAGGTGGTCCAGGCTGAAAAATGTCAGCATCCAGAGCTTTGCCTTTATTTGTGCTCACTCAATTTCAGCTAAGGCTTTGGGCAGGTCAAAACTGTTTTTCATGAGAATCTACTGTGTTTTTTACTATATCAGATACAGTCTTCTTTACCCTCCTCAACCCCCCAGTATTTCCTATCTGAAAGCGTTCTGTTCAGATCTCTGTTGACATATGTTGCATAAGACAATGGCACTTGTCTGACCTTTTCCACAGCCTTCCTTTCCAATAAAATGGCAAGAAACAATATCTTCAAACAAACAACTTTGTTCTCCTTGTTGCCCAACTGCATTGATTTTACATTCTCAGTTCCTGTGGAAAGTGTTAGTTTTTTTTTTTTTTTTCTCTTGCTCTCTTTATATTTGAATGATCTTCTGGTTGGTGTTGGGGTTTTTTCCCCCTGATTTCTTACATATGGTCAGAAAATATACCTTTAAAAGAATCCATATTTTACCAAGTGTGCATTATCTATTGTCTAGCATTAACATTTCCTTTATATATATATATAAAAAAATGTATATGCACACATATGTACATATATTTATAGATTACATTCATTTAAAACATCATTTAATTCTGTTATATTTTCTGTTTTGGATCTTATAAATGCAGATTACCTTTTCCTATTAAACATTATTTTTTCTCAGTACCAAGACTTCCTTATGTTGCTCCCAGTGGTGTAAGTGGTTTTTTATAAGTCTGGAGAGTATTTTATGTTAAAATTTGTGCTGAATTTAGACACAAGTGTGCACAGACTGGTTACATCAGCATCCAGCTTTTACTCAGAGGTTCTGATCAGAAATGTTATTAAATCTTAATGAAGCTAAAATGTTTATTGTTGTAAGACTGGCACCACTTCTTGGTGGTTGTTTTCAGTGGGAACTGGGTAGTTAATGCAGCTGGATTCCTTTGAAAATGCTGGACAAGTTGCTCTCTTTGATGGCAGCTGCTAATGGCACACAGCTGAAAAAAGAAGTATCTTTCAGCTTAGGTGACAAGTTTGGAGTCAGTGGTTGCAAACACTGTATGTGGCTGTAGAGGTTACCAGGATGTCCGTGCATGTTTTCAGTGCTCTAACCCTAACCCTTCCTCCAGCTAATAAAGCCCTGCAAGGGGGACCGGCTCCCTCCCCCAACAGTCTAACGCGTGGCTAATGCCCCCTTCTTTTTCTTTGGTTCCCGTGTGTCTCCACCATAATCCAGGTGAAGGAGATTCTCCCAGCTTCTAACACTTCTGCTAAGTTCTCTCCTTCTTCCCCTTTTCTCTGATTTTTCAGCAGCAGGAAGAGGTTCTGCTGCCAACAGCATTCCATTAACCCCACGCAAACTCCACTTCGGGGAGCTTGCACAGTGTGAGACACTGGAAAATGGACAGGATATAGATAGGAACTGACAAAAAGTCATGAAGCTGAGTGTAGACTTCTATTTCCTTCAGCTGTCTGCTTTTGCTGGAATACCCCCTCCTCCCCTTCTTTGTATAGCAGACTGAAACTTAGGGTTATGTGGAGTCAAATAAAAAGATTTCTCTAAATCAAGAGATAACAGCCCACCGGATGGGTCATCGTGGTTTTTTATTGAAGTAAATGGTCTGGTTCCATCCACACAGGGCAGAGGATCCTTAAAATACAAGTAACTACCTGCTACAGAGGCACATGAAAAGGCCTTTAAGTGTTATCTCCTATTCTTTTGCAAAGCAATAGAGATTGGAAATGCAGCCAAAAGCTCAATGATAAACGAAACTTTAATGCAGTAAAACTTTATTGAGGGTGTGATATCCAGATATCTGCTGCTACTGATAACAAAAGCAGCAAAAATAGACAGGTGTGTGTGTCATTTAGCTGCACTGGAATTTTCATTGCTCTAATTCAAAGCTAATTTCTGCTACTGCAAGCAGGTCTTATTTAGCCCATGCTGGGAAGAGGCTATCAGATACCATAGAGAGCCTACTCTTTTGCATTTCAAAGGCTGATACAGTTATTTTATCTGGACTGGAATTCTGTACTGAAAGGGCAAACTCTCAGATATTTCACTTCTCTTTGGCTATTAACAATGTGTGATTCTGCTGGGAAATGTGATAATGGAAAAGAGCTCTTTGTGGTGTTTTATGACTGCTGCTGCTTGGCTCATTGTTTCTTTCAGCTGTCCATCCTTCAAAATCCAACCAGGTATGGAAAAGGGATCTGGGTGTAACCTTCCTCCATCTATGTGAGTGAGGACATGCCTGCAGGCTGAGTGGCTCCAGGGATCTGCCACGCTTGTTTCGCATCCTGGATTCTCCCATCCATCTTCTTCCCTGAGATTCAGGGTGTTCTGCTGGCACATGACCTGCAGAGGAGGTGGAGAGGTGCTGCCACTCAAGTCTGCCACCTACTTTTGTCCTAAACCAAAAATTACTCCAGAGAGTGTTATTGCTTGGCACATCTGCACAGGTTGTGCCAAACAGTGCTAAAGGAGTTGGGATAGAGGTTTGCTTGGTTATAACACGTACTTGCATGGGGATATTTAGGTAGCTTCAGTCACATGCCATTCTCCATTTATCTGGATACACCCAAGCATACTCAAGCAATGTGGGGTGGGAGGGGAAGGATATGGTGCTGGGGATGGCAGTGGGGTAAGAACCTGAGTGTGGGCAGCTGCATTAGAGGTGCTGCACCACAGGAATGTAACGAGGTGGCTGGGTAAGAATGGGTGGGGTGGTCAGCCCTGCTGTTGTTAGCACTGCTTATATCTGAAACCAGCCTGAAAACTGAGACCTAAAACTCTGCTTCCGCACCATCACCAGCAAAGCCCAGCATCCAAACTGGCATGTGAAAGCCAGCACCTTTCAGGCCTGAAAGCAGGAAGCACTTTGCATTTTTTCTGTTTATCCCTTGGTGAAAACACCCCCCCCCCCTTGTTTTCTTTATGAGACTGTTTTCACATAGATCCTGCATGTGATGCAGCAGGCTGGAGGCATAAACAAGTAAGAGTGAATAATGGAGGTAAGACACTATTACAGACTAAGAGGCCTGACTTTTCATTTCTTCTGTACTGTGAGTTTGATGGCTGGTTCTTTTCACGGTGAACAATAGCACTCCTAACAACCAGAGGGACAGAGGCAAGGGAAAATGAACCTCTCCTCCAGCAAGAATTGTTCACCTCCTCAGTAGGAATGGCTTCCCCAACAGGAACCCCCAGTATGGAGAGCATTTAGGGAAACTCAGGGTGAAGGCTGAAGGGATTCAGGCAGGTGCCATGGTGAACATGACTGTCCCTACCTGGTTTTGGGGAGACCACCTTGGCTTCATCCAGGGCTCAGGAGGTTAACTGAACCTTGGTACAATCCAGAGACCTGGGATCCTACTTGAAATCTTGGGTTCAATTGCCCAGGGCCACAAATCAGAGCAAGGCAAGTGAGGCAAGCCTAGCACTGCCTCATCTGCCACTCCTGTGAGAGGAGGAATGCCATTTTTCAAGTTTGGCAAATACAAAGTCGTCAATTGCTATATTATCCCCATTTTCCACCCTTCACCCTTTCATTTTTAGCACAGTAATATTCTCCACTTCAAAGTCTTGTGTCTGGTGTCTGTGGATGGAGCAGCTTTGCTTACCAAGGGTTCTCAGAAGGATAAAATTGACCTCTTCCACATTTTGGGGTGTGAGCTGAAGATACTGATTTTTACAGCAACTAGTCAAAAAAATCCCCAAACCCAACCCTAAAAGCCCAAAGTGCTCTAAGAAGAGGGAAATCTATAAAACATGTCAGGTGGCAACTAAAAAGGAAATAAACAGGGCTAAAAATAAGAATCCATAAATTGCCTTGCTGCTGATACAGGGCTCTTTAAATATAACAAAGCCACAAAGGCAGCTAGGAAATTAGTGGGAACGCTGATGACAAGAGTATAAAAGGGGCAGGTGGGGATGATAAGGTAGCAGAGAAGGTCAGTGATATCTTTGTGGCTGATTTTACAGCTGAAGCTGTCGGGGAGCTTCCCACATGTGCCAGTGTGCAGCGGACCAGCTGGAGGAACCAGAGCTATCAGAAGTACAAAGGTAACATAGCATAAAGAGCTAACAGGAGTAAAGGAAGGTAAGTGAAGTAACTAGGTAACGGGAAGGATAAGGCCAAACAGAAAAAGTGGTTGTTAATAAGTGACCAAGACCAGGCAGTGCTGGTCCTGGGGACCCAAAGGAGCAGCACAGCCCAGTGTTGCAGATGCAGGGGGCTGCAGTACCCGGCTGTGTGCCCAGGCACAGCCAGCCCATCACACCCTAAAGACTCAGTGAGATGCACTGAGCTGTCACTGGTGGGTCTCAAAACCACTGACTCAGGGTGGCAGCCAAACACCCACCAGAATCTGGGGGTACATAAAGCTGTGAGCTTGCTGTCACAGGATGCTGTGGATGCTGTATCCGCAGGTTCAAGAGGAGATTAGGCAAATTCAAGGATGCAAATGTCTGAGAGAGATGTAGCCCCTAAAAATAGGATGAGAAAGTGGGTGTGCTGGAGGAAGGGACTGTAAAAGGAACTGGGCCCCCAAGACAGTCCCTCCTGTTGCAGTCTCTGGACAGAGACTGGGGCTGGATAGACACCCTGGGTCAGAGGGACATTTCTCACCTTCTGCGTGCATTGACCTGTTTTATTCAACACAGCTTGGGTTGAAAGGTGATGCCTGTAGCATGGGTACATAGTGGGTCTTGCATGTCCTAATTATGCCCAGGCTGCTCATAGAACAGGGAGAGGCAGGGTACAGGTGCTGTACATGGGGCTCTGCTGTTTATGTAAAAACAGCCTCATAAAAGAAACAAAAAATTTCACATGCAAACAACTGAAAAAATGCAAAATGCTTCCTGCTTTTGAATCCAGAAGGTGCTGCCTTTCACACACAAGCTCCAAGGAGAAACCTCCAGAGAGCAAACTCTATTCCTCTCCTCCAGGAAAAGCAAACCAAGACCAACAGCTCCCACTCTCCCTCTCCTGGTGGAAGCAAAACAGTTTATGAAGGAGCTGTGCCTCACCTGCTTCCCTTTATTCCAAATTCCCTGGGAATGTCTCCAAATCTTGGGCAGTGTCTCCCATGGCGCCCTCCAAGGTGGGCAATATCAAAGGAAGCAGAGAAAAAATTATCTGCCCAGGTGGTGGCCCAAACATGGCAGAGATTTCCCTAGGGGAACTGGGAGACTTGCAGGGCCAGATAAAGTTGAAAAAAAAAACCAGAGCACTGGAAGCAATAAAAAGTATTGCCCAGGACTCCAAAGAGGGTTGAGGAAGAGCCAACATTGGCAACATGGCTTTTATGCCAACCAAGCATTTTCTTTCTTTTTTTTTTTTTTTTTTTTTTTTTTTTTTTTTTTTTTTTTTTTTTTTTTTTTTCTCTCCTGTTCTGAAACACTAATACACTGGTAGCACCCTAAAGGGACATTTGTCCCAGCTGGTTTCCCAGTTTGGCCATCTCTTGGTAGCCATTTTTTGAGAGTGACATTAACAGCTTCCCTGAGTACTGTCCATCACATCTTGGTGGGTGGGAGGGCAAAGAAATCCCTCAGCCCTCCTGAGAGAGCCCCCCTAGACCCTCGCTGGTGGCATTGCTGCCTGTCCCTGATGCCTGGATGTAGCTGGGGAGAGAAAGTCTGCTGCATGAATGAGACTTTGGGGGAAAAAAAAGTCTTTCTCTGAAGTCTTTTATCCATAGAGATCCTTTTATGGGGTAAATCAGCCAAAAGTTAAAAAAAGAGAAATGTTTCATATCTGGAACAGTCAATGAATTCAAAAGGTCATTATAGTGCTAAGGTTCCTAATCCCCTCTCAAGCAGAGGAATGTTTAAATTGGTGTGAACCAGGGGTCAAGTCCAGGCAGGTATTTTAGTGCCTAACTTGCACTGACATTAATGGGAATAGGGGTCTCTGGGGAGGAATTGTGGACCTGGGCCTCTATATCATTCCTGTAAATGAAACAGGGCTTGTGTTGCACATGTGTAACAGCACGTTATTATTCTTTTAAAAGCAAGGCTTTTCCTTGTAGACTCTTCAGCATTTCTCAACTGCTTTGTCCTCCAAGTTTGGTGTGAACAGATTCTGCATCAGGCTCATGCTGGGCAAAAACTGCTTGCCAGAAAAACAAGCAAAATTCCAGAGTCCAGTGATTTATTTAATGTAGGGATTAAATAGCCAAGTGTCAACTGAGATTTGAAAAAACTGCATGGGACATTGGGAGGTCCAAACTGCACAGATCCAGGTGAATTCCTTGGAAACCCATTTGTACCTCCAGAGCACTCTGCTTGTCCAGGTGCTTAGGACTGAGGTTTTTACTCCATTCAGTGGGAATTTTGCCAGAGATCTGAGTGGAGCCAAGCCTGTCTGGCTTTACCTGTTGACATTTTAAATCATATTTTATGATTCTTCCCCTACACATAGGCATACAAAGGGAATCTCTTTGGGCTCTCCGCTTATAAGAAACCCTCTGCTAGATGTGTCCAGAAATTACTCCCGGCTTTTGTGGCTCTCCCGGAGTGCTAACCAAAGTGGGACAGGTTTATCTGAGGCAAGAAGTGCAGGAAGAGAGAATATTTCTGATCACGCCGTGCAGGGTGGTGGGAACGGGTCCTCAAGCATCCAAACCCTCCTCCCGCTCTTTCCTCCCTGGGACAAGGCAGAGTCCCTGGCCACAAGATGGAGCTGGCTCTTTGCACTTGCAGGATAGGGCACACCAAAGGCACATTTTAGTTGGAGCTAACCATTAACAGGCACCACAGGCAGGTCTCCATGGAGCTACTAATTTTTAACCCTCTCCTGTGTCACAGCCTTATGCATCCCCATGCCTGTCCCTTAGATGGCACAGTCCTTAACTCTGGGGATATGGGTATACTTTTTGGGGTGGCTCATGGCCCTATTTCAGTTCAGCACATCAGTGGGCCCCTCCTGAAATAGCTGCTTGGGCAGCCAAGTGCCCCCCCAGCCTGCTCTAGGGGTTGTAGGAACACCAAAACTTGCCATGTTTGGTTTGGCTTCATCATCACTGTTGAAGGACTCAAGTTTTTGCACCTTAGAGGCATGAGGAAAATCTCCCTCGTGTACCTTCTTCACTTTCCAGCCCAGCAGCTTCAGGCATGGACTTGCCCAGAGATTTATGCTGAACTTTGCCTTTTTTCATGTAGGAGAGGGTCAAAACTTGGCAAGAGAATTTTAGGTGTTGCTCTCTGCTTCCCAACAGTGTTGCAATGCTGCTTCTCAGCAGGTCAGGAGTAGCAGCTCTTGAGTATCTGAGAACAGAGGTTGGTCCTTAGATAGTAAAAATAAATATTTTTATATCTATTTTTATAGCAGGCAGCAGCAACACGAGCTGCATCTTTAGCCAGAGAATAGAAATAGGACTGAATTCATGACTGTAATTTTTGGCATGTGGTATTTGCCTATTACTGACAAGGATTTTGTGTGAATTGTATTTTTTTCGTTTTTTATATAGTTTCCTTGGAAAAAGCAACAGACAAACTTTTTCCATGGTGGTGAAAACCCCATCAGCCAGGTCTGTGGGCTGATTTGAAGGGTGGGGAGGGCAGCACGGGGACAGCAAAGCTGCAGGGTGCCCACAGTCTGTGCTTCTGTGCTCCCACTTCCCATCATGGCACAGCCAGGAGGATCCAGCAAACAGCATGGTGAGGACCTGAAGGGAAAAGAAAGTGTTTTCTTAATACAAGAACTGTTTGTAACTTGGTGGAGGTTTCCAAGGTTCAAAAGAATTTGCCTTTTATTTCATATCTCTGATTCTACACCCTAGCCTGATCCTAGACTGACCCAAAATCCTTTTCATTAAAACCATAAATCAGTCCAGCTTGTTTATCATCTGGGTTCCAGTTTGGCCATCTTTTGTTGTATAGAAAGCTGCCTGGAGCAAGGAACTGAGGGATGTTCAGGAGCTGTGGTGCAGCAGTGGTGCCTGAGGCCAAGCTGCACCTGACTTCCCCCTCCAGCCATCCCTGTCTTTGCTGTGACTTCATGAAATGGGTAATCTTAGCTGTCTTCACTAGTGTACCAGGACATTTGAGAGCATGCTTGGGATCCTATGCTTTCTGAATTTAATGCAAATATGGTAGTTGATATTACAGTAGTAGAATATTTTACCAAATAATGTGGCTATAATGAGTTACATCCAGTCAAAGATATCTCTTCCAGTTGGAGCCGCTAGTTAAGTAGCAAACCTTAACTTATGCCACAGAATCTAGAAATGGGGGCAAGTCAGAGGATCTTACTGCAGGATGTGGCAATATTTTGTGAATCATTAAGGCAGAGATGTAGCTTCATCCTGACGCAGGCAGTCACCTTGGGCAGTGGCCTGGGACTGGCACTTTGCTCAGACTGGTGCAGAAAGAGGAGTCATCTTTACAAATCTAGAACCTCTTCAGTGCCATTGCAGACATCTAGATGTGACTCAGATGCTTTTATCCATCCTTTCTGCAACAAGGAAGATATGACAATGAAAACTTATCTTTAAAACACTCAAAGTATCTCAGATAAAGGATTTTATTTGCTTTAACTGATAATAAATGAGCCGAAGAACCAACTTACAATTGCATCACTTGCAAATGCATGCCCAGGTCAGATACACTGAGTTTATATCCTACTTTGACCATAGCTTTAAAATGCAAATAATAAGAAAGTGAGCACAAAGATCAGGCCTTTCCAGACCGGGGTTTTCCTCTCTCTATTCCAGCAGAACTGTGCAATGATAATGAAAACTCAAATCCAAGGGCCTCCGTAGCACTTAAATATTTCAAGGAGCTTGAGGGATCTCAGTCCTATGGGCTATGTGATCCTCAGTAATGGCATTTTGTAGACAGGAGACATGACGGTCAAGAGAGAAAAGACACAGGCAGTGGTGACAACTGCTCCTGAAGATCAAAAGTGACTTTGTTGCAGGTCATCCTTTCATGATCCCCAGGAGATAGAGCCCTTCTTTTGGTTCTTATTCCAAAATCTTCGTGCTGCCTCAAACTCATCTTCTACTGAGTATATCATATAACAATGTCATTAAGACATGAGCACTAATAGCTTTTTTTTCTCCGTCCCTTATTCAGAACAAGGGAATCCCAGGAGAAAGATGAAGGGATTATCTGATTTTGTACATGAAGCCAATATTCTTTTTGGGCATCTCTTGCCACCCCATCCCTTAATCCAGAAAAACACCCAGAAAAAAAACATTGGTCTGGCACCCCTGTCACCAGCAAGAAGGAAGGATTTATAGCAACACTTTCTCTGGAGATCTCATTTCAGGCCACATGTTACCTCTGCTCCTGCCTAATTTCTTGGTCTGTGGCCAACCTGGGGGACACAAGGTTCCCTGCTTGCTCTGGGGCCCAGCCACCCACCCCATTGTGGGTGCATTCCCCATGTTCAGCCACTGCAAATTCCCCCTCTTGGTGTCACAGCTGCTCACTTGGTCATTATTGCAATTACATCCCCGGTTGCTGCTGCATGTGGGGCAAGAGCACAGCACTGATTTCAGAGAAGGTTATTAACACTGTTCTCTTTGGGGAAGCCACAGCACATCCTTCCCTGCATCTCCAGGGGTCTTTCCCTGGAGAGCCCCAGGCCTGAACTGTAATCTGCTGGTCAACAGTGGTCTAACGGGATGAGCTAAGTGTCCTGGGATTCTGCAGGACCTTCACAGGGGTTTGGCTTGAAAAATGCAATGATAGGAGCACCTGACAAATAGCAGATGTTGAGCACTGATGACAGCTTATGGCTCAAAAGATGTGCATTACCAGCTTCTGACCTTCTTCCTTTTCATGGGGGTTTCTCATGGGGTCAGCCTTGGCACAGCGGGCACTGGGTGCTTGTAGCAATGCCCCAGGCGCCTGCAGAGAGCAAGAGCAGGCACTCGACCTCGACTGAACCCAGCTAAATATAACCAGTGACTGGTGAGCTCCTATGCCTTGCCTGGCTCCAGTCCCACTGCGATACATTCCTTCTGAAAGCAATGCCTTCTTCCGCAAACCCTCTTCTCTGCTCCTTGAGATGCCACAGTTGAGTCTCAGAAGGTGCTTTCCTTCCCTTCAAATAGTTTCTTTCTCCCATGATCCTGCTTTTCCTTTTTCCCTCTTGCTCATTCACCACTTGCCCCTGTGCATCTGATCCCTCACCCAGCAGTCCCTGCTTAGCATGGCAGACACAGGGCCAAGGGATGAGGGTGTCCCTGCTCCTACCACCAGGATGACTAAAACTCCCACACATGAGCCTCTCCATGGATGTTAGTAGATGCAGTTGTGTCTAGGGGTACTTGGACATGGCCAGAAGATCTGAGAAGGGACTTCTAGGTCTACATGAGGCTTCTTGAGGCAGTACAGCTCATATTACAGGTACTTTATCTCTTGCAAGTGCAGGATATGCATTTAATTTTCTTTCTTTTCACGGGAATATTAAGAACATACCACAGAGGAACAACCTGCTTCAAAGGTCCTGCACACTACATCTTGCACTTCCAGGTCAGACCCAACATGGCCAGTATTAATTTTATTATTAATAAAGGGTGACAGCATGCACCTTATTGTTTTCTTGGGACAACAGGGAGAGATGATGCTGTTCCTTGCCCCACGCACAGACAAAGCTTGAGGGCAGCCTGTAGGTCACTGCCTGGCCCACACAGCACATTCCTACCATGGCAGAGGTTTTGGTGATATTTTTGCAGTGGTCACAAGCAGTATGGTTGCAATGCTCTGACAGCCCAGCAGGAGTTACTCTGATTTACCAGCACTGGGACAGTTAAAACGCTACAACTTTTGCAGGTGAGTATTTTCTAAAACAAAAAATAGTCACTTTAACCCTAAACCTCGATTCTACCAGTGCTTTGGAGAGAATGAAGAAATCAGTGAGGTTTGTGAAAGCAGTGATGGAAATCAGTGTAAATAAAGGGAGATTTTGGCAGGTGGTATTACAGGTAATCACTTCTGTCTGAGAACATCAACACAGCATATCTGTATTAAGCGAAAGGGTGACATCTATTAGACATTGTGCTAAAGTGGTATGAAAGGCTGCAGGTCATGGGTAAGTTACCTATTACTACAAATTGCTTTTAAAATCAGTGATCAGCTCTATGATTGATTTATGATTTATTTTATAAACAGAGAAAACAGAAAACCCTCCAGCAATTCAAACGCAATAATAAATCCTATGTTTCCTCTTGATCTGAAGTGCTGATGTCCCAAGCGGTGGGTGAGCCGATGGTGCCAAAAGGCTGTCAGGCAGCGCAGCGCTGCCCGGGTGCTCTGGCTCACAGAGCCTTTCAGCAGATGGACACAGTCTGTTTGCACAGAGAAAATCCCTGAAGCAGGAAAACGCCACGTAAGAGCAGGCACTGACCCGTGGGGAATGAGCGCAAGCCCTGCTGCGAGCGGGAGAGGAGGGCGCGCATTCCTCGTGTGCCTGTGGGTACAGACGTTTGCGTGTCTGTGTGTGTCTGTGCCCCGTGCGCGTCTGACTGTAGGTATCTGCCCGGCTGTTTATGGATCTGCGAGTGTGTCTGTGGAGGATGTGCACGCGTGTGCGCACATGTACGTGTGTGCGGGTATGTGCACGCGTGTGTCCCCATGCAGGTGCGTGTGTGCGGGTGCGGGGATGCTCTGGGCACGCATGTACACGCGTGATGCGGGCACGCACATGCGGGCACTCACGTCCACATGCGAGCCTGTGTATGAACGCGGGCGTGCGGGAAGAGTTTGCCTGCCCGTGCCCGAGTGATGGAGTGTGTCTCCCTGTGCACACAAACCCACCCGTGTGACTGGGCCCGGCCGTGCCCGCGGGTCCCGCTCCGCGTCCGCACGGACTGGGCTACGCCTCCCTGCGCGGGGCGGGGAGCCGGCCGCGCACCCTCGGGAGCGGGACGGACACACAGACGCAGACACAGGGACAGGGACCTACGGACACGCACACCCAACCCATCCCGTCCCGTCCCGCCGCCCCCGCACAGCTCCGCGGCACCGCCCCCGCCTCCTCCTCCTCCTCCCGCCGCCGCCGCCGCCGCCGCGGCCGCACAAAAGGCGGCGGGGAGGGCCCGGCCGGGAAGGGCTGCCCGGCCGCCCCGGCCGCCGCACCATGCCCCGCCGAGGGGGGCTGCCGGCCCCCGCCGCCGCCCGCCGGCCCCCCCCGCTCCTCCTCCTCCGCCTCCTCCTCCTGGCCGCCCCGCTGCAGCCCTGCAGAGGTAAGGGCCGCTCCGGTCCCGCCGTCCCGGGCCCCGCGAACGCCGCTCCGGGAGGCGGGTCGTCCCCCAAACCCGCCTCGGTGCTCTCCGGTACCGTTTGTGTCCTCTCCTCCTCTCACCCCCCGTTCCCGGCTGCCTCCTCCCGGCGCCCCGCTTTGATCCGCGCTGCCGGCGGGACGCGGGTCCGCGCTGCCCCCCTGCCCGGGGCCGGGGCTCTCCGCTCATCCCTGCTGCGGCTTCCACTCATCCCCGCCGGCCCCCGGCACGGCGCTCCACCCCTGCCCCCTTCCCGCTGTGGTCCCGGCTGCGGGCGGTGGGGACCCGCGCTCCGGACCGCATCCGCGGGGTGTTACACCTTCGCCTTAAAAACCGCAGAACAGCTATATGTGCACATCGCTCGCTATGCGTTCCTAATGGAAGCAGCTATAGCCGCTCCTGTTCAGGGACGAGCGCTGCCCCGGGATGTTTGTCTGAGCGCTGCTTGTTAATCAATGGGGTGAGGAGCAGCAGCAGAAAGCTTTCGCCCTGCCAGTGACTGATCTTCACTCGTACCTTGTACTTCCCTCACTCGCACCTTGTGTCGTCCCCCCAAGTCTGCGTGGCATCCAGAGAGTGGTCCTCATCCCCCGTGGGGATGCTCTGAAGGCTTACATACGCACACACACGCACAAAAACTGAGGCGTAGTTGGTGACTCCACTCCAGTAGTACTGAAAATGGGGTTTTGCTCCTCTCTGAGCACTTCGGGAAACTTTTTTCCATGAAGGGAGTCCACAAAATGCTCGGAGTCCACCAGTGGTGCTTACTCTCCTTGCTTAGTGTTTTAATGAGTGATCTTAAGAAGAGGCACATTGTGCAGAGTGCTGTGGTGCTCGACCGTGAAAGCTCAGGAGATGTTTGCTTTGCTTTATTTATTTATTTATTTTGTGTGTCTGATCCATGAAATTGATGGTTCAGTATTGCAGCAGACTATCTCGGGGATGAGTCTGTTAGAATGCTTATTGGAAGCATAAATAAAATGCTTTTTTTCACACATCTCTATAAAGTACATAACTTTTTTTTTCCCCCCAAGCAAGCCAGTACATTAATCTCTGAGGAGTTGCCCAAACTAGGATTTCTTGCAGAACAGGTTTTAAATGATGTCTGATTGCCTGGAGCATCTTTATGAGTAAATTTGTTGAGTACCTTTCATGAGAGTTCCTATCTCACTCTGCGTCTCTGTTTGATGTATTAAAATCTCTGCTGTCTATTGGGATACACTTGTCTTCCTCTGCTTTTTTGGACTCTCCTGCAGCTCAACCCAAGGGAACAATGTTATTTGGAGATGTTCTGGTGCCTGCTGGACACTGCTCTGCAAAAGAAATAGGGTGTAGGGCTTAGGACTTAGTGGCATTGGTATAGAGGACTGTATGTGGGCTGTGCAGCTCAGTGATCCAGGGGGGTGGATTATTTTCCTCCAGACTAATCCCAGCTAAATCCTGGATGGAATTTTCCCCATTATAAGAAGTTTACTTGATTTTCAGGAGTGTTTTGATTAAATATATCACAGTAGAATAGCAGACTGAGTTTCTTCCAGTCTTACTGGGTGACTTGCCCCAGCATCTGCAAGGATCTGGACTAGCATGAGCATCATCAGATCCTTCCTTTGCCTGATTCAGGAAAGACTGTGCTGAATCAAGCACAGCAAAGACTTGCATCTGGAAAATCCTGCGTGTTTCTACTCCAACTCAAAAAGCTCAGGTTTCAGTCTAAAATTGGAGGGCTTCACAAAGCTCTGTTTTCACAACAATGCTGGAAATGGTTTAGTGCTGCTACAGAGTGGAAAGAAAAGCATACTTGAAACTTCAAAAGCTGCCACTGGGAGGAATGTCACCCCATGGCTTGGCCACAGGAGTGTGGGCTGCTTTGGTCATGGCACCCGGTGGAAGGAGGAGGCCCTGGTTTTCATTCTAGCTGTTACAAAGTAAACTCTCAAAAATCCAGCAGTCAGAAATGGAGGTAAATATTATCCTATTTCCATGCAGATGGACGAGTGAAGCTGTGGGAGAGCAGGGTAGCCAGAGTACAAATGCCAGTGTTTGCTATATAAAGCACATTATTTTTGCTGTGTTACCCCATGTACCACTGCCAAAGCAGCAGCTCTTGAGGAGAGGCTTTGGACTATGTTATGAGGTTTGGAAATGCAAGTGTTAATGGCTGTCTAAATTATAACTCAGTTGAACAAGTTACATTTTACTTTATATTACCTATTCATCTTTTGAGCTCTTGCAGTGTCCAGGAGCTGGAGTATAACTTCTGAACGTGAACAAGGAATGAAATGCCTGGGTATGTGGTAACAGCCAGAAAAAAACCCAACACCCTTGAGAAGGCTCTTGTTTGGTATGAATGAGCCCAAGGAGCCTGTCTGAATGAGAGCCATAGAGAAAGTCCAGGGCTTGGGGCTCCCGGGATAGAATTAACCACCTTGTGGGCAGCAGAGGCCAGTCAGTGCAGGGCTCTGACACGGTCATGCCTCGGTGATGGCTGAGTATGACTGACAGGATCTACTTATCCTCTTTTTGTTTTTAGCCCAGGGCACGCTAGGTTTTCCTCCAGCTGTCCAGCTTGATTCACTGCTTCCTGTGCTCACAGCCTGGCCCTGTATGGGAGTGACTGAGGCGGCCACTGCGTTTCATTTTTTGGTGCAATATTCACATGGGATACAGCAAAAATCCTTCTTCCAAGGCTCTTGTGGCAGAAAGCTCTTGGGACAGGAGAAAACTCTTGTGTAGCTCTTCAGCAGCTATCGGCAAGTCTGTGCAACCTGCACAGCTTATACCCAGTAGCAGCGTGGCGTGCTGGTATTTGCAGATGCAACTGGCTGGAAGCAGAGGCCTGACAATGCTTTTATTGACATTTGGGTTGGAAAAAATAGCAGACTGGGAGTTCAAGCCCGAGGCATTTCATTTGGAGTGTGCAGCCTCTGTGCCGAATCCTGGGCTGACAGTTTCTTTAATCAGTTATTGACAGTGGAAGTTAATAGCTGCAACTGGGGGAACTGGGGCATCGGTGGTATCGAAGGGCACATTCGTAGCCACAGGCATGCTTAAACAAGCTGCTGCATTCAAGGCCCACACCATTGATGTCTGCTTCAGCTTAACTTGTGTGGTTCCACTTTATTTTTGAAGACCAAAGCCCAGATTGTGGATTTTGCAAGTGAAACTCACTTGTGCTGCTGGACTCCAGCAATACAGGAGCAAAGAGCATCACTGGTGCCCTGGTTGATGGTCCTGGTGGCCTCATGGGCCAGAAGTAATTTACTGTAACATGAGTCCACTGTGGAAATCACCTGTGTGGAAGAGGGAGATCAACATCTTCCAAGACTGCTTTAATATGAACATTTTGATATATTTATATGTTCAGCTGGAAAAATTGAGAAGATGTGCCTAAAGATGTGACCTTAAAAGTCATGGGGGTCATGTCAGGGGGTTTCAGACAGCCCACCTCTGTGTTTCAGGCTGGTCAAACAGCTGTTGCCTTCTGCCCACAGCAAGTATTTAATTAGGAAGATGAATAGCTGAACTCTTTGATTAACCAGAAACCATTGAAAAAGAGGGAAGAAAACTCACCAGATTCAGTTGTATTTTAGAGGTTTAGCACCCCAAAACAAAATTGTGTTCTTTTTGCTTATCTTGGGGAAGGAAAAGAAAACAAGACCTCCTCACAGGTGGAGTGAGATTTACAGCTTCTTCTGCCTTTTTTAGGTCCTGGGAGATTCTTTGCTCTTATTTGAACCTACAGTATGTTTAGCCTTAAGAATGTGTCAGGACCCCCCTGACCACTGTTCTGGAGCAGAGTAACCATTCAGCCCACCCTTCTCTCTTGTTCTCTCTTGTTGAAGGTCTCAATCTATGCACCAGTGGAAGTGCCACGTCCTGCGAAGAGTGTCTCCTCATCCATCCCAAGTGTGCCTGGTGCTCCAAGGAGGTATGTGGGCAGACTTCGCTTGTCTTGAATGCTTTTTGTATTGCTGGAAGGGAGATCTTTTCTCCCCTTCCTGTTCCTGAGTTGGTCCCATGCTGGAAGGGGTGGGTGAGGGCAGTGGGTGCTCCATGCAGAGCGTATTTTGGGTGTATGCAACTCCTCAGCTTTTTGACATCATAGGAAGTAAGTCTTTGACCCCACTGGCCCCTACACATCCTCAACAGAGCAGCACTGTTCCTTCAGTCCTTCTGTCCCTTCAATTACCTTCTTGTTTTTGGTGGATGCTGGATCCCTGCATGGGCTCTGTCTTGCAGGGAGGCTTGTTCTAAAGCTCTCTCCCTAAAAAGCCCCAAGCCCCTAGCTGGTGTCCTGCTACGTGTTCTTTGTTGTGTGGCTTGGCATGGCATAGGCTCTTTGTCTGTAACAAAGATAATTCTCCTTTCTGAATCTATTGTGTCATTCTAGGGGGGCAGCCCGTGCTTCTGGCATCTGTGCTGTGCCATGGTGATGAGTTGCACAGCTTAACTGAGCACTTCAGAGTGAAAATACATCCTTGTGATGATGCTGGAGCTGCTCACCTGTAATTTAATTGCAACTCCTCGTTTGTAAAAAATTGCATATATCTTTCCCTGCTCCCTAGGGGATGCTCATGAGTTTAGATAGATAGATAGATATAATCCAATATATGTCTTACCATGTAAACTTACAAGAGTTGGTAACATCTTATGCATAGATAGCAGCTGTCTGCTCATTGCCTGTCCTAAGTGTTTAAGAAAGAAAGATGGGTGCTTACAGATGCATGGAAAAACCCTGCCTACTTGCAGGCACAGCTGCTGTACCAGGAACTGGGTTTGGGCTTTGAGAAACTGCAGAGCAGTGGATAATTCTGAACCTCTCAGTGGGCATGGCCAGGAATGGTGCTGTTCAGTTCCATGCTGACCCTTGCTCCTGTAGTGTGGCTGTCCTGGTCCCATTTTGAGCACTTGCTTTACCTTCCAGCTATAGATGTTGATGCTGAGCTGAGGATGCAGGCACTGCCCATGTGCCCCTCTGCTGCTCCCATCCCTCCTCCTGCCAGGCCTGCCTGGGGCAGCTGCAGCTCCTCAGGGCAGAGGATGGGTTTGGGGATGTGTATGAACATGGAGCAAAAGTGGCTCCCACTCCCTATGGTTTGGCTGGCTTGGGATGTACCCCGTCCACAGGCTCTCCAGGTCTGTTTTACTGCATTTTTCAGTTACTTGTAAGCACAGTTCCAGCTTTCTGGGGAAAACTTGTAGTGCTACAAACACCACGCTGCTGGACAGCGTAATAAGCTTTCATGGGTTGTTTTTTTCCAGAAAGGCAAATGGTTTGCAGAAGGGAAAGGGTAAAGCAATAGATCTTTCTTCTGAGACATCTTGTAAACAGCTGTAAGAGCTCCTCTTCCAGCCAGCTAATCTGTGGTGGTGAGATTGGATCCAGGAACGCTAGCTATTAAGCTGTGGGTACCCAATAACTTGTGCTTTTTTGCTGGTATTTTTTGGTTTGTTTTTATTTTTTTTTTTTTTTTACTTTTTGGCCTCAAAAGAAAACTTTTTGCAAAAATGCTGCAGTGGAAATGTTTATCTGGTGGTCTCTGTGACCACTAATTGTACAGCAGCCCGTGGGACTGGCAGCCTGACTCTTATCTTGCAAACAGGACAGTTACCAAAAAAAAAGTATTCTTGACTGGAATGGAGAGGCCAAGAAGGAAAATGGGTGTTTACAGGGAAGTGCTGTAATACTTCCTGACCTTTAGCCTGCAGCAGCTATTTGAAAGTACATTTCAAGGTGTTTCATGCCAAGAGCTATGTTTAAAAGCTGCTGTCCCCATTACATGCTACATGCTACAACTTAGCAAGTTCTTATTCTGATTCTGTATTTTTATTTTTTTTAGAATGTACTGTTTGAAACCCTAATTATTTCTCTTTAGCTGAGATCATCAGGTGAGGTAATGGGATTTTGAAAGACACCTAGTGTTTTTTTGACTTAAAAAGTTTTAAAGTAATATAAACTCTCTAATATCCGCTTTCTTTTCACAGTCATTTCCCCACCTTATTCCCCTTCTCTCTGTTGCAGCCTAGTCAGGTTATTAAATTTATTAAATTGTTCTTAATCTGTTTTCCTTAGCTTTTTCCATTAGCTGTCATTCACTATCTATGTTGCCTGGGAGAGTATATGCCAGTCAAATTCTATAGCTCTGCTAGTGTTTAAATATCAGGCTAAGATATTGGAGTGAATTCCACAGATGGTAGTCACGTTGCGGTAGAACCTCAGTCAACCTGATTTGTGTGTGTTTTGTGCTTCCTTTGCATTCACTTAACAGTTTTGGGAGCAAATTGGGCCAGCTTTTGTCAACTTGGTAGACAACAATTAATAATTTTCTCAGGAAGCATATACAGTAGAAGTCTAACAGTACATACAGTATAATTCTATATATAATTATATGTATTATGTGTATATGTATTATGTGTACAGGAAGTGTAGAGATGTCTGTTACATGTAGTGTGTGTATGTATTTGTATATACACACACAGAATATAGTTATATATATTATTTATCATCGTCTCTGTATATACCTTCTCATGTTTCTTTCAGCAAATAACATCACTTGGCAGTACCATCATATCTGTTTTTGGGAGAGGAGCAATTTGAATAGGAAAGCTGTGCTGTTTCCCTCAGACAGTCACACTTCATGCAGCCTCCCCCTTTGTTTCATCCTCCTCCGTCACCCTTTGCACTCCTGGATCCATCCTCCATGTAAGCACAGAGGAGCAGAAAGTCATAGACTGCAGCTATGGGTTAGGAGTGCATGAAAGCAATCCTGTGGATGCTAGGATACCTATCCCAATAGTTTTCCAGGAAGGATAATGTGCCTTGAATTGTGAGGGTAAGAGCATGTGTATAGATAGATAGATGCTTACAGAGTGGTAACAATGCTGTCACTTTATGACTGCCACCTCCTAACCTGGCTTGAATTGACTTCTTTTCACTTCTGCTTATGTTCAGCATCTCCAAAGGTGTGATGATGGATGAGCTGATGATAGCAGCTTCTGGTATGCAGCAGCCCCAGAGCCCCCAGGGGCTGCTGAACTAACCACAAGTCTTTGGGCTGTTGGAAGTTTGGAAGCAGGCATTGATTCTGTTGGCTGTTGGAAGAATACCTTGAAAGGCAGGACTTAAAGGTGTTGATTTCAGTGGCACTTAAAAGAGGAGATATGAATGTTGCGCTTAACCATCGCCTGAGCATGCCTTGAAGTAGGGCTCTCTGAGGGAAAATGATTCTTGGGGTGGGTGACGGAGACCACTGCAGCCTTTCCATCCATGCTGGAATCTTAATTAAGCTGAAATGCCCTTTTTGATTAATTGAACAGAAATTTCCCCAGTGGCACCCTCTATTTTCCAGCAGGTGCTTTTACCCCACCCTGTCCAATGTCAGGAATGTGCGCCTGGAGAATGAGGAAGGAAACTCGATGTTCCTAGAGCGGACATGTCTGCTTTTTTTTTAATGGAGAAAGCAGTCATATTTCAGACTGAATTAATGCAGAACTGGATTAATTAAAGCAAAAAATGTTAGGGACATGCCCAGTCAGGAGTTAGATATTAGATAGTCAGTGCTATTCTCCATTTTTATAGCATGAACCAAGCAATTTGGCTTTAAAATGTCAAACTGATGAGCATGTAATTGTCACGCTGTTGTCTCCATTCACTCTTTCTGCTTGTGAGCATTGGCTTTTGTGAGCTTGTTAGCACAGAGGCCGGACCGCGACGTGCCCACCGGGCTGGGAACAGCCAGAGTTATGGATGAGGACTCAGTGGGACCTTCCCAAGCCAGTGCTTCTCTGTGGGGTGAAGCAGTGTTTAGGGTGGATCCTGCTTGTGTGGGGCATCTGTTGCATTTCTTGCCAAAGAAGGCATGCAGGCAGATGGTTGGCAGGTATTTGAATTGCTTAATTTACTGCGAGGACTCCTCTGCTTGGGAGAAATTATAGTTTGAACCAGGTGGTGTGGGGCTGCCTTTCAGCATAGTTACTCATGAGCTATTTGGACCTGTGCAGTGCCCTTTACTCCCCAGATCTGCTCATCCTTTTTTGCCTTTATTGAACCTCCATGAGCCTCGATCTCTGTCACAGAAAACTTTGCCCTTGAGTTGGATAGTAAGTACCTGGTAGCCCCAGTTCTGGCTTTGGGTTTTTACCCAGGGATGCACGTGAGGGTGTTTGCGGGTGCTGTGGCGATTGCTGGGGCTTTCCCAAGGCCACTGTGACTCCCTTGCTCAGAGTTACTCTTCTTGGGTAAGAAATCAGGCAGAAGTAGGAGTCAGTCCTGCCCCCCCCTGAGCTGCACCCCTATCCCCTCAGGTGTTTGCACCCCTGAGGGTGGGTATTTTCTGTTTGTGTTGCATTTTGCAAAGTTAGGGTGTCCTTTCTAATGGGCGGCAGCAGAAATGAGCTGGCAGAGGTGCTCACCTGGAGCTGGGGTCCAATTACTGGGAGAACCAGAGTGCATCCCCCCATGGATGCCCTATTGTTGGGTGCCCAGGAGAGCACCTGGACCCCGCCAGCTTTTCCCTGACTTCAAGTCCAACTGCATCTGAGAGAAACTTTTCTCCAAGGCTGCCTGAAACGTGCTGCTCTGAAAGGATGGGCGTTGTTTTCGGTTTTGTGAGGGATTCTGATTTTTCTTCTGTAATGCTCGAGATGACTTAAATAGTCCCAGTCCTCCTTTTTTGGAAGTTCATCTGTTTACACGACGTGTTCCAAGAAATTTGTGTTCTTATCCATCTGATGTGCTGTCGTCGGTTTCTTGGCTGGACCCCGCTGCTGGATGCTGGAATGCAAATCTCGCATTTTTCAAATAGCGTTGGGACCTTGTAGTGAGAAAAAATGCAGCAGGAAGCCTCTGTCTGTGTCCCAGGGCCCTGTATCTGAGGCTGTCCTTGAGGGACTCCTGGAGATTACCCCACAGGGATCTGTCAGAAACCTTTTCCTCCTTGATATGTCTTCTGTCCTTTGCCATGCTGGAGCTTCAGCAACAAGTGAGGTTTATTCAGTCCCCCACTGGTTTTGGTTGCACAGCTGAAGGAGGGGCTGGCATGGCTGTGGGCATCTTCTCTGCATCATTTCATGTCATTTTAGTCCCTCAGCCCTGGAGCTGAAGAGGGTTGTCTCCATTGTTGTACTGCAGAAATAAGTAGGAATCGACCATTTAAAATCCAGTAAGTTTTAGGCATGTGACTTGTTCCCTTTGGCACTTTTGGGGACAGAAAAAAAAAAAAAAGAAAAGGCATTCTAACAAATGGGCTCTTTGCAAAAGGCTGCATTGTGTGGCTGGCTGTTCCCGAGTGCTGCCCTGCACAAGGCTGCATTGTGCACCACGCACCGGGCTCGCAGCAAGGGCTGGAGCTCTGGGACGGGTGCTGGGAGACTCCCGACCCTGGCAGCCTGTCCTTTGGGAATGAGCCACTGCCTGCACCTTGCTGCCTGTGGAAGGCACAGGCTGTGTTTTAACCAGCTCCCGAGAAGTCTCTCCCACCTCCCTTATTCTCCAGCAAAGCTGCCCAGGGCAGCCTGCCCACATCAAAATGCCCTGTCAGTGCTCCAGCTCAGGGACTGCTTGCTGTCATTTTTGTTTCCCAAGTGATGGTGTCGTGCCAAGGCCTGCAGTGGGGTGGTGTGAGGGAGGGAGTACGCATAGTGCTTGTGTGGGGATGTGCAGTGTCTCTCCTGGGAAAGAGGATGCAGGTCCTTGGAGCCACCCAGCCTCAGTCTCCAGCTTCACATTCTGGTTTGGCTGTCTCTGGGTTGGTGGGTTTGTCCATCTTCCCTTGGTGCCACCTCCTTGTCCTCTCCTCTGCAAAGCTCCTTTAAAGCAATGCATAGGTATAAAATAATAGAGTTGGCAGTGGGCTGTCCATGAAGCAAACCAAACATTTTGCCTTGCTCTCATTTGGCCCAAACCAGGGCTGGGAACAAGTGCTGCTGCTGTGGCTGGGTTGAAAACCCAGGCTTATCTTTCTGTTGTGATGCTCTGCAAGATAATTCAATGTTCAAATCCTCGCAGAGTTTCTTTCAGTAGGTCCCTTTAAAAGGCTCCAGGCTCCTTCCAAGTAAAGTCACCACAAAGGACACCACCAAGTCAAAACGAAGCCCCTGCTGTGGGGATTGATGTATTCCCCTCCACTTCCCTTTTGTCCACTCTTCACCCCCCAGGAGTTTGGCAGCACAAAGTCCATCACATCCCGGTGCGACTTCCTGCAGAACCTGATTGCGAACGGTTGTGCCGGAGCCATCGAAAACCCCAGCAGCAGCATCAGCGTGGTGAAGAACGTCCCTCTGAGCAGCAAGGGCTCTGGCCAGACCCACCTGGATGTCACGCAGATTACACCTCAGAAGGTCGCCTTGAATCTTCGTCCTGGTGAGTCCCTGGTTGCCTCGTGGGGTGGGGGTGGAAGTGAGAAAGGGTGACCAGGACATGCCAAGAGGGTGCTGTAGCTTGTGGTCTTGTAACTCACTGAAGCAGGGGACTGTTGGCCCCTTCTATACTTGTGAACCTCAGTGGTGCATCACAAATAGTTTTGGGGCTGAGGCACGTGTCCTTTGTGAGAGGACACTGCTATTAGGCAGAGTCAATCAAAGCCCACCCGCAACTGTTACCAATACTAGTCTTAACCCTTGCATGTGCTTAAAAGGAACCTGCTCAGCTTAAAGATGGAATCACTGGATAGAATGAGTTAAAATAACTTTGGATCCTTGACCAAGCTGACAGTGCATGGCTCTAAACTGAGACAGCTCCTTCTATAAATTGGAAACAAACCCACATATCTGTTTTCTGTTGGTATGCAAAAGAGCCATTGGATCAAGGGAGAAGATGGAGATTTGAACTTGTGACTCAGGCCTTGGACTGTAGCCAGGTCCCTGTTTCATTCCCCTGAGCCATCAATTTTCTTCAATCTCTTCCTTTTAATTAAAAATTAGAAGGGAATGGCTCATCTGAGTCATGTGAGCATGCTTGTTATCAAAAGTTTTTGCATGGTGGGGGGGAGGCTTTAATGTGAGTTTAGGATTCTTGCAAAAATGTGGCAGCCAGTATTTCTGAAGGGAGAGGAAAGCTCTTTATTGCAAACTTAAGAAGCAAATATAAAAGCTTGATTCATTATAAGCCATTGGTGTGGGTTTCTAAGGCTTACTGTTTTGTGACAGTTCTCATTTGCATACAGAAAAATGAAATATGATGTTTTGCCCAGGAAAAACAGGAGTTGGAGCTAGTGTTCATGCTACCAGTACTCTCCCAGAACTTAGCAGTTGCTGCAGCAGTTCTTGTTTTAGCTGTACAGGTTGGATGGTCGTCATGTTTCTCAATTAACTTCCCCAGCAGTATGACTGCTGTCATCAGTCAGACCCTCAAATGTAAAATTTTGCTTCAAAGCCTTAAAAGCAGGTACCTGAAAGCAGTCACCACTGTATGTACTTCTATATGCCTGGCTTCTGCCACTGAATGTTGCTGATGAAACAGGTTTGCTCCCGTTAAAAAAAGGGAGTTGTTATTACTCCTCTTTCTTGAGGCAGTTCCTGGCAGAAAGGGCTGGCTCAGCTTCCACATCTTGCCTCCTGTATACCCCTTTTCACCTCAGTGCCTGGTGCTCAGCGAATTCCCCTCTCCCAATTCCTGGTAGTTTTGCCCAGCGGAGGCGCTGATTCCCACCACTCTGATCTATGTAGGCCATGGGGGGTCCATCTCCCCATGGCTTCCTGGGGTCTGTGCTGTCAGATACCTTGGGCTGCACAGGGCTAGTGTTCTGCTCCTGCCTGCCCTTGCAGGGGACCACACTCATGGCCATCTTCAGTTCTTGACAGAGAAGCCCTCCAGGTCCAGGCTGAGCTGCAGGAATCACCCCAAGGACCCCTGCAGCAATTCCCACGCTGAGCCAGCGAGCTCCCTTCCCTATGCTCCTCTTGCAGAGCATCAGAGTCATTGCAGGAGGGGGGACTTACCTAGATGTTTGTAACAGTATCTCCCATTTTTGCTTTATTTTTGATGTTGGGCAGCACTCCTTCTTCGGGCTAGTGACTTCCTAAACCCTTGTATTAGCAGTCACAGTTTAAATTATCCATTAATCCTTCATCTTGAGAGAATGGGTGTCACCCTGTGAACCCAAGACAAAAAAGAGACAATGTTGATTAAATTTTGGGCATGAAGGGTGTACTATTTCAAAGATGAATCCACGCAGTGGTCTGTGGCAATGGTGATCTTGTATTCTTCGATCGCTAAGCAGAAGCAGAAGGGAGTGGATGGTCAATTGTTTGCTGTTCCCACCCAGGCAGTTTGATCTCATCATCCTGTGGCAGAAGTCACATCCCCAAATCTGCATCCACAGCTAAACTCCAAAGGCTTTAAATTGATGTCCTTCCAGGGTAGCTTTTGGATTGAGTATTTAGCTTTTATTATATTGCTTTTTAATCCTGAGTCCAGCTATAAAGCAGTGTGTCCTAGTTAAATGAAAAATATAAATAGTGTAAAAGGAATTTAAAAAGTAATTGATGCAAGTTGTGTTGTTCATCAAGCCATAAGCCTCACCAAGCATTAAAAAGAGCTTTTCTTGGATAAGCATGATGGCCGAGTTTGCGTTCTTAAATTGGCCAAAGTAAGTTTTTCCAGTTTCTGCACTGCCTCTGTGTGACGGTATCTGAGAAACATTTCTGAATTCAGTTTTGAGTTTTAAAACTTTTCAGTAAAAGCCCTAAGGAGAGGATGGTGGTGACGGTACATGAGGAAGGAGGGGGCTGGATTATCCCTAGAAGTGTGAGAGTAATACTGTGCACAGAGAATAATAAATTCTTTTGCACTTACATCTTCATACATTAGTGATCTTTTCTCTGAGATAATTGGTTTGTGGAGTTAGGAATGAAAGAAGAACTAAGCGCAGGATCCTGTTGTTTTTGGTGCTTTTCAGGGACTAATAAATTTGTAACTATTAAGAGAGATAGGTTGGATCAGACCATACCAAATATCCTCTCTGGCAGGAGGAACAGTGTTTTGGAAATGGAAAGGTTGCAAGACGCAGAAGGACACATCCCCTTTTTCTGAAAGGGTTGGGTATTCCAGTGGGAAAAATGTGTAGAAATGAAAAACATAGGCATGGGAATGAATTTTTCCAGATTTAAACATATTTTTGCAGCAGTGAATTAGAGTCAAGCTTGCAATCATGGTTTTTTACCCTGCAATCAGTGCTAACAGGTTTTGCACTACATAAATTATGTTCCTTGCTCCCCCACAAAATGTATGCCAGGTACAGCGTCAGGCCCACCTGGAACACCTCTGCCGTGAAGACAGGCTGAGAGACTTGGGTTTCTTCAGTCTGGAGAAGAGAAGGCTCTGGGGAGACCTTAATAGCACCTTCCAGTACCTAAAGAAAGCCTACAAGAGAGCTGAAGAGGGTTTTCACAAGGGCCTGTAGTGATAGGACAAGGGGTAATGGCTTCAAATGGAAAGAGGGCAGGGTTAGATTAGATATTAGGAAGAAATTCTTTACTGTGAGGGTGGTGAGGCACTGGAACAAGTTGCCTGGAGAAGCTGTGGATGCCCCATCCCTGAAGTGTTCAGGACCAGGTTGGATGGAGTCACAGTCACAGGAGCTTTGAGCAAATTGGTCTCGTGGAAGATGTCCCTACCCATGGTGGGGGATTGGAATGAGATGATCTTTGAGGTCCCTTCCGACCCAAACCTTTCTAGGATTCTGTGATTTGGTTAAGCCACCTCAATAGCTCTGCTCACTGTAGGGCCAGTGCTGAGCTGAATCTTTCCTGTGCTCCACATCTCAGCCGGGGAAGTCCCGCTCCTGCTGGAAAAGAAAGCTGTGGAGGATAAGGAGTATTATTTATGGCATGAGCTTCCTGCTTCCTGCAGCTGGTATCTGGGCAACATCTACATGTGCATGTTTGCACATGGTGCCTCTCACAGCCCTGCCTTGTCCCAATGGGGTTGTAGCAGAGTCCAGGGAGATGGCTAAGCAGAAGGAAGGAGTTGGTTGAGGATCTGTAGCTGACTCCTCTGGTACCCCAGCATGGAGCTGTGGGGGATGCTCAGGGAGCTGGAGGAGCAAAGAGCAGACCGGTATCTAAACCCTTCCCAGCTTTGTTTACAGAAAGGGCAGCCTCTGACCTCTGAATGCATCCTCCTGGGTGCTGGGATTCCGACTCCTTCGTCAAGGGGCTGGATGCTGCTGGGCTGAAGCAGCTGCTGCAGAGGCTGGGAGAGGTTGTCCACTTGCTCCCAACACACGGAGATGGCGTCAGGGATCACTAAAGAACAGATTCTGGAGCTAGGGACAGTGTTAGGCCCTGCATGCAGCTTGGTGCAGCCTGACCCCAGGTGCCAGCTGGGCTACAGAACCGCTCGTGGCCTGCCTTGCCAGCATGGCAGTTTTGGGATGCTGCTGCTGCTGTTGGGCTGGAATTAAGTGGGAGCAGCTGTGCTGCTGCGCACAATGAGGAGAACAATAAAGTGGGTAGGGAAGTGTTTTCACAATGCTAAAAAATGTGAGTTTCATTTCTGGGGAAGAAGAGAGGAAGCCTCAAGTGTTTTGCAGAACCTGCCAGTACCCAAAGTTCAGCCTTGGCCATGAAGGGCTGGGAGAGGGCAGGAGGGGGAACCTGGGCTTTTAAGGATCCAATTCCCTGGGTCTGAGACTCCACTGAGCTGGAAAAGAGGCTGAGGTGGCAGTTGAGGACATGGGATCTCCAAACCAGCTGGGATGTGAGGTGCTGAAGTCTGGGTTTTCCATTCAGACCCATCTCAAAGCAAAGCATAAGGCAAACTTTTACCGCCTCCTGTCTGGTGTGAAATTGAGTTAATTTTGAAAACCCTTGACCTTTTTTGAGACATTGGTGGTGCTAGCAGTGGTCTTCCCTGGTACCCCTTGTGGAGGGCATTTCTAGTGAAACTGCTCTGGCAAAGGGGAAGGTCAGGCATAAGTTTTCTTCTGCTTCTCTTCACATTTTCACAGCCTGTAAATCAGTCCTGTCAGCTCCTTCCCTTCTGTTCTTCACTTCAGGAAGCTTTACCCTCTGCCTCAATGCTTCCCTGGGTCACCCTAACAACCTTCTTTTTCCAGTTCACTTCCCTTTTGCCCTGCTTTCTTCAGAATCATGCTGGTACAGTTCTTTTTCGGATTGGCAGTCCTTTTTAAAGATGTTTCTTCTGTTTCTGCTTCAATTTTTCTTCCCTGCACAGCTCAGAGGACATCTTGAATTCATCTCACAGTGACTGTTTTTTACTGACCCTCTTTCTCCTACTTTCAGTCATTCTCTCATCTGTACAGGACTTCTTGGACTCCTCCTGGTTTGCTTTGCAGATGTACCTGAGTTAGCATTAGCAGGGTCTCTATCTCAGTAGTCCACAAAACATCCATTTGAGGTTCACTCTGCTTGCTTTTCTTTCCAGTTTTTTAGAAAAACACCCATGTACAGACACCAGGGCAACAGCATTTTTCATGCGTCCCCCCCTTAAGAAGTTCTCTCAGGTGAGATACAAAGACATTCTGCCATATGCCCAAAGAGCTAAAAGAGAGGCAGGCACTCTGTAGATGTGTCTTCTTCTTACCAACCAGTACATTACATAGCTTAAGAGGACCCAAAGTCAATACTTGCTTTCCTGGTAGTCTCCTGAGGGATGAATTTGGAAAAGCTTCTTTCCCTCACCCTCTTCTTTTGCAAGTGATCTGTCTGCTCTGCAGTGGAAATAAAAGGATGTGCGGTCTGGATTTTATGTGTGCTGGGAGTTTCCTTTTCAGCACTCTCAACTCTTGTGTGTGTGCAGGTGACCAGACCTCCTTCCGAGTTCAGGTTCGGCAAGTGGAGGACTATCCCGTGGACCTCTACTACCTGATGGATCTCTCCCTGTCCATGAACGATGACCTGGATAATATCCGCAATCTGGGGACCAAGCTGGCTGAAGAGATGCGAAAGCTCACGAGCAATTTCCGTCTGGGGTTTGGCTCTTTCGTGGACAAAAACATTTCTCCTTTCTCCTACACAGCACCAAGATACCAAAACAATCCCTGCATTGGGTAAGTGATGGGTGTACCCTGAAGGGTCAAGCCCCCTGTTTGCACAAAGCCTGGCTGCAGTCTCCTCTTCCATTCTTGCTTTAAATAATGAACACATTTCAGCCTCGGCTTTTGGGAATGCTGATTAGCCATGGCTGTCACTGTGATACTTGAGCAATTCAAAGTACGACAACTTCCAGTTTTGCTGTGGCTGTTGGGAGATCTCTGGGTCTAGAGATGGGAAACTTCCTGTATCAGAGAGCCTGAAGCTGTTTTTAAGTACCTGACAAGGATGCAGACATGGTAGGCTTTTTTACAGGCTTTAAGCAAAAGGAGCCAGAGCCAGAAATTCCTGATTTCTGATCCTAGCTCTGAGTCATAGTTTGGCCTTGAGTAAATCAATTAAGCTTTTTGTCTGCATTTTACAGATAAGGATACCAAGGCAATGTAAGTCCTTCCCAACAAAAGTGTTTGGGGGAACTGAGATTTGTGATGGCCTGTAGTGCTGATTAATGAGTTCTTGTAGAGTGTTTTGAAGCCATCAGTTAGGTTTTTTTGTCTTTATTGCTGTGGAAGGAAGCAAACTGGCAGTTGCAAAAGACACAAGTGATGTGGTTTGCTTTGTGGTGATATGAGAGCCTTTTGTCCCTTTTTTCCTTTTTTTTTTTCTTTTTGCTTGTTCCTGTCTTTGCAAGAGTCTTTTTGTTGCCTTTTAGCCATCAGAGTTGGGATCAAATCCATCAAATTGAGGATTATGCAAGAGTGAAATTAGGTGTAATGGAGGGTGTCCAGGCTCGGATGGGTTTGGATGTTGGAATCAAAGGGCGGATATAGCAGCAAGTGCCCACCTGGGAGAATGTCACCATTTACACTTTCTAGTCTCCATCTTCACCTGCATCCCTCAGTGAGGTGCTTTCTAGTCATGTAAGGACAGTAAGGTTAGCATTTTTTTTCTAAGCCATTTGTGGATACTTAAATTGTAAGATCCCCTCACAAATGGGTGCCAAGCTCTGTGCATGCTTCGAGCATGAGAGGCAGATAAAGAGAGCTTGCATCAGCTGTGAGTTTCTAGGCCAGCTTTTGGCACTGACCAAGCATTTGGCATCTCGCTGCACATTGTTGACCAGACAAAAATTGTCTGTATTCTCTTTTCACCAGTTCTGTCAAGTGGAAAGTGAAATGGATTTTAACACTGAAAACTCATACTTTAGCCATGAAGTGAGAAGTGACCACACTGACTGAGCCAGGAAGGCAGCTCTGCCACAATGGCACAACACACCACGCCTCTTCATAGTACTTCTCCCAGAAATTTGGTGTGGCCTCTGAGGGATCCTCTCAGTCATCTCTGTCATTCTCAGTCTTGGACACCCACTCGTGTTGCCTGTGGGCTGGGGACAGGGTTTAGCTCCAGCTGGAGAAATCTTGGAAACTTTGTTTGGCTGGTCTGTGATTTAATTGGAGTAACATGGCTCTTGCCAAGTGAAATGCAGTGAAATATGCAGGAGAAGGGAGCTGGGAAAGGTGGAGAGAATGCAACTGGACAGCTCAGCAAAACCTGAAACTACTGATGGCCTGTCATCAAGGACATCCAGAGCTGTCTCCTCATCTTTTCCCAATGTGATCGGGATATCTGTATGTACCTTTGGCTTTGCCCAGCTAGTTGCATTTCTTTCCATGGGTTACTTCAAGCCAGCCTGGTCTTGGGAAAGTATTTAGGAGGGATTGTCCAAGGTAGCTCATCTGGTGATTGCTTCCTTCCAGTTGCCATATGTCTCCTCTTCATCCACACCAGGAGTGCTCACTTCCTGCTCTGTGGTGGAATCTCCTTCCCCTGCCCACTCTGTGAGCAGGCTCTGGCTGCTGCCATGTGGCTCACTAATGTTGCACTGAGGTTTGTCTGGTGTGGTTTTGTTTGCAGCTATTTCTAATGTCAAAACAAACTGTTCAGCATCTAAGAAAAGCTGCAAGTAAACATGAGCTGCAGTGGATGCTTTTTGCCCCTGGTCCAGGCTCTCTCCTCTGCTTCCTTGTGGTGATGACTGACTTGCAGGTCCTGTGTGGGGTGCAGTCCTGCTTTCCTACAGGGTCAGGTTGGGATCCCTCGTGCCTGCTCAACCCTGCTCCTGACTCAGCATCCTACGTGGGACCTCCCAGGAAGCCTCCCAGGAAGTGGCTTCTCGCAACCATGGTGTCATTCAAGAGAGATGATAGTTTGAAGGAAACAAACTCTAAATTTAAAAAGATAAGGAAGGCAGAGGGCCTGACTGAACCCCTAATTGCCTGTCTCTCTGTGATATGGCTCGTGGAGGTCACAGCCCAAGATAACCCACCCACACCACTGTGTGCCCTTGCTCAGCAATGGGGCGCCTGCCCTGCTGCTGCCTTGCAGCCTCTGCCAGCAAACCTGGAGTGTGAAACAAACAAAAAAGAATTAAATTACACCTTTTCATGGGAGGTAGGACCCTATAGTGTGTCAGTGTTTTCTTTGTGCAGCAGGGCTCTGACAAGCCATATGGATTTGTATCATATGGGCTAAGGGCAGCTTGCTGAGACCCTGCAGTGCAGAGGTTTCAGACAATGCAAACTCCTTACCTTGGCCCTGTGTGTGAGTGGGATATGAGTCTGGACATGGGGCTGATCATAGGGAAGGGCTCCAATTGCCAGCCAGGCCCAGGACAGTGGGACTTGCCCCATAGTAGGTGTGTTCGCGTGGCTGTGTGGATGGAAATCCTTGCTCTGGGGTCCCTTGTGAGGGATTTGAATTCTCAGTGGTGGTAAATCTTAAATACTCCTTTGTGTAAAAAGCCTCTTACAACTTACCCATAGTGGGTCATGTGTCAGCAGAGGCTTTTAATTGTTCTGTTTTATCTTTGAAGATAAGAGTGAATTAGTGCCAACCCAACTCCTTTGTAAACACATTTCTTCTTAACCCTTCCCATCCCTCTCCCCTGCACGTGCTTCCTGAATTCTCATACCACAGGAGCTGCTCTGCTGAGTTCTCCCAGCCATGTGGTGAGAACCAAAGCTGCCTTCTCATGGCTTTGTATGGAAGAAAAGTTTTTCTGGATGCCTCCTGAAGCATTTCTTTGTCTTAGGGTGCCCCTCCTACCTTTCTGCTCCAGTGACGCCCTGGAAAGCAGGGATGGTGTTTGCTCACTGGCTTGCAGGGAGAGTGGGAGGAAGTATGAGCTGGTGTTAGTTATTATTACATCTCATGCTGGGCAATTGCCAGGTGCCTGATGATGTGCAGTGGGTGTAGAGTGGCACAGGCTGGCAAGAAAACTGGCTGACAGAGTGAAAATCCATATTGCAAAACAGGGGAAAGGTACCTCTCAGCAGTGATTCTCCTGCATAGTACCCTTTGACACCAGCTCACCAGTTCTGCAGGCATGGGGCATAGTCCCCATGGCCATCCCAGGCTGCTGGGAAAACATACCCTCCCTGTCACTGGGTTGCATCCCTCACTGCAAATTCCCAATGTGAAAACCACTCTGTGGGTACTGAAATAGGGTTTTGTATATAAATAGCCAGAAATCAAAATGTACAAAACATGAAGCATTGTGAGAATGTTTCAGCCCTCTAAACAGAATTTTAGAGACCAACCTGGTAGAACCGTGAGCCTCTGCAGCTCTTGGTGTGGTTCCTCCCAGTTGACCACTCCTCTGTTCCTCTCACAGTTACAAGCTGTTCCCCAGCTGTGTCCCATCCTTTGGCTTCCGCCACCTCTTGTCCCTGACGGATAAAGTTGACCGTTTTAATGAAGAAGTCCAGAAACAGAAGGTTTCCCGCAACCGAGATGCTCCAGAGGGTGGCTTTGATGCGATTTTGCAGGCTGCTGTGTGCAAGGTGAGTTGCTCTGATTTCAAGGGTTTACAGCAAAGCAAAAGAGGAGGAGGAGGAGGCTGCTCTCTTGGACCAGGGCAAAGCTTCAATATGCCATTTCTTGGAAGTAATTACTAAATTTTTCATGCAGAAGTCATGAAAGATGCTGTGAAAAGCAGAAGCTATTGTTTTTGTGTGTTTTGTAGATGAACTGGCAAAGGAAAAAAGGTTAATGCTATTTCTAGTTAAAAGGGATAAAACCAGAGCTTTCGCAAATGCAAATTTAGGGCTGAAATTTCATCACGCAGTTAGACTTGTAGGTGCTGATCCCTGAGCACCTGGGACAGAATCCTGTAGGCTTTGCCTATGCTTGTATACATGTCAGATTCTTCAGTGTGTCAAACACATCTTGCAGTGGTTGACCCATGTTGGTTGGAGCTGGTTCCTGCTGCTCGTACCTGACCCCTTTGTGTGTGGGGCTGGATGATCCCACCTCCAGGCACGGGTAGCCTGTTCTCCCACTTTGTCAGGGAAACTGGAGCAGAGTTCATTTGCTTGGTGCCATGTTAGCCACAACCTTAGGGTTTTTGGAGATGCTTGCTTGAATATTTTTCTGGAATGAGTAGTGGGTTGCTCCATATCCCTTTGTCTGTTGTGGATGGAGATCTTTGCTCCACTCCAACATGTAGCCAAGTTTCCCTTGCTCACCAGGAATGCTCATCACTTTTTGCTATTTATTTCCCCTCTTGGCATACAATTTGCTTTTTGTTTGCTTCAGCCTTTCGTAGTCCTTTTGATGTTTTTTTCTGGGTCTGAATTATGGGAGCTGGGAGATAAGCATCGTCTGTGGGAGTGATGGGATGCAGACGTGGGAAAGCAGATCTTTCTCCACCTGGGTTGGCTTCATTTACATTTCATGGTCTCGGCAGGACTGAACCTGCCCCATGATCTGATGCCAGCCAACAGTCATCTTGCCTCTCCTAGCCTGACACAGGTATTTTTCTTGGCACAACTACAAAGCCTGCTCCCAATACTTCTCTGGGTATAAAGTGCTTCTCAGTTTTGGAGAGGTGGCTCTCATGGTTAGAACAGGTGACTTAGTTGTGCCGCCCACCACGTGAGTTTTTGCAGTCCCTTCCACCATGTTATTGTAAAAACAGGACAACATTTCCCTGTGGTGCAGCAATATTCCAGTGTGTATCACAAGGGCTCATTTTGGAGATATTGGTAGAAGGCAGGAGACCTGCAAGATAGTTCCTGCACATTTGTGCCCATCTCAGACTGTCAGTAAGGATCAGAATCTTTGACTGTCATTCTTGAGTGCACAGCCTTGTCCCATCTGGATTCAGAAGGCCAATTTAGATTATGGCACCATCAAAATTCAGGACTGAGCATCCTCTAGGAAGGGTGAGCAAAGGTGAGCATGTGCAATGCATCGCTCTTGGCGTGATGTGGCAGGTCGTGAAGGAGGAGTTTCTGCAGCCACAGCAGTTACTGCTACAATTACTGAAGCTTGGGTGTGGGAAAGAGGCCACGGGACTGGTGTGCGAGGCAGGAGAACTGGTTGTGCCACAACTTGTGCTGCCTTGGCAGCCTCTTGCTGTGGGTGGAGCAGCTGCCCCTGATCACAGCCATAAGCAGCAAAGACTCTGCCCAGAGTTAAAAAAGCCAAGATTTCAAGCCAGCTGATTTGACATGAGGATGTTTGGCCCTGTAGTCACATTGGGAACGTAGTGCCTAATTTCCTTCACAGTGGTCAAGTGATGGCCCAGACTGGTCAGTGGCTGTGGGTTGTGGTGAGGCTCAGCACTGTTGAGGAGGGCAAAGGTGGTGGACATCTGGGGTGGCAGTGAAGTGCTGCTTGTGATGAGGATGCTCTTTGCATGGTGTTTTTCATCCACAGTGATTAATGGAGTATCACAGCGTTGAAACCCTGGATAGTCTCTAGTTTCTGTTAACTCTGGAACTATTTTCCTCACCATGCAAGGAGAGCAACGTACAAGTACCTTGGTGACTTTCTGGGGTGGGTTTGCTCATCGCTAATGTGGGACCTCATTGCATCTCACTGGCTTTGTCCAGGGAAGTTAAGACCTTAGAAAGTCCCCTGCCTTTGGGTGAGGCAGTGTGTTAACCATGAAGTACTTTGTACTCAGCAGCAGAGTTTGTGGCTATCAAGGGGGATGTCCCAGGGAGAGCTAATCATGGCACAGCAGAGCCTTACTGTCTCCAAGCATGGTGTCTGAGTGTGGTCTTCTCCTCCCCTTCTGAGGTGTCAGAAACAATACCTAATCTTGTTGATTAGGTGTTTTTATACTGTAATTTGTATCAAGCATTTCTTCTGCCTGAGCTGTCTATAAGAGCTCTGTAGCACTCGAGTAGTTTTTTGGCCTCGTTTTCAATCCAAAGAATGGGGAACGTTTGTACAGCTAACACAGACTAACGAGCAGGCCCAGGGTCCGGCTCTTTTCTGAAAGATGAAGATATGGTAAATGTTATTTTGGAGGCAATGAAAGGGCCATAGACAATAAGCTTTTATTCTGATGCTAAAATAGTAAGCCGGGAATATTAATAAACCTTCCGTAATTACATTTTCCATTTGCAGTATTTTGGTTTTCTGCCATTTTTCAAGTGCAAGGTTCATATGGCTTGGTAGTGTGTGTAAGTTTTAGATCTTTGATTGAAAAATAAAGTGTCTTTTGAAACATTTTTGATTAGTAGTTGGTCGACACTGGTATATGGAGATAGCGAAGATATGGGAGACACTGAGGTGTCTTTCAGAGCAACACCAAACAAAGGAGGTTTTGGCTTTTAACCCCTAAGGCATACTTGCTTTGCACCTGTATCTGTTTCTTGCTTCCAAAAAGGTCTGCACCCGAGAAACTAGTGAGGTTTTAGACATATTGATGAATCCAGAGGGCTCTCCTGGCAGTTGATATTTTGGCAATTGAACGGATTTTATTCAGTGCCCAAAGTATAAATTTAGATATTTTTTCATGCATGGAAATGCTGTTCATGGGTTTTTCAGCCTTTTCAATAGTATTTGGAGGGCTGTGCTGTGCTGAGGCAGCTGTGGCAGTTTGGCCAGTCACTGTTGGCTGTATGGAGTGAGAAGCTGTTTGAGGTATGGGAGGCAACTGCAGCTGATTGTAGGAGTAGGGGTAGGATCCATAGCAATCCCAGCCCTGTGGAAACCCGTCTTCCCACCTTATTCTGTTTTGGGTCCAGTCCCACCCCTGCTTTCAAAATCCTTTATATCCCATGAGGATCAAAGACCACATGAGAGGGCAGGCATCAGTGCAGGTTTTTTAGTTCAACAATCCCAGTCCAATAAAAATAAATGAAAGACTCCTTGGTTATTTGTTTTAAGCAGAGCAGAGTGCTGCTCTGGGTTTCTCAGTGGAAAGCACATTGAAGAGCTGTTTTTTCCAGCGCCTGGAAGCCGCTGGCAAAGGCACTGTGAGATGCAGTGGCTCCTCAGCATGCCAGCCTCCCTGGCGGCTTTTTTCATAGACCTACAGATCTTTTGGTGTGGCGTCAGCACCGACTTGGCCACCCCATCCAAAACACACTGGTCTGATGCTCCGAGGCATCAAATGCTTTCAGTGCCTGGATGCTGGGTGCTCGTTGCTTTTTGGAAGTGAGTTCCTGAACTGAGCAGCCACAGCAGTTTTGATGTTGTTGATGTGGGAAATTCTGTCGGAGGCATGGAAAGTTTATCTGCAAAGGGGTGCTTAATCCATGATTTAAAAGTGGGCTTAGCAGGCAGGTGATCAGCAGCATCACCCCTGAAGTGGCTTTTTTAGCTGCTTCTTAAATGCAGCTCCTTTTCTTTGTGTGTAGCACATTTCTAAGGAAATGAAACTCAGATTAAGCCTTCAAATCTCTTTGGAAGTTTCTTGGCCTCAGTCATTTAAAAAGAAATCAGCTTTGGATACTCAAAGAAAAGTGAACTGGATGGGCTTCTGTCCGGTGGTTGAGTAGACCGAAGTCTGCCTCTTGCATTGTTAGAGCTTTAATTGCTTTTGGGTTGAGTTCTTAAGAAGTTACATTTTGGCATGAAGTTTTAGTCATTTGTCCAGTGGGGTAACTTCAGAGGAATGAATCCTGCTTCCCAGAGCAAAAAAAGTCCTCATTGCATACTGAGCTGGACTGTAACATGCTGGTGCATGGCAAAGGAAGTGTGTTGCCAGAGATTTCTTCCTATGGCCTTATTTGCATCGTGTGGGTCTTTAAAATACCATGAAGAAAAAATACCTTTTGAAATAGGGAGGAAAAAGGAGCCTACATTGGAATTGTGTCCCTGAAGGAAGAGTTATATTTATCGGAAAGATCAGCAGGCTTTGGGCTATGACTCACATTTGGAGGCGAAAATTGCGCTGGCAGACATGATTCTGCACCCTTCTGCCTGCCCTGCCCTCCTGCCCTGCCCACACCTGCTTTCCATAAGGAACTGCCTTTACTGTGGGGCTGTGGCAGCTCATGGGCCAGCACTGTACTGTAAACAGGACAGAGCCTGGGTTTTGCTACACAGGCTGAGCAGTAAGCTTTAGAGGAGCTGGGCATCTTCATCTGCACCATGTTCCCATCAATCAGCTTTTACTAGCTTTTTCCTCATCCCTTCCCAAAGCATTTGTGTGGTGTTGCTCTGAGCCAGGATCTGGAGGGAGGGGGGTGCTGGAAGTGTATGGGGATGGAAGGTGTGGGGCTGTGTGTTCGCTGGCAGATGGGCAGGCTGGCCAGCACAAGGGGAAGCTCTGGGCGATGGGCCTTTCTGGCTCCAGTCTGTGCCATAGGCAGGATCCTCCTGCCCTAGTTGGCAGCAAGACCCCAGCCCACCCTGCTTGGCAATGAGCTGACAATAAGTAGGAGCAGCCAGTGAGAGCAAGGGAGTTTGCTGCAGTGCTGTGGTTTCCAAAAATTTTCTTTGGGCATCTTTATTTCCTCCCACTTCCATTGCAAATAAGTGCTTCGGTGTGCTGTTGTAGGCACAGATCTGCTTCTTGGGCTGGTGCAAAGTTGGAAACCTGGGGAAGCTCCGTGGGAAAGAAAACATTTAGAATCTAAATCTAATCTCTTTACTTGGAAAAAATCCCTGCATCTCTATCCCTGTGAAGACAGTGATGTCTGGTCCTTGCACAGAGTGCCTAAGGAGGGTTTGGAGGACACTTCATGTGCTGTGCTTGACACCTCAGTGCTTTCGTAGGGACCACTAGAGCATGTCTTGGCATTACCATGTTTTTAAAGAGGTAGAAGTTGCTCATGGCCGAGCTGTGCGGGGCAGTTGCGTGTGGATCAGTGACAGCACCAATGCCAAAGGTCCCTGCACCGCTCTGCTCTGGCTGTGTGCATCCCTGCTCTTCTGGGCTGTGGTGCACATGTAGAGGTGCACAATGAAATGGCAGAGACTTGGAGGCACCACGGCTTCCAGGAGATATGTGCAGAAGGGGAGCAGGGCACAGTGCCTGTGCATGAATGCAGGTGCACCAAAGCCAGATCCCTTGGTCAGGGACCTCACTTTGTCCGTCATAGCTCAGAAACAGCCTTTATGAGCGAGTGGTAATGAAAATGCTGAGCAGGGATATTGCTCTTGCTCTTGCTGTTGCCTTGGCCGCTCCACAGAGCTGAGGAAACAAGGTCAGATTAAATGTGTGTGGAGGAAGTTGGCAGCTTTCCTTTGGCTGTAAAAGCAGCTGAAATTCTTATTCTTGGATCTGGGTAGAGAAGGTCTGGTGGACAGTCCGCATACCTCCTCGTGCCTTTTAAAGTAAGTGTGTTGGAAGGAGATGCTGGGAAGTGCTGGATGGGCTCCTGACATTTTTTTTTCTTACCAGGGATGGGTGGACAGGAGCCTGGTACTCTCCTAATTAGTGCTAATGGGTCTGTTGCTGGCCAGGCACGTGGTTGGGACCATGTGCAGGGTGAGGGGTAAAGCGTGGGCTTGGCAGGGCCATACCAGCTGTCTCACAGGGCTTGTTTTCTCCCAGGAGAAGATTGGCTGGCGTAAGGAGGCGTCTCACCTGCTGGTCTTCACAACGGATGACGTGCCACACATAGCCCTGGATGGGAAGCTGGGGGGGCTGGTGCAGCCCCACGATGGCCAGTGCCACCTGAATGAAGCCAACGAGTACAGTGCGTCCAGCCAGCTGGTGAGTGGGACTCAGGGGCACAGCCCTTAGAGACCTCGGACCTCTCTGGAGAGCAGCCAACCCCCACTCCAGCAGCTTTTGGAAAATACAGCACCTGACCAGCATAGTTTGACCTGGTCCTGCAATTTGCAAATAAAATTTGCTGTTGCCTTTAGGCATCTCCCCACAGTGAATGCTTCTGTGATGTTCAAAAACAAGTTAGGAGTGTAGTGAATTCCTTCAGTGCCCATTGCAAGGGAGTGAAAATAACTTGGTGTCCTGAAGAACATTGTATTCTGTCTGCAAAGTGCAGAGGAAGCATAGAATATGTTGTCCCTTTTCTAAAATCTCCAGTGGACTGCCAGTTTCTTCCTGAGGAGGCTGTATCTACCCTGATGTGGCTACACTAGCGAGTACAACAGAATGCTTCTCTTATTCACAGCCTTTGAACACAAAACTAACATAGGTCTTACTAATAAATAGGCAAATCAGCCCTTTTTAAAATTTAACTCAGTGGAGAAAACGAGTTTGAAATGAATGAGCACTTGCCTGCCACCTCATTAGCACATCCTTCTGCAGAATGGTGCACTAATTATGATGTTTGTTCCTGAATGGATGTCACCCCATAAGGGGAGGTGAACATGATTGGCTGTGTTATGGCCAGAAGCTGGGCTCTGTGGTGGAACCCCTTTCTATCCATCTGTGCAATCCTGGTAAGTGTATATATGCATAAGGGAGCACAGTCCATACTGATGTGGAGTTGATGCTGTGGAGCTGGCATGGGGGTGCTGCCTTGGTGTTTCCATGTTTGAATCTCTGAGGCTCTCAGTCAGCCTTCCAGTCTGCAAGTAAATCAGGTGGATTTTTTTCCAAGGACAGCAGCACTTCAGAAGCCGGTGGGGGTTTTAAGCTCAAGCTGGTCTCTTGAAATTGAGCCCTGGTTCATTATTTTGTTGCTTGTGGATATCTAGGGCAGCATCTACTTGCCATCCTCTCTGTCTGGGATATCTGCAGAATTAAAGAGCTTATTGTAATCTCTATGGTCCCAGTATGCAGAAAAATCAGGCAATGGGTGTTTCCACTTTGGGAGAAAAAAATCCACTTGCTGCCATTCTAGATCTCCCTGCCTTGCATCCCTGGAGGTAGCAGCCAGTTACACACGTCTGCTGATGGCAAAGTGGAGAGAAAGAAGGAAAGAAGGAATGGAAGAAATGCATTCTAGTGAAGGGTGCAGCAGAAATATTTAAGGGATTTCTACTGTTTCAGTTGGGATTGTGCTGGTACATCAGGGATTTCATCTCACAACAAAACATGCCACATGTCTGGAACAAATTTTGCTGTTGGGAGGAGAAGAACAATGAGATTAATTTTTATTTCTGTGTTCCCCATCAGTTTTTCTGCCTTTTTTTGCCCCTAGGATTATCCTTCCCTGGCACTTCTTGGGGAGAAACTCGCTGAAAACAACATCCACCTGATTTTTGCTGTAACAAAAAGTCATTATGTCCTGTACAAGGTAAGCACTGCTGAGCCACCTGTGCTGGGGGGACATGGAAATGCCTCTTGAGGAGTGGAATGAAATGCCCTGGAGAGGGGAGGCAGCTGCAAACAAGCGAGTGTGCAGTGGCAAACACAGATGTGTGCAGTGATAACTGTGCATGCCCATGGCCACATGTTGCCTGGTGCAGGCAGGCAAGGCTCTCAGCCACTGTCCCACCCTGCTAAGTCCTTTCAGCAAAAAGCACTAAAGCTTCTTAGAGCAAACAGATATATGTGTGTTAGTGAGCACGTGAAGACCTAAAATAGACTCCAACTTAATCTTGATGTTCGGACGGCTGCCAGCACGCAGCATGCCAGAGAGCAGAAACCTGCTCGGCCCATTCTGCAGTGACTTAATCCCATTACCTAATCATGCACAGTGTTTCTGCCCAGCTGTGTTTTTCCATCACAGAGTCCAGGGCCCTGACATGCCACACGCAGTTAGAACTCTCTCGCCATTCCTGCTCTAACCCTCCCAAAAGAAAAGGTGGCCCTAGGCACAAGGACTGGCCTGTGTCTGAAGCTGCCCTGTGGGGTTTCACTCTTCTGCAGGTGCAGGGATGGTGTTTCAGGCGGGGTCGCTTTTGGAAACCTTTGCTGAGGCTCTGGAGGCTCCAGCAGAAACAACAAGCAGCCGTGTTGCTATGGTTGGGATGCTGCTGCTCACCCATGGAGAGCAGGAGGGCTGAGCTCATTCTCCACCCCCTCTCCCGGGGATGCTCAGAGTTGTGAGGGAAGTTGGGGCAGCTGAACCTCCCTCCCCCAGTGCCAGCCCTCCTGAGTGCATAGCGGCTCCGGCAGCAGATCCAGGTCTGTTTGTCCCTGTCCTGTGGCCATGAGCTTTGTTTAATATTTGACATGCCTCGTTAGCGATGCTTTACTTTTGAAAGCTCCACATTACTGGGAGCCAAACCGTTCCATGTACACCACTGAGTGATGGGGCAGCGTGTGTGGCCGGTGTCCCTGGCATGGGGTCAGTCCCTCCTCATCCTCTTCTTTCTTTCTTTTTTTTTTTTTTTTCCAGAACTTTACTGCCTTGATTCCCGGGACAACGGTGGAGATTTTGCACAAAGATTCCAAGAATATCATTGAGCTGATCGTCAAAGCCTACAACGTAAGTGCATTTTAATACCACAGCTGCTGAAGTGAAAAGTGCCAGGAGCTGGGCCAGCTCAGCTCCCTCCTCCCTGTCGAGCCCCACCCGACTTGGCCGCCTCCCTCCCTGATCCTCCATACACTGCTGGGGCTGGGATGTCCACCCTGGAGAGGGAAGCAAGGTGTGTGAGGAGGAGGAGGAGCATGGGAATACCCAAGAGAGTCTGCAGCACAGCAGAAATTTCACCCCACATCTCTCATGTGCAGAATTACCCTCAAAATACAGCCCCCATCTAAAACAGCTCTCTCTAAGACCACCCTACCAGTAGGTAAAATAGATTATTCTTTTGTTATCTGATGTCCAGAGGCCTCCCAAGGACACAACCTGCTCCAGCTAAGGTCACATCACTGTGTTGCTCTCCAGGCATCACAAGTTGGTCTTCTCTGTGAATCCTTATGGGTCAGCTCTTCATGATCCTGGAATGATATTGCTGTTTAGGTGCTGGGCATGAATGGAGATCTGACCCCACAACTGGTCAGCCCTTGGGTAGAGTTATTCATGTGTGGGACCCGTGGATACAGCTTTCAATGGCTGCAAGCTCTTCTTCTTGGTACTATGCTCATTAGTGCAAGGGAGCAAGGAAGAAGATATTTGGAGGAGTTTACACATCCAGAGGCCATGTAGGATTGTGTTATGGTGTAAAAGTAATCTTTCCTTCTCCCCCAGCTTCCTGCAGTTAAAACAGCATTTGGTTATGCCCTTGGGAAGAGTGCTTCCCAAAGCTTCATCCTCTGAGAAAAAGCAGCGGACAGCTAATGCTGCTAATGAGTCCCTGGAGATACTGCAAAACAAAAGCCCAGTTGCCCCAGTTTGTTCATGGAGGAACGAGAGTCTTGCGACTAAGATGCTTGGCTGGGGAGAAAGAAATGAACATTCCCTCCACGTTGACTTTGCCTGTGGTCTCAGCACCATCACATCGAAACATCCCCTTGCCTTAGTTTCATGGATGAAATATGCATCCATGCCTCCATTTCAGCACCCTTCAAGCCTTTGCAGGTAGATATGAGCTGGTGAAAACTGTTGGGAGTCTGACTCCCCCACATCTGCTCCCTCCATCTCTTTGCTTGTGAGCTTTGCAGTGCAGCCGGCTGGGAACCACTGGGGTGCTTAGACCAAGGCACCCCATGGAATGACCTCTGTGGGATGAGTGGCTGCTGAGACTGGGGCTGGTTTCTTGCCTGTTCAGCGGGGTGGTGGGTGTGGGCTGGGACCCTCGGGTGTGCTGCCAGGGGCTGGCAGCTCCTGCCTGTGCCACAGGCAGCCTAGGGCCACCAGAAACCTGGCACCCGCCCAGCCCGTCTCCTCTTGGTAGCTTTGTTTTTTTCCTGAAATGATGGAGGAAATTCTCACTGAGGGAGAAGGTTAAAATTCTGCTTCCTGAGTGGGAGTGAACCTTTTTTTTTATTCCTTATGGAAAGGAAACTCTGAGCCTGGAGAAATCCTTCATCTGCGACAGGGACCATCTTCTCTTGCAGGGTTCCAATGGCTGGTGCTCTGGGCCTGAGCTCAGTCTCTTCCCTTCAGTGCTTTGGATATCTCTGGTCCTCTCTCCCCTGCTTCCTCCCACTGATGCATACATTGGACTTGTGTGTGGCTTACATTACCCTCAAGGTTTTTTTCCCCCATCCCTTCATGTTCCAACTCTTTTCTGCCTAGCGTGCTGTCTCTTCTCCCTCATCCCACAAGGCATGAAGCAGGAGAGAACAGGGACTATTTTCTTCCTGACCTGCACTAAGAGGGCAGGAACAAAAAAAAGAAAAAAACTAAAAGAAAAAACTAAGAAAAAACTCTTTCCCCAAATCTCGACATACCTGAGAGATGGAATGGCTCACGCGGGGCTGTGCCCAGACACAGGGCTGGGTTTGGGCCAAAGAGAGAAAATGGGACGCTGGTTTAAAAAGCACTTTCCTAAACTAAATCCAGGCATGTCTTGAACGTGTTTCATTTTGCAACCAGCCTCCGTGGTGGCTGTGGTGCTGTCAGAAGACATGGTTGTGTAACAGTGCAAAGGGGCTAATAATAATGGCATCACAACTGGGTTAACAGAATGACCATATACGGCTAATAAGAAAACCTGGCATCTGTGGAAGAACATAGAAAGACCCCATGCAAGGTCATACTGAGGTCTGGCATGGTATCCTGTTTTCTGCCATGCCCCAGACAAGGCACTCTGGGAAAGAAGACAGGAGAGCATATCAGTGTGGCAGCTGATTTCTACAGGATAATTTGGGGCAGAGCAGTATCCTGAGATTTATTGGCACATGCAACATTCAGCCCAGAGGTGATGGATGGTCCCAATTGCCACCCCATGAACAGCCTCTCTGTTACAGCAGAGAGATGGGAAATTCTTCGTTTCTTTCCTCAAGGACTGTTTAGATTCACTCAGCCAAAACTCATTTATTTCCTGTCCGTTTCCAAAAGTGTTGGCTCTTTGCTGGCCTGTGAACCCTGGTTTTGTCATCACATGTACCGGCAAGAGGTCTGAATTAGCACTTTTCCTTAATCTGACCTCATTGGTGAGAGTTGTAGACAAGGGGGAGACAGATGGAGCTGGAAACTGGCTTTGGAAAATAAGAATATTTGTACAAAAGCTCCATTTTGAAAACCTTTGTCGTTTTTGGACACTACTTGTATAAAAATCAGTTCCAGCCATTGGAAGAATTAAACAAAACAATGTCATTCCAAATTAATATTTATAAACTTCATTTTGTTGTGACTTTAAAAGTCTGTATGTGCAGTAGGATGGAGAGATGAGAAGCAGAAGAAAGGGGGTAGGAGCATACAAAAACCTTGCTGATGGAAAACGCTCTTCACTTCAAAAAGTTTTGCAAAGAAAGAGATTGATCATTTATTTTTTCCCATGGCGGTATTTCCAGCTGATACTTATGAAGGGGTGCTTTTTGTTTGGGCTTTTTGTTTGACACGTTCTCCTAGGAGGGAAATTATATTTTTCTGACCAACCGGGTGAAAAGAAGAAAGCGGGACAGAGCTAATGCAGTTTTACACCTTCTCCATGCTGTACAACAGACATTGTAGGACAACTGCTGGTGGAGAATCAGGCTTTGTACTTCACTAAGGGGCTGGTTTATGTGCACAGAGGTGCGCCATCTGGGGTTAAGAATGTTTTCTTTTTCTTGTGCATCCATAAATTTTCAGTTCTGGCTACAGTGGCTATCACAGTTACCCTAGTGTGTAGGCAGCCCCCCATGGGTCTAGTTGTGTTCATCAGAAGCCTTCTGAGCTGGTTAAGTCAAACTCAAATGTCAATGTGTGTGCAGGGGTGATTTTTTTTTTCATATAGGTGCAGAGGTGTCCTAGCCACTGTCTGGAAACATCAGGAGAAGAGAGTAAAGCAGAAGAAACCCACCTGTCTTTGGGAGCCTGATGGTTTGCTTTCCCATTGTGTTTCTAGAGTATTCGGTCCAAGGTGGAGCTCACGGTCTGGGACAGCCCTGAGGACATTGGCTTGACCTTCACTGCCACCTGCCAGGATGGGTTGTCCTATCCTGGGCTCAGGAAGTGTGGAGATCTCAAAATTGGAGATACGGTGAGTCTGCCTTTCAGTCTGTTCCCTGGAGAGATTGTTTTAGCCAATTCCCTCTCTTGATGAGTGGTCCTGGGCAAAAAAACATAGTTTGGCTCATTTTCCTCTGCTCTTCTCATGCCATGCCATGATGATATGAAAAACCCAGAGAGAGTGCTGCTTCTGGTTCTGGGTGGTGGAGATAAGCCTCAGGTCAGCTGTGAGGAAAGAGGGAATACAGGTGTCTTGTCTGCAGTACTGAGATGAAGGTCTTAGGCAGCAAGACACAATAGTCAAGAATAGGCTTTTTTTCCTGTAATCCCAGATATTCACATCACGCTCTCAGCTGAGAAATTTTTATTTCCATGGTCTGCCGATCTTTTCTCAGTCCATTAGATATTGAATTGTTTGAGTTTTTTTGTTTTTCCTTGTTATTGTTTGAGAATCCTGCCTTGTATCAGAAATAGCACTCCAGCAGGATGAGGGCTGTGTTCCGCCCTCTCTGCTTGGCACTGGTGAGGTACCTCAAATCCTGTGTTCAGTTTTGGGCCACTCACTTCAAGAAAGACTTTGAAGACTTCTCCCAGATAACAAGTGATACGACAAGAGGAAATGGCCTCAAATTGCACCAGGGGAGACTTAGATGGGATATTGGGAAAAATTTCTTCATCAAAGGGGTTGTCAAGCATTGGAATAGGCTGCCCAGGGAAGTAGTGGAGGCACCATCCCTGGAAGTGTTTTAAAAGTAGATGTGGCACCTAGCGTCATGGTTATTGGTGGGCTCAGCAGTGCTTGATTAATGGTTGGACTCAGTGATTTTAAGGGTCTTTTCCAACCTAAATGATTCTATGCTTCTATGGTTGTAGTCTAAACCTGTCTTTCCTGTGTCAGTGAGCAAAGGGATCATGGCTAACTTTGGAGGTACTGCAGAAAAAGGTAGAGGGTGTTCAGAAAGGTAGCAACCCTCTTCTCGTGTTTTCAGTTCCTAGGGTGTTGGATGGCAGCACACACTAGGATTATCGTTTTCTCCTTAGTGTTAACAGTATACATGGCATAATCCATCCAGTGCTTTTTAAAAAGCAAAAAAGCTAAGCTTTGCTTGTTTAAATTGAGTATTGAAGCAGATAAACTGGTTGCTGGGCTGCAGGGCTAGGGCAAGAGGGCTGAGACCAGTGGGGAACCTCCTCCCTTTCTCCAGACTTTTGCTGTCTGAGGCCGTGGGTGTGGGTTTGTTAGCAGCCTGATTGCCTTATTTGAGGAGAGTGACTCTGCAAACATACCAGAGCTCTCAGTGCTGAGGCATATAAAAATAGTTTGAAAGAGTCAACAGTAGCAGAAGTTCTACCCCGCCAAATAAGGATCATGTGAAGTGTTAAAAAGGGAGGTAGCCCTGCTTTTTTAGCTGAATTTACAGGATCTTGGATGAGTGGGTAAACGTGATCCCTGTAGCTCTTTGTTCCCATGGCAGAGCCTGAGCCCCCGAGGAAACGGAGGTAATCCTGGGATCCTGGCTTTGGCAGGAGCAGGGGCCTCGCTCCAGCCACTGCAGTTTGTGCTGTAGAGAGGTCTGGCAGTGAGTGCAGCAGGGAGCTGACACTGGTACCACGCCTGTTTTAGGTGCACCCTGAGGTGCTTGCACAGGGAGATGTGCCACAGGACTGTGGGGGTCGTGTCCCTCCTTCCCTGTTGTTCAGCTGCTTTCTGCCCCATTGCTTCCACATGGATCAAGGTTTGACTCCTGCTAAGAAAGTTTCCCCAAAGAGGATAATGCTGGCACTGGACCCTAATCTGCCAGGGTTTAATCCTGGGGCTGTGGGTGTCAGTGGGTGAAAGGCAGCAGGATTACCCTGATCCCTTTAGCTTGCTTTCTGATCTCCTTCTCCTCTGTAATTTGAGCTCTTATACTAATTGCTTCAGGCCTTGGGAATGGGGGGGTGTCAAGGGAGGTTTCCTGGGGGTGCAGCTTTCCCACTGGAGGTGGCTGCTCTGCTGTCCTTTGTACATCACCCCTTGATACGTGGGACAGTGCAGACAGTGAGAACTTGAGGTGACCTCCAAACGTCTCTAGAGAGAAACCATTCCATCCTGATGCCTAGCAAAGGGTCGCATTTCCTTGGAATAAGGTTAATCCTCCCTGCTACGGGGCAGGTCTGGGCAGAGGTGGCTGGCCCCATCAAACAACAGGATTAAATCAGGCACCAAGCGAGCAGCCATAGTGTGGTTTTGGTTTTCTCCAGGAGAAAATCCCTGACACTGGATTGTAGCAACATAAAACGAATGGGGGGGGTGCTATATAACCATATAACGAGGTGTAACTCTTGTGAAACCAGTCTTGATAGAAGCATCCATTAAAAATGGCCTGCTGAAAAAAATGGCATGCTGAAAGCTTGGGAGTTTGTGGCTGTTGAACATCTCCATGTGCAAATCAGGAGTCCCATAAAACCTTCCAAACCCATGATCTTGTAGGCACCACGGACCCTTGTGCTGTGCTGGTTAGATATTGGATAGTGGTTGTTTTGACAGTGTGGAAACTGGGCTATTTTCTAGAGTTTTGCCCTGTTTATTTTTGGAAATACGCAGGTTCCTTCCCACCTCACAGAAATCAGCGGTTCCTGATGGGGAAAATTGCTGTGAATGGCTGACAGTAAAGAGTTTTAAAACGCTAAGGATGCCCAACCCCTCATGGCAGATGCTGATGCACTGAGCTGCAGGTGCTCTTGCTGGATGTGCAATTGTTAGGGGGCTTTTTGCATACCTGGGAATGAGCTCAATGCGCGGAGCTGGCCCCACTCCATGGAATTGCTCCATGGATTTTCCTCGGGACGCCTCTTTCTTTCCTGACGGCTGCTTTGGGGCCGTGCCCGTTAACTTACATCTCAACCTGCCCTTCAGGTTTCCTTCGATGTGGCCGTGGAGGCGCGGAGCTGCCCTGCCGAGGACACGTCCCACACCTTCACCATCAAGCCCGCTGGCTTTCGGGACACGCTGGAGGTGGCCGTGACCTACAAGTGCCGCTGTGGCTGCACCGGCCACGCCGCGCCCGCCAGCGGCAAATGCAGCGGCAATGGGACCTACACCTGCGGGCTGTGCGAGTGCGACCCCGGCTACCTGGGGGCCAGGTGCGAGTGCGAGGAGGGGGCCAGCGGGGACATGCACCACGCCATGTGCCGGGAGGCGGAGGGCAAACCCCTCTGCAGCGGGAGAGGGGAGTGCAGCTGCAACCAGTGCCTGTGCTACGAGAGCGAGTTCGGAAACATCTACGGGCCCTTCTGCGAGTGTGATGACTTCTCCTGCGCCAGGTACAAGGGAGTCCTCTGCTCAGGTAGGAACCTTTCCTCCCTCATGCCCTCCACGTTGTGGCAGCTGGGGGCTGTGCACGGTGTGTGAGGGGCTGTGCCTGCCCCACCTGCCCAGATCTGTCCTGTGTCTGGAGAAATCTGTGCTCTCTTACTTTTCTTTATGGGAAAAAGGAGGGAGAGGTTTAAGTGCACCCAAAGTAAAGGACAAAAACATTGCATTATCCCAATCAGAACTGGGTTTGCAGTGTTGCAGTGAAAGGCTCTGTCCCTGCAGGCTTGTGTGCTGCCTGGGTCCCACAGAGATGAGCAGAGTCGTGGCTTTGGTGTTATTTTGATGTAACTATGCAAATCTCTTGCACACTAACATACATCCTTAGGAAAGCACAGGCTTCAGAATCCTCTGAAGCTTTTTGGTGTTTTCATAGGCTGGATTTTTTCTGTTTGTGCTATCCTTCCCTGCCTAGGCAGAAACAATCTTTTTTTAAAGATGAAGCATTTAGAGTAATCCCCTGGTGTATCGCAAGTGAAAGGAAAGGTTGTGTTTCTGGCTGTTACTTATTAGAGAAAAGCTGTGTTAAAGATTCCTAAAGGTATTTTATGTATAGATTTTTCTTCCCACTAGGAAAACAAGTCATTCATTGGGAAAGATGTAGCCAGTCAGCTTTGCTTAAACAAAGGCAGAGGAGTTATTTAGCTGTGTTTGCTAAAGTGCTTTTAAAACCTCGTCAGTCCAAGGTCACATAATTTACCTTGAACGTAATTGCCTGGATTAGCCCCCAGACATAATTACCCTAGTTGGATCTGGGCAAAGGTTTTTTTTTAATTTGTCTGCTTTCAAGCAAGTAAAATATTTCCTTAGCTGAAAATCCTGGACAGAATTTCTGAAACAAGTGTAAGCTTCGAAAAAAAATAGCTATTTTTCACATTTTCTCCAGGGAACTGGTGGGTTTTTTCCCTGCTGTTTACCTTGCCCTGCACATTTCAGAGCTGGGCAGTAAGTGATGGGGCACTCTTTGGTTGCAAGTTTCTGGCTAGCTGGGCAGTAAGTGATGGGGCACTCTTTGGTTGCAAGTTTCTGGCTGCTTGAGACAATCCTGTTGTTAGGTGGGTAGAGGATGTTTGTGCTAATTTTCCTGTAACCTGTTTTGTCACTGCTGAAGATAAGGCAGGTGATACTCTGGGTTTTGGAATTGCCTTGGAGCTCCCTGCTGCAGAGCAGTGAGAAAGGCCAGTACTACCTCCCACAGTGACTGCCCAGGCTGGGAGGGCTGGGACTCTCCCTGCTGATGCAGAAGCGGAAATAGGGGTGAGCAAGCAGGAAAAAGGTATTTGAAAGTAGATGGGGGAAAAAATAAACTCAACTGTGAAGTAATTAAGAGCAGTATTGCCTGGGGGTTCTCCACAGGACCATATTGCTTTGATAGCATCACTCCATCCAGAAGGGGTATATCTAAGGGCAGCAGTGCCATAAAGAGAGGTTGGAAGTTACTGGTGTAGCGGTTGCTGCAAGAGAAGGACACCCCTCTGCTCAAATTTCCTTTTCAGCAGGAGAGGCAGAGCTCTGCCGCTCCACAGGAAAGCAAGATGCGTTTCTTCTGCTGCACCTGCTTGATTCTGTCCCTGTGGAGGGTGTCTGGTGCTGGGAAGAGCAGCATAGCTGGTTTGGGATTTGCCAAAGTTTTTAAAAGTCATTTAAAAGTTGTTTTTATAGCTCTGAAAGAAAACAAAGGGTAGGCTGAGGCCAAGCAGCTTCTTTGCTCCAGGAATGGAATGGAGTCTGGCATGGGTGCGTGGGCTGGTTCTCCCTATGCCTCCTGGTATTTCTATTGTTCTTGGTTTGTTGGCTTCATTATTTGGGGTTTTTTTTTCAAATTCCAGCAGTTATGATGCTAAATCTGAGCTGCAGCAAGCGCTGGGCCAGTGGAATAACATTTTGAGGTGGTTTTGACACGCCAAGAGGCTTGGGATTTCACCAGCCTACCAAAAGTGCCTGAGCTTGGAGGTGGGGGGAGCTGTGTCCAAAGCTGCCCCTAACAAACAGCCTTCTGCTACCCAAACATCCCTGGGCACTTTTAGCAGATGCAAACTCTCTCCTTCCTACAAGTGGGGCCTTCTTGTAAAAGATCCTGTGTTTAGCTCAGCATTGGGCTGTGTAGACTTGGCAGCCAGAAGGGTTTAGGTGATGACTTGGGGCCAGGATGACTCTCAGGGCAGTTGCATGGGGTGTCCAGTTCCTGCTGTTCCTTCCAGGGAGTGAAATGCCACTCTGCCCTCACTCTGTCTTTTCCTGGGCACAATGTCTGTCCCTGAAAGGTTTGGCATCCTGGTACCCATCAGGCTGAATCCCACTGCAAGGGGAGAGCAACAGGTTTTAGCTAATGCACAAACCCAAAAAAGCAGCATGCAGGGAGCTGTCATTTTCCTGCAGATCACTGTTGTCTGTGTCCTTGCGAGGGAGTTTCTTGGCTTCCACCCATGGGGGGAACTCATCACTGTTGTCAAGGGCTTTGTTTATACTCTATGAATCCTCTGGTAGCATAGAAGGCACTTAATGCCTCTCAGTGCCTTGGTGATGACTGTTTTTTGAACAGTGTTTTCACCCCAGTGGAACCCAACCTGAGGTTTAGCACACAGGCTGTGGTGTCCCCCATCAGATGCATTTACACCTGCCCAAGCTGTTGAACGAGATGATATCATGAGCCTCTGAGTGCCTATCCCAGGCCGAGCCGGTAGGAAAGCAGACGGTCCAACCTGACCCGAGAGGAGGGGGAGGACCAGGAGGAAAGCACATTTTTCCAAGCTGAGAAGTAAAAATCCACTTATGCAAACTGCTTTGCACATGTGTGGCTGTGTTTCTTGCTCGCCTCAGCTCAGAGGCCCCATGAGCCCATCGCCAACCAGCCTGGACATTTCTTCCTTTTATGACCTGTAGCAAAGCTGTCCCCATCGAGTCACTGCCATGGCACAGGGATAGGTGGCATATTATGCTCAGGCATCCTCTATTCCCAGCAAAAGCCACAGAGGAGCAGGTTGAAATGGTCTGAAATGAAATTGTTTCTTGTCTCTTGGTATTTGGTCCTTTGGCCAGCAAAATCGTTTTTCATCCATGGGTCCATTCATAAATATTAGCAACTCATTTTATCAGCATTTTAGAGGAGCGATGCCTTCAGACAATGCTGCCTGTGGCTCCTGTCCTTTTGTAGTCCCCCGCATGAAGTGGAGAAGCAGATTTTGGGTGGGAGATAATGTAAAGAAGAAGCAAGAATTTAATTCCTATTAGTGGGAGGTTTAACATGCCTCCTGCATCTGTGAAGCAGGTGGGAAAAGGAGTCATTTATAACATGTCATAAATGTTGATTCAAGTCGCATCCAGCTCTTAGTCAATGCCATTTAGGCACTAAAAAGTGGTACTTGTTCTGTTGCTCCCCGAGTCTAGTTAACAGCTCCAGAACAGCTGTTTCAAACCATTAATCTGGCTTTTGGAAAGGCTGTGGGGGTCTTGCACAAGTGCTTTGTTCTTCCAAAGAAGTGCAACTGGTTATCTGCAGCACCATGCTCTGACAAAGCAGACAGTGGCTTCCCAAATCCTAGAATGCTTTGCTCCCAGTTTTAATGTGGATGGAGAAGTTGCCTTTATGCATTGAAACCTTCGCCACATTGCTCTGGCCTCTCTGCTCTTAAGTGTGGGTGGCTGTGGGAGAGGGGCTGAAAACTCTCCTGCCTTCAGCTGGGCTGGGGAAGGGGGCAGCTGGCTGCACAGCCCTGAGGCTTTTGAACCCCTTGGCTGCCTGCCAGGCAGTTTGACAAAGGAGGAAACATCTCTGTGCTAATTGCATTCCTGAAGGTCCCATAAAACTAGGTGGCGAGAGGGAGGAGGGGCCCCACTGAGGGCATCACACATTTGCCTCTAATGAAGAGAGACTGGCTTGCCAGAGGCCAAGCTTCATTAGCTTCACTGCCCCAGACCTATCTTTTCTTGGATAGGGGGATGCAGAGTAATATGGCATCATGGTGTCTCTAGAGAAATTTCCCCTCACCCATCACCACTGTTCCCCGGCTCCCTGTGTGGGTGTTGTTTGTGTGCTCTTCAGCCCAGGACTCTGGTTGTGCACAGACACTAATGAGGTGTAAGTGAAGAGCACTCACCACACTGCAGCCATTCCTCCCCTTAAATCACAAAGAATTTGTCTGGAAAATCCATACTGCCTGAGCAACACAGCAACTACTGATGTTGGTGCAGCTTTGGGATCACGTCTTTTGGGATTTCTCTTCTTCTTTTTTTTTTTTAGAATTAGACAATAAATCAGATTTATAAACACTATGCAACTATAAATCAAGCCCTGGAAAGTCTCTCAAGCTTGTAAACTGTGAGCATCTTAACTGGTTAAGGTGGCTAAAGATTGTGGCTGGCTAAAGAACAGCATGATGGTGATGCCTCAGAGCACAGGAGCTGGAGAATGGCCTCACTTACAGGCACAGGGCTTCCAGCGACACAAAAAACTCAGCTCAGCATTAAAGTGACGGATGTCAAATCTGCAAGTACCAGAATCACTTCTGAGATGGGATGTGAGAAGGGACAGCTCATTGGAAAGTGACTGCTTATTTTGCAGAGAAGCCAAGCTGATGTGTGATGTGCCTCCAGCTGCCCTCCAGAAACCACTTCAAAAATTGCTGAGGATGTACAAGTCCACAGTATTTACTTCTGAATGCTTCCTCTCTTGGTTTTAGTAAATGGGGAAGCTCAGGGAGGTTTTAGTTTTTACTAAAGCCCAGGGAGATAAGGCTATTCTGTTTGTTCTAACACAGCCTCAAGTTAGAAATCTCACTCATGCTTTTGCAATTTGTTTTTGCTATTCCCTGTCCTGAGAACGGTAATGGCATTTAGCAGTGCTGTGTTTGAGGGGATCTGGTGGGACAATGGCTCAGGTGCCAGTGCCCCAGTTTCTGGTCCTGCATTACAGCCCTGAGCTTTGAGAGTTACACTTGGGTTGGATGGTACTGCTGGTGTCTCCATCCTGGGGTTTCAGGTCAGGCCTGTTACTGTACAAATCACTATGCTCATGGACACATCTTAGGGAAATAGACTTTCTTCCACACACACTTTCGTAATTATTATTCACCTACCCAGTGGTAGTGCCTGGACAGAGGATACTGGTGTGCATGTGAATGCTCAGATGGGAGAATAAAGGTGATCCACATCTTTCAGATGCATACCAGAATTTTTTTTTGGTCTTAATTCTCTTCATTCCTAATATGTAAGCTTTTACCAGAAGAAGAAATGGGTAGTTGATTTATTAACTTCTGAGGTGCAGGTGGTAGGTTGAGTGTGGTTTGGGGAGGAAGGGAAGATTCCATTGTGCCCACTGTCTGTGGCCGTGCTGTGGGTGGGGTGGCATGAAGCAAAGGTACCCCTGCCAGAAGGGCAGAGGTTGGCCTGTGGCAGAAGGAAGATAGGGAACAGAGCCTAAACCACATCTGCATTGTTTCCTTTTAAGTTATGTCAAGTCTTGTTATCTTTATGTTTTTGATTTGGGTCTTTTTTTTTTTAATTTAGTTTGTGTAAAAAGGTGGAATCTGAGCACTGCCTAGTAAAAAAAGGACCTGAGGGGAGAGATAAAATGACCATATAAATATGGAAGTTAAAAATAGTCTTCTGGCAGTTGCTAAGTGCTAGTGCAGCTGTGAGCCATGCAGCTGCAGGGACATGCAGCTCTGTCTCTGGGGCAGCTGCCTTGCAGATCGATCCCTCTCTGCTTCCCGTGTGGGAGGAGGATGGGGAGCACACATCTACCAGCATATTTGAGGCTTATTTTGGTGGCAGAGGATGCAGTGTCAGCTCGGGTCACTGCGCTGCAGCCTCCCAGTACCAGTTGCTCTGTATTAGTCCCAGTCATTAGCAGCAGGCTGGGGGCTCAGGGGGCCCATCAGCAGCTGCGTGTGCTGTCAGGGCTGCAGGGCAGGGGAGAGTGGTTTGGGTGAGCAGAACCAAGTGAAGTCCTCTGAGCCAAAATCTTTTTCCATAAGAGTGGAGTATAGGAATTTGAATGTCCCTTTTCCTCACCAAAGAACAGGGTAGGGGACAAGAAGCTAAAAACCAGCTGAGGCTGGGCTATAAAACATGTAAGTATGTAGATGTGGTCACGCTGTGTGGCACAGGGTGCCCATTACTCCTTAGCAAACCTGGCTTCATATATCTTAAAGTCTCCTGCCTACAGAGCCACTTCATAGTCCAGGGGCCCTTATGGCCAGAATAAATAACAAGACAGTGTGGTAGCCTCTCTCTTTTAAGATATGGTCAAGGTTCAGTCAGACTGTATGTTTATCCTACAGCTTCCTAAAAACCTTTCTCCTTGCTGTATTCCCATCTGGCCTTTGCTTTTATCACCTGCAGAAGCTGCTCAGCTAAAGGCCCTGTCCCGAATGTAGATAAAACAAAAATAATCCACCTGAATAGGAAGGAAAAATAAACCTCTCACTTGCTGTGTCCCATAGCTGTGAGGAACTGAGGCCAGACTACGTGTGCCTGGGTGAGCATCCCCTCTCCAGCTTACATCCCCCCTCCAGCTGTGAAACATTTTGGCTCCGATAGAAATAGATTGCAAACATTTACTAAGAAATTAATCAAATGGGGCACCTCTGTTGTCCTCTTCCACTTTCAGGGTTAAACTGTGAAGCTGGGCATGCTCCACTTACTCTGAATTAGTATAAAGAAATGGAAGGTTTAGGTCAGCTCTGTTTACTTCCATCCTGTGGTTCAGGCTAAAAAAATGTAAGGTCCAGGTCAGCAGGGGCAGGCAGGGCTGAGGACTGTGATGGAGATTACCTGGAGGAGCAGCCACCCGAGTTCACCTTTATGCCACTCGAACGGACGCTGCTCTTGCCCTGCTTGTGAGATGTTTACTGATGTCAGCTGTTGGTTTTCCTGCATTCCTGCTTGACCTCCCGCAGAGCATGTGGCTGCCGTGCTGTTGCAAAATTTGGGGAGGCAGCACATCATTGCTCCAGCAGTGATTTGGAAAACATTTCTGCAGGTGAGGAAGGAACTGTGGAGGTGCCTGCTGCTGCCAACACATGTGAGATGTTGGCTTTTAGGTCTTGTCCTGGTGACAAGAGCTGGTGTCTGAGCCCTGAGGTCATCCCAGGCTGCTAGCCACAATGCCTTCCCGAAAGGGTGGGTCTGGCCATGCTTTGCCAGACCGCAGTGAGCTCTGAGAGCAACACTTGAAACCTCTCAGACTTTAGTGTGGAGTGTCATTGAGAAACTCTCCACTCTTTACGCAGTGTGAAGAGGAGAAATGACAGAGAGATGTATGGGACATGCCTGCCCACTGCAGGCAGGCTATACTGCCCCTACAGCCTGTACCCTGCACCAGAGAGGCACCTCTGTGGTAGGAAGCAGAGATGCCCAGCCCCAGGCTCCTAGATAATTTGAAAGGGTGGAGAGAGATTCCACCCTTGAGCTGTGTGAGTGGATGGCTGGCAGTCATATTCCTCTGTAGCAGTGTTTGACTTTTCCTTGCAAGCAAAGGGTTCCTGAGCATCAACCGCAGGGTGTCCCACAGTGTTCTGGGTGTGCTCATCTCCAGGAGCTGTGGCTCACAGCCCTGATGCAGAGAGGGGCTGAGAGCCACGTGGGAGGTGTTTTGCATTCCAAATTTAATCCTCATGAAGTCTGGCATGCAAATCCTCAGTGGCCTTTTGGAGGTGAATGGGGCTGACTCAGTCAGTGCATGTTTCCTCACATCTCCAGTCCTTGGGAGGCTCCTGAAACCTCCTTGCCACTTCCTCCTACAGTATCATTTCCATCCTTCCCCAATCTCTCTCTTCTTCTTCTTCTTCTCCAAATTTATTTTTTCCCCTTTAACTTGGTTTCTGTTCTCTTTCCCATTTAATCCTGAGTCATGCACCGCTGCCCTCCAAGAGCGTGAAGCTCCCCATCCTGCTCTGTGCCGCTTCAAAAGGCTGAACATCCCAGAGTTCAAGTGGCCTCTGGGCTGGGGCAAACAGCATGGGGTGACCCTCATCTGCTGGCTTTGACCTGTGAAAGCATGGCCAGTGATTCTAGCTGCAGTGTAAAAATGCCTGGTCCCCCCCTCTAATTGTGCTGCTAATGACCTCCCGTGCTGTGTTTCAGGTCAGAGGCTGCCCATCAGTGTAGTGGATGGTTCTTAGGTAGAATGCTCTGTGCTTGATGTATATGCTCCTCTACATTTCTTTCACAGTAAATAAATGCACTATTAGGTATTGTATCACTAGGCATTAGCGTTACATTGTTGCCTATCAAATAATATTGATTATTTAGGAGTGGTCCTTCTGGGTCTCTTTCAACTTGAGATATTTTATGATCTTTGCATGGATTTCTTACAGGAACACAAATGATACTTCCATTTGTGTTTGTGCTCAGTGCTGTGTTTATTCCTCACCTTCCTCGATGTTCCTGGCAGCAGGCATACCCTGCCTGCCCCACCTTGCTCACACCAGGGGTTTCTGTTGGTTTTCCACAATGAAACAGCAGCTGAGTTGGACTTTCTCTCCCCAGTGAATTGAGTACTGCTTCACCAGAGTTTCCATTCCTGGCACGAAGGGCAAAGCTGCCCTTTCTTACCCCTCCTTTCTCCCTGCCCAGGCTCTCTTTGCTGTCCAAGTCTTGCCATTCTTCCCAAATCTGGCAGCAGCTCCTTGAGGACCAACCCGCACAGAGCGCTGCTGTTTCTGCCTCTTTTCACTGTGGTTTCTCCTTGTCCTTGAGCGGACCTTTTGCAAGCGTTAGTGAATGCTAATGAGGCATTAAATGCCGGGCAGAATTAAAGAATACAGAAGTGACGTCTTCGACGTCTTTATGGGAGCCAGAGTCCCGACTCTGGATCTCTGCTCTTAAAGTGGCACAGCATGTGGGTTGCCATCGGGGGTGTCATCTGATGGTGCATACACGTACTCAAACCCCTTGTCCTGCTGCAGCTGCCCCCACCTATGGCCTGGAGCCCTGTAGAAAGTTCAAAAAAACCTCCACCAAGATGAACTCAGAAAAAAATGCCCACTTGCTCTCCAAAGAGAGAAGATGGTGTTAGAACAAACTCCCTTTGAATGCTCTTCTGGCCAGCATCTCACTGAGTTTGGTATTTGAATTTGGTCCATCTGATGAAAGTAACTAACAGAAATGCCCATTTGGAAATTAATGTTGTATTTGGAGTTTAGAGGCAGATGAAAGCCTCCCACCAGCAGGTGAGTGAAATTCTGTGTCTTCATTTCTTGTTCTCATGCAATGAAAACCTGTGAATTTTGCTCAGTTTGGTTTAAAAAATTGGCTTTAAATAATTGACCTGAAAGGGAAGTGCAGTGCAGGCTGTGGGTTCATTGTGTCTCCTTTTTTTTTTTTTTTTTTTTTTTTTTTTTTTTTTTTTTTTTTTTTTTTTTTTTTTTTTTTTTTTTTTTTTTTTTTTCTTATTTTGAGTGACATTCTGACTTCTTCCAGGTACTTTGGGAAGGGAGAAATCTGTTCTAAAACCATGGACCTTTGGTGAACTAGCATCACAGATTATGTGTTTGCATCCAAACGCAGAACTGGGCAAGGCTCCCATGGCACTGAATTTTGCAGAGGAAGAATCTTTCTCTGCTCCAGAGCTCCCTCCTCTCAACAAGGTCCAAGTGAAAGGACATTCATCCCACTTGGGCTTCAGCAGGATGGGAATTAGTCTGCTTTTCATTTGAAGGATGACCTGAACCATAGAGTTTGGCTCTGGAGTTCAGGGATTTGGGATCATGCAGCTTTGTTTTGGAGCCAGGTTTTATTTTAAGAATATATCTGGAGTTTTTTTGTGCAGTAGGAGCTGGTGGGAGTCTGCTCAGGCATCAGAGTGGGAAGATGAAGCTTGTCCTTCCTGGGAGCAGCATACCTCAGTGGAAGGGTTGCAGTGCTGTAAGTTTTCTCAAGACCTTTATCTGCCTTTCAGCGAAGTGCATGGTTACCATATGTCCCCTGATGTTTCTAAATCTTCCAGAGCCTTCACAGTGACTAGAGCTGAAGGCTAAGTGCAGAGTTGTCTAAGCAGACCTGGGCAGAGATGGGCAAGAAAGTATGTAAGTGATGGAGAAGCTCCTGTTTCTGGACTCATGGGTGTTGGTGGTGTCTGGGCAGGGCTGGGAGAGCCAAGTGGAATATGCTTTTCTTGTCAAGCACCTTTATTTGTCAGGCCTTTTGGAGAGAAAGGAAACAAATGGAGAGAGTTGCATCCAGAGGGGTTTTGTCTGTGAGCAAGTCTCATCTGTTAGGGGGCTGGAGAGCTGGCTGGAGAGGAGCACTGCTGTAAGAGAGGTGTTAGTGCATCCCATGGTAGACCCAATAAACACCTGCACGTGAAGAGATGGAGGTTGATAGAAAAGGACAGTGGCCCTTTTTTGAGTGAGAGGTTTGGAGGGAAACACAGGAGGAGGAAAACCCCAGAGGATTCCCACACACCCCTATCTTCTGATCTGGCTTAAGGAATGATGTGAATTGTTAGCAGTTCCTTCAGTGCCTTCCATGTCAGCTGCTTAAGGGGCGACAAAGTCAAGGATGAGCATGTGCCCAATGTGGTGGGATGGTATTTGGGTTTATGGCTCAAAGGAAACACCCATCCCTGTTGTCACCACTCAGGCTGAAGCACTTGTGTCTCTGGGAGAACCTGGCAGCAGCCTTTGCCCCATATCTCTCCCTGCATTGGTAGCAGAGATGGCAGCAGGACCTAAAAGCTCCAATTCCCAGCTCTGGGTCTCCATCCAAAAGGCCACGTGTGGCAGGCTTGGCTGAGGCACTAACATAAGCATAAGTCAAGAGATTTGTGAAGTGCTGAGCTTACTTGGAAAAAAGAAAAAGAAAAAAAAAAAGGAAGGTTTTATTTTAAGAAATGCAGCTTTAGATCTCTTTCAGGAAATGACTCCTTGCTGCCCATTTTGGCTTTCTGGTGGATCATCAGCCATATCTTGTGGTTGTGTTTCACCTCCGCTTCTGCAGCAGAGAGAAGGAAAATGAGGAAAGGCTGGCCAGGGCTGCCACAGGAAATCCGCCTGCCTCGGATTGCTCTCAGCTGCCTTCATGAGACAGCACTTTCCAAAACCCTGTCTCCCCTGTCCAGTGCTCATTTAACCCAGAAATTCCCAAGTGAATGAGAAATTGGCGTACTGAGGTGGTGTTTTTTTTTTGCAATGGCAGTGCTGCACCGTGGTGTTTGCTGTCAGTAATGTTGAGCTGGTGATGGGGCTTGTAGTGCCCATGGCTAAATTAGCAGCTCAAGCCTGTATTTATTCCTTAACTTTTGGTTTCATTAGTCTGCATGTCTGAAGCTATTTTTGATGACTGATGAGCTCAACCAGCGCTAGGATTGAAATAAAGGCTTATTTAAAGCCTTGGCAGTTCTTGGTCAAACCCATATGCTTCAGGATATAAATATCCGTTGCGATTGAAAGATGCACAGATCCATGGTGTCTGGTGTAAATAACATTCAGAAAAGCACTATTTACTTATAACTGACCTCTTAGTGTTTGTTTTGTTGCTTCAGTATTGCGTTGTGGATAAATGTGTGGGCAAGCTCTCTTCTGGTGTGAATGGAGGCAGTCAGGGGATGAATTTCAGATTACACAGAAACCTTGGTCCCTTGACATTCATCTGTCTGTGTTTACATAGTAGCCTGGCTTTCACAAGGAGGTTGTTATGCTCAGCAGGCTCCAGGGATTGGGGATGCTCTGGCCAACCTGCCACCCTTGTTTCCCCTGCCAGACTGTCATGACCCAGGGAATGGATCCTAAACCCATCCCCACTGTCTAAAATTTCCAGAGCTCTCCCGACTCCCTACTGGTGCTGACCATCTGGCAGAGCCTTGGACCTAAGCTGTGCCATGGGCAGACTGCCTCACCTCGCCTTGCCTGGCCTCTTAATGTGCAGTGCTGGCGGCTTTGAGTCATGGAAAGAGATCAGTGGGATGATTTATTTGCCTAAACAGGCACTGTCTTACCATAGGCCTTTCCCAAATGGAAAGGTCTATATTTTCCAAGTGTTCAAAGCCTCTTCTGCTGCCCTTCTTCCTCCCACTCAAAATGTGCTGCTCACAGAGCCTCTCCCACAAATTTTGAGCGCTTCTGCTGAGAGATTGGCTGGTCTGGTACAAAACCGATGCTCAAGCAGTGCTCTGCATCAGTAGGGTTTGACGTCCTCTCTCATAAGCAGATGTCTTTGATGAGTCCACACCTCAGAAGTACAAACAAAGTTTGGCTTCTGCACTGGGGCTCTCCAGATGTTGGGCACAGCAGCCCTTGGCTTCTTAAGGGGATGGCAGTGGGGAATCTGCAAATTGTTTGCCATCCCTTATTTCTTTAAATTGTTTTTCCTTTGGGGCTTTTTCTATTTCAAACTAGTTGTTCAAGTAACCAAAAATGACAAAAGCACAGCCTTTTGCAGGTCCTGACCCACAGTCTGAATGCGAGCACAGAGGTGAAGAAAATAAGTGGCTTAATTTAATGGGAAGAAAATACAGTATGATCTTTCCCCTCCCGAGTGTTCAGAAGCCAAGAAACTGGCTTAAAAATCATGAGGATTTTTTTTTTCTTCTGTGGTAGACACATCAGTTTAATTTTCTAGAAGGTTTGAAAAAAAATAGAGTGTTGAAGGGAGCTTGTTTTCAAACATTTTTGCCCTCTCCATAAAAGCTGAGATGATATTTTTTCTTTCAAAAGAAAGCTGCTATTTTTGCATAACTTTGTGATACACAGAAGTTGGAAGCTTTAGGAAAACCACAATCTATTCTATCAAAATCCCTAGTGAGAGAGCTTTTAGTGCATTGAGTTTCAGACCTCTTGGTACGATTCCTAAAAGGCGGACAGTTATCGCAGGAGGCAGATGGGCTGTCCCGCTAAGCGGGGTCACAGCCTGCGCTCAGGAAGCCTGGGATGAAATCAGGGTCAGAGGCTGGAAGCTTCTGCCAGAAGCTGCTATCCCAGTTCGACAGTGATCTTGCCTGGGGACCAGAGCAACAAGACACAGCACTGGTGTGGGAATGCCAGGCCGGGTTTTTGTGGTGCCGGGGTGAGGGCAGGGAGGATTTGGCCTATAACTGTAATCCTGGTGGGCAGCTGAGGGGGGAAGGCAGAGGCAGCTGGGGTGAAATGAGGATGGTTGGATGTCCTGCCAAACGCTGCCTGAGTGACAGCGAGAGGTGCAGCCCAGCCAGGACACAGCAGTGGGATGGGGATCTGTTTCAAGGCAGAGAGAGAGAGGGAAGCACCAGCTGGGCTGTGGGTCTCAGTCCACCTTGGTGGCCTTGCTGGGAAGAGGATGCCTCCAAGAAACAATGCGTTCCATGGCTCCTGCCCTGATGGATCCCAGACTAGTCAAACTTAGTGTGGGGACTGCTCTTCCCCCACAGGAGCATTGCTTTCCTCTGCTAAGCCCTCCCAGCATGCTTCTGCAGCCTCCCTGATACATGTACTGTGTTAGCCCCCTAATAGTCAAGAACTGCCTGGAAAGATGATGTCAAATTCAAAGGAAGCATTTAATTTCTCATCTTTTAAACTTCTAAGCTTGTCTCATTGCAAGGACGGGAACAGAAGAAAATATTTCTTGTTATGTTTGGGGAACATAATGAATGTATTTTGGCTTCACAAACCAGCTTTTATAGAGAATATGCAATCTCAAAGTTTGAGGGGGTTAAAGTCCAGGGTGATGTCCTGCACCACGAGACTGCTGCTTGTGCAGAGGTGTCTTGAAACACACCCTCCTTGAGAACACACTGTCATTTTGGAAATGAAACTGGGAAGTAAAGCAGAGGTTTTTCATGGCTATGGTGGTGGAAGGTTTCCTGCAGACATGATCTTAGATGGCACAGAGACTACTTGACCACATCAGCACTGTTTGTGACCACAGGAGAGCTGGGACTAGAAATGCACAGCACATTTTCCTGCAAAATGTGAGTACCGGGTAGGACTCTGCAAACCTCAGCTCTGGGTCACCATCACCATTAGCCTCAGTGCCATATAGCCTTGAGGCTACTCTCAGATTGTGTCCTGAGCAGGAGGACAGAGAAGATTCCCATCTCCAGTGCTCCAGGTGGATGTTGGGAAGTGGGATGATTCCTGTTGCGTCCATATGAGAAATGAATGTTTCCCATTCTTGGAGTTTCAGGCTGTGTGGAAGATGAATGGCACCAGAAATGGAGCTCATGATGCTTGCGGGAGTAGCCACTCTTTTGAACTGATGTAGGCAGAGAAGATTGTGACATCTTTGCCATTAAAGGTCTAGATGGAAAATTCCCACTCTTATTTGCCATGGTGAGCTGCGATTTCTTGCATAGTGAGCCAGTGTGGCCAAGGCAGGAAACACACGTCAACATGTTTTTAAATTTTAAGGTCACACCCCACGCTTAGTCACCCTCATACAGAACAGCTTTTTCTTCATCCCCTTCAATAAACAAAACCACTTCCTCTAAGATGCTGTTTCTTAAGTTTTCCCATCACAGTGGTTTAATAGGATGTGTTATTTGGAAATGGCCGTCTCCCACCCAACAGTCAGTCCAGGCTCCATCTCCAGCCTGGCAGGGGCTGGAAGGGATGTGCAGTCTCTCTAGCCTCCTATGGCCTCGCACTGATGCCTTTAAAAACAGAATCATTTTATGGTTCAGAGGTGGATTACCAGTGGATTCACTGGGCTCTGTGGTGTCCTAGGAGAATTGAGCTAAGGCTGACGATACAGGGGCTCTGCGCCTCTGTCCAGTAGCAAGGGGTCAGGACCAGGGGGTGATATGAATGCCATTGGCTTGTTTCTCTTGTTCCTCACAGCTCAAATTCAAGCCTGGGTACATTTACTGTATGCCATGTATATGAATTCCCAGTACCAGTTGCTTTGGATTCCTTGAAATAGTGCCCACTTAAGAAAACCATGATTTATAGCTAATTTGGAAACATGCATTGCCATGGAGGCACCAGACCTTCTGCGTGTGAGAGACCAATCACCTGAATTAATTGTGAATGAAAGCCAGACACCCCGTGTGGTTTGTCTGTGAAGCGGAGGTCACGAGGGTCCCAGTTCTGCAGCTGCACCCTCAGCAGCAGCAGTTGTGGGCGTAGCTGTGCCCATGAGCTCAAACCCAAAGCTTTGGAGGGAGGGGTCAAACCAAACCTGCCTGTACCTCTGTGTCTGGGGAAAGGGCAAGGATGTCGCCATGAAGGAAAACAGAGCAAGGGATTTTAATCTCCATCAGATGTAGGCAGGGAAGGAGGTCACCTCTAGAGATCTTGTAAACATAATCTCCTCTGTCTGGTAATGTTTGAATTTTCAGGCTGGATCCAAAGCAAACGGTGGGAGTGCAAAAGAGGCTGTAGGAGGGCAACTTGTGGTGTTCTGGGACATATGAGATGCCTAGTAAAACAGAAGGTGCTCCTGTGACTTTTGGCAAGGGATATAGCTTGACAATCCACAGCCTCTCTTGTAATCTTGGCGCGATGAGAGAGGCAGGGAGATCAGCGGTTTTGTGTCGATGAAAGGAGCATGTATATAATTTATCATGTCTGGGGTGCTTCAGGCTGTTTCCAAAGGGAAAGCTGAGCTGTTATGAGGTTGCTGATGAGCCTCGTATACAAACCCTTCAGCTCTATAAACTGTGCCTTCAAAGGCATCCCTTCTCCTAGGGGCTGACCAAGGAGGAATTCAAGCAGCCTCTTCAGTAAGCTGATGGATGCTTCTCTGAAACCAGCTGCTCGGCAGCCAGCCACTGCTCTTACTGTCACTGAAAGCCTTGGAGCCTGTTGACTTTCTCAGGCCATTGCTAAACCCCATAGTTGCAAGAGGATGCTTCAGTGGAGGAGTGCCCTCACTCGATTGGTGCCTTCATCCATCCATGCTGTGAGCTGCCTTGAGTTAATCCCTGAGAGGGTTCAGCTGGTCCCAGCAACCTTTGTGGCTCTGGCTGGGACACAAAGGTCCTGTTTGGACACAGAACACAGTGCTTGTTGATTTAATTTTTTTTTTTTGAGGTTTTTGGGACAACTTCTTAAGTAAAACTGTTAGGAAAGAAGAGTAGGAAAGACTTTATGAAGTGGGCAACCTGCTAGGCTTTTTGCTGGTAAACTCTGGGTTCAAAACCAGCAAGGAAACACTGCTCCATTTTCATCTTCATATCTCGATGCAGACAGAGAAAGAAGAGATTAACTCATACAAAAGTAGGAAGGGAGAGGTGCCCATTTGTCTTGAGCAACTACAGGGGGAAGCTGGGAGATCAGTGACTAGGTATTTTTTGCTGCTAAATGTTGATATTAATTTGATATCTAGGTGTTTCCCGTCACCATCTGTTTGTTGCTCTACCAAATAAGGTCTCTGTGGCAGCTCTTCCTGGTGGGCTGCTGGTCTCTCCTGCATAGGGGCAGCCATAGCACCCATTGCTGGCCCCGAACGCTGCTGACGCCTCTCCCCTGCTCTTGCCTTCAGGTCACGGAGAGTGTCACTGCGGGGAGTGCAAGTGCCACGCTGGTTACATCGGGGACAACTGCAACTGCTCCACCGAGATGGACAGCTGTGTTTCCAGTGATGGCCAGATGTGCAGCGGCAGGGGCGCCTGTGTCTGTGGGAAGTGTCAGTGTACCGAGCCAGGCGCTTTCGGAGAGACCTGTGAGAAGTGTCCCACCTGCCCAGGTGTCTGTAGCACTAAAAGGTACTCATGGGCATTTCAGGAGGGACTTCTTGCTGGTGGGAAGGGCAGCTCTTTGTATCCTGGGACACTTTTCAGCTAAGGAATTAACTCCTGCTTTGTTAAACATGGGAGCCCATGCCAAGCAACCTGAAAGTATCCCAGGTAGAGCAACAACACGTGTTGCTGCCCAAGTTGTCATGGAGCTTCATGTCCCTGGTCATTTCCCAGTGTTGTCCCACTCTTTGGGAAAGGCTGGCAACCACAGTTTTGCTGCACTCTGAGCTGCAAATGCCTGGGCCCAGAGAGCTGTGAGCTGCAGAGGAGAGGAGGATGGGGCCTCATAGCAGTGGAGGTGGCCTGGGCATCAGTCTCAGATTTAGTACAGAGCAGTGCTGCCTGCCTTTATCTCAGGCAAGATGGATTTTGCAGTGCAGCTCCTGACATCCAAAGGGCAAAAAGACCCCAAACCTCCCAGTTGTTTTACACCTTAATTGAATCCACCCCTAGAATAAATCTATCCTTGAGATGGAGATGTGGTGCAGATGTGCAGCCTCCAGACCAGCAGTCAGGGACGTGTGCTGGACCTTCCAAGGGGTGAATCTCTGTGTTCACGCAGTTTCTCGTGGGTGCCTTATCTTCCCCTCTGTGTGTGCTCCTGCAGGGACTGCATTGAATGCAAGCTGTTTAACTCAGGAAGACTGGCTGATAACCAAACCTGCCAAAAGCACTGCAAGGACGAGATCATCACCACTGTGGATGTTCTCGGTAAGTTGGCAGCAGCAGGACTGCAGGCGGTGGGGGCCAGTGACTGTGCTTGAACTCCTCTTAACCAGATCAAGACACATCTGTAAAGAAAGCCTGAGGGAACACCTGGTATTTAGAAATGTGTATGTGCAGGTCATGTGTGTATGTGTATATGTGGTATGTGTGGCGCTCTCTGCAGGCTATAATTTATAATGAAGTAAAAAACTCTTTGATTTTAAATAACATCTTACCACATCTAGCCACTACTGCCAGGACAAGGAGCAAGGAGAGTGGGATGAGGTCAGATGAGACAGAAGATGAGATGAGCCGTGAGAGAGTGCAAAAGGACAAAGTATCACCCAAAAAAAGGCATTCCCTAATCTTCGGAGAATTCATCTTGGAAGGAGTGAGCTTGTAAGGAAAAGCAAAGCTGTTTTGGAAACGACTTCTGCTTTGGGGGACCTGACTGCTACAAGTCATCCTGGCAAGGTCCTCTCTTGCCCTTTGTGCCCTTTTCTAGAAGTCACCCCACTTGTATGGGGGTGACTGCAGCCCTACTCTCTCAGCAGATTACTTTCTCCCCCTTCTTTTCAAGATCCATTCTGGGAGTCCCTGGTTGCTATATAGGGAAGTAGAGGGAATCCAAACTTGTGACAGCATTAATCACAATCCTGACCTTGGCCTTAGCCATACCCCTTGGGGAGAGGGTTGTAGATCAGTCAGGGATAAATTACTGTCCACATCTGATGTTTCCTTCTTTTCCCATAGTTTATAGAGGTAGGAGTGCCCTATCTCGCCCTTTCACTCCTTTCCCCCTGAGTTGCCTGCAGGTGATGTTTTTCCCATTTTCCTCCCACATCCAGTGTCTAGCTTTTAAATTATGACCAGTGAGGTTTCCTGCCTTTCCATTTGGGATGCTTGCTCTTGTTCTCTCCATTCTCCCTGCAGTTCAGCTGAGAGTGCACCTACACCAGCACACTGTGAGAGGTGTGGAAGTCCAAACCACACAAAGCTCCTTTCTAATGCTTGGCTGGCCCGTGTTTCTTAGAAGCCAGCAAATACTGGGGGTTAAAGCTCATCCCTCCTGCCTGGTACCATGCCGAAGCCAGCTTTTGTGCTGACTGTGCCCTGGAAGGTGAGGCTGGGCTATGGTTTGCCAACTGCCTGCATGGCTTTCAGAGAAAAACAGAGTCAAAGTTCTGGTTTAAGACGTTTTGGGGAATTGTGCTTATGCTTCTGTTGAACTATTGCAGTCAGATTGCACATGGTGCTATGGCTTGGAGATCTGGGATGCTAGAGAAAGAGGTAAAGCAAAATATTCCTCAAGAAAGCTCTTGGGTACTATGGACTTCTTCACAGGAAAACTTTGCCAAATCCTGGTTTTCAAGCACTCCTGTATTATTTAGCACACATTAAAAGTCCCTGCTGAGAGGCTAAATGCTGATTATTTGTCACAGAATACATAGGTAGTACCCTGGCAGAGGAGGATGGGACTTTCTTAAATATCAAGTTGCAATGAGCACACCCTGGAGCATCCCAAGTGCCTTTTGACTCCGAGTATGAAGCAGCCAGTGATCCAAAGCTTTATATAGCAGAGGCATCAATCACTGGACTCATAAGCCAGAATGCTGCCTTGTGGGAGGCTTGTATGACTTGCTTTGGACTCTGCAGAATCTCCTTCACTTCTGCAGTTACATTTGCATTCCTGGTGGTTCCAGAGAGGAAGTTTCAACATGAGAGGAGCATGAGCTGAACCTGGCAACAGCACACATCAGTGAACCTGAAAACTCAGTGAGGCCTTCACACCTCTCTATGTGGACATGTGATCTCTGAAACCTAGTGAAGACCAACAGAGATAATTACTATTGAGGCTTTAATCCCTGTCTCTTTTAGCAGAATAGCGGTGCAAGGATGGGAGTGAAAGCAGCTCGGCCTGCAGGAACTAAGGTTTGCTGCTCAACTCAGAAAGTCAAGCAGCATGGAAGTTTTATCTATATTAATCTAATTAGTACTTTACTTTGTAGCAATCAGCACTTCTCCAGCCCTGCCTTTGCTACCACTGTGTAGATAGAACAGGTTTTCCTGTCCCAGGGTAGGAACAGCTGAGGTTTGTCCACACCAGAAACTTGTCAGGACTCACCAGAGTGGCAGCTGCATCTGGGCTCAGCTGTTGAAATGTAGGGTATTAATCTTTAAACTGTATGCAGGTCAAAGGCATTGAAAGGAAAAACAAACAGACAGGAGAGGGCTAAGGGGCTGGAGTAGCAGTGGTCATTAATGCGATCATTTTTCAGCATGACAGACAGGCAGGGATAGGAGTGAGGAGGAGAGCTGTGGGAAGCATTTTCCAGGTACCTAAGGCAAGGGCATGTCTTTGCCAGCCAACATCATTTAGTCCCTAAATCCCTTCCTCTCCCGTGGCATGCTCAGCCCATGCAGGCCTGCAGAGACATGCTCAGCAGAGCTATCTCCTATGGCTAGAGATGCTGCCCCGTCTCCCTCCAGTCACTGTCCCTGCAACGGGGACACCCTGACAAGCTGTGGCCATGCAGGGCAGTGGCTCTGCTGAAATCGTGCCTGAAGAGAGAGCTGCAAACCTTAGGTGATGGCTTTGCTGAATCTTAAATTGCTTCTGTGAAGCAGCCTTCCTCAGGGAGCATCTTAGAGTGACCAGAGCAGTGACAAGCTCTGCCTGGTGTATGTTAGACAGGCAAACACATGGTACCTGTATAGCCTTGGGAATAAAGTCCTCTCATTTCTTGTGGTCCATCTACACATCATCTTTCCAACCAACTCATCCCTTCCCCCTCCCTCCCTCCCCCTCTCCTCCCTTTCCCATTTTCCTCTTCTATCTCCCTCTTTAAAAACAAACTTCTCAGCCATTTCCGGAACTGGAGCCACTCAGCACAGCTGGAGCATGAGCTGGCCACAGGCTGCTGCTGCTGGCCCCATCTCAGTCTGTGCCCCTTGTTTTCTGTTCACCTTCCACTCTTCAAGAAATTTAGCAAATTAAGAAGAAAACAGCATTTATTGCCAAAGCAGACTTGTGTGACAGAAGAAAGTTGTATGTGTGTGTGTGAGAGAGAGAGAGAGAGAGAGGTTGAGTCTGTCATGGGACATTTGCCAAGTGCCACATTTTTTCAAGCAGTAAATCTGGACACTGCTCAGTCACAATTTGCATGAGTCGTGATGAAAGTGTGCTGCTTCCCAGGCCTGCTCCCCAAATAAAATTCTGTGACTCTGCATCTCGTTCCAGAAACAGATGACCCGAACGCGATCCTCTGCGCCTACCCGGTGAACAACTGCGTCATGAAGTTCACCTACTTGGAGCTTCCCAGTGGGAAATCCAACCTCACCGTCCTCAAAGAGCCAGGTTGGCATTGCCTTGGATTTCCTTTTTAACAGCAGAGGCTGCCCCAGGAGAGGTGATGGGCTGCTGGGGAGCCTGACGGGTTGCAGCAAGGCTGGTTTCACTGGCTATGTGTGTGAGCAGATAAACAGGGACAATTTAAACTGAAGTGTTTTATAGTGCTGGAAACCCAACTACAAATGCTCCCAACTTAGTCCAGACAGGACTCCGAATAAAACATGCACCTGAGCTGCCAGCATTGCTAGCAAGTGGCTGAAGAGCTTTCTGCCAGCTTAGGATGCTGAATTAAACAGATCCTATTTAATTAGCAAAAAGCATGCCTGAGTTGAGGATACAGCCCCCAGGAACAAAAACATCACAAGGGGACATCTGATGGTGCTGCTGGTTAAGTCAGGATGTTAGGAAATCCCTGTACCAACTAAGGATTTCTACAATGCCAAAGATCTAGCTCCTGTCCAGGCAGTGTAAGGGCCGTGTGTCCCTGCTCCCTTCCCCACGCTGCATGGACAGCTGTGCTTCCCAGCATTATTTTAATCACATGCAATGCAATTGCTCAAAGAAAACCCCTCATGGGGTTTTAGGACAAGCTGGCGAGCATCCAGCAGTAGCTTCTTGTGATCTGCTCTGGTCCTCTGAGGCATAGGCCAATATGGGAAAGACTGAGATTCCTCATGTTTTATTTCATTTATGCTGCAGCTTGCTCTTAATTGAAAGACTAGTTGATTAGCTGAGAGTTAATGTACTTACTTAAAGTCCTTAGAGATCACCTGTGTCCCTGTGGGCCAGAGGCTGAACTGGCTTTCGCCAGAGGCACCTGAATGCTCTGCATCCCACATGGGTCACCTGGTATTAAAACCCTGCATTACTGTTGGACAGTGGCACTGCAGCCCTGCTCTTCCCTGGAGCACTACGTGACATCCCAGCTCTGGTGACATTCATGAGAGCTGTCCCTTTGACCTGCCTCTAGCAAGGAATTTATTTAATAATTAAAAAAAAAAAAATCACTTTGGTTTCAGAGAGGACTGTTGCTTTTTTTAATTTAGTCACTGCTGCTAGTGCTGCCCTGAGGTCACTTGCACAGTGGCTGCAGTCCAGGTTATTACATTCCGGGACCCTGATACAGGCTACACTCACACTGGAGCTAATTACCTTTTCTCCCTCATGACCAGCCTGCAGCTCAGCCCCCAGCGCGGTGACGATTGTGCTGGCGGTGATTGGCAGCGTGGTGCTGATCGGCATCATCCTGCTGGCACTCTGGAAGCTGCTCGTCACCATTCACGACAGACGGGAGTTCGACCGATTCCAGAGCGAACGCTCCCGGGCCAGATATGAAATGGTGAGCCTGGGGCAAGGGTGCTGCTGGTGTATGGGGGTGCTCTTGGGATAGTCTGGCAGCAAACAGCTCTGCAGAGATGGAGAAGGGTGGCAGGAACAAGGGATGCAGGTGCCCATACCCTGCAGTGCCTCGCATCACAGTGCAGAGTCCAGCATGTCACACTGCCTTCCCCTTGGCAAGTTACAAATGCTCTGCAAGATTATACCCAGCCCTTGGTTTCATCATGTGTTTCCCAGCAGAGCTCGAGGCTGAAGGGGGTAGGGGAGAGAGGACCACACCCTAACTCTGGTGGCAGCCAGATTGGTCAGGTCTCTGAGGGGGTCCTTCTGGGAGGCTTTGGGTGGGGTTGCTCAGCATTTGAGGGCATCCCCTCTGCCAGCAGGCAGGATGGAAGGTGAGTGTGATGGACCAACTCTGAATAAACAACACTGCATTTGGATCTGAATGCTCAATTCACTCAAAGCCAAACACAGTGCTATCTCCAAAGTAATTGGCACATTTTCACCATGACACGGACTTTGTTCTTCACCTTTGTTCTCTTTGTCTGCTCCTTTCTCCAAAGGCATCCAACCCTCTCTACCGAAAGCCTATTTCCACGCATAACGTAGAGTTCACCTTCAACAAGCTCAACAAGTCTTACAATGGTACAGTTGACTGACTGACGGGGTCTGAGCGCCTGGCACTGCTGTGGACAATTGCTTGACTGTATGAGCTGCTTCCCCACTTGAAGATGGGATCCTCTTCAGGGACGAGAATCCCTTATGACAGGACTGGTCGATGACCAAAGCCCGTTATTTGCACAGTAAGGAGAAAGTTCTGGTTCATTCTGGAGGTACGGAGGCGGAGGCAGGCTCCCTGCCTGTGCTGATGGACTCTGAGCCGTGTGTGACTCCATACCCCAGCTTTCCGGATTTATTAAACCTGCCAACTAAGTCAACCAAGTGCCGTATTGCAGCTTTAGACATATCCCGTTAGAAAGGGTGACTAGGTCAAAAATCACGGGAACCCACACCATCACAAGTTGTTAGGGGGGAATTAGCTTAAAAAGAGGAAGGTGTTGGAAGAAGTTGTGTAAGAAATTAGGGTACAAAGGTTCTGCAGTTTTTAGGAATTTTTTTTATATAAAAAACCAAAATAAAACTATTGCGCATATATGATGCTGTGAGTAGAGTTCATTGTTTCCTTGCTGAGCCCCCCACCAAAAATGGGGCTTGCTTCTGCAAGCAGGAGTGGTACTGCCTGATTGATTTATTAATAGAGCCTTATCAGTCAAAGCATGGCTATAAAAATAGGAGGTGGAGTCGCAGGGACTGCTGCAGAAGTTATGTTGATTTAATACTCTGGTGTTTACCCAGGGTGGGGAGTGTTTCAAGGAGCTCCTGCTCTGAGCTGGTGGTGTTAAACAGATGGGAAACTGATGTGAGCCCAAGGGAAATGGGAGTTTAGGCTGAGGAAACTAAATTAAACACCCATCCCTTGGGGTGTTCAAGTAGGCATCCGACCTAGGTTCCTGCAGGACGGCAACTGGGAGCACACAGCAGCTCATCCAGACCTCTGACTTTTTACCAGAAGACTATTGCTGTGGGGTCCAGCAGAACCCAGCTGGAAAAGCAAGGGACCCTTGAGCTTTTGGCTGGAAAGGGAGCTGAATAAAACACAGTGGTTTTGCTTTACAACATACGTTTCGCTTTGGTTTTTTGGTTTCTTTTCCCCAACCCAAACCTTTCCCCCACCCAAACTATTCCTCCAGTCCTGTCTGTTTTCTTCTGGAGCTGGGGTTTGGGTTACCCTGCTGACAGCTGCAGCTTTAAACTCACACAGACAGCAGCGGGGCTGCAGCCACTGCGAGAGAAAAAAGCTGGAGCAATTGCTACTGCCTGGGGTTTTTTTCCTTCTTTTTTTTTTAAATTTCTTTTTTTTTTGGCTCTTCACCCTGAGCAGATCATGCAATAGTCAGCTGAAGGAAGCTTGCCAGGGAAAAGCAAAAACAAATGGTGTTCATTGTTTTGACTTGCTCTTCTCCTTGGAAAAGGGCCATGGGCCCATCCTTCCGGATTTTTTTTTTAATGTGTTTTTGCCTCTATAAACAGAAGCTCTTATTTGTTCAGTATAAACAGCTCTCCTTCAAGAATTTTATGGTTCCCCCTCCTCCTGTTAGCAGCACTGAAGAAATGCAGAAGACCAGACTAGAAATATCGTGGAATGGGGATTTTGAGGAGGGCAGCAAGTGACACATTGGCAGCACCGGCACTGAGCAGGTAGAGTAAAAAAACCAAAACCTCAAGCAAATGAAGTCTGTACCCTGCCTTCCCACGTGATTCCACTAAATCTGCCTTAGCAGGGGTGGAGGGTGCAAGGGCAGGCTTTGGTTAGATGCTGGTGCTGTCTTTGCTTTTGGCTTTTTGCCACCCACTGTGGTTGGGCTGGGGGCTGTCCTGCCTCCTCCCTGCAACAGCAAAAGCAGCAGGACCGGCCTGAGCACTGCAGAGGGGCAACTATTCAGAGCTCTATGTTTCCTACACAATATTGAAGTCCAGGATAAAGTTTTCAGGCTGAGATATTGTGTATTGAATACCTAGGACTAATGCTGCCACAACTGGGAAGGAGCATCCATGGGGCAAATTCGGATTTTGTGACTAACCCACTGCCTAGTGCCAGGCTGGCAAGACAGATTTCATCACTATTTCAAAATTAAAAATAGGGAACAGTCATGAAATAGTCATCATAAGTAGACAGAGCAAGTTTTAGCATGGTTCGTGTGACTGCCTCACACAAGCCATACTGCCCCAGGCAGGGAAAGGGGGAGCAAGAAGTGGAGAAAAAGGAAGGACAGGAATGCTTTAAACCAGCTTTTCTCCCCAACGCAGCAAACACTGTGAATACAGTTTTGCTTCAATTAACTTATAACAGACCAAGCAGTTTAAAAATAAACCCACCCCTTTGCGCTCTGAAAGGCAAGGCATGGGCAGTGCCCCCCTGCCACCCTTTCCCTTGCACCCTAGCAGATTACCTTTGTGCTGTGGCATTTCCCACAACACTGGGTTAGTGCCGAGACAGCGGGCAATCCAGGCAGTCGTCAGGAGCCAAGATTTGACTCATTGCTAAGGGGTGGTTTGGGCAGGGAGAGTGGAAAAGAGCAAAGAAAAGGCTTGGGGATGGGACTGCAAGTTCCCTCCTTCGCCTCCTCAGGGAGACTCTGCTGTAAAGCAGACTGATCTGCAGAGTAGGCAGGAAGAAATGTGGGAGCAGTTAAGCAAGGGAAGGGTCCCAAGCCAATGTACAAAAAGAAAGGAATAGTTGGTGCTGTCAGTGAAGAGCATCCTGCTGCCTGTGGGGCTGCACCAGGTAGTGCAGAGCAGCCCCCTATCCCTCCCAACAAATTTAGCTTATCCACAAGGTTACGTCTGAAAAACTAGAAGGAAGTGATGCTAAGGCTTTGCATGACTGTGTAAGCAGATCTGCCTCTACCCCTGCAAGTGTAGTGCCAAGCACAGTCATGAGAATGGTGTATTTTAGTCAGCAGCAGTTTATTTGTGTCTGTAAATACACACAGCCTGACCACAGCTAGCATTCCATAATGAAAACTCCAGCAGAAGGCATCAGCAGGTCAAATGTGATGGAAAAATGTCAGTTCTTGTCTAGCCAAGCTGGAATCCGGATGCCATTGCAACATCAGCTCCTCCTGTTTCCCCAGCCACAGCTGGTGGCTGCTGCTGCTGCAGGGCCACTGGGGCTGGGGCTCACAATGCCTTTTCCCTGCGCTGCTGGTGTTTCTGGGGGAGGAGACAGCGCCATTCCTTGGGAAAAGTCAAGGCCAATGGCAGCATTACTTGCTTTGTTCATTGTGCAGATGCAGTGTAACCCTTCACTGTTACAAAAGCCTGAGTGAGACGTGCCCTCCTGCATGCCCTTTGCACTTTTTATGGTGCACTAAGGTGCTCAATAGCTGAAGGCAGAGCGTGAGCTCTGGAAGATGAATTCTGCACACTCTTGCACCTGTTTAACCTTGGATTTCTCCAGCCACGTGGAAAGCAAAGGAGCTACTGTATTGAGAAGGGAATCACTAAGATGCGTGGCAGGAAATACCAAGGGAGGTAACTCACTACATCTGCAGCCCAGCAGCATCTCCTGGCCCTTTTATCCCAGCATCATCTCCATAACTGAAGACACGCTGAACTGGAATTGACTGTTGTTCTTCTACCTCCTCTTTACTGCTGGACTGCCAAAAGTCAAAACAATACAGCAGAGACACAGGAGTTTTTTCCATCCTTTATCCATCCCCTCTAGTTTATGCTGATGTTCATTGGACACAGCCTGTCAGAAACTTCTCCGTTCAGGTGCCACAACCCAGGCTCACCCAGCCTGTGGGTGGGCAAAGGCTGAAACTGTGGGTTTGCAGGACCCTGTCATGCACAAGGACACAGAGGCTTTATTTCCTAAACGACTTTATTGTGTTTTACTACAAGTCACAGCTATCAAGGCAAGCATACTTACGATTAACAGAACAGGCATATCTATAATACAAATTGCTACAATTATAAGGCAGTTGTGGTTTAACAGTAATGAATACTAGTAGAACTTTTATATTTCAATTTTACAAGTCACTATAAAATTACCACTAGTAAAGCAGCAAATATACTTATCAGTAATTATTATTTATGACAAGAGGAAATGTTCTCAAATTGTGCCAGGGGAGGTTTAGATTGAATATTAGAAAAAATTTCTTCACTGAAAGGGTTGTCAAGCATTGGAACAAGACTGCCCAAGGAAGTGGTGAAATCAACAACCCTGGAAGTATTTAAAAGGCAAGTAGATGAGGCACTTAGGGACATGGCTTAGTGGTGGACTTGTCAGTGCCGGGTTAACACTGGGATTCAGTGATCCTAAGGATTTTCTTCAGCCTAAGTGATTTTATGATTTTGATTCTAGTCTAAATCTTTCTTTCCTGGAGTTAAGAGGTCGTGGTTAACTTTGGAGGTATGCCAAAAACAGACAGGGTGCTCAGAAAGGCAACAACCCTCCTCTTATGTGTTCAGCTCCCATGGTTATTGGATAGTAGCACAAACTAAAATGAATTTGAACGTCTTTTCCAACCTAAATGATTCCATGCCTGTATTTATATGTGTGTGTGTGTGTATGTGTATGTGTATGTGTATACGTATGTATGTATGTATATATACAAATATATGTATATGCCACTGTGTGTATATATATATATACATATACATATATATATATATGTAAAATTTTACTGGTATCAAGCACTAATCAAACCCCACCCAGAAGTGGGACCAACTGATAGTGGACAAAGTCTCACTTGGACAATGATCTGCATCACAGAGCCTGGAGTCAGCCTGGCATCCCTGGTCAGGGTCCACTCTGCCAAGGAAGTATCATGGAGAACAGATATTTGTGCACACTGGGATGCATCAGAGAAAGAGGCTCCATTTTGGTGTAGAATCAAGTCCTTTTTATACCACAGAGGCATAATGAGGCATTGCCAAAGGAGTTAGAGGAAAACCTGAAGCTGGAGCAGGCACCAGGCTGAGTTTTCATTTCCTGCAGCATTCAAACTTGGAAGCTGTACTTGTCACTGTGGTACAGACCGACCAAGAACCACCACAAACAAACAAACAAACACACCATCCAGCCCATCTAGCCCACAGCCCAGTTATAAGTTGTCCAAAGCAGATCATTCCCTGAGACAGCGACCTCCAAAAGTCAGATCTGGAATCAAACTTCCTCTGGGTCTTTCACATTCCTTTGGTGCTATTCCCTAAATGCAATGATGTTTTTGTCTCTTACTAAAAAAATCCACAGCAACAGGCTTTCCACATAAAGGGAAGTGATTCAGTTATTTTTCTGGGATTAAGTCTCAAATAAATTTTCATAGGCAAGGCTATGGAAACTATAATACGACCTGTCTGTTTTCGGTTAATAAAGCAGTGTTGATACTGTGACATACAAAGCATACTTTTAAGGACAAAAGTTTTAACTTGGCTGGTTTTAATTCAGCTGGGTTTATCAAGATTTCACAGGAATTTTAAGTCCAAGTAAAGCACTGTTCTTATGCAGTTACACTGATTAAAGTGCCCAGGCTGAGTTCTCTTGACACAGCACTCCTTGTGCTAGACACAGATACCCACAACCTCAGAGAGACAGAGTGAACTTTATGTACAAATATAAAAAACTATGCAACAATTCCGTAGTGGTCCCTCAAACAGACCTCAGAAACTGCTGCTCAGAAATTGCAGAAAGACAGCCTGCTCTCTGCTGCAACCACTCTTAACACTTTGTTAGTCTTATTTCACTATGAGAAGTGTGGTATCCTTTAATTATTGTTATAAACCATTTTCCATAGTGGATTAAGGATCACAATTTCATATAAATGCCTACTTGCCAGATAATATTAAACCCAGCATTTTACATATAGCCTTATGCCTCTACCATAGACTCAATCAGATCACAGAATGAACTGCGAGACTTTCAGATTCATATATTATGATGCAAATGAGTTTTGTAAATTGTGACCTAGTTCCCATGTTAGGAACAGTTGGGACCAACAGCAGGAACTATGCAGTGAATGTGAGCAGCAGGGGCAAGCAAGGAAATTAACATTTGTTCTTAATTTGAAATGGATTTTTAATCACTTTCAGGTGCCTCAAAGGAAGTGCACACACTTGTTTACTATAATCATTCTGACAGAAGAAAGCATATAGGAGCTAACAGGTTTTTGTTTTACTAATTGAAATGTTTGCGGCACTGGTGTCAAAGGAAGTGCCAGAAAAAAGTTCTTTCTGGAGTGCACAAAGAAGGACTGTGAAACGAAGCTTCCCAATTGATCCGTTCCTCAGAACTCGCTTTGTAAAGCAAAGAAGTTGCGCGTATCCTCTAGAAGTGACTGGATATTAGATCACCTCCATCTTTCCAAATCCGGTTGCTATTTTTTTCAGCTAGATGCTCGATAAACTAGCTCTCCAAAGAGCCTGCTCGGGGATTTAGCTGTGTGGATGGCGGCCACACGCTCAAACACAATTCAGCAGAGTTAGTGGAAAATACTGAACTCATGAAATTCTGCTTGCGCTGTAACAGCAAGCCTACACCACACAGCACTGAGCTTCAGCCTGAGGCAGCTTTTGGATTAATTATTGTTTTAAATGAGTTTTAGACTACTGTTTTATTTGTTCATATGATATTTAAATGTATTTGAAATGTTTTAAAAACAGCAAGGGTGTGACTTGTTGAAAATCAGATGTTTTTTCATCCTAAGGATATCTGGAGGTGGTATCATCGTTGGAAACTTTTAGCTGTAAAAGAGCTAGGACATCAACACTCCTGAAAAATGAAGTATCAGCTCCCTCTGGTGGAAAAAGTAATTTTCTGCAAAACAGTTTACGTGAGAAAGTTTTGTTTCTGCTACAGGCCTTAAGTCCATGATAATGAGAGAGCAAATAAATCCTAAATCGTCTGTTCACTTTGGAGGATTGCAATTTCTTAGAAGTAGATATGAAATATCCCGACTGACTGACTGTTGCAGGGTGTCTGAAAAATATATGACACAAGCATCACGTTCCATCTTCCCCGGGGTGGAGTTCTCCCGACATAAATTATGATACATGACTACTGAAGCAATTGGTAGCCCCAAGGAAAATCAAACACACACACTAAGTTCTACCATTTTTTCCACAATAAGCATCGTAAGCCCCACAAGCAGCCCTGTCTCGAAGGGGAGTTGGGCACTTCCAGAACACACGGAGTGTCAAAGGGTAAAGTCATCCCACCCAAAACACCCAGGCAGCAGGAAATAGCTCAGTTGTGTCTTTCTAAACTCTGACTGCCAACAGAGAACAGTGTCACTAATACAAGAGGCATAAGGCAAAGCCTTCAGATCCAAGCTGGTCTCACCCCGTCTTACACACCGTATAGATTAATCCAATCAAAAAAATCCCTCAACTCTCCTACTTTGAAAGACTTGGTGAAAAGTTCAGCACTAATACCAAAAAACCTCTTCTCACTACAGTTGATCCTAGTCTACAGATAACAGTGTATTGACAAAAGAACTCAGCTTTCTCAGTGTGCTTTGGAACAGCAACAATCTAGAACTGCATCACCATTTGTCTTGGACTTCTTGAGAGGGATGAAAATTCTATCAATTTGCACCACGTACATGGCAGATATACATAAGGTTATTCCATGCTATCTAATCAAAACCAATTGTACAAGATATTTCTGTTTCTCCTTATTCACCGCAAAGAGCGGAAACTAAATCCTGGAAGTATTCCACCTATTGTCACAGAAAGTCAACAAAGTACATTTTTGTTTCTCATTAGAGGAATCAACAGCTCCACTGTGATTAAACACACAACAACTAATTGCTCTGACAAATTCTTTGCAACTCCTGTAAACAGAATCATGAGTAATTCCTGCTGTCACAAATGCACCAGATTGACTTTTTATGATACTGGGATTCTGAAAACAGTATCTCACATTGCCACAGAAGGAAGACATGCAGAGCCAGTGATAGGAAAACGGTAGCAAAAAAGGTATTTATTAAACAATACATGATTCAATTTCACAATATGGCATGAAAACCTATACTTGTTCCTTGGAAACAGCAGAGCTGAATAAACTTGTGAAAATGAGGCAGCAGGTCAGGTCTGCAGGTGAAGTTCATGAAAAACACCAAAATACTGTTTCCACAGCCAGAAGGAATTTGAGGTGCGGAAAAGAAAGAAAGGCAACAGCCAACGAAATACCCTTGGAGTGTTCTGTGCAACATTTTTCAAACAAGAAAGCCTATTAAGGCTAAAAACTGGGCATGAAGTTTTGAGTTCTTACACTCAAATATTAAAAAACAAGCATGCCAAGTACAATTTGATCTGTGTGTGTACAATTAAAACAACTTAGTAACAGATTTTTCTCCAAAAGGGCAGTTTTTTACAGGGTGAAGTGCTGACGTATTTAGCTGGAACTCTCAGGGTGGCTGCAGCCCCATCAGCTTTGCTTATGGACTAGGACAGTGTCCAGCTTTCAATCTTGTGCACCAAGCCTGCTCACATAGCTCTCCCAAGCTGCCTTCCTGTACTTCTCTGCTTCCTGAAGACGGTCTGGAACTGACAAGATGCCACGTCCCACAATAATGATATCTGAACCTTTTTCACTAATAACTTCCTTGGGGCTCAGGTACTTCTGTCCAAGGTTATCACCTGAAACAGAGACATCATTTTTTTTTTAGTTTGTACAAAAGCATATCTACTAAAATGTACAACTAAAATCTACATTTGTACTACCATATCTACTAAAAATCTTCAAAGAGGTGCTGGAACAGAGAACAGGCATGCTGTTCCAACTCTAATCCTAACAATCCATGAACATAACTAGAAACTGTGTTGCCACCTAACAAATACTATTACACAGATCAAATTTGACCGTTAGCACCCTTCTTCTTCATGATTTATTAATCAGAATAGATGGAGCAGTTACACAAAGAAGCCCTGATCACGATTACTGAAATAAGCCTCAGCCCTCTTAAAACAGGCAAACTCCCCAAGCATTAATGTAAAAGCTTGTGATTTCACTTTAGGTTTCACAAGAATTAAGTATTGCAGAGAAACATATCTCCCCTACCTGCTTCAGTGATAACCTGTTTAGTCAGTAGAAGACTTTCAATTCATTGATACTGCATCTGTGTCAGTTACAAGTCTCACAGCTGAACTTCTGTATTTGTTATATTTTTTTTTCCTACTACTCAGTAAATTAACATCTAATCAAACATCTATCTGAAGACATTCCACATGTTTTCAGGACTGTGCTTTATGGTATGCACAGATCTGTAAATGAAAAAGGCTGTGTAGCCTGCTGGTTGCCTTCCAGAGCTCCCAGGAAAGGGATCAGCATACCAAGAAATATGGAAGACAGCCCTTAGTGGTAAACAGACTCCTCCCAGCCAAACTTATCTTCAGAAGCCACTTTTTCACTGAAGGCCAGATCACTCCTGTATTTAACAGACAATAAATACTCCAGAAAAAGTTACCTCCAGTTTGCAGCTGCACCCCTGGGGTTAAATGAAGAAATTCCGGTTTATTACTAACTCTAGATCCAGATATGAATCCAAAAACGAAATCTGAGTTGTCTTCAGCCATCTGTACCTGAAGAAGATCAGTGAACAGTTACAAGTGATACACCTAAAATTCAGCTGGACTAGCAATCTGTTTCTCATCCACCCTTTGACACACTAAGCTGTGCAAGGCAGGGGGATGAAACACCTTTTCTTGTGTTACCAGTGTAAAGTCACCCAGAGCTGACTCACCTGCGGGAACCAGCTGAGTTACTCTGCACCTGTATTTAGTTAAATGGAATCAAAAGGGAGGATCGACCTTAGCTAAGTGCTTTGAGAGACAGAACGTTATGTCTCAAGGTGGAAAACCACTTTAACCAGCCTGCCTGATAAGGAAGTTTTTCTCTTGTGGCTGAGCACAGCCAACACCTGATGCAAGTGTGAATGTGTGGGATCAAGGCACTGGTTTGGGACGATCCTGGGAATTCTGGTTAACTAAAACTCCAGGTGCTATTTATGAGAGAATAATATGATTAAAGGAGAACAGCAAAAAGGGTTGGTGGACAAGTCCTGAAATTGAACTCTGTGTGCAGCCTCATTTACCTCTTCAAGCTCTGTCAGGAAAGGGAATGTTATGTTTCTTTCTATGTCATAAATACTACAGTGAACAAATTTAAACTAATTAGAAGTTATGCTTCATTAGAGTATTGCTTAAAGAACAAAAAAAAAAAAAAAAAGAAAAAAAGAAAGAGAGGGGGTGCTAATAGCAAACTTGGCATGTTTACTACAATTCCAAGTGTGAACTCTGACCACCTCACATCACTAGCTTACAGCTGCAACCTTTGAACACCACACTGTCAGATTTCTGAATCTCCAAGGGAAAAACCACCTGTAATAGTTAAGAGCTGGAGGGACTTTTGGAAGTGCAAATATTAGAAGCACATAAAACCTCCCTGTCACACTTTACAAGCTTTTAACCTGAAGCAAGTCTGCCTACTTACTGCAGCTTTCGTGTATTCACCCGTTGCAAGTGACCCTTGGGAACTCATCTCAGCAATCAGGAGACAGCCACGCTGGAGAGGAAGACCTACTTCCTTCAGACCCTTCACAACTCCAGAGCCTGGAACCACATGGGCATTAATGATGTCTGCCCAGGATGAGATTCTGAACACACCACCTGAGAACATGGAGAGGAAGACACAGACAAAGAGTCACCAGAAATCTGTTAAACAGGAAACACATGTTAAACAAAACCAGCCACACCCTAAATCACTCACATTTTAACAGACAGTTTTACTACTGAAGCTTGACAGTTACAAGTTCAGGCCCATCAGCAGTTTTGATAGCTAATAACCACAAAGTGTAACCTCCAGTTTACTTGTCACAAACACTTGCTAATATCTCACCTTTAGTATTCACTCAGACATTTGTGATAGCCTAGAAATTCACTGTCACAGGTGCTATCTTCCCAGACACTATGCAGATCACATGGGACATAAGGATCAGCAAAAGAGAAAAGCAGTTCTACAGTTGCAGATCCAATGTCAAATGAAAGCTGTAACAAGCACATAATAGCAGCCTGACTTGAGAAGCCAGGCTGCAGTTTCTCACAGCAGACAACTGCTGAGAAGTACGTACTGAGCACAACCACAAATTCATAAAGAGGTTTAGGTTGGAAGGGATCTCAGGAAGTCACGCTCTCTCAGTAGGGTTAACTTCAAAGCTAGATCAGGTTGTGCAGGCCCTTGTCCCCTTGAGTCTTTTCCAAAGCTGCAGATTCCACACTCTCTCCTGGCAACCTGTGCCAGCACTGCAGTTACACACCAGCAGCAAAGTAACAGTAAATCAAGGTTGATGTTAATCACCTTCATATTGATGTTTCACTGTGTTTCCAATGTCTGCAAATTTCCTGTCTTCAAAAATCAAAAATTCGTGTTGGTCTGCAAGGGTTCTCAACTCCTTTACTACCTCCGGGGTGAAATCATTCAAGATGTCTATATGAGTCTTCAGGATACAAATGCTGGGGCCCAGGATGGCAGCTAACTGCAGCAGCTCTTTGGAGCTAGTGACATCAGCAGAAAGGCACAGGTTTGTTTGCTTCTTTTCCATGAGCATGAGAAGCCTGGCTGCAGTAGGATGCACCCCTGGCAGCTGGGCACGAGCGCTGAAGCTCAGCTCCTTACAGAGCCTCTTCACAGGAGCAGGACCATTCTGAGCCACTGACTCAAACACATTTCCCTGAATGAATTCCTTCACCTTTTCAACCATCTCAGCAGACACTCTTCCCTGCTGCTGGAGAATCTCCAACACGCTGGACAAAGTGCACACAGAGTGCAGGCGAATTCCATGTTCCTCTAACCTGGCCTTCCCACCCTGCTCCCTGTCCAACAGCACTATGGCATCTGTGACTTTCAATCCTTCTTTCCGAAGAAGTTCTGCAGTTTCCAGTACGCTGGATCCACTTGTTACCACATCTTCAATGATCAGGCACGTCTCTCCCGGATTAATGGTGCCTTCTACCATCCGCTTAGTACCTTAAAAATAAAAAGAAAACATTCCATCAAATTCAGAAAGTTTGAAAGAGCTCGAACAACTTAAAAGTATCAAAGGTTTAACTTGCTCTGCTAAAGTAAAGATCATATTTGTTCTACATATAAGCATACACAGCAGCAGATCCTGAATTCCAGTGGAACTGGACTTCAAAAGATTAGGAATTTCACATGCACTGTCAGTATGGAGAGGCAATTTGTTTACTAGAATGTGATACCAGTTATCACAGTTCTTACTACAGCTCAGTTGCTTACCTGTAATTTAATTAAGGATTGTTACTTTTCCAAGCTCATAAAATACTACTTTATCTTTCCAGAAGTTATGTTCCATTAACAAAACTGACACACTGTTAACAGCACAAATTCTAATGTTCTAATGACTTCAGAAGTTTATTATTGTCATGAATTGAAAAATCAGAATTACAGGACTATCTTCTCATAATTTAAAACATGTTTAAAGCAGCCAAGTTGTTGGCAACTCTTCAGCATGTTTCCTATTTTCCACAGAAAGCATTCTGTGTTCAATATGCCTGTTGGAACAATGGGAAGAAGTAAAACCCCAAATGCCTTTGTCTTAACTAACAACAGGCACACATCCATGGAAGGCATCCCGGAGGGAAACAACAAAGGATGCCTGGGTTTCCCAGGAAGCACAGAGCAGCAGGAGAACATTATGCAGTGCAGTGCTTAGACCATGGCAGCCTAGAGAACAAGCACATGTACAGCTCTGCAACCCCTATGACACCAAAACTTTGTGTCAGGCTGTTAATCGCTGTCACAACTGGCTTGTGCTTCACAAGAAGGAAAAGCAAACGTTTCCATGCCTGGCCCACTGCCTGACACAGGAGTAGCATTTAGTCTTGAAAAGCGTACTTTCCAATTACACGCTGCTGGAACAGGACAGCTCTTATCATGCGTAGAAATCCAGTTATATGGCAGGTTAACGCTTCTGTCTTTTCTCCCTCTTCCCTTATCAAAATCAGATAAATGGTTCATTGGGTAGAGAAGGGGCTGCTGCTCACCTGGCCTACTGATTACAGGACCACAGGAAAATTAAAGAAAAAGGGGTTTGAGAAATAAATGAAGAAGGGACTAGAAAGGTTCCTGTCAGAGTCAATATGCAAAAAGTTCTGTTTGGAGGTAAAATGTGGCTCCGGTCTCAGCATGTTAGAGAATGTGAGTTATAAATCCTTGTTTCTGGAAGAGGACACTAACCCAGAACCATAGTAGTAGGCTAAGAGAAAAAAAAAAAAAAACACAAACACTGCTAAAGAATAGAAACAAACAAACAAACAAATTCAAAAAAACCAGAAAACACCCTTCAAGACTATCCAAGCCTACTGCAGCAGGATTCAAGCTGCAGCCTAGTTGGCAACCAGCTGGGAGAACCTAATCAGGTTGGGATCCTGTGGGAAGTATGCTTTAGGGTGTAAAGGAGCTGCTTTTTAAATAACCTTTAACTGAAATGCTGTACATTACAAAAGAACCACCCAATACATAAACTACCCAAACAAGACACAAGTTGACACAAAGTCTCGATTTGATAGTTTTACCGTAGTCTTTTGCTTCCTTCCTCCGTACGAGCATCGGGACCTGATTTTCTGAGCAGATAATCGTGGCCAGCGGCAGCGCCGTGTATGGAACACCGCACACACAGTCATACTCCAGACACGCATCTCTGGCTGCTTGGAAGAGGAGACCCGCAACCTCAAAAAGGAAAACCAAAGGCTTTTTTAAAAATCGGACGGGCGCGAAAAGTGACTAAACCAATGCATTACCGCGGGAAGCAATGAAAACCTCGCTCCTTTACGGGAGCTCAGAACCTCTGTCCCCACCGCGATCCGACAGCCCGGCCCCGGGAAGGGCTCCCTGGAGAGCAGCGCTCTCCCGGCGGAGCTGTGGGAGACCCGTCACCCCGCACGGCACCCACACCCCCGGCCCCGCACCTGCCGGAGGAGGCGCGGGTGGGACACGAGGCCGCGCAGGTCGATGTACACGGGGGAGGCGCGGCCGCTCTTGAGCACGAAGTGCCCGAAGCGCAGCGCGCCCGCCCCGCTCAGCGCGGCCGCCACGCTGCCCTCGGCCGCCATGCCCGGCCCGGCGCAGGGAAGTGATGCTGCAGCGGGAGGAGCGCGGGGCGGGGACACTCCACACCCCGGCGGGCATCCCGGGATGTGTCCGCGACGTGGGGGCCAGCCCAGCACACAGCCCGGGCCCCACTCCCCACGGCCGCGCCATCCCATCCCAGCCTGGTCCCCCACCCCACTCCGCGCCGCGCAGCGATTCGAGGTTCCCCCGTCACCCCATTCCCCAGGGAAGCAGAAACCGCCGCTGCGGCGAGGGTTGGGTGTGACCCGAGAGTTTCTCGCCGCGTTTCTCTCCGGGTGACTCCCAAAAGGCCGCTGGGTGGATGCAGGCACGCTGAGGGTCTCCGGCGCTGGTTTCCTGTGAGATCCCTCCGGAGAAGATGAGCTGAAAAAAGCCCTGAGTCTTCGAGGTCTCAGAAAGATGCCGTGCACGTGAAATAAGACTGACCCGGTCTTCTCTGAATAATTTTATTTAATCAAAAAAAGCCCAGAAACGGAGTCGTTAGTATACTCTATTTATAGGACAGGAGATGTACAGGTCGAAGCTACATCTGTAGATGATCATATATACTGCAGTATAGTAACAACAACATGGGACAGCAAGTAGTCACCTCACAACAGTACACATGAGTGATTAGACTTACAAAGGAAATATTTACAAAACTGCCTTTACAAACCAACACTGTGTGCATACAAAATGAAATCCGCAATAAAACTGAAGGTACATTTAAGGCAGACCAGCAATACACTGAAATAATTAAGGCTGTGGAATTACTTTGCACCTTGAAAATGCTGAGCTGTTAGCAATACTGTTTCTTTTTTTCCTCCTTCAGTGGATCGTTGCAAAGATTGAAAAGCATCAATACGTTCCAGCTGTTTGCTCTGATCTCTGTGAATAAGTCTGAGATAGATTTTTTTTTTATTGTTTGTTTGTTTGTTTTTTTGCACTTGCTATTGCATTTGCCTTCCAAAAGTTATCAGCAAATTGACCTCAGTGGCAGAGCAATGCTGAACAGCTTGGTAGAAAGAGAAGTAAAAGCACCAGCATCAGAAGTTGGACATGAAGGTGAATATGGCTTGAGTAGAAAAGATGTTGGTTTTTCACTAGCTCCATAATAAAGACTACAGTTACAGCAAACATTCAGCATCCTGACGCTATGGAAACACTCAGCACTATACAGATCCCAGAACAAGAGTTCATCACTTGATGGCAGTGTGCAGTCAGCCTAGCAAAATGGGATTTTATTTTGTTTCCTTGGGAAAGCACCATTTTCTGATGGGACATGAATAAATGAGCTGGAAAATTAATCCAAGCCCTGTGTTAGTGGAGAATCCACCTCTGCAGTGAAGGGAACTGAAACAAAACCAGGTGGTTAGCACCTGTTCATGTTAATTGTCTAACTTCATATACAGAGCAGCCTTTACATCTGTCTCTGAAGTTTATATTATCCCAGGTTACTGGATGCAGTCCCTTCATTGCAAGGATATTAAAATAGGGTTACATAGATCATAATGTTTGGCTCTGCATTCAGCTTTTATGCACAGTCTTGGTAACAAAGGCCTAATATCATCATCATAAATGCTAATGAAGTCTACTGAAGCCACAGCACTTGTATGGGTCAGTTGAGGGCACAGACTTTGTCTCAGCATTAACTTAGTGTAACAGTAAAATGCTTTTAAAGATGATTGTTACTAAAAAAAATTTTTTTCTTAGTTTTTTAAAATAAAGGGGCAGTAAAAATAAAATTTGTTGGTATAAGTGGGAAGAATTTTTAAACTTTGAAGCCTGTATTGCTTTAAAATAAAATCTAGAACCCTGGACTGGCTGTGTTGCATCCCTGTAGTAACATGTGTAGTGGGCCTGGCAGCTTGGTGGGGAGGTGGGGGTCTTCCACAGGACAGCAAGGGCTTCAGACACCTGATGGAAGCTGACAGTGTTACATGGGCCATCAGAATTCCTGTTCGATGGCTAAGAGTCAAATGGCCTGGCCGGGCTGCTCCAAGAGAAGTGGAGAGAGGCCAGTTTAAATCTCATTGCCAGACACATTCATTAAATGCAGCTTTCTTAAATGAAGAGCATCCCATGTCACCGTGTCCTCGGGGCTCTGTTTCACTTGCACCTGCTGCCTTCCTATCACCCAGCCCAGCACCAGGGGACACTGTGAGCCACACTTTGGTGTCAGAGCAGGGTAGGAGCACTGTGGACATGTCTGAAGGTGGTGGCTGTGTGGGTAAGTGCCCCTCCACACGGAGTTCGTGGTGTGCCATTGCCAGTATTCCTGTTGGTCATCCTGGCTGGTCTGGAGCTGCTGCAGAAGCTAAAGAGTGCAGCTCCCACCATACCTTCACTCAGCTGTCTTGGGAACACCTGGAGTGGTGCAGCTGCAGGCAGAAATCTTCCCCTCAGAGTCAGATCAGTCTGGGGAGCTTTGTAAAGGCCTGACGGAGTTTTATTGAGAAACTGTTTTGTGTTTGTTGCAAGCAACATTTCATGCACCAAAAATGCTGCACAGGGAGTTGGCTGTGGTGCTTCTCACCCAGAGGGTGCACTCCAGGCCTACTTACTGAGCTTTGTAATCTCTTTACAACAAACTTACAGTTTACAACAGAGTTACAGCACCCGTAGGATCTCCAGAGAGACCACAGTTTGGCTAAGAAAGACCTCAAAAGGGCAAGGTCAGAATACTTCTTCTGTATCTATCATATGGCAGCATTGCATGTCAACTTGACATTATTCAGGCAAAAGAAATCTTTGAGACAAAATACAAGAATGGTTATCTAGAAGTTCTAACAGGTTCAAATACTCCTGAATGTGCTGTACAAATAGTGGTGTCCAGGAAGAGGAGTTCTCTAACATGAATATGGAAAAAGCAAAACCACCATGGAAAGCAACCCCATAACATTAAAAATCTTCAGAGTTTAGCACTTCCAGCTCTCAACAAGGAATAATTTTTGAATCTGAGCACCAATACCTAATATGTATCCTCTTTCAGCCTTTTGGGTGTTCTTTTCTGTTATTTGATAGCAATGAGAGGCCTAAATATTCTCTTAAGCAATCCAGCTTTTTCCCCCTGTGCATCCAAAGTGTCTGCTATTACAGTTTGACATGGGAATGCAGGAGGTAGGAAAATAAAATGCTAAATAACTCCAAGTTTCATGTGATACATGAGAATTTGTCTGTATTAATGCCAAGGAGAAAGCCTGTGGCTTAAACTGTACCCATGGGCCTAATAAAAGCTGTGGGTTTTATAGGCCACACTTCCATAAACATTCTTTTAAGGGCAGCACAATCACAGTACAAAGAGCCAGTTTTGACAGATAGGAAGAAGTACAGACAATCCTGTAGTGAGAAGGTACCTGAGGCAGATGCTAATTAAAGACACTCCTTGATTGCTGTCTGTATTCAGTTGCTAAGAAATTGCATACTTTGCACTGTTGCTCAGGACGAGAGTCTGGTCTTTTCTAGGAGGTGCTGCTGAGTTGCTTAGAAAATCAGCTGCTGCACTACAGAGGGGAACTGAGATGGGTTCTAGATGACCCAAGAAGTTTAACCTTCTGTGAACACCCTCTCTTTCAAGCCTTTCCACAACTCCCCCTGTATTAGATTTCTCTCCTTCGGCCACAAAGCCCTGTACACTGCTTCTGACTGTGCTCACCCTTCTTACTGTGACTCCCCCATCTCAAGGTTTGTTCTTGTATTGCATGAACACTGGCGTTTTTTGCTGTTCCTCCTTTCTCCACTAGGAAAATACTGACCACGCCCATGTACTGATAGAGAAAGCACAAAAACAAGGGCCAGGTCTCCTACCTACCATGAAACTGAACTGGGAAGTGGATGAAAAAAAAGGTCTGTCAGAGCCCTCAGAATTTAACAGGGTATCCCTACCACCTGCTGGCAGAGATAGCTTTTGCTCACGCAGGCTCACAGTACAGTTACTTGGATGGTAAACCAAATTTGACTCTTGCACTAACAAAAGAGTCTATACTCAGTACACATGGTCACATCAAGCCCTTTTCCTTAGGAAAACCTTTGGTAACATCCCACTACAGGCCCAGCAACTGCACTCAGCACCAACACAAAGTCCTCACATGCCAGAGGGAAAAAAATAAATCTCTTTGATGGTCAGCATAAGAGGCTGTAGATCTTTATGGTGGTATGGCAGTAGGATGGGGAAGCCCCGGCCAGTCCCACTGCTGGAGAGGAGGATTTGGCCAGCCTACAAACTGCTGATTTGTCACTGCAGACTCCCTGTGTTGGTTATACTTAAGGCTGGCTCTGTCACTGTAACATCAATATGATGACGTTGCAACTTGGCTTGCAAGAGAGAAATGTTTTAATTGTGAATATTTTTTTTTTTTTTATTACAAAGTAGGCTTTGGAAGTAAAAATATCCTCACAAATGCTTTGGTGATGAGGTGCTAATGGTGGCTGAGAGATATTTACAAGTCTGGAAATGAAACAAATGACATACTTCAAACATTGGAAACAATTTTCAAGCTGTAAGCACAAGAATGAACTCACCACTCCTACTGCACTCTGAAAGGCTCAGATGGACTTTGGGACGAGCAATTCTGAAACTAGAAATGGAACAGGAACCTTTATATTTATATACATTTATATATATGATACAATATATGTATACTGAAAACCTGTGATAGAAAAAATTGTCTTCATCATCATCATTTAGTTTACAGATACTGCAAAAATTGGACTCAGCCTTTTCTCAATGCACAGGTTTTGCAAAAGATTTCTGTACAATGTGTATAAAATGCTTTTTAAAAAAACCCATCATAGTCCCATTGTGCTTAGTCAGAACCAGCTGTATGCTCCAGTGATTCATTGCCTTAATCATAGCTGAGAAAGGTGCTGCACGATGACTTGACACAGCAGAAAGCCCAAGGCTTAACGGAGGATTTTGGTTTGAGCACCACCACGCCACAGAAGTGGACCTAAGCCATGCCACCATGGGAGCTGATCCAGCAGTGACTAGAGCCTGATCTCGTGTGTCCTACACAGGCAAGGTCCCCACTGAAATCACAGCAGACCTGGGCATATGGGGCATGAAAAGTCTTTCTGTTAACCTGGAGCAGGCTTGCAATGATTTCAGCAAAAACTGACCGGTCTGGTTCTGCAGTACATGCTAAGGTCAGCCTGGTCTCACTTCCCTCTACTACCCTACTCCTAATCTCTTGTACATTTTGAATTCAGTTCAGCAAGATCAAGAGGATTTCTTATAAGGCTGCCTCACAAAGATTAAGGCAACTGCAATTTTGGCTCTCGTTTCCAGTTGGTGTTTGCTTCCCGCAGTCCTTTTTTGGCAGTGGATGTGACAATACCATGTGCTCCAAGAGAGGGAGCGGGTACCTGCTGCTGTTCCCCCCTTTTCCTTGGTCCCAGGTACTGCCACTTCCGCAGCAATCTGTACCCTGCAGCTGGGGAAGGCAGGTGAAATGCAAACACCAAATATGGGGCTATGTACAGGCAGATCTGCTCGGTGCCTGCTTGCTCCTGGCGCTCCTGCCTCAGGACCAGCAGTGCAGGACCCCAGGGATAGAGGAATTACGTGCCTGGGTTCAGCCTGCTCAACAGGAAACTCTTGACACTGGGGACTGGGTGCACGTCGTACTGGTGCCTGCGGCGCTCGATGAAGGAGGCCAAGCGGGAGGTATCCAGTGGCATCTTGGAATAGCTGCCATTGTGTGGCTGCAGCCATGGATGCTGTAAACAAGTGGCTGCTGTTGGCCTTCTCCTGAAGTCTTCCTGGAGGATGACGTTGATGAAATCCCTGGCGGCATGACTCACATCAGAGAAGTACTCGTGTGGGAAACTGAAATCTACTCTGCACACATTGATACAAGTCTCCTCTCTGCTTTCATCCAGGAATGGAGAGACACCACTCAACATGACGTAGGTGAGGACACCAATGCTCCAGATATCCGTGCTCAGGGAGACAGGAAGGCCTTGGATAACTTCAGGAGCTGCAAACTCCGGATTTCCGAGGAGGTGGTGGACGTGGTAATGACCTGTGATCTGAACTGCATCTTCCAAATCAATGATCTTGACACGAGGTACCGGGATTCTTAAATCGATGAGCAAATTTTCTGGCTGTTGAAAATACAATAATACAAACTTAATTATGCTGCATTTTGGCAAATAAAATGTGTAGGTTTCACATAGGTTTAATAGTCAATCAAAACTCACATTTAATCCGAAGTACAAGGTAGAGATCAGGGGAGTGAATGATAAAGAACCACCTCAGCTGCTGTTTGGTCTAAATTCAGTTCAGTGCTGAAGTTGTGATGACAACATCCTCTTTTGCACTAGGGCAACATGCTGGGATTTTGCACTTTGTCCCAAATACTTACAGTTTATTTTCCCAAACTAATCTCTACAGATTAAGAGTACTGACAGATCTGTAAATTTTGGTAAGATTTGTATATCTCTGAGTAGTTTATTTAAATTCCATTTGTTCACATGACAGCTGGCCAAGTAAATGTGTGTAACTTGTAGCAGAAATGTTCTTCATGGAGCAAATGTTCAACTTTTCTCCCTCTACCACATATCCTGGGAAGGACTCCCATGTTGCTGCCAGTTGACATGGATGGAACTGCTGGTGTTCCCTTTTACACACCAGGACACAATCATGCTTTCCAGACCAGGGTGCAATTACATTTAATCCCAGTTAGTTTTCTCTCTGTTTTAGTATTTTAGGTCTCTCCCTCAGTGAGAGGTGCTGAGCATTGCCTATACACTCTGCTCTGGGGACTTAGCATGAATTTTTCCTTCCTTTCTTGTCTCTGAGGTGATTTCTGAATTTACTTCTTGCACCCTCTCTATATTCTCTTTTCTCTCCCTCATTCTCATTCATATTTTACTGCTGCCTCATGGCTATATATGTATGTAATGCAAAGTTCACTACACTGCTGTTCCAGTCTCTCTGCTTGCTCCTCTCTTGTGCAGTCTGCATCAACATCTCAGCACATCCTTGAGCTGGATCCTGGGACAACACAGTCCATGGCTATGTCTGCTGTCAGTGCATCTCCTGCTTCCCACTTAGCAACAGAAGGTGCTTTATTTAGCATCCCTCATTCAGAAGAACTGTAAATGGGTCACAGAAAATTAGCTTCCCATCTTGTTTCTGGTAAGTATCTTATGATCAAACACAGTATTCAGTGCAGTTTCTTACCTCCAAGTGAAACCTACTTTTTGACAGGTCCTATAAATACAAACAATCTTACAGAAAGAAACCAGGATGATTTAGCCTTTTGTGTCTAATTCCCACATAAGGTACTGTACAAATGGAATTTTTTTTGTAGCAGTAGCAGGCAGCAGAAAAATGAAAGTATCACTTCATCTGACATGCTTGGGGGTTAGAGAGATGAGAAAAGACCTCCTTGAAGCTGGAACTGTCACTATTTCAGAAAGTAAAATTCATCTCTCATTCTCCATTTTTAATTGGCATTTAAGTCTGCAAAAAGTTATAGATTATCTGATATCTTGGCAACCAGAATCAGTGTTGCAGATCACAAAACTCAAACCACTTGATCATAACTTCAATTGCTAATTCTCTGTCATCCAGTATAACTGGGATGTTGGGGAGGACAGCAGTACAGTGCTGAATCCAGGACAGCCCAGTGCCTCCTGCCATGTGCACTAACAAAAGGAGGTACGAGCTGTGCCAATCTGACTGTGACATTAGAATATGCCCAAATATCTTCTCCACAGTGCACAGAACCTGCATTTCTTCTTTGTTCTTTCTCTGAACCTCTCCCTGGTTGTATTTCCCACCCAGTTCTCTTCAAGGGCTCTGCAGCACAATGCAGTGTGCTGCTTTCCTTTGACCCTGCCAGCACTTCCCACCTCCTGCTCGCTCTCATCCCCTTGCTTTGGGCTCCCCAGGGCACAGCTGCAGATGTGAGGGAGACACATGCTCCTTCTGGGCTGCCCTGAGCTGCCTGGGCACAAGCCAGCTCTTCTGAGGGAGCTTGGTGGCTAAGTTGGCACAAGTGTGAGCCCAAACCATACCCCATAGATTTAACTTATAATTCCCCTTCAGTCAGATGCTAATGACATCTCACTCTTGCCTCAGACATCCTTCTGCTTCACTAAATCCAGAAGGCCCTTAAGAACAAAACAGTGAGTCAAGGAAACAAGTGTGTCTCATCTGAAGGCAAAGACCTGGTGCTGCAGGTCAGTAAATCCTTCCTCTGATCAACAGGTCTGAAAGGCAGTGCTTGTCCGTTCAGTGATCATCTCCTGGGGGTACAGACTGCACCTCCTCCCTGTCTGCACAGCTGGGAACTCACTGTTCCAGGGCATGGAATAAAAGCATCATTCTGTTTTGTTCTTACCTTTATGTCTAGGTGAGCCACTCTGCAATTGTGAAGGTACTGCAAGGCTTCCATTGTGTCCCTTATATAGAACGCCACTTTTTCCTCCATAAGTTCATCATGGTTCATCAGATAATCTAAGAGACGGCCGTCATCCATCCTACAAACAAATCAAACCCTGCACGTGAAAGATCACATGGTATCTCTCGGAACAGTTAATATTTGAAAACAAAGTTGCAGTGGAAACTTCATGAACTAAAAATGGAGGAAACTGCAATGCAAGATCTGATGAGTATTTAATGACCCCTCAAGATACCACAGTCCATGGTAGAATGATTAATCCTCAGTTGTTATCTCTAGTCCTTAACAAATTTAGCAACAGTCTTAAAGTAAACTCGTTTGCTTAAGAATGGATTCAATAGACAGAGGCAATCCCTTTAGAAACAGAGCTTCTTAATTATTTGGATTCATCTATTTATTTATAGAGCTGGTTGCATAATGCAGAAAAAAAATCACTGACATTTTCAGCTGGTAATATGTTCTGTGGGAAAACTAACCCAATAAAAGTTTTCCACTTACTTTCATTTATCTGTACAAACAAATAATCAAATAGCCCAAATATACTTTGTTGAATATATTGTAACAAAAAAGCATTTTGGATTGTGGTTGTTATTTCTCCTTATAGAGGCAAGCATGGTTGCTACACAGGCTTTTTTACCAAGAAGTATTAGAATAATGTAGGCTTTATTCTAGCTGAAACACATTTATATAAAAATATATATTTCTTTTAAAAGTGGACAAAACTACCCAAGTAAATCTAATGTTATTCAATGGGACAGACTAACTGTGGACACAATTATCCAAGCTTCACCAGAGCAGAAAGCAGTTTTATTTGTCCCTCTGAATCTTATTTACTGTAAAGAAAAGACAGTGGAAACTCTGCTGAAAACGGCTATTTTCATTTGACATCACAATAAGTAAAAAGCAGATGACAAAATCTTTGCTCTGTTGAACTCAGGGTGGGTGAATTTTACCCTTGGCTTTAATAGGGCTGTGATTCCTACCCAGACACTTGAACTGCAGCTCTGTGTACTTACAGTTCCAAAACTAAGATGTAAGAAGTTGGAGACTCGTAGGTATCGTGGATAGTGATGTACTGAGGATGCTGTAAGTGCTGTAACAAAGCTGCTTCGTGTGCTGCCTGCTCTTTCTTTTTCATTTTTTTACTAATGAATTTTACAGCAACATCTTTCCGTGTGGCTTTGTGAACACATTTCTTTACTATGGAGAATCGACCCCTGAAATGGTAAAGAAAACAGAATAATGTAGGGGCCTCATGAATAAATCACGCCTAGTTTGCAGTGCAATAACAGAGTGATTTTCTAAGTGTTATTTCATTCATCGCATTAATATTTCACAAGGAATCAGATTTAACAAGTTGTTCATAACCTTTTCCAACAAAGGCTCTCCGTCTCTTACCCTGGGTGTAGAGATTCTTTGGGGATTAGCAAACACTGAGAGCAAATGGTGTCACTTTGCTTTGTGCAGCCAAGCTGATGTCCTCTAACAACCTCCCCCGGGTTCAATTTGCTGTCACTTTTACAGATTCTGTATCTTTTTTTTTTTTAGCTGTGGGTCTCCCTTCTACAGTTGCTTTATTAAAGAGACCAAACTTTCTCAGACAAATAAAAGAAAAGCCTTGTTAAATAACTGCTAACCTATCAGTTTGTCTCACTTTTTCAGACACACAGTAAGAAACCGAGAAAAAAGCTGTCAGGAAAGCATTTAGGAAACTCGTACAGACTAGTGCCTAGTACCATTCCTGAAAGTAAAATACCCAGTCCTGAACTTGGGCTTTTAATAATACATCACTCTATTCTATGCAGAGCCAGGATGTCTCCCATCTTTTCAGCCCAAGGATTACTGGTCTCTGACCACTGAGCTGAAGAACTAACTGCATTAACCTGAATTGTTTGCATGCCCCTTATCTGTTGTCTGCACAGAGCACTAAGGGATGACAACATATTTAGGCTCCTATTTAGGCTCCTGTTCAACTGACCCTGCTAATCAGCAAAGCTTTGGCATGTGATTTAAGTCAGTCACGTGCCCAAGTGTTTTGGCAAACTCAGTCTTTGAGGTTAAGCTTATCCAGAACCAGTAAATTGTCATGACTTCAAAAGCTGACATCAAATCAGAGATAACAGAGGAGATCTGGATGCCTAATAGTTCACTAGTTTGCCAAGTTGCAACCTTCAAATCAGAACTGATCTTGAAACCCAAAATTTAGTCAATACATTAATCAGTATCTAATGTGTAATGCTCTTTGAAAGGAGCAGCAATTTCCAGGCTAACTACAAAAGAAACCTAAACTCTCCTCCAAGGAAAAGCTTTGAGCCATTGTTTGAATGTTTTATTGCAGTGATAAGCAGGGTTAATATTACCTCCCAATCTCATGCAGCTCTGCATAAGCAAGGTCAAAGTTTTCCTTCCATGAAATAGTGGCACCATCGGCAGCAGAGTCTTTGAGAGAATAAAGAACATTCAAGAAAGTATAAAGACAGTTTCCTGAGGATTATAAACAGCATATTTTAAAATTATGTGAACTATGTTACTTAAAATAGGAAACATTGCCACTAAGAGTCCAGTTTCATACCGCTCAGGCACAGCTCCAGGGTGTGGGACCACTAAATGCCAAAGCTTGCCAAAGGAAGGTATGGATAAGGTGGACTCAAATCTGTCCTTGCAATTTTGGGCTGAGGAGGGCCACACAGACAGTGTAAGGGCATGTGTGTGTGTAACTGGGAGGTTACACTGCTGTGTGAGCTCCTGTTCCATCCAGCACAGGCTATCCAAGCCAGTCACAGACCTGGTTACACACTGGAGCTGCTAAAACATGGGGAAATATGGGCTCTGCTCACAGCACTGTTCTGAGTGAGCTGTGCCCCAGATTCCTGCAGCACTGTGCACTCCTATTCCAGCTGCACTGCTCAAGGGAGTATGTTCTGCTAGTGGAAGTGCAGCCTCCAGCTGGGCTGCCCAGCAGAAGCCTCTGGTGCAGCTGGCGTTGATGGAAAGACTGAGGAACACCAGCCAGAACACAGAGCTTGTTGTGCAGAGATAAAGACGTGAAATAGTTCCTGCTAGGAAACTGAAACAGCTTTTATGGCAAAGGGAGACTGTGAGCCTGGATGCAGGTGAAGACGTGACAATCCTATCTGGTGGCAGGAGCTGGCTATGAGCATATCCCAGGCTTTCTCTTGTATTCATACCAGGTCCAGGATCCATGTTTTTATTAGGACCCATCAAAGCACACCATACAAATGGCACAGGTGAACTCCTGTGCATATCAGGCCCTCCTTGCCGTGCCCACTCACCATACTCCGGGAGCCTCACAAATTCAGACGGGTCGCTGGGCAAGCTGATCCCCCAGGGATTGCTGGCACTCACTCGAAACTGATACTGGCAGCCTGGGGCCAGGTCCTCAATGACGAGGTATGTGTCCAAAGTTGAGGCTACTGACTGCTGCCAGACCTGTGAGCCTGCATTTAACATAGGGAGAGAAGGAGAGCTGAAGGAAACAGTCTCACTGCATGAATTCAGGGCAAAGACTTTCTCCGCCCAACACTTGTAGTATGCTGGGAGGTTAAAATCTACAGGGTTTTTAGAAGGTAATGTTACAGCAGACTGTTACACCAGAAATGGATCACAGGAGGCTATTTTGTGTTGCAGTCACCTTCCCATCTGGCTAAAGGATTGAAGAAGTAAATGCCCCTCAGCTGACCAATAGTGATGGAAAAAGCACAGCGCAGGGACAAGCTATCTCTCCAGCACTCTAGCTGGGGCTGTGTGCTACAAGTGATGTCTCAGGGCAGTGTGATGACACAGAAGTGGAGGGCTGATTTGATGGCAACTCTGCTATAAGAGAAACAGTAGCAGAAATATTGCACAAAAAGCCCCAAAACCATGGTCAAAGGAGTCCCAGATGAAGCTGAGATAGAGTGCCAGTGCAATCCAAATGCTTTGGCAGATGAAGATGTGGTGGCTACAGTGAAAGCTATGGCTGCAGGAGGAGATCCAGCTCTCTGAGGCTTAGTACAAGTATCTTGCAGATGAGCAGAATTGTAGCAAAGAAATGTGTGGCTGTCACGTGTTTCTGCTCCTATCAGAAACAAACCCAACCTTTGCCTAACAAGTGGTACCCAAAGGAGCAGTATGTCACTCGTCTGTACAGGGTCACGGAATAGAAAAGGAACCCTGGGACACCAAGCCCTGTCACAGACTGTGATTTCTTTTAAGAATTTATAAAATTTTATCTTTAGTAAGTTCAGGGCCTTCTACCTTTACATTATTTACCATGGCCTATATAGTTTGTGTGCACTGTGGACAAATTCTTATTGCCAGGTCTCACAAGGTCAAGTTGGTTTTACAGGGAAGAGTCAGTTTTACCTGTGGAGTGGGAGGAATATTGAAAACTAAAAACACTGCTGTTTTTTTTTTCTTTTTGTTTTGGGGGCTGTTGTTAATAGAGGAGCTTTTATTCTTTCACAAAAATGCCAGTTACACTGATGGCACAGTGAGGGTCAAAGGGAGAGTATTTGCTAAGAGAAGGCATTACTATGGTGGAGTAATTAGGTTTGCACATTTACTACATTTTTGAAACATGAAGGATTTCAACCAGAATCCATATACCTAAGACAAAATTTACTGCACAGGGACCCTCACACCTTTGCAGGAAGAATGCAAAGGGAACGTGAATAATTTCAAATGCCCTTTTCAAGAGCCTGTGCATATTGGGAAAACAGGATTCTTCAGGAGAAAAGGATGGTTGGATTTAAGAACAAGTGGATTTCAGAGCTGAGCTTAAAAAAATATACAGGGATCTGCAACTCTATCCAGATCAAAAAAACAAGAAGGCTGTTTTGTTTTTGCATTCCTGTGAAGCACCTACCAGAAAGGATGGATATTTTTCTACCTAGTGGTAGAATGCAAATGATAAAAGGATGCTTTAGTGATGGATATGTTTTAGCTTATCACACTTTACTTGTCATAAGTGACTGGAGAAAACAGAAAGGTCTGTAACATATGAGAGATTGGACTGGACGATAGAAGGGCTTCTTTTGGCCTAAGACTTTGGGATCTGTAAGCTACAACTACTGGCACACCAGTGGTGGTAAAAATGCTTTTGGGACCTTTTGTGCCATAAAGGAGACTTACTTTGTTTCCATTCTCTCAGCCAGAGGGCACAGCTCAAACCACTCACCTTCTTCTCTGTACTCCACAGTGTAGCCTGAAATGGTGCAATTGCCTGTACTGGATGGTGGGAGCCAGCGCAGGATCACAGAGGTGCAGCTTCTCTCCTGAGCAATAGGACGGTTTGGGGCAGCTGGGACACCTTGGGAAGAGAAAACAAGCACCAAGTCCAGCATTACATCAACAGGTGGTAGTGCTTTATTGTGAAGATCAGGTGTATCAGGTACATTAGGTCACTTATGGGGCAGCTGCACCTTGTAGAGGGAGCACTGTGGTTTACTCTGGGTTACTGGCCCAGCCAGAGGAAAGGCAGTGACACAGTCCTGATCACCTACCACTGAGGAGATGGTACTTCCATATTAGCAGCCGGGAGAGAAGCCCTGCTGCATCAACAGGGTCTCAGAGTACTACAGCATGGGGGGAATTTCTTCTTACTCACACCTGGTGGTCAGCTCACTGGGAGGCCCAGAGAGCTCCCTGTAGGACCAGCCATGAGAATCACCCCTGAAATGCAGAGGATCTGTCTGAGCTCAGCTGCTGTAAAGGCAGAGCCTTTTTACCTGCCACTTTCTACTGCTGATTTTTACTCCAGCTCAAGACCTGATGCAAAATCTGTGGAACTGAGGAAAACAAATATTCCCATGGACTTCACTAAGCAGCAAGTGAGGTTTTGAGGGTGGGGAGTCTGCTGCCATTGAAGTGTCCAAAAATGACACAAGCAAGGCATTCAGAGCTCTTCTGTGTGTATGAGGCTTTGTGTGCTTGGCAGCAGATTGACAAATGACCAGTAATTCTTCTGTGCTTTGCTTAGGGTTCCCTTCAGCACAGGAGTAGTTAGTGCAGCCACTAACTTGCTTGGATAAATTGGGAACATTATGTCTCTAGGGCATCTGGTGAGGCCAAACAAATGGACTTCTAAATGCTTGTGACACTGCTGCATCTGTAAGTCTCCAGGTAGACATTCTTCCCTGGACCCTCCCCTTCAGCACAGCAGGCACCTCTCATCTCTCATGCTATCAGATCCCAGAGCTGGAGGTAATGAGCATCAACTCATTATGTTGTATTTATTACAATTAGATGGGTCACTAATTACAGTGCTGAGAATTCAGGCTTGGAGACATGTCTCCAAGTTGAATCCCTGCAGAACGGTTCACCCAGGCCAATTCCTTACTTCGCCTTCTCCATCCCCTAAAGAGAGGGGGAGGTGGAACACTGGTGTCCCTGGATCCCAGGTCCTCCTGCTCCAGGCAGATTCTAAAGCCCAGAGCTTCCTGCAGTTAATTGGGGCGTCATCTCCCCAGGGACTCAGCAGCCCAAGGGAGCTGAGCTTCCCCTGGCCGACCTCACCGAGCCCCTGTGAAGCAGCGCTGTGAGCAGGATGCAGGAGCTGAAACAGTGCCAATGCATTTTCATTTCCCAGACATGATGTTTACGATCAGACGACTTAATCAAGCACAAAGAACACGCAAAGCCTTCAGCCATCAGTGGGAGTTGTGGCTGAGGAATGGTTGTGTGATTTTAACATCTCAATTCACCTGGCACAGCCCCACATCCAGCTGCCTCTACACTGGCTGTTCCTGGGTGCTCCCAGCCCCCACTAAAGGACCCTGTACAAGAAAAATCCCACATGTTAAGGTCAGATGCACTACCTTGGACTTTGATGGTTGCAGAGGTTGAGGCGGTTCCGTGCTCATTGGTTGCCACACAGGTGTAAATACCGCTGTCCTGAGGCATCAGGTTGCAGATCTTCAAGGTGAGCTCCCCAGACTCACTGTGGGTGCAGGAAAGCCCCAATTATAAAGTGCTGCTTCACTTGCTAATGGTTTTTATACAGTTCCTGTCCTGCCTGATTACAAACACACAAATCCTGTTAACTTATTTGAAGGAACATCCCCTCCCAGCAATTTGGTACCTGAGTACAGCTCCTCATCTATCAGGATTAGGCTGTTAATGAAACCTTTGAGGAAACCTTTGGTCCAAATTGCCTGCCAGGCAAATCTGCTTGTCTGTTATGGCCTCGGAGGAGGTGATGAAGGATCACTCAAGCAGCAAGCAAAGTCCAGGAGTTGAATATTTCCTGTGCTTGTCCAGAACTGGATGCTTAGACTCCATATATGTGGAATGATTTCCTATCCCTGGATCTTTCCTATCTCGGGAAATGCTGAGCTGCTGTACCTCTGCAGTGAAGTCCAACAAACACCAGACAAACTGGGCTTCCTGCAGATGCAGAAAGCAGTCACACAGCACAGGGTGCCTGACATTGCTGGGGAGTTTCAGACCCCTGGAGCATGTGCCATTGATGTCATGTTGCTGCCAGGCCCCCATTTGGAAGGCTGGACATTTTGTAAGGGCTGAGGATAAAGAGAACAGTGCCAAGTTCTTGAGAGACACTCAGTCTTTGGGCCAATCTGAGAAAATAAACAGCTCTGCAGAGTCTAGTGAATTTATAGCAGTCTGTTCATAGTCACTTTGGTTTGCACATTTCAGTCTTCAATATGCAATGTGCGGGAGTTGGCCTGAATTAAAGGATTTTGCTTGTGTAACTGCTATAGCTGTACTGGAGACTCAGCTTAGAGCAAACAGTAAGTTCCCTTGATGGCAAAACTAGGCTAGTTCTTGAATGCCTAATGTGTTGGAAACTGCAGAAGGGCATTGCTGGGATAACTGTCTGGACACTGCAGCCTTTGCTGGTCTGACTGTACAGGTTTAAAACAGGAGAGGAATATCCTCTTTCCCCACAGTCCAAGACACTTGTGCCAGCAAGATTTGTAAGAGCCACTGCTCCGCTGGGCCTCTCCTTGGCAGGCTGTGTCTTCACTGGAAAATGTATACGAGTAACAAGACAATACAAGTGCTGATAGTGCACAGGGAGCCAACACACAGGCAGAGGACTGTGATGGAAACCAGAACCCTGCATGGAAAAATCCCCCCATCCCAACCACAGCCAGAGCCTGAAGATAAAGCACTAGTGATCTACTAGGTAAAGGCTAAAGACAATTTTTTGATGCTCTGGGACAGTCACATAAGCAAATGGTCTCTGAAGAAAGCTCCTGATCAGATTTGATTTTTTTTATTGAACGTGTAAAATCCCTTCTCTCTTAGTGTTCATTTTTCACTTTCAGTGGCTTTGTTCTTCCTGGATTCATTTCAGCCTGAGCCAGAAGCGCTGAAAAGTTCAAATGAAAGATTGCCTCCCGGAGATTTCCACTGCAGTTTGGCCCAAATTGCTTATATAAGCTGCAGATGAGCCTCCAGCAGCAGGCTGTTACCTGACCTGAATTCAACTCCAGATCTTTCTGAATCTTTCCAATGCTTATTGTAAAGATAGTTTTTCCTCCTCCCTCGCCAAGCCGGAAACATCATGACAAGCATCTTTCTGTCCAAGCACAGCCAGATGTAGCCTTCCCAGGAGCACATGTGGGGTTTTTTAGAAACAGCTGAGGAAATGCTCAGGAAAACTGCAAGAGTTGCTACCTCTGCCCATAAGATGAGAAAATGCCCAGTCATGGGGGTATTGCAGGGTGGTGGGGGCTTGCTCTGCTTGACTCCCAAAGGTGAGCATGGCATCAAAGTCAAGCAGAGAAGCCCTAGCAATGCAGAGGTGATATCAACCAAACTAACAGGCTGTGAGCATTCTGGCTTCTGGCTTGCAGCTGGCTCAGGAGGTAAACGAGAGCAAGCACATGTCTGCCAGCAGCACACTCAGCTCAGGAAACAATAGGGCTACCTGAGCCCCAAAGCCTGACCCTTTTTAGCTGATGTGTGGTGCACCCATGTGCCCATACACCATGCCAGACTTGATTAACTGCATTTCTAGTGAGCCTTGTAGCTGGGCTGGTGTCATATTTGAGGGTAACACAACCATCATGACCAGCTATGTTGGGATTCACAGGCAGGACCTTACCAGGATGACACTGTGTAACTGGCTGTGCTGTTTTCATTGTCAAGAATGTTTTGATCTGGTCCTTTCCAGGTTATAGTTGGTTTGGGTCGTCCACAGACTTTGCACTGCAGCATCACTGTGTCACCAAGGAGGCAAGTGATGTCCACTAATGGCACAAGAAACTCTGGAGCCACTGTAAAAAAAACCATGGGGACACACATATGACACCTTTTATCTGCAGGTGAGGATGTCTAGAGTCATACAAGTCTAGAGAAAACATTACAGGACCAACTTGGGATATGCATCCCAAACAGGTGGGGGCCTGGGTTTATGCTACCAAAATTCTCCTTCATTAAAAGCCAGCAGCTCACAGCTCAGAGAAGGAGGCAGTGGGAACTGTCCACCCCCCAGCCCTGTGCCCTGGCAGGAGGATGAGACTTTGTGAGGGCAGGTTTGGAGGGTTCAGCCTCTCCCCTGGCCCTGGGCTGTCTGAGCTGAGCAGGCAGCAGGAAGCCCACTTTCCCTGGGGACTGAGCAGCAGAGCTGCCTTTGCTGCAAATGCAGGGTGCAGAGCATGCTGAGGCACCACAGTAAATCACAGCTGCTGCACAGCTGTCCTTAACTCACCTTCTTGAATGAAATTGGGGTTGATTATCTGCAAAATACAAAGAGATAAAAGCATTTATTTTCTGGACAGTGACAAAGAAACATCTGATTTCACAAGGTGGTGAACCTGACCAGTACTGCAGAAGCACAGACCAGTGGCAACAAATACCTTCTACCAATCAGAAAGTGCAACAAGCTTTAGTGACAACAGAACAGGCCTGGGCACAGCTGGGAAAGTAAAGGAAAGCTATGGCTTCTTGAACTCTGATAAAGCATCACAGGTAACAGGCGCAGCACCAAGGCTGAGGAGGGTGGGTGTGCCCTCTCCTTGCCTGGGTGATAATGCTGAAGCCATTTTTCCCAGAGGTGGATTGTGCTCCTCCCATGCCTGGCTCCAGACCTGTGTCACAGAGCATCTGCAGTTACCACATACCTGGGACATGTCATGAATACTCTGCCACATGAATACCTGCCACTAACCAGGTTTGGGGAAATGTCCTTTAAATTCTGCTCAGCTTCAGGGAAAAAAAAAAAAAGTGAAGCACTAAACCAGAAATACTTCATTCTGCCCACTGGCGAGGATCAGTCCTGCAACAACTCTTGGTCTATCACAGTGAATAAAAATTCACTCATTTCACTGGACCGCTGGAAACTTTCCAACTTGAAACTATGTTTGGATAATGAGGAATTATTCTATCTAACTAGCTAATTGATCAAGTTATCAAAGGCTTGAAAAGCTGTTCTCTCTCTATAGCCTCTATGTGCCAATGTAACCCTGGAAGCAAAGCAGGGAAAAGCAAAGACAATGCCACTAAGTTCTTATGCTCAGAATCAACCCTACCTACATTGTAGTGTACAGTAGTATAGATGTTTTAGCCTTGTTAACAGTTCTAATAATCTTGTAAGGCCTTGTTATTCAAATTCAAGCTAATAATTTCATATCAAGCAGCAAAAAACCCAGTGTGGTTTATCTCACCTTAAGTATCTTTGTTACTTTTTATTTCAGAGCTATTTTGGAAGATGCCAATAAAGCAGTGACCTAATTCATGGCCTAACAAAGCTGATGGGAAGTTTTTTGCTCAGAAACCAGGCCATGAAAAAGAAGCAAAAACTGTTCAAAATAAGGTAGATGTGTCTTCAAAATTTATATTTACATTTTGGCTTTATAAATAGTTTTCCAAGGTGAATGGCTCAGGGTGCAATTCAAGGAGGCACTTGGGCATATTCAGGTTCACTTTGGTCATGGCTCTTCTTTATAGCCCCAGGCAAAGCTCTGGTACCAGCACTAAGACCTCAGGGTCTGCTTTCCCCTGTCACCAGCACAAAGCCCAAATGAACCAGGCATAACATGGACTTGCCCCTCACAAATGTTCATTTTGTCCTCACAGAAACATACCTGACATCAACAAATTCCTTTCCACCTGAGACTGAGAGTATCCTTTGTCCTAGCAATAGGCAGAATTTGATCCTTTGGGATACATCTACAGAGAGCACAAGGCTCACAGAACCAGCTGAAACAACCAGTCAGTGCCAGTACTTTACACATTGCCCTCCAGAAATGAGTGGGGGCTGCTGCTTGTCAGCAAAGCAGGTCTCAGTCCCTACCACACAGCCAGTCAGACTGTACCTGGTGGACAAAAGTGTGATGGCTTGGACTCCCACATGCTCCCAAGAGTGTTGGGACTTAAAACACATCATTCACAGCATCCTGGAAGGAGAAACCATCCCAGAGAAGACTCTTTGAGCACTATTACTATAATTAGGGCTTTTTTTTTTTTTAAAGTTCATGTTTGGGGCATCTCTGCAGTGGGGATGTCATACTACCCTTGCAATGGGATGGCACAGTTCGGCTCAGCTGGTAGGAGCCTGAGCACATGAGAGCCAGCCCAGCTCTGTGTCAAGTCTTCCTCCTGCCTGCACCTCCTGGCCCTGGTTTCCAAGCAGTGGAAAACACAAAGTCCCATCTCAAGGATGCAGCTGGGCACTGACATCAGGACACAAACCTCTGAAAGGGTGAGGGACTCAAGAGGCAGCAAGTGTTGTTCTGCAGAGTCCAGAACCCACATATGGCCCCCTGGACAATGCAGAAAGGAAGAAATCGTGGCACAATGGGATACTGGATGAAGAGCATCCTCTCTCCCCTCTGTGCATGGGAAGAGAAAGAGATGGATCTCTGTGATTAAGTTGTATTGCTCACACAAAACAGCAAAGAAAGAAAAAGCTGTTCTGTGGATACCATTGCTTGCCACTTTTCCTCAGAGAGATGCTGTCTACTTTTCAGCTGAGTAACCCCAGGCATCAGCTCATTTGCACATACATCTTCATTTTTGTAGTGTTTGGCTTAACTGAAATAGAGATCCATCCTTCAAAGCTCTCCCCTTCCTTCCCTGCAGCATGCACTAAATTCCCTTATTATTCACTGATCTCCATCCCTGTAGGATTAGCAATCAGGAGAAAGAAACACTCGTAACACTTTACATTAATTTTATAACTCTAAAGGATTCATTAGAAGATGCAACTACAATGATGAATGTAATGGATATACCTACAAATAAAAAAGTCTACATTTCTAGTGACATCCAAGGTCCAATAATTTATAATAATTGCCTTACCAATTTTTTTTTCACCGTGGGAATAGCAGAAATAAAATTATCACTGCTAGATAATATTGGAAGAGTTTGTGGGTAAAATTTATGTTTCCCCTCCCAAAACTTCATCTGTTAATTCATCAAATGTCACCTAACAAAACCCCCACAGCCATGTCACAGCTTTTGCCTGCTGTAAGTTTAGAAAAAAATAGAAGTCTGTTTGCACGAGATTGTTTAAGTGCTACCAAAGCATATCACTTAATTAGGGAACAGGATTTGGTCTGCTTTGAAGGAGGGGGTCAAATGATGGGGTGAGAAGGGCAGAAATGGGAAAGCAAAGGTTCACAGCCAGACCTGCAGCCAGAAGCCAGATCCACTGGTTCACACATTTGCTCCCAAGCCCTGAGGGTTTGCTGCCTCTGCAGGCTGGCTGGGTTTCCAGGCTATGGGTGGATAGCAGGAGAGAGAACCCTTCTGAGTCCTTCTGGACTAAATGTGAGACCTTTGGAGATAATTTCTCCATTTGCTAAATAGATTTTTAATTCCTGTGCGTAGAGAGGGGAGCTCCAGAGCGTGGCCTCACTGCCCTCAGAGGATGGGAGCTCACGTACTGCTCCCACACAGTCTCCTGCTGGTGCCAGGACTGGTTTCCCTTGTGGATGCACTTGCCAAGTACCTCTTTAAAATGATGCTCTGTACAAAAAGCTGGAAAAGATCCTAAAGTCCGTGCAAGTAACTCTTCACAATTCTCTTCCTCTTTCTTCCTCAGGGATTTGCAGAGAGATGAAAGCCAGGCCAGGTTGCTCTGAAGAGCAGAAATCCCTGAGGGCAAGGGCCCAGGTGGGCTTCTGATGAGCAGGGTGTTTTTTGGGCAGGGGATGCAGATCTCCTGCAGCCACTGAGGCTCGGGGGCCACCACATTGCACCTGCAGCACATGATGCTGCCAGGGAAGTTTGCATGGGCAACATGGTGGGCTCCAAATCCAGGTGACTTCTCCCTCAGAAAAAAGGATGTGAAATACTGCCCTCTCCAGCATGTTTCCCTGCTTTTTAAAGCCCCTGCACACCCTTGGGAGCTCCCACACAAGATGAAGAAAGGGCAGCAGTGGTGCGTGTGGGGATGCAGGAGTCCTGGCTTCTGTGCATCGCTGCCTCGGGGAATGCCCTGCACTGCTTTAAAGGTGGAAAAAAAGCCCTGCTGGATATGTGGCTTTTGTGGATTTTTTCTTCTCTCTGAAAAGCAATATGAGGCTCAGTCCTGACAGCCATAACCTGGCCGTGGTGGCCACGAGCAGGGGAAGGTGGACCAAGGTCTCAGTGGGACAAAGGCTCCCTGAAGAAATCCCAGCAAACACCACCTGCCCCAGTGTGGATGCCAGTCTGGCCTGAGAGCAAACAAACCCATGGGGATGGAACTACCCAACACGAAAACTTCTCACAGCGTCTCCAGTGTCAGTCCGTACCATGCAAACACAAACCCCAAGGGATGAAATTTAGCTGGCAAGGCAGGTAGGAAACACAGCTTGCTCTTTTTTCTTGGAACATAATTTTAATTGAAATGAGATAATTTTTTTTTTCTATTGGATGAAATACCTGTAGCTTTATCCAGGGTAGGTGAAAACTTGCAAGGCTCCCTCCACGGCCAGGAGAGTTTCTGTTTCCCATACAATGAGAGCTGAAAATGGAAACCCTACGCAAGGTGACAAAGGCAGAACATGAAACAGCCTCTGCTCAAGCGATGTGGGGTCTAACACTAACCAGGCAAAGACAGGCAGCTGGAGGGAGGGGTGTGAGATAAAGAAATGGGAGGATGGCTCAGGGTTATTCAGTAAAAAGCCAGAAATAGACCTTGCTTCTTCCTCCTCTAGCCTGCGTGGTTTCAGGGCTCAAACCAAGAAAGGCACATGAGACACGTACTTGAATGCCTTTGAGGACTTGCAGGGATCTAAGTGACTTAGATCTATGTGAATTAAGTGTAACTCAACACTCAGGCTTTAGAAAAGCAGCATGGGTGCTTCATCCAACAACTCAGCATTTTGCAGTATTGGGCCATTTTTTTCCTCATTTGTTAAGCTCATATTATAAGGACAGAAAAGCATCTGCAGCAGTAACTGCAAAGTCCACTCCCAAAGCGGCTCCAACTGCCCTAATTCTTAGCAAAAGCTTATCTTTCATTTGTGCCCACATGCTTTATCTGGTGGGGAGTGAGAAGCCATCCTGCCATGCCAGTGGCTGGTCCTGAAACGCTCTGCAAGCACAGCTCGGCTGCCTGAGAGGGTTCTCACCTTGGCCAGGGTTTGGTTCTCCATTGCGGAGGTGTCCTCGCCATTCCTACTCCACTTCCCTGGAGGAGGGGCTTATGCCCAACACAGACACACCAATCCACAGAAGAGTCCTGCAGATGCTTGTATTTTTCTGTTTCAATCCCATTTCAGAGGTGCATAACAAAACCAGGAGCGAGAAGAACATTTCTTTTCCCCCCAAAGCATAAAGCTAGGCTGCAAACCAAGCCTGTGCTTCATCTAAACAGCAGAGGGCATGTTTACTCCAAGACAAGCAGCTCAGTATTTTGTAAACAATAGCACCTCTTGGTCACCGAGTTAAAATAAAATATTGACACAATTGTCCATGGTGGTAGTAGAGTCAGCAGCATGTTCCTTGCTCCCTTACTCCAAAAAAAAACCAAAAAACCACCAACCAAAACCAACCAACAAAACAAACAAACAAACAAACAAAACAAACAAACAAAAACAACCAAAATTTAACGATTCCCAGAAATTAGTTACAGAGAAATTAAGCCAACTCTAATTTGTAGGAAAAGTTCTATCACTCATCTCTGCCTAGGTCAACTTTTATGTTGAGACTTTTGGGGTGACAAGCTCATAGTGTTACCAGCCTCCCCTTCCGCAAAAGAGAAACAAATTAGCAAGAGGAACTTTCTGATAAAATGAGCAAATAAGGATTCCATCACACATGGATAGATGCCAGCAAATACAAAAAAAAATTTAAAATGGCATCTGGTGAAATGTCCCATGGCATCAGCCTTTTGGCAGGGATAGGGATGCCTTCTGGCACCCAAGCAAGGATGGGCTCGGCTACCTTTGAGACTGATGGAGAAGCCACAAGGGATGGTGACTGCTGTACAGTCAGAAGCCCTCTCACCCTCATCAGATTCCTGCTGCATGGTCTAAAGGGCTGGCTGCTTCCATGACTGAGCCTGTGTGATGTCTCTACTCCACGCACCACGTCGTAGCACTGTACCCCTTCCTGCGTGTGAAGTGTTACATCTTGCTTTTCCAAAAGCTAAACCACCATGTCTGTGCCGCCAGCTCAGGCTATGTCACACCTGGTGAGCCACCTTCCTGATCTGTCTCTATAATCCCTGGCCACTCAGGGCAGGGCACCACCACAGTGGTGTTGCCCATGGAGGCTGTCATAGGGAAACATAGGAAGTTCTCAGGACTGTAATCATTCACACTGTAGTAACAGGCCAGGAAAGGCTTTCTTTCCAGTACTGTACAAGATTTTGCCAAGAAAATATGTTAGATCTGCTCTGGAGATAGACAACTTCAGGCAGGGGGTGAAGGCATTTCCCTGAAGCACTTGGGAATTCTTGGCCTGAGCTGAGTGTTGACTTGGAGCCAATGCTGTATCCACCAAGCCGTTACTTAACACAGTATTCTTCCCTACAGGACATTTCCTAGTGCTTATCTTGCTTTAAGTGTCTCTGAGTAGTTCTAAAATGCTAAAATGTCATTAACTGAAAAAAGCAGATTGAGAAGCCCAACATATGTACCTTGGCAACAGCCCAGCTTGCTAATCTAATGATGGCACTTAGAGTGACTCAGGGTGGGCCTGGGTTTCATCTCTCCCTTGCACAACTAAGACACAGGAACAAACACTACAGGCTCAGTGACAGACGTGTGTCCACCAGCAGTACTTGCACCACACTGCAGCTGGAGTCCTGCTGTGCAAAACAAGATCTGTGAGGTCCATCCCAAAGCCGTGAGGAGCTGCTGCTGGATTCAGTGAGGTTTAGCTCAGTCAGACCTTCAGACTGCGGGAAGAACATTCACTTAGATAGGAGAGGTAGCCCAGTGGGATTTCCACAGCTGACTTATGACCCCCTTAGCATTATCGAAACCCAATGAGACTTTATGACACAGAAAACTGTAGGACAATTAATTGTGTCACTGTCCAGGATCCCAGACTTGGGTGTGGATGATATTTGCTGATTCACAAGGGTACACTTCCCAGAAGTGGAGTTGCCTGTCTTTGTGCAATTAGCTACAGACATGTGGAAAGGGAGTCTCCAATCTTCCTTAAATATAGGTTATTTCTATCACTCACGTGGCTACACATGTTCCTTAAGTGCCTGCTCCTACACTCACATATTTAATAGATGAGTTTGTGCCTCCTGTTTTGTGGAACTACAGCACAAAGCAGAAAACTAGAGGTAAACCCCAAACTTCACTTCCATCCTCATGCACTTTCATTACATATTAATAAACAAGAGGAAAAAACCAGTCATCAAGAAATACTATTTCTAGTTAAAGCTACAATGACTGGGAAGCTCTCCGAGGCCAGCATGTCACTGTGTGGCCAAACCCCCAGTAATGGCATTTTAGCTCCTTTAAGAAGTATCACCCAGAATTTCAGTTTTCCTGCTCTCGTGATATATGTGCTCCATGTTTCTTTCCTGACTGTGTGCCCCCTTGAAACAAAGTGCTTCAGAAATCTGGAATCTACTGAATGGAATTTACTGAGGTATTTCATAAATAGCAAGCCAAGCAAGATCTGAAAAGCCACAGTACCTGAGGGACTTCATGGATATTATGACCAGCTTACCAACTTCTTACACAGTGAGTAGGTTGGGGGCAAATTGCACCGACACTTCCAGGTAATTAATACTCTGCTTTGCATTTAGAGACTGCTCTCTCTGTTCCAGCACTGGGTGCACGTTCTCATGCACAGTGGGAGGAAGAGGGATGTCAGGGGTGACAGTCCTATAGGAGAAGCCAGGTTGACTTGCCCTGTTATTACCTGGCTGTAATGACAGCTACAGACAACTCCACCTTAATGACACAGGAAGGGCCTCGTGCACCTCTGAATGTTGATGGCTGGGGCACAGCTCTCCTACCAGCACTCCCAGTGTCTATAAAATCCATCACGAGCCTAGCCAGGTGTGAGGACAAGGTCTTCCCCTTCCTTGGACAGCTGGTCATGTTTTCTCCAGCCACCCTGGGTGGCCACAAGTGGCTCTGCTGGGACATACCACAGAGCAAGCAAAGGAAAACCAGGTGAGATGCTGATGTTGACTGCATGCACAGGTTGGGGTGGAGGGGTAGCACAACTGTTTAACAGTTATTTAAGCCTAGTACACAAAGTCTAGGGCACCAATGAAACCCTGAACCAGGCTCAGGTGGTGCAAGTAGTTTGTCTTGCCTGTATTTTAATGAGAAAAGATTTTGGCTTCCAAGGCCGTAATATAGGTAATTTCTCATAATACATTTGAAAAGGAGAATCAAAACACTCAAAATGAAAGGAAATGGAGAACAATCATGGCTCCCAGTAGCTGAATACCCCAGACCTTTACAGACTAGACTTTCTCATGGCCTCTTCTAGGGCTTCATGAACATTTATGAGCTTGCCCTTGCTTTGCTCCCTCTAGATGATTTTTAGTTTATACTGGGTACCACCAATCCCCTGCCCCCAGCATTTCTTAGTTAGACCAACGAGCTGACCACATTCACTCCAGGCTGCAAATGTATTAAAACCAGCACAAGGCAAAGGCCATGCTGCTCCTTGGAGGACAGTGTGACCTTAGCAAGTCACCCCCACAATTGTTCTCTTAATTTCTCTCCCTCTGCAATTTTAAACATTTGCTCAGCCTAAAGAGAGTTTTTCTCAGAAGCCAATTTGAGCTTTCCAAGCCATGAGGAACAGTGTGGCTCCGGGGGACTTCAGCAGTGACGGTGGCACCTCCAGCCAGTGACCTGGGGGATGCAGGATGTGGTTTCTGAGTGTAAATCAAGTCAAACACCAGGCACACAGTTACTCCCCCAATAGCAGATTGATACCATAGCTAAGACTTGACATTAATGCCTTTTGATTTAAACAGGAAGGCTTTTTTCTCCCTAAATTCAGAACAGTAGACTATACCATGGTAAAAACCCAAATCAAACAATCAAAAAGACCCATGTGGAGTATGCTGGAACTAACCAGAAATGCCGACACTGTAGGACTCAGATACTCCCACTGGCAATTTTAAAACATCTGTTTTTCCTCCTGTTGAGCAAAGCCAAAACACAGAAATCCTCTTCAAAAAGAACAGTGATTCTCACCCAGCTCTCTACAATACACCTGTGTCTCAGCCACCTGTTACCCCACAGGGCATTTTTCAGTGAGGGAAAGCTTGCACAGACTCCCATGCAGTAACCAGGCACTCTTAACAAACACATACACCTCTCGTTGTTACCTGTCACTGGCAAAACGCTCTTTGAAAATGCAAACACACTCCTGAGAATAATGCAGCTTTAGTGGTAAGGACAGTTCAATCTCCAGGATGTCAGCTGGGTCAAAAGCTCTCCTTTAGTACACATCCCAACACAATTAAAATAAAAGCAAGCTTTCAGGTTAACAGCTAAGGTGGTGCACCTCAAAAGACTTCTCCCTCTTCTTTTTTTTCCTTCCAGAAGGAAGATCAGCTTTTTTTCTGCAGGATGTTTATAGTGCAGCCTGGCTAACAGCATCCGGGAGATCTGCTGGGACACAGATATCCTTGTTCTCCAGTGACCTGCCCTGGCATTGCCACAAAATCACTACATCTCTGAACCTGTTTCAGCAGGAACCTCTTTCAGCCTTGGTCCAATGTTTAGAAATGACTGGTGTGGTCACTATACACAGGAAAAAAAAATGGATCCTGCAAGATATGGACTGAGGAGAATCAGATATATAACTGTTTATGATTTTAAGCTCCTTCAGGCTCTCTCAACATGGCACTCCACTAGAACTGGTGGTTTCACACTGGAAAAAGAGTAACATAATGTACCATGATTTGAGTCCACCTATTTGCATCAGCTTGGCCTGTGATACGAGTACATTCACACAACTAGTTTTACCATTCTCCTTCAGTACTCTGACAAAAATGCAATTTCCCACTCTTCCAGAAGAAAAAGGAAACATTGTCGTTTCTGATTTTCTAGATAAAGTGCTGGTTGTGGTACAACAACATTTGCTCCCGTGATTTATAACACAGGCCTGACCAGCAGCTCACCCAGGGCAGGAGTTGTTTTTAACACAGAAAGCCGCTACGTTTATCAGAGTTGACACACGTGCATTATTGTTGGAATGAGGTACCACGTGGGAAACAGTGATTGAAGGTGACTACATGAGCCTCTTGCCCACCAGAACTTTGTGCCTCATCCTCCTCCACTGCTCCCACCACAAAGGCAGCCCAAACTCCAGCCCTTGGCAAACCCAGAATCGTCGCTTTGTGTGACTCACACTAAATTGGCACAGGCCTGCAAGTGATACAGACCCACCAGCTCCCCTTTCAGCAAAGGCATTTCAAAATGGAAAATTTTCTTGGGAAAAAAATAATCACAAGGATGATTGTCTCTACCTCCATGCTAGTATTGGGGTCAAGGTCATCACACTCTGATTCCTCTGAGCTGTTTGTCTCCTTGTTTGGCAGCATGAAGAGGAAGAAAGAGAACAAGAGATTAGAAAAGAGATTGGTTAGTCAGGGCAGAGCAGCAGCACAGTTGAGAGCATCATGGAAATGGGTAACATTAGAGAAAATGCTCCTAAAAAAAAAAAAACAACCAAAAAACAAACCGACAACAAAACAAGGGAAGGAACGGCAAAGACATGCTTTTGCCAAAGAAGCAGCAGTGATTCTGCAATTTGTTCAGGTAGTAAAAACAAGGAGGAAGCAAGAGGAGGAAGAACTGTGCCACCATGCTGGAGCAACTGCTTTCCTTGGGCCCAGTCCTTCCTCGGCGCTGCAGGCGGCTGCACGGTGGGTGTGAGGACACCTGGGTTGCAGTGGCAGGTTCCTCCCTTTGCACATGCCAGGGCTATTTCACTAGGCTTGTAAGACTGAAAGCCTCTGCAAAGGAAAACACTTAATCATGGGCTCTTCTGGAGAAGGGTGGATCCAAAGGACATGCTCAAGTGCTTTCCTGAATCAAGGCTGGGCTTTGGTTGTGTCAAAATCACAACAAGTGTTTGCTTGCCTCTGTTTCCCTCTGGGGGGAAAGCCCCAGAGGAGTCCTGAGCAGGCCTCATGGTCGGTATTTAGGGATGGATCCTCTGAGTTGGAGCACAGTAGTCAGGCACCCAGAGCAGAAGATGGAGCTTAACCCCACAGTTCTCAACTTTTTCCATACTGGGAGATCTCAGAGAGAGAGAGAAAGAGACGCAGACACACATACGCGCACACACACACACATACACACACACAAACAGACACACACGAGACCCTCTCCTGGCAAGACAGAGTCAGCATCTCTGCCCTGTCTGTTTAACATGGAAAGAAAAAGGTCATTGAGACCATCTCCCTGGACCAAAAACCTTAAGCATCCCAAGGCTGGGAACCCCTTATTTTGAGATATGGTGAAATATTGGCCTAAAGAAAACTCATCAACTTCAGCAAGGCCATTGGTTCATCCAGTGGCTTTCTCACTGCTGCAGCTGCTCTGATGGAGCTGCAGATTGAGCCAGATCAGAGGTCAGTATATCATTAGTGTCCCAATTTTAAGCTATTTAACCATTTATATAGTTGGGTTTTTTAATGAAGATTACTTACTTGCATGTGGGATGCCAGGAAAAAGAAAACAAAAAACAAAGGCTGCATTTTATCCTGCATGCAAAAATCCTGCTAAAATGGATACTATAAAAAAAAAGGAAAAAAAAAATAAAAAGATAACTAAAGTTGAAAAAAACTCAACAAAAAAACCAAAACCCAAACTCAAAATTGCCGCCCCCTCCCTCTCTCAGGAGAGGATACTATAGGGGGTGGAAAGGATGGGAAGCAGGAGAGCAGCACAGAGTTTTCAGATGGCCTTACTCACTTTAACAGAGACTTTGTTCCCCAGAATATCCTTGGATTTACGTGGCCCATTGGCTTCATTTTTGCCACTGCTCTCCTTTTCCGCCCGCTTTCTCATGCGCAGGGTATGCCAAGAACATGACTTCCTGTTGTACCAAAAAACGCAGCAATCAAATGGCAAATCATAGAAGGAAGGAAGGATTTGGAAAGGGGAACCAGCATCCACATTTGCAATTATTGCAATTCCCTAAAAGGTGAGAGCCACCAGCAATACACCTGCCTTTATTTCAGCAATGAGAGTTGAAGTTCAAAACCAAAGAGTTCTGCAAAGCAGATGTTGTGCCACAGTTGCTGTTAAAATGCATGGAGCAGGAAAAAAATGTCCATGATGGAAGCACAGGCAACTACAACTTGGTCATCTGTTTTTAGGGACTTTATCTTGCATTGCCACAAATAGATATTTTTTTTAATTTTGCTACAGTTAAAAGACCAATTTGGTCCTCAGTCTTGTTGGTTAAAAGCAGTGAAACAAATATACTTAAGAATGGTCTTAATAGATTACTCAGTACAGCACATAAAAAAAATTTAAGAAATTCAAGGTGTTGCTTGCTACATGTTGCTCAGAACACAAATAGCTCAATAAATAGGAGCTGCATCATTAACTTTCCAAGAGGTAAGTCATTTCCTAGAATGACATGTGCTTCTGTGCCTCTCAACCAAGAATTTCCCATCTGATTTTGCCAATCCAGTTAGAGTGGACATCAGTCAGCCCAGTACATTTTTCACCCTTTATTACTGCTCCTATGACCTTACTCTTGGAAAAAAAAACAATAAAAGATCATGTCACCCTTTCTAAGAGCAATGCTGTGTTGACAACAGAAATTGCATATCAAAGCAGACATAAAATTAAGAAAAAAACAAACCAGTTCTGGATATGGATTTCATTTGGTTTAAACAGTGGACAGGTTGGGGGTGGGAATTTGGGAAGGGGTATGTTGTCTAAAGCATAAAGCTCTCAAAACAGCAGAGTGATGAGCTGGGGTCCAGGTTCAAAGCATCTGCCCACCTTTAAGTCATGCAAATTTGATTTGCATGTTTAAGCCCAATGTTTGGCACATGTCACGTCTACAGTACCTTGACACATTTTACAAAGCAAGTTGCATGTAATCCAAGGATCACCTGCGATGCCAATAAAACGCAGTATGTTAGCAAGGTAGGACTCAAAGGATGCCCCACACAGCCGACGCTCCCACAAGGACACTGGGTCTGATTCCTAAGCGTTTTCTGGTTATACTTCAGCACCTGATGGGAGCTGTACAATAGCTCAGTCAAACGAAAACCAAATGCTGCCACTGACGCAAAACTGAACTGGGTCATGTCGACTTTTTTTGCCACCGGGATCAGTGTCTCCAGTGCACGTGGCTGGCACAGGCAGTCACGTCTGAGCACAAGGAGCACCAGAGCACCCTGCAAGTCTCAGCCAGGCAGTAAAAATGCCAGTATTTGGGCGTTTCTGGAGAGGGTCCAAGTAAGATGTGCAGAGCAGGGGAAGTTATCCAACACTTCAGGACTGTTACATTTTCTTTCAAGATACGTCAAGAGTCAAGGACATGGCTGATGGACTCCCTGACCTGTCGGTGAATAATACATGGTGACAACACTACTGGATTACCATGTATTTTGTGTACAGTATTTATTAAGAAACAATTATATTACCTGAACTAATTAGTCAGTATGATCTGGCAGACTAGATAAGGTTGAAGGTAGCACCAGCTCCAGGTTGTTTTTTAACCACAGGACTCGTATTATTCAAGTCTGGTTTTGTTTTCAGAATTGTTTTAGCTGTTTCAGTCTGAAAACATTATTTAAGACTTTAAATCTCACTGCAAGTAAGAAGGAGAGTGCAATGTATGTGTCTTTCTATTTTGTTACACTTTTCTGGCCACAATTCATCTGACTACAAAATTTGATGCAGAATTTTACTGTACAGCTGCCATGAAATCAGTCCTCACCAGGAGTCTGGTACAGTGGATGAATCTAAGGGCATGTGGTTGCATATTTTTGTTAGAGAGGAACCCAGGAAAGGCCGTGGCAGATGTGCAAGAGACATGCTAAGCAATTCCTTTGGCTTAACATGCAATTCCAGGTAGCATTCATTACTGACTGACAGGTGAAGTCATAATTTCTCTTAACTGAAATGGCAGCAGAGATCAAGTTATTATTTTTAGTGAATCTGTCACAAAATCTTTTCTGGTGTTCAATTCTGCGCCTTGAGGTACTTGTGTAAGGTAACACAATTTGTAGCATACATCATGCATTACCATCTAGTCATTTTAGATGTTAAAAAGAAATCAACAGGTATTACTGAAAAGAGGGTTGTACCTTCTGTATTTAATACCAAAAAACCACTTTCTTGCTTTAGTCATTTCAGACTCACAAAGTTCTAAAAATCAGAAAAGAAAAATATATATCCACACATTTGTTAAATAAGCAACAAAATATTATAAACAAAATTAAAAAACAAAACAAAACCAAACAAAAAAAAAGTCAAACTAGTCCTTTTACCTCATTAAAACATGCTCGTGGTGAAAATTTATTTTACATATTTAAAATAGTACATTTAAAATTAGTTACATTACAAGTACAATGATGAACATTGCGACTATCCATTATATTGCACAACCTGACTTCATCAATACGAGTTTGTTTCTTTCCTTTTTTTTTTTTCTTTTAAATAGTGCAAAATACTTTATACAGGAATGTACTTGGATGGGGGACTCACAAACCAAAAAGTATATTACAAAAGTTACTGAAAACAGAAAAAAAAATAAAACAAACCAAACCAAAATTAAAATTAAAAAAAAAAGATACAAGCTGTACAAGGAAATTGCCATAGACAACAAAATCTCTCCTCCTTGAGAAGCGAACCTCAGTCCAACACGGGGCCTGGATTTTTTTGTCTTTTTTTTTTTTCTTTTTTTGCTAGATGCTGTTATAACCAATATATAGATTAGTAACTTAATACAACATAAATATAAGTCCAGTCCGAGCAGGTCCATGTCGGCGTAAAATGGTGTAACATAAAGCGTATCTTTAACCGTCTATGGTTTTATTTCTCTCCAAAGTATAAACAAACCCCCACAAAATGAAAATAAGCAAAACCCGAGCTATCCACCATGGCTGCCCGACGCTGCGGATTGACCACTCAGCTTGTTCCAATGGCACTGTAGATAAAAAAATCAGCAGGAATGCCCTATCATTTGGGTTTGTTTATTTTTATTATTTTTTTTTTTCCTCAAAAGATCCACACAGTGCTCCCAGCGAAGCCAACATGGCACTTACTTGATGCTTCCGTCGGTATTATCTGTGGTGGATTTAGTGAGGGGAGCCAAGATATTGCCAGGGATCCATCCTTCAGCGGCCGGAGAGTGGTCGTTCGCGGGCTGGTACACCAGGAACATGTTCTGCTGGTTGACAGCAAGGATCTGAACCACCTGTCCCTGATTCACACAGATCTCATCCTCCTTCAGTGCATAGTAATCTTTAATCACCACCATGGAAGAGGTCCCATTGCACCCTCCCAAATCAGGCTGTGAAAACGGACACAACAGAAACCGGTGAGCGGGTGGTGCTAAGGAACCTGTTTTTCCCAGCAGCAATCCCGATACTTTATTTCCAACCTAACCCAGGGAAAAAGATACAAAACACTTGAAGTTCACATTGGCAGAAAACGATTTTAAGTCTCTAAAAGGTAGCAGTGATCTGATACAAACCAATCTCCTATTTCACATCAGATATCACAGCTGCTAGCAATGGTACCCCAGCTTGTTCCCAATTGTTGGGTGTTACAGATGAACCGTCTGTGCTGAGCCGAAGTGGGGGAAAGACCAATGAAGGCTCAATGTTAGAAGCTGAATGAATGCTCACACTCACATACAGGTCATATTGAAAGTGGCTTTGGGCAACCTCAGTCAGCAGTAGGGTTGAAACATTGCTGGTGGCTACTGACTCTGGTGGTTTGTCTGCAGTGCATATACACCCAAATTATAACATTCAGCTGGCACCTTGAGAGATGCTACGTGGGAAAAGGTCTAAACTTTTCTAATACCAGCAGAGTAGACCTCTTCAGGAAGGGGTGGTAAATGGATATTAGGGAAGCCTGAACATTGCTGCTGCCAGTACAGCAAATGGATATCTAGTTCACCAGATCTGCAAGCACAGTGCCCTGAAAAACACTGGGATCAGTGCTCCAGGGTCAGGCTCTGTCTCCATTTCCCAGCTGACATGCCATTCATCTGGACGGCAGTCTCTGTTTAATCCCAAATCCCATTTTCCACCATTGCTTCAGTATGTTGATTCCTGTTGACCTGGTTAGCTGGTAGTTAGAGCCAACCTCACAGATTGTCTGTGGCATAAGAAATGGGCTATGAGATCACGTTTTATCAGACGAGCTCAGTACCTTGCTTTGTTCATACTTGTCTCCAGGCTGTGAGTGTTCATACCCTGTGCTGCCGTTGGAGGTAGATATCTTCAGGGGTGGGAGAGATGGGTTACGGCTCGTGGCCTTCAAAGGCTTCTCAGACCCCACTGGGATAGAGGAATGGGGTCTGCTGTTGGGCTGAGGGGCCCTCCCGGCCTGGGGCCTCAGCACGGCTGAGCTGATCTCTTTGCGCTGGTACTCTATGGGCGACTGCAGCGCTGCAAGGGAGGACAAGGATTAGCCACACGCCCCCCACAGCCTTGCAGAGGGCTGCAGAGAGTGCGGGGGGTGATTCAAACAGAACAGACATGTAAGATGCAGACTGAACAGCAACAGGAGATGCCCCCTATGAAAGCACACGGTGCATTCATGGCCAGACAGGACACAAGCATTTTACGTCGTGCTGTGCGCAAACTGAACACAGCTACTGCAAAGAACAGCTTCTCCAACCAACACAGTGGGCTAAAATATACATCTGAATTCATGTTCTTTGAAATCATACAAATAATTCACATCCCCTAGTCAAAATAAATGAAAGCCTGAATAAGAGATGCACAGTGCATTTACAGTCAGTTTTGCTAACATCAGAAAATACAGGCCAAGATCCCTAAGTCTCATCTGCGTATTCCTAAGAGAGTGTGACGACTAAATACTCTTTATACATGATGCACTGCAACTTGGCTTTCAATGTGCTTTTGACATTAACTGCTTCAGTTCAAGGAAACTGCTGGAACTGATCAGCAAGTGAGAAAGTATAGATAGCATCAAGACTCAGCAGTCCAGGCCTCTCCAGAAAACACCCAACAGGCAACACCAAACAGCTTCATAAGCCTTAAAAAAAAAGGAGTCTGTTTGTGAGAGTGCATGTTTCATAGACATGAAGAAAGCTTACACTGGAAAAAGGAAGGATAAAAATTCCAGATTGTGAAGAAATAAATAATCTGTTATGTTTGGAGGAGAAGGGATCAGGGCTGAGACTCACAAAGAATGGGAAAAGAACAGATTTTCTGGGCTCAGACTACCATCCCCAGACCTGTGGGTTTGGTTTCTTGTATGTCATGTGGCTTCAATGGATGATTTATAGCCAATTAATACTGTGTACATGTATCAGACTAAACCTACTGGAATGCAGAGAGACTAGTCTAGCAAGAGGCAGACAGAGGACACAATGTCACAGCATCAGCCCCACCAGGGAACCACAACAGAAGGAATGTCTTTCCCAACAAGAGGAAAAGTAAAGAAAAACAGAAAGGCTCAACACCACACAGTGTACTCTCCAGCATTCTCCTTCCAGAGAAAGGCAGGACAATTCCAAAAAGAAATCACTTCATACTAAAGAACAAAAGGAAAAAAAAAATCAAGGAGGATGCCAGATCACCATTTTCTTCAAAAGGACACAAACATAGATCTGTAGCAATCTGAAAGATTACTTGGCTCCAAAACCTGCGTGGTGACCCTTGTCACAAAAGCAGATTGTATTTATGCCACAGTGACTGCCAGTTTCACTTGCTTACTTCAGCTGCAGCTGGAAATGGTTTGGTCCTGCTGCAGATCAGCCACAGAGGGCAAGGAAGGTTGGGGAGAACTTGACAGTGACTTTGACAGTGACGTTTTTCTACTGTGTACAGCAGATTCAGCTGCAAGGTCTTTAGCAGTAAGACGTGAACGAATATTTATCAGTCTATCTTGAAATGGTCTATTCTACTCAGTGCTTTTAAAAGGTATTTAGTTGAATGTCCACTTGTGATACTAATTCTACCATTAACTATCCCACCCATCTCTGGCTTCCAGCCTCCTGTCAAACATCTATTAGTATTCTTAGAAGCTTCTGGCAAAATCAGTGTGTAGGTACTTGCATTTCCTCTTTCTCAACTTGCCCCCCAAAACATGATTTAAAAAAAGGTACAGATGAATGGCTTTTTCCTTATGAAATACATCCATCAGTGACATATTTTCTTTACAGCTTGTTTCTTAAAGCAAAATGAAAGGTCACAATAACAAGTCTTTCGGTGCAGAGCTCGTTTCTCCAGCTTAGCAGCTTTTGCTTTTTCAAGAAAAAAATACAAAAAACTTGAATATTACAGTGTAATTGCACGAAGTTTTACATTTATGAACTGTGGATGCTTTGAATGTAGCCCTGTACTCTTTAGGGCTTCCCTTCTGAAGAGAGAAAATCAAGAAACAGCTTGAGCAAGAACTCGCAGGGAATATTTTGTTATTAAGTTTACACAGCATTGGCTTAGCCTGGATTTAATATGATTTTAAAGACAGAAAACATCTGCTTTAATGAAATGCAAAGCTAAAGAACGTATTTAAAGATTAGTCAGTCTCAATAAGATTACATTCTAAAAGCCACTTAAAATGTTCTGGACTGGACAAGCTCTACTGGATACAATATAATTTTCTTAGATCTTATTTATAGGTTTAAGGTAAATCCTAAAGTTTTTATTTTAATATAAATTTTAGCTTCAAAGATAGTGATGATTATGTTCCTATCCCATCAAATTACTTGCTGGTCTCACAGAAAATGAGCTAAATAGGGTCTATGAAGATGCTTCAGTAGAAAAAGGGTCTCACAGGGCAGTAGGTCCTGGACGGGTAAGAGCGAATATATCAAAAATAAAAAAACCCAAGCAATAAAGATGTGGAAGGAAGAGAAAATGCCTGCAGCAGTGCCTCTGCAGTTCTCACAAAGTTTTTTAAAAAATAGTCAGTAGCTAAGTATTAGTCTAGCTTATTTCTAGTCCAATAATTCCTCATTCAAAGCCAACTCCACTGACACAAAACCATCCAACTGGTCAAACTGGAGAACTTAAGACTGCTCATCCAACTAGTATATTTAAAGAATCATTTTACAATGATTGTATGAGCCTCTCTCTATTCCAACTCATGAAAACCCAATACCAAGTTGTGGCATCATGGGTGAAATACTATTTCCCTTCTCAGCTCAACCATAGTTTCTGAACTGTTACAAACAATTTTTTCATGTAACTCCTTTCCAGTTAACTTCTGAAAAGTAAGATTAAGCTGACTTAAAATTTTTAAAACCTACATGTTGAAGAAAAGGGAACTTTTGCTTTGATGTGAGCTGCAAGAGCCTTTTCCAATTTTGCAACAAAAAATGAACAAAACCGAACACCAAAAGCCAAAAATCAAAACATCTAACAGATTGTGCCAAGCCAACACATTTTGATTCAAGCAAATATGTTTCATTATTGGACATGTTTTAAGTTATTAAGTGCAGAACTTTAATATAAGCTGCATTTAAAAAAATATTTTGAAATGAATAGTTCAAACCAATTTTGGACTTTGTTGCTTTTAACTTTGTTGCCTCCGAACAAACAAGAGAAATACCATTTTTAGATTCTTCCTCTAGTTCTGTTTCCTTCTCTTTCCTTCATCCATTCATGAGCAAGAAGAAGCTAAAACTGTTAACTGAATTTGATTCCTCTGTATTTTCAAAATACACAGTGTCCATTGATCGTGTGTGCTTGTCTGGTTTTTGTGGGGTTTTTCTTGGGAGCACAGCTTGAATTTGAACTATTATTTCAAACCACCCCAAATCTAATCCTAAAGCAAAGCTGACACTTCAGAAAGACCCCTGTTCATGCACAGCTCCCATCGTTTCTAGGAGAAACAAGCCCTTGCCCTTGTTTCTTTGCCCTCTCTTTTGGTTGTGGGTTTGTTTTTGTTTTTTGTTTGTTTGTTTGTTTTTTGTTTGTTTGTTTTTTGTTTGTTTTTGTTTTTGTTTTGTTTTGTTTTTTTAAATTAAAAGCAGCTGCTCCCCTGCAGAGGTGGGAGCTGTAAGGGGATGGGTGGTGAGGCAGCCTTCATCCCCCTTCACATCCTCAGCTTGTAGCACATGGTGATGTTTAGTAGAAGGTTTTTGGGGATAAGCCTTGCTCTGAGTAAGCGGGAGATTCTGTGTAGATAAAATCGCAACCTGGCTTCAACAAGGTCTTGGGTTGGGATCAGATTTAAAATCTCCCTGTAGGATGGAAAGCACCAGGGGACACAGACCTGCAAACCCCAGCATTTTTAAAGGATCTTGCACAAAAGTATCACCCGCAGAGGGACCTGAGACCTGAACATGATCCTGATTGATACATTCAGGGCAACTGCAAAGGGACCCTGCCCCTATTTAAGGAGGGAGCCACTTGGCTGCCAAAACCAGACCATGAGATGCTGCTAATAAAGCCAGGCCAGAATGACCTGGGGTCTGTAATGGGGCTCCAGCAGCTTCTCAGGGCAGGCTCCAGGGCCACATAGCAGTTCAGATCAGGCTTGCCTGTCCCTTCTCCCATTCCCATCTTCCCACCAGGCAGTCCTGGCATACAGGACAGAGACCTCTGTACAGTGGCACTGAGGTGGCCTCTTTTCAAAGACCAGCAGTAATTTATGAGTCTTTCCCATTACTCTGTGGATACCACTTGACACAGTGTTTAATGACAGGCAGGCTGGGCTGGAGTTTTCTCCTTGGGAATTTTTGTTATGGAAAGAAGTCGATGAATGTTCTTCTCATAGGGGAAACAAAGACATAAAGATTCTAAATCCCATGTAGTGTCATGGTTTGGGAAACAGAGAAAAGACCATGTACATACCATTTAGGAAATCTCTTTGTGTGTCCAAAACCTGGTTGATGTCCTGTACCCAAGCTTGTTGAATTTCTGGATTAGCTGCCTGTAAAATTACTCTCTCCGATGTTTCCCGGCTCATTAGAGCAAACTTGCAGGGATCATTGTCCACATTTTCTTCAATGATAAGGTAATTCATCTGAAACAAGCCAAGGTAAGCACATTACATGGAGCATGAGTTAACATTACCCAAGAATCAAAATTGTTTTGAAATGTTCCTGAAAATAATTGAGTCAAATGACAAACTGCCAGATCATAATCACTAGAATTTGCCTGATATAGATTTACCCAGATAAATCTAAATCTTAAATATGATGCTTAATAAAGCTCTGACAGATGTACCAAACACCCACCTGCCTTGTCTTGAATTACAACTTCTATTTTAAGGTAACATAGATCTGACTGATGTGCTAAAAGTTTACTGTAACACATAAATAGAGCAAAAATGTTCCTATTAATATGGTAATAAAGTCTATCATTCCTCCAATTTAAATAAATGTTTACATTTCTTATCCTCTGTTAAGAAAATCTCAGTCATTAGAGTATTTTAAAAATGGAATGGACTGTGCACAGAGATATACAAAAAAAAAAAGATAAATTTTCCCCTGATGCTCCAACAGATCTTATTTCTTGCAGATTAGAGTCACCTGTGTGCAATCACTTCACTTGACTGTAGTCACAGATGCTCTTTCTGGAAATCACATGGATGGTAATTTTGGCTGCTGTTCTGCCCTTGTGAGGTTTCTGTTTTGAGGACTTGTAACTTTAGCTATCCTGAGATACTTCAGACAGGAAACAAGAATAGGTTGGCATAGCCTCTCAAAAAAAAAAAAAAAAAAAAAAAAAAAAAAAAAAAAAAAAAAAAAAAAAAAAAAAAAAAAAAAAAAAAAAAAAAAAAAAAAAAAAAAAAAAAAAAAAAAAAAAAAAAAAAAAAAAAAAAAAAAAAAAAAAAAAAAAAAAAAAGAGAGAGAGAGAGGGAGAGTCTTCATGTCAAAAGCAGACAGCTCTGAAGATGAAGGCAGTAACATGCCTCTAGAAGAAGTCTGTCTCCAGCTTCTCTAACTATCTGTCAAGGTATAGAGAGATCCACTCCACACTGGAATCCTGTCTAGCATTCAAACTGCAAGATGTAATTAGCCACTTCCTTTGGTCCCTGTGAAGTTAGAGAGACATGCAGGAACTCCCCGGACATGGGGACACAAAAAGGGACAGACAGTGAGCCTGGGCAGTGGTATTCCTTTTGTCTGAGCTCTTTCTCCTCCGATTGACAGCCAAACCAAGCAAGTCAATCCTGTTAAGACTCCAGGAAAAAGACGTGAAGGTCAAAGTCTCAAATCTCCTATTTGTGTCTCAGGGAGATGCATTTGCCAAAGCTCCTGCTTAGGTATTTTCAGAGTTTGAAAGGTACTCAACTGAGAACTATCCCAGAAGGAATGTGCCATTTCTCAACACTAACTACCTCACTGCATAAAAAAGGGTTCTTAGCTAATGTAGGATATCATCCTGAAGCTTCTGTCACAGTTTGAGCGTGACAGATCTTGGAGAACAATAGTTGGGAGCCTCATGTCCCTGACAGACCAGAACAGCTGCATTTGAAGTCATATGTACTTTTTACTCTAACAGAGAGGCCTCAGTGCTCAGTGGTGGCTGTGACACAGAGTAACGAAATGGGATATCTGTGGTGCTGTCTCAAGTGGAGGCTCCACTGTGAGGTGAGGATGCCCACAGCCCAGAGAGGCAGGGAATGATCCTGCTATAGGGAATGGTCCTGCTGCACTGTCAGCCACAGCTCATCTCTGTGGGAAAGAACAAGAGAAATGCAAAAGCAGCGTGAAGCTGAAGTAGGGATTGGTAGAGTGTGAGAGGTGTGAGAGCTGCCAGCACACAGACTGCACACTCCACAGACTCCCCTGTGCTGGGGGAGATGCACCTGGAGCCACTGGGGATCCCACACTTGCTGTAGGCACTCAACAGGAGAATGAGCTGTTTTGCCAAATGGAAGAAAAGGAACTGGAAAATTATCACACAAAAAATTTTAAACTCAGGCAGTGGGAACAGCGTTCCTTTCGTAGGCTGTTTAACTAGAAAAGCAACTCATACCCTTGAGGCAAGCTAATTTTATTGACATTAGGAGAGATTTATTTTTCTCTCTTTATCTACAATATACAATTCAGGAATTGTTTCCTGCAGATAAAAGCCTCATTGTTATACATACAATAAACTGAAGTAAAAATGATTCACGCTATTTCCATCTCCAACTTTAATAATGATTTAAATCAGCAAAAAGATAAAATCAAAGCTGATCATCTAAATCAAGATGATTGTTTATTTGTAAGCTTTAGGTTTTTTCTTTATAGCCTGTTATTTGGTTGAAAACTGTAAAATACACTGACTTGCAAATGGGTGCAGGCTTTTCAGTAAATGCTGCAGTTTCTGTCAGGCAAGAAGATGCCCTCATTTCAGTAAATATGCTGTTTATCATAGATTTGTTTAGCTATACATTGTTAATATGCATTATTTCACTTGATATTGTTCTTTTCTATTTCATATTAATGTACCATTTAAAATTTAGAGCAAACACAATCTGGGATTGTGTGGGAGCATTCTCTCACATCTCTTTTAACCTGTATCTTTGAAAAGGAAATCAATTCCAGACTGGTTTCTCAGCTTTGAATGATCAAAAAATTCAAATGAACCAGTGATTTTGTTCTTTCTGCAGGCACAGCAACGGCTGTTCTACCAGGAGATGTGCATTCATTCATCTTCACTTACCATTTCAGACGTTAACTTTGCATTTATTAAACAAACATAAAACCTCTTAAACAAACAAAGAAACAAAGAAGTATTTTTTCTGGTCACTTTCAGTTTTTACTTTTACTCCCAGCCCCATAATCTGAACAGATTATTTAAAACCAAAATCAATTTCTTACAGCTTTCTTTAGGGTTAGCTGGTTTTTTCATTCCTCATAGCTGCATTTTCAGAACTATGTGTGGTTTTGTTTGAAATGTTCTTGCAACATTCACATTTGAACTAACAGCCCTCCCCTGAATTAAGGAAGAGTATTTCCAGTAATGTCACATAAAGGTTTAGTATTGACTTACAGTTTGACCTAAGATGACTCTTTTTGATACTCCACGTTCCCCTACCGTTTATTATCACACTTAAAAGTGATTATTGCATACTTCCTTTGACTACTGCAGGCTATTTGCTAACTCAGAGCTATGAATGACACAGGACCTGCCCTGGTTGTGTTCCCTGTAAAAATTACCCAGTAAATTTAGATACCCAGTGGTTTATTTAGAGACAGTCTTAAATGGCTCCTGATCCACTGAAAGGATGCAAATGTTTCCTGCACATTGCTGTCCACATATGACAGGATGAACCAGTCTCACAGCATAGAAAACTGGAAGCATTTTCTTACAGGACTATCAAACAGAATATGCCTCTCTCTCTCCGTTTCTTACCTTTATGCTTTTCTTGAACATGTAGCCTGGTGTTAGAGATCCTTTTCTGAGGAGTTCACTGAAGATAACTATTTGCTCAAAGAGAAACACCCTACGCTCCTTGGGCCGAGACTGAACTCCGGAATCCTGCTCTGTCACGTAGAAGGTGTCCTGCTGCAGCAGCTTGCCTTGAGCTGTCAGTTTGCCCTGAGAAGCAGACAAGGCACCACCATTACAAACCCTGACCATCGTGGTCCCGCAAGATGATCTGCTATATTTCATGCAGCCCAAGTTTTCCAGGCAGCACCATATTTGTGTGAGACATATCCCCTCCAGGCTATCAAAGCAGCACTCTAGTAAATTGTGACCACAGTTTAAGAAAAATAACATAGGTTTTCTTTGCTCTCATTGCCACTGATTGTGCATATAAAACCAAAAGCAAGAGGTCTCAACGCAGACTGTTTTGTATGCTTCATTTCAAACACTGTTCCCACTATTGGTTACTGTAGTGCCTTGTTCTCTCTAGTCATGAGCTCTCCATCACCCCCTAAGCCAGCAGTCAATGACACAGCACCTCTGAAGGTGCAAAAAACCAGGACCTACCTGTGCATAAGACAGTAAGACAAATGTTACTTCATTTTGGAGATAAGACATCTCACCAAAGCCTACACTGGCTTAGCTGCAAACCACAAGCTGTAACCTGTGGGGTTGTAACTTCCAAGTCCCCTCCTGGATGATGCCAAACTCGGTCAGAGCTGTTAACGTGTTAATGCCAGGTGACCTTGCAAACAGGCAGGGCAGGCTGGTTCATCACTTATTTTGCTCTGGTTATATCTACAAGAAGTCTCATTAAAGCTTGCAGAAGCTTTCACAGACCTCCCATTTTGAAGAAACAATAGATAAATTATCACAAGTCTAAAGTGAAAGGTATATTACACCCTCACCTCTGAAACCTCACCAAAACATGCAGCTCAGCGCTGGAGAAGAAAAAGCACTAAATGAACAGCTTGGAGTAGAGACAATTGTAGAAAGATAAAATAATTCTCCTAGTTATTATTATAAACAGAATGCTAATACATACCTCAAAGCCTTGGAGGCGACCCAGGTTCATCATATCGTTGCAACGTTTTGGTACAAGGCACATTAATTCAACTGCTTTCTGTTCAGGAAAAAGGATGTTGGATTATTACAAGAGAATCAGAGGGTTCCTAAAAGCCTAGTGTCAAACAATGAAGTTCAATAGCACAATTGCTGCCGTCAGTTATTCGTGATGAGGCCCTCCTGCACTGAAGATGTGTGCTAATGTCTAAAAAGAGGATGGGGCACCTAAAACGTAGGACCATGCCATCATCTTTTAATTCTGATTTAAGCCAAAAGAAAAACCACATTTAGAATACCAGCAGGATCTTCAACTATTGTCAAGGGAATACTGGGGTTTTCAATCTTCCATACAAAGTGCCATTAGCACTATTGTCCAAGACATGAAAACGTACCTCTATATCTGAGCACTCCAGACCAGCTTTTTCACTGTACCTCAGGAAGTCCTGGAGAAAGCAGAAAGGTTTGCATTAAAGGCACTTCAGAAAGAGAAAACAAAAGGCACCAGTTTGGAAAGGAAAAAGGCATATTCAACGTGTCTTTTTCTGAGAAGAAATTTGCTAATATTAATAAAATCATCTGCAGAGATTGCTGAATGCCACAACCACTTTAAAGATACTGAAAAGGGGTGCGGATGATTGTTGAAAACATCACATAAAAAAAGACAAAGCTGGGATTAGCCCTTAGAAATGCTTACTTGGTCCCTGTCTTAAGCCACAAGACCACACACACACACACACACACACACACAAAGGTTTTTCTTTTCCTTTTGGCATTTTGGGGAACACGCTGCTGTCTCTTTGCTAGTGCGCAATTACCAAACTGTGGGCTGATGGCAGTCTGCTTGAGGCTAGTTCAAGAGAGAGCAGAAGCCAGCTCCAAGCTCCGGTGCTGCTGGAGATTATAGGGTAGGGTTCAGACATGCCTGATTTTAGATATTAGTTTGAGACCCCTCAGGATGAATTTTCAGAAATGCTGAGTAACTGGCATCGTGGATAAGTCAGCATAACCCACAGTGGGCAAGCTCCTTGGGAAAAAAATTGTGTGGAGCTCCCCAAATTTTAAGATGTCAGAATATTCTGGAAATAACTTTCTTAGGGTAATTTGAAATTAGCTATTCAGAAAGGGAGGCTATAGCATTTACTTAAAGCACACCGTTCAGCACCAAAGACAGACTTTATTAACACATTTGTGTATCTTTGTTTCAATTTAAACAAAAATTGAAAGTTTGCTCTTAAACCTCAGAGGAAGAAAATTCCTATCTGAAGTTTACTCTTCTATAAAAAAATCCCCAAAGAAAATTTTTTACAAATAAAATCTGTTTACTATCCTAAATCCTAAATTACAAACAGCTTGTACAGATGTGGCCCTCATGCCCTCTGGACATTTTCCATGGGCCTCTGTCATTGTATGCCCAGAGAACAGACTCCTCTTTCCTCTTACTGTGATGAATTTATTCCTCAGTTAAGTCTAAGGCTGATTTAAAGTAACACCACCTAATGCAACATGCAGACTATAGTTTAGTCCAAACTAGATCTTTCCACTCACCTTGAGAAGAAGCTGATATTTAGTTATTCTTTGAATGGGTTTGATCAGAAAGTCACTGATGGTTAGCCGTTGGCTTATTTCCTGTTGAACCTCCTAAAAATTGAGGATTAAAAACAATTGCAAACAATCACAGAGTAAGACAGAGACCACGATAAAATGTCTCAGCAGAGGCTTATTTCCACAGAAAGTTGGTCTGTTCTTAATCTTTTGTTTACAAGGGGGAATTTCTGAGGATTTAAAAATCTGGCATATCCTACTTAGGCAAGGACTGGGTAAAAGTCATGACTGAGCTGGAAGGCATTGGAAAGCATAGGATCCCTCCCCTCCCCGAGCTGACCGAGCAGTACTGAAAGTCTGAAAGATCACTCTTTCCACTGCAGCAGGATTAGCTCACAAATCAGTCCTGCAAAGCATGCTTTACGTCCAGGGGTAAAAGGAAACATCTTCCCTTGTTAAACAAGCTTCTTTCACAGTACTATCTAAATGTGTCTAGTCCCAAAGACTTTATGAAACAGACAAAGTTATGGGGAATCTACGAGAGGCACCACCCAGCTCCAACAGCTTTTACCTCCTCCCCTGTTTGTAGACTACTGATTAAAAAGTCACATTTTCTTTGGGACAGAAATTAGTGCAGGGCCACTATAAGGGCCACACACAGTCAGCACTGCATTAAATATTTAACAGATATTAACAATATGAGAATTTGAAGTCAATTAAATAATAACATTTTCTCCCCACAGCAGAGACTTCAGCAGCATGAGCAGTACTAAAATCTTCTAGAGTTTGTTTTAGACAAACCCCACGGGTTACAGAGTAGTCTCCTTGAGCAGGACTCCCAGCTGCAAGCAGTAGTAATGTGCAATGTGCCCTGCTTACCTCAAAGTATGTTTCATACTCGGCTACTATGTATTCAGATCGTGGCTTGTTTTGGCAATATACCACATACATGTGCAATCGCCGCTCCTGTGAAGGCAAGAGGCACAGCAGCCTGGTGAGATACTGGCTACTGTTCTGCTACTGAAGGGTGGCAGAGAACTGCTATGATGTTCTGCTTGGTCTTCCTTAATTTTTGGTTTAATCAAAGATTTAGTTTGCTGAAGTAAGAAAGAAAATTGGTAGCTGGCTCTGTTCTAGACTTCTGCATGCACCTCAGGCAAGGGGAAGGTTCCATGGGGGTAGCTAGTGAGAGATGTCATACCCACAGTGGCAGGTCTGAAATTTGCTGCAGAGCTGTGCTCTGGCTAATATTACATGAACACGTAAATTGTAGCAGTTGGCAAATACCTGCCGTAATTATATTTTGGCAGATGTCCTTGGCCATATCAATTTTGCCCCCCAAATAAGTTGTCTGCAAGAAAGCAATTAATTAATGCCTTAGTGCAATTCAGCTGCACACTTGGAAATGCATAACTAAAAGGATACTTAAGGTTTAAGTTAGGTTTAGGCATGTGAAAGTAAACAAACAGATGTTTCCGGAAAGGAGTCATCACACCCTAAATGACAACTGTACATATAGGTATAAGGTATAATATAGGTAACAAAAAAAAACTTACATGCTTAATAAAAAGCTGTGCTAAACGGTCAGGTTCTTGAAGACATTTTTCCAGTTCAACCAGGAAAAAGCTGAAAGAAAGGACATCAACATTTCAGAATACTTCTTTAGGTCATCCCAGCAGCAAACCAGTCATCCTTCAGATATGTCAGTACAATTTTAGCTACAGTATTCAATAATAAATGAAAAGGTAAGCTTGTCTTCAGCCCTTAATGGTGGGATTTCTAAAGCATTAGATGAGAGCTGTGAAATGTGGAGGTCTTTTCTTGCAAACTGTCTGCTCTTCTTTACTCTTACAGTGGTTTCAATTTTCAGAAAGTGCCGATTATTAATTGCAAGAGTTGCTTTCCTTCACTGAGAACTCCCAAAGTAAAACTTTTCCATGTACCAAAATACTTGTGAAAACTCAACTGAAGCTTAACCAGAAGTTCTCAGTGGCATGAGCAGATTTGGAGTACTGGTCAATGTGAAAGAGATGCAGCAGTTTCCACTTGAATAAACAAGTCAACATGTTTTGCTGGTGGAGTTACGATATGTTCCATTTGTCACTGTTTTTAATTTCATAATAAATCATAATATGCAATTCATAAACACCATCTCTATCTTGGCCTGCAGCTTTGGAGAGGTCATTCATTCCAGCTCAAACGCCCTTATCAAGAATATACTGGGATGCCTAAAAGTGAGGTAAAATCAGCTGAAGTAAACTTCAGAAATACTGCTAGATTTTTCTATCTGGCTGGCAAATTCTGACAATCTCCCTATCCATGAACTTACTCTTTTTCACTTCAGGATTTCTGTCTCAAATGCCTCTCTGGATTTACTACAGTAGCCAGATTTGGGGAGAGGACATGTCTGCAATGGTCTGGTCCCAAGAAATCCCAGAACCACAAAAAAAGGATGCAACTTGGACAGCTGTCTCAACTAAAAATCCCCATTGCTACCATTAGATACAGCTGCTCCCATAACTCAGTCCTCTGTAAATGTTACATTCATCTGCATTTAAATAGACTTCTTGCCCCAAATATGCAGAACTAAAAATAAGGAATCCTTTCCTTTGTGTTACAGAAAACTCCTACCATCACACTTAAACAGGGAATGGCTCTGGTAAAAACACTCCATTGCGGGCATCAACTTAATATATGGTGAAGCTTTTCCTGACATTTCTTAGTTTGTGCTCACTGAGTCATTTGTCAGAATATACAGGCAGGCCCAGGCTATGAGATAAGCACCTATGGGACACAAGATGGGAAGGGTACTGTGCTTCATGGGTGAGGGAAATGTCCAGAGTTGAAGGAAGATCCAGCCCAGTGTCCATTGTTCAAATCTGTACATGCATACTCAAATTCTAGTTAGCTGGAGCTGAAGAGTATTTCTGAGTGGCAGAGTTGAAATGATGGATCATATTGTCCATAAGCAAGAGATTGTTGTTCATAAAGTTACAGGAGAAATGGCCCAGGGTTTGTGTGTTCAGCAGCTTTTCAAAATCTACTTGTATGAGTAAGATTTTCAGTGAATGGAGTTCCTAACTCAGAGCCAAAAGCATCAACTAGGCCAAAGCACGTCAGGGCTTTCATGAGAGAAGGATCTTGAAGGAATTTGCATTTTATCGCCCTTCTAGCCAAACACCACTGGTATGGTCAGCCTTCACGATCCAATCAGCTGCATGTGAAGATGTTCATGTTGCTGAGAACCACGCAATCCAAGAAAGAAACCATGACTTTCCAGCACTGCTACGGCACATCAGTAGGATGAACTAAGCCTACAGCTGTGACCCATGAAACATAATTATGGCAGCCTCAATAGCTTTGCTAAGGATCTAGCAAATACCCCATAAGCAGCAACTCTCCGAGAGCCATGTTGGGAATGCTTATGAGCCACAGGTCCAGAGCTGTGGATGGACCACAGTGGTATCTCCCAGCGAAGCCTCTTGTTGTTGTGGCTCCCCAGCAAGGAGTGGCAGAGCCATTGGCAGCACAGCCCTGACAGAGCAGACTCCTGTGTGCAGCATTTCTGGCACACTGACCAGCACTCCTGGCACAGTGTTTGAACCAACATAAAAGCTGTATCTGCGATCAGAAACAGTATGACAAACACCCTCCCAAGAAGCCAGGCAGTGCAAAGCTATAGCCCAGCAAAATTGAGTTTTTTTCAATGGGAAAAATGATTTCATGTAAGACTGATGCTTTGCATCATGCAGTTGTGTCGGTTTTGGCTGGGTAGACAAATCCCTATATCAGGACTTAGTGTATAGTGAAACTGTGGCTAAAAGCACATGAATGAGACCACGTTCTCAGGATTCAAGGTGGCCATGATTTGTGAAGTTATTAAGCAGCACTTACAAACCAACAGAGACCATTCAAAGAGAGGCAACATCCTGTGGAAGTTCAGCCCTGAATGGCCTGCTGATGTTCCATCAAAAGCAGCTTAGACATAAAGACACTATATAGCCCAATCCTTTATGGACAGGGGTTAGAAAGGTGCTTAAAAAGGAACTAAACCAAAAACTTACTCTTTGTGCCAGTCATAGATCTGGTGAATATTGCCAAATACGATCTTGTCTTTCCCTTTCATATCTTCAGAAACACCTTTTTCTTCCATCCTCCTCATGAAGCCCTTTAGGATTGATTAAGGATCAGTGGTCAGCATGCTTAAAATATCTTTTGTACAATTTAAAACCAGAAACCCTACTAGATACTTTAAATTACACAGTTTGCTTAAAAGAAAACTTTAAAGGATTTGTTTAGAATATCTACAATAGTTACACAAACCACTATCAGATGTAATTGAAGTGACAAGTGCAAATGTAAGATAAAAGTTAAACAAAGTAGTTTATCAAGCCTGGCTTCTCTAGTAAGAGGAAAAAGAACTTTGTACAGAGTTCATCCATTCATCACCACGAGTATTTTGTGAGAGCACAAAGCCAAGCAGTAAGTTTAAAGAGTCACATGAACAGGATTTCTCACACCTCCTGAGAGTTTATTTGTAAGCCTTTGGAGCACTGCAGCCCTGTTAGGTTTGTCAGTGGTGCATGATATAAACAGAACATAACACAAAGGTCTTCAAGTTTGGAAGCTGTTGAAAATCAGATAGGCTGATAATTCTCCTTGGACTAGTGAATGCCACCAGTGAATCACATGCCTCCAGATCTGAGTCTTTGCTGAGAGAAAAACTGGAGCCTGCAAGTGAGTTGGATCTGACAGGTGATGCCTAGGGAACTTAACAAGTCGAAGTTTAAAAAAAAGACTTTTTTTTAACAGAAATAAACCCCCAAACTCTAGTTTCTCCCAGGCTTTCTTTTTTTGTTCCAAACAATAATCCATGGGCCACACATGCACCTCAACATAGATCCAAGCCCACCTTCTAGAAATGTACTCAGACACTGAACATTAGCCCAGGTGCAAACTCAAGTTTAAGTATCTGTTACCATTACTCAATCTGACAGGAAGAAAAGCATTAAATAAGTGGTAGGAGCATAATTCCCCACCACTGCCCCCAAGGCTGCATTACAGCAGAAGGAGTTTGTCACAAGCAGGGTAGCCAAGAAAAACCTTTGCACACTGGAGTTGAACCTAAAATACAACATTTGTTAGATGGAAACAAAAATAGTTTCCAAAGGCATTTCTTCTTGTTTCTGTCAACATGAGAAGGGGACCATGGAAGCAGTGTGCAAAATAAAGCAGTTTGTTTCTCATGCTGTATTTTTTGTTGTTGTCACTTGTCAGCATGGTGCTTTTTAGTGGGAAAACATTTTGCATAGCAGGGTTTGCTTCAGCTCACCTCCACAACAGTTCCCAAGTCTTTGACGTAGTCTTTTTCAGTCTGTACCAGCTCATTTAAGACAAACCTATATTAAAACAGAACACACACACATATTTGACCGCATTCCTTGATGCTTGCTCCTCTTATCACATATGACCTCACCATAAACCCCCACTGTCACTCAGATCACATAACATGTGTCACTTGTCACTCAGAGCTCAGTGGAATGTAAAAAACAAAAAAGTCACATTTCAGGTCAGGGTAGTCTCAATTTTCTTAGCCACTCTTTCTTCCTATCCCTCTTTGCCCCCACAGCCCAGGATGATGCAAGAGCAGCAGCACAAACAGCTGCCTGTACTTTGAGCTACCCCTCCCCGACCTCCTCTCCTCCATCCCCTACACAGTTTCCCCTGAGAACAATGGAGACATGTTCTGACCCATTTTCCAGCAAGCAGGAGAGGATTTCTTGCCCCAGTCTCTCTGGCTTTGCCCAAGAGTCATCCATTAAGTTTTAATTTGGAAGTTTCAAACACTTGGAAAACAAATCCCCTCTCCCGTCATAACTAAGAGCTTAATCTTTCAGACTAGGTAATCTATGTGTGGGTGTTGAATATTTTAACACTGATTTCAAAGCTAATATGTAGGAGAGTCACCTAATGAAGGCTTGATGCATGCAAACAACAGCAAGCTAAAAAAAGCCCCTCCTATGTAAGTCAAACCGACTAATCACATCATGTTCTTTCGAGGACAGTTTCAAAAAGTTACAGCTTGCTGCAGACAGTTTGTCTCTCAATTACGCCAATACATAGATTTGGCACAGTGACAAATAAACTCCATCTGTGCTCAAGTTTGCTGCAGCAGTAACAAGGCTAACTAGATAGAGGAGTGCTTTCATGTCCACATCAATCAGCAGACTGACCCACTTGAAGTGATAGGGCTGAGGGCAAACAGTGCTAAGATAAAAGGCTGGTTCAAAATACCTAGAGGGGAAAGAAAAGAGGATAGCATTGCAAGGAGAGACTTAGTTAGGAGAAGTTACTGAGAAAACAAATCCTGCTCCTGCTGTGCTCCCAACATGTCTCTTGCTCAGACAAAGCAGAGGCGATTCTTAGGACACGTGTCAGGAGAAGGTCAAACAGCTTCTTGTTCGCTTGAGAGCGAAATCCATCCCCCTTGGCAGAAGGCAGGGCTGGCAGCGGCCACACCAGATGTCTGTGCTCTCCGAAGTGCCCTGCCAAGTTGTGTGCCTGGGCGGCAAACACGTGCAGGGCGAAAGGCAACAGGCTGCTCTTTCAGCCCAGCACCATGTGGCCTGAGCAGGCGTGTGCTGTACAGCCCCCTCTCGCTGGCTGACCCACCGTGCCCTTGTGAAAGGCTCACCACATACACTCTGCCCAGGGACAGGTGCTGGGAGGGACTTGTCAGCTTGCACCCTCCTCCCTTTGCGTTGCTACCCACAAGCACAGACAGCTGCTGAGGGGATGCAGAGAACCTTTCCCTCCTACAAGGTTATCATCTGGCCAAATTCTGCTCTAAAAATGAAGCAGAGGGTGCTTGTAGTACATAATGTTGCAGGTCATGCAGGTGGGTGTCTATTAAAAATCATTGCAGCGAGCAGGTTTCTGGTCAACAGATGAAACTTGCACATTTCCGTCTCTATTAGGATCCAGGGTGTACACCTCCACTGCTTGCCTTAAACTCTGCACCAGCATTCCCTCAGTTCCCCTCTTCCTAGCAAGCAGAAAAATCAACCTTGACCATCTCTATTCATTCTATGAAGCCTACCTGACACAGTATCTTAGAGGTGCTCCCAAATTTAAGGTTTCTAGGATGTATGCAGCCAAAAATTCAAGTTCACTCATCTTCTCCTCTAATAACATGGAGCAAGGGCTTGCAAAGTGCCCTGGTCACCAGCAGTGCTGACTACACAACTGTATTTAAACCAGCACAGACTGACACAAGGGTAGAGCCTCCTCACTTCTGATTAAATCTGAGTATCTGGATATTTTAGTAACTCTGTATTCAATCCATACTGAACAGTGACACTCAATAAGACTATGGTCTTCCTGCTTGTAGAAATGCAGCAATCAAGCCTGATGGAATAGGATTTTCCTAAAACCAGGGCCAGCTGCTGGCACATGTGTGCTGCCAGGGACACAGGACATTACTGCCCGTGCCTGTGTAAGGGTTCAGCTGCTGTTTTGTGGGGGAATGGCGGATGACAGCTCGAGCTGGGAGCTCAGCTGCCTCACATGACTGTGGAATTAAGCCCAGGAAGCTGCAGAGATACAGAACACAGACACAAAGGAGCTGGAGGAGAGACAGATGTCTTGTGCTGAAAGCCACTAGCAGGTGCTCCTAAACATCCTGGTGTTTAGAATTCTGGCAGCTACTAATAATTACACGTAACACGCTACCAGTTCCTCTGCCAGAAGCTTCACACGCTAGAGAGTGTTCCTGTGTTCCTGTAACTTTGCTTACAGTGCCAGAGGTCTCTGCACTAAAACTGCAACCTGCAGTTTCCTGTCAGGTACCTAATTAATGAATTGCTACTAGAGAATGTCCAGAACTTGCGATATTGAGGAGCTTTTAGGAGGCATTCATAGGCAGAGATGTTCCTTGCAGGAAGGCTGACAGCTGCCTAGTAGGAAACTTCTCCCATTCAGAAACACATCCAGGAGTGTCATGTCCCTGTCTGCTGCTGGGAGCTGCTCCAGTTCTTCACTGTATCACTTCTCTGGCTTCCTACAACAAACTGCAGGAGCAAACGATGGCTTTCACAGACTTGTGACACTTGGCTCCTACTTCCTTTTCTACTCTTAACTCCTTGTTTTCCCCAGCTTGGTTTCCTTCCTGCTTGGCATCTTTCCCAAAAGAGCTGCTCATCTTCCACCTCTCACCTTTCCACACTCCAGTGAGAGCTGTATGGAATGTTACTTTCCCCCTCAATCTTCCATTTGATTAGATCGCTGCAGTTACCATTGTTAGCACAAGAGGTGATACAAAGAAAACAGCTACCTCAGCTCTTTTTCATATAATTCTTGATTCTGTTTCTCCAATTCTCTGTGTTCTTCAGCTGAACTATGCATTTAAGAAATGCTTTAATCATTACTGGCTTTGAAGGGACAAGCGTTATTTCTTTTTTTTACCTTTAAGGGAGTGTACAGATAATTTAACAAAAACAACTTTCATGAGCCGTCACCATTTCTTTTTTCTCCCATTACCATGAACATGGGGGTTTCCCAAATGAAGCTTTCTCTTCAGTGGTGCACCACAAATGCAGCTGAATCCTGTCCCTTCCTTTGCTAATAACTAAGGCAAAAAAATTACTATCTCATTCAAAAAATCCTAGTAGGATTCTCTATTCTGTTCCTTGAAGGTAGCTAGCAAGGTCAACCACATATTACCCCTCTGAGAGTTGGTTTCACTGCTGGCAATGAAGTAATTACCAATGCAAACATCTCAGTAATACTTGTCGAGCTGTTCAGAGGCTTTTACAGCACTAGATATTTGCTATCTGGGGTAAAAGCTGTTCATTTTAGAGTGATGATGAACTTCCTGAGTGGAACTGCTTTTATGAAGTGTTTTTAAGTGTAACACAGTTTTACTCCCATTCCATGTTCATTCACTCTTTCAGTGGTGGTTTGTGTCCTCCTTGGATGCGTATTTTGGAAAGAAGAACCAGCAAAACAACTTACATTCTGCCTCTCATTGCTTTGGCTTTTTGTTCCTCTTCAAGGTTCCGTGGGGGCGTTGAAGGTGTCATTCCTTCATTTAAGCAGCCAGTGGCATCTTTTAAGCTTCCTCGGTAAGATCCTCCTTCAAGGGTCTAAAAAAAAACCAAAGAAAACAGAATAAGCATTGTCCTTGAACTCCAGTATAAGTATTCAAGTCAGTTCTGCAATCAACACTACAGTTAAACCCAAGCAGAGTATTCAGCAACACTTTCCTGCAGGACTTAGTGAAACACAACCAAACTAATTTTAGGTTCATGTAGGACCCCCCCTCCCCACCCCCCCAAAAAAAGCATTAGAACAGAGAAAATGTCCTTCTGTTAGAACTTGGAAAAAGATGTTCCTGTAGCTCTGAGAAAACTCTTACAAATTATTTAAAAACAACCTGGAAATATCTTAATGTCTCAATCAGGACCATTGTTAGGCTACATGTGGTCAAAGATTCTCTGCCAAAAGCTGAATGGGGATTCTTGTAGTAAAATAAAACACAAAAAGAAACAGAAAGATGGACACAGTAACATTCCATAATAATTAAAGCTTCCCCCAAATCCCTGGAAAGTAACTGTAATTGTCTAACAGACTGTATGTGGGGGAGAGAAAATAAAATAACATCCAAATATATGTCTAACTGGATTAATGAAATACTTTTCAATTTGTTAGTCCCTCGATGGAATAAAATTATTTTGAGTAAATTTTCTGGGAATATCCTTCTTGGTTTCCCATAAAGAACTCCTTCACTCATCACTCCTTATCAAGCAGTCTACAAACGCTGAGTCTTTCCATGTACCAATATGTCAAACTGAGAAAATACCATAAACCATATGAAATTACTCACTAGATAAAACTGCTTGCACAGAGCTGAAGTAACTTAATGATCACTGTGGGGTTTTTGGTTTTGTTTTTTTTTCTTCTCTCTTCACAGTTCCAGTATATGTAAGAAAATGAACCTTTGTTGGCCCATCATAATCCCGCTTTAAAGTTGTTCAGAGAATGCATTTAGCTAATTTTAGAGGCCCTGGAATTTGTAGAAAAAGGTTTAGCTTTGATTTTAAGATTTTGAACTGCTTAGGGAAAACTTAAGAGAAGCCAGGATATGAAACAGGATTCACTCCTTGTCCAACAGACATGGGATCAGACAGGGAGAATGTACGACACTGAAATTTTTGAACAAATTAATCCCAAAGCATTTTTATTGCTTATTCCACTCCCTGTAAGAAAGAGTTGACAAGGCAGATTAAAAGTGCCACGTGAATCTTTGTAAAATTAAAGCACAGCTGTGTTACTTCAAGCAGTTTTACTCTTTAGAGTGTCTTTTTAAAAGAGAAACCGTAATACCAAACCATTTCACACAGTAAAACTCCCGTGCCTCAGAACAAGCTTTAAAACAAAACAAACAAAACATCCCACTGTGGAAAATATTTGAATACCGACAAGACCCCAGAAAGAGAACAGTACAATAGCTCATGCTCTGCAAAGTCCACTCCAGAAGTGACTTTTGACTGTGCAGCACAGAGCCTACGTGAGATGTGGGCTTCATTTCATATGGGGAGCAAAAATATTAGGACACTACTAAGAAGCAGAGCACACGGGGTTAATAAAAGCATAGCAGATGAAAGGTAGAAAGCAAGGAAACCAGAAATAAGAGGTGGCCTTTAAAGCACTTCCCTAGAGTCACATCAGGCCTGTTGTGTACACAGTTTTCACAACACTAAACTTACCAGCTTAGTTTTGACCAACTTTTCTATTGCACTGACAAGATCCGCAGCAGTTGGGACATCTGAGGAGCTCTGTCGAGCAGCTAGCAAAGAAGAGGACTGCAAGACACCAGGTTGCAAAGGAAAAGCAAGTTAAAAGGATGAGAAGGGAGTAGGAAACCAAGCGGTCAGCGAAGAAGCTTCTGAGGCAGGAGAACGAACACGGAAGGGAGCTGGAGGGTAAGAGGGCCACATGCACGGACAGGTGAGCGAGTGTCGCCGTATCAGACAAGCATGGAATTGCCATCCGCTTCTGGCTGCACATTTCCAAGACTGGGAACCAGGGAACAGCGTGAAAGAACTGAAGTTCATTTACAAACAGGTTACAATACTCCTAAAGTCTGCTGGCTCCTCCTTCAAAGGACATCTACGGTCTTACAGACTCCAGAAAATTGATCATATTACTGCAGATGTAAGAAATTACCCCCTCCCTCATACATACATATTTAATAAGTGCAGTTAAGCACAAGGCACATAGCATTACAGGCAGTAGGGGAGGGAGGAACAAATAATTCCATCTCCCTTCCATACAGATCAATTGCAACTCCAAATCAACTTGGATGACACCTCCCCTTCATGCAACTTCAGTCACCTAAAACATGTAACTCTTCTCTCTGCTCTCTGCAACCAGTGGAGAGGAAACATCCCTACATGTCTCATCTATCCTGAGTACCAGGCACAGTCTTGTCTCTCTATGCCTGTGGGCTGGTCACAGGTATTCGATTTTTAGGTGCCTGACATCATGTCATGTCTTTAGATGTCTCCATTTACACATCTCCAGAAACACCAAGACCTCTTAAATGTTCTCCCAAGCACCCCTACGGCTCTGTGTGAAATACTCAGTTTTAGTTTAAGGTTTTTGTTGTATAAGGGCATATCACCTCTAGATCTTTGTCCTGGGAAACCTCACTTTGAACATCCAAACCCATTTGATAGCTATGGGAATTGGGATTTATTAGCTCACCTGTATGTACATTTTTTCTGAAGGCAATGCAAGCTACGACTAAAACTATAAGCCCTTTTATAACCTGCTTTCAGCAGGCTGACACAGACTAAAGCGTGGCTAAATTTTATAAATTTTGCATTAAAAAGTTTATTCATCTCTCAGATACTCAATAAAAGTCTTCTGAAGAGCAGCTACTCCAGTGAAGTCACTATGCGGGTGTCAACAAACACGCATCTGAGATTAAACAGTGCTGGGGAATGAGACGTGGAAATGTGATGGCAGGAATTAGGCAGCTGGCCACCTCTTTCCACAGCCCTTTGGGAAGGTTGCTCCTGTTGATTGACACAGCCTCAGGAGAAGAAAAAGAAGGCAAAGGAGATTATAATCCTAACCAGAAGCCTTGTGATAGAGCAGGAACATGAACTGCCTGCCAGTCATCGTCTTGTTTTTCACAAATAATACATGTAATCAGCAGTTCTAATTTCAACAACAACAAAAACTACAGGTAATCAGGCTGGTAATTGAGGAATTAGGCTGGTAATGCAGGACTCTCATACAAATGTGAAAGCTCAGACAGCCTGTTTCACCTGCAATGCAGACAGATGTGTCTAGGAAAAAAAAAAGACTGAAAACAAGGGCTTTGAAGAGATACTGGACAAATACACTGACAATAACTGGCAACCATAACCACCCTAGCAGGAGGAGTCCAATTTTTGGAGGCACTAAAAAGCTGTTGCTCTCGTTTATTTTACCTGAAATTGCTCAATATTTTTGAAAAGTAAATAACTGCAGGATTTTGAAGGGAACAAGAAAACATTCACTGATGACAAGGTTTTCAGGGTTAAATAAAAGTTCTGGGAAAAGAGTACAGTTTGTGTGGGGCACATCAAAATACAATATTTCTACTTCCCAGGGAGCAAATTATGAATTTCTGATATGAAGAGATCTTGCAACTTGTCTTTTTAAGAGCCTCCAGGGGCAGTGACGAACGATTACTGCTGCCTTGCAGATGGGCTCAGGGAAAAGTGTCACCTCCCACGCTATGCAGACATCTCCCCCCTACCACAGCTACTGTCCCATGCTGCTGCTGCTGCTGGTCCATCCTAAGCCTGTGCCTGTAAGCACAGAGGCAGCACATGAGCAAGAAGTTGTGCTCAAATTAACACCATTAGAGAGCTTTCAGCTCCAGCATGGCTCGAACATTGCCAACACAGTGTCCTGTGCCAGGGAATTCAGGACCCAGGTTTGTGAGCTTTAGTTTTTAGTTGAAGCAGAAAACAGTTTAGTTCCACAACATTTACACTATCAGAAATGTGTTTAAGAAATACTGAAGTCATATGGCATGTTGGACACCAAAAACAGTGACCTGACCTAAATCAGTTTTGTTTGTCTTTAAAAAAAACCCCACAAAATAAAACACCCCCCGCTCCAAAACAAAAAGCAAGCTAGCCCCCAAACATTTAGCTTAACTCCATGGGGAACAAGCTATTGTGCTGGGCATGGATCCACCACAGCTCTGCTTCGCTGACCTTTCACCTCTGCCCCTCTCCAGACAGCCAGCAGCACACACAGCACTCAAAGGGCAAGAGTCCACAACTCCAGCTGCTTCCTTCTGGTCTTGCTGCCACCACAATGTCATAATATTTCCTGATAGATTAGCAGAAAGGCCCCAAATCCTTTACTCCATCACTCTGCTCCTTGAGTCCCAAAAATATTTACATCCTTCTCTCTCTGTATTTCCAAACTCCTGCCTGAACCTTCCCCAAGAACGTTCTGGGTTGCTTTTTGTCTGACAACTTATTAATCTCCCCTATCCTTGCTTCTTTGCCTGCAGCAATTACAATCAGAGGATAGTGATACAGAAGTGGCAGTGCTAAAAACAGATGTCAGCAGGAAAGCAGGAAACTGCTAAACAGGAGGATAGTTTTCTGCAAGGGAGAACGACAGCACCAGGAAAGGGTGGGGGAGACACGAGCAGACAGGACCTGCACTGACTGTCAATGCAAACCACTGTGACAGCCACATTCACAGATTCTCACCCCGAGACCAACTGAAGGGCTTTGCAAGCCACTGTGCCACCTACCATGGCAAATTCTGACAATGCTCAAGAGACTCCACCTAACATCAGAGAACTACCACCACCAGCATTATTAGCCTGAATGGAGTTTCTGACCACACACAGCACAGGTGCACAATCGACCTGCCATGGAATGGGATGACAGGACTAAATTGCTTATCCAGTGCTATTTGTAAATCCCGTTGGAAAAAGGTATTAGATTATGATTTGCTTGAAGGAGTCTTTTATAACCACAAGTCTAGGCTAGTTCTGGATACTAGAAGACCACTATGAAACCACTGTGATATAGCTATGCAAGAAATGCACTTAAACAGAAAAATTACATAGTAGGGGAGGCCTTACCATTTCATCTTGGGTTGGATCATTGTCAAAAATCTTCATAGGAGGAGGAAGAGGTGTGTGAGACTCTTCATCCGGTTCATCTTCTCCCCAACCCTTCTTGCTCTTCTGAAGAAAAGTTAGATATAATTAGAAGCAGGGATGGGTTTCTTGTATCTTTTTAGATATCTAAGTCCTACCACCAGGCTCAATATTGCTTTGGATGGAGAGAATTGCAGGTAATGGGAGAGAAGCAATAAAGACTTAAGGTTTTGCTGGTTAATCCTGGTGAATTCTAAGGCTTACAGAAATACAGTTTATAGGTCAGCCAAGCAGCTAAGGCAGTTACAGCTGTGTGCTGATACAATAGAATGTTTTTCATTCAAATAAGAACTGTTCAATGTACAATTTTAAAATGCGTTCCTCTACTTGTGTTCAGTTAGTACCTTTTGCACTTTTGGCTTTTAATTCCTCATTCACTTTATCAGGAAAGCACCATTCTGCTGAAGAACATTCCTGCAGAAAAACTGCAGGTACAACATCATAGCAGATTTAACAAAAACATGACTGAGTATTTTCTTTCAATAAGGAATTGTACTGGTATGGTAGGATAAAGCTGATACGAATCTCTGCTGCTCAAGAAAAACGTCACTTTTATCTTTGGCAGCTTTCTAATAGGCTATTTAAAAATCTAGTCAAAGGACAATAATATTTTCATACTCTGAAATGCTGTTCCCTATATATTCCATTGCTTTTTGAATGACAAAGCTGTTTGCAACACAGCTTTAAACAATGCAGTTTTACATACGATTCGCTGTTGCCTCCAGACCCTGAGGGAACTGCGTTTACTCAGGCATGACTCACACACCCCAGAAGAGGCTGCTGGAGACATGGTCTTCCCCGCAACAAACACCAACACACACCTCATCTGCGCTGTCTCCTTGAGGAGTGGTTTCATCTCCAGTCTTTGGTGAGCCAAGGTCAAAGCTCTTCCGGCCATCTCGCACCTTCTTTTGTTTCTTGATGTTGCTCTCGGTCTTCCCGCTGTTCAGCCGCCGCACAGGACTAGTCAACCATTTCTTCAGGGTGTTGGTCGAGCGCTTCGGGCCAGGAGAGCTCTGGATGGAGTTGAGGGATGGCTGAGGTTGTAAGTTGGCCACTGAATCAGACTTGCCCCCGTTGTCATTGACAGAGACTGAATATGCGTCTGGAAGAAAGCGATGCAGGTGAGAGCTCATACCAGCACCTCCTCTACTCCCTGGTGCACGTCAAGTGCTGGGCAGCGCTAAGCATGAAAATACAGGCTGCCTCAATGAAAGGCTTTGTGACCTATGGACATTGTGTAAACTTTATTGCACACCAGAGAGTGGAATATGCCCTGTGACGGGCGTTTCCCACAGTCTTACACACTTCTCTCATTTCCTACCACACTATCTGTCCTTATGAAAGATCTCGGACAGCAAAGTTATCCAGTTTTTTATGAAAGCCCGACTTCTGTGCTAAGTGCTGAATTTCTCAGCTTCTTCCCACCATTTCATTGTGAATTGCCAGGAATAAAATAAGCACAAAAAGCAGATTGCTACACGACCTGACAACCACCAACACATTGTAAGGTTCCGATTCCATAATTGTTTCTCAGCTGTTTTCAGACCCCAATTCCTTGACTGTTAGTTAGACTACTTACTAACTTTTGAAGCACCTTAAAATTACCTCCTTTGCCCCTGAAAGCACCCTGTCAGAAGAATTCACACATTCCCTAGAACTAAAAAACTGGAATGAACAATTACAAAAGATGACATACTATTCAAATCAAAGGAAAATCTCAATAAAGAGATAGAACAGGCTTAAATTAACAAATAGTTCAATTAGCAGGAAATTCTGCTGAACTGCTTTCAACTGCAGTCATCAATACACATGTTCAGACTAGCACCTTAGAAATGGGTGCAACCTCCCTTACTCCCCCTAAATGCAACAGACCAGAGATGTGCCAATGTCAGTAAGGCTTTAAAACCAAAACAAACAAGTTGCTCAAAGATTTCTCAATTGCCCTTTAGGAACAAGTGCCCTGTTTTCAACTTTTTGAAACCATGGCAAGGCAACTCCCTCCCCAAGAGCAATCAGGGACTGTGATGTTTAATCCCACACAGTTTAAAATTAAGGGGTTTTTTTTACAAAATTCAGACATTGTCACATGCCTGTAAAATACAAGTCAGGTTGTACATCAGAAAGCAGTCAGCTGATCGTATTAAACATTTTTAGATTGTTATCTCTGAATATTTTATCTGCCCCAGCAGACACCAAAAACCTAAGTTACAACACATGAATATAGCCTGGTGCACAGAGATATTCTCAGATCAGCATTAAATATCATGAGAGATGCTGGGTTGTACAAACACTGAGGGAGAGCTACTCTCCCAGAGAATCATTACCTGTGTTGTTTTAGAAGCCATTTCCTGCTACCAGCACGTAGAACTTGTACCCGCTCTGAGCAGAGCTGCTGCTCCCAGCTGGCCGTGCACAGAGCAGAGACTGCAGCCTGCCTTGTCTGCCAGCTTGTATAACGCAGACTGTGGGAGTCAGAAAATTTTATAACCATACACAGCCTCAGTCAGAAGTCGAACCAATAATTTATTACATACCTGAGGTCAAGAGTTAAGATTTTTAGAACATACAGGAATAATTTTAACAAGCTAGAGAAAGTCAAAGTTCATTTCCCAGACAGGAAGAAAATCCAAATCATCTGTTTTTTGATGACTGGAGGAGTAAGCGAGAGAGAGGCTGGGAAGAGGACGGATCCCAGGTGACTTACTGACATTCCTCTGTAGGGGCAAAGTAGCAGGCTTATCTCAGAAAGGCCCGGGTTTAGCCAGCTCCTGTTGATGTTATTTCATGTACACGAAGTGGCGTTAAATCAACTAGTGCAAGATAATGTTTATCAGGGGCCAGCTTATCTTCCACTCAATAGGCTTTGGATAGTTCCCCCTCCCAGGCTCCACGTGATGCTCGGATGCTCGGCCAGTTTATCAGTGCACCTTGCATCAGCAAAATTCAGGGTTTCACGATGGTGATTTTGACTTTCCAAGTGCCCTCGCCCCCCTGGCAGCACTGAAAGCCCCGCAGGCAGTGGGGGAAGCTTGAGGGCTCCTTGCCAAGGGGCTTTGCCAAGAGGAGTGCCCTCAGGTGCCCATGCTACCACTGCTGCTGCAGGAGGATTAACTTTGGCCACTACTGGTACAAAGAGATCTGGGCTGCAGTCACAGAAGGAGAAATGCTGGAAGTGATCACTCTGTGAGGTTGCCACTCCCGGGGATGATTTGGAGCAAGAAGCCATATCACAGACTCACTGCCTTTGCTGGGGACTGGGCTCGGTGGGAGGTTGAGGAGAACTGGACAAGCTGATCTCATCATATCTCAGTTGATTAATGTACAGAGAGGTTTTTACGACAGCTTGTAAGTAACACAGTCCAAACCCCTACCTGCAGTTGACAGCACTTTGCCAATTTAACTTTTGGTAATGGGAGTTGACAGGAGGTTAATGGAGCCTGGGACAACCCCATCCACCCCAAGGTTTTATTACTGAGACACGTGATCCTACGTCAGCCCAGCAGGCTCAAGGCACATCCAGATAAAGGAACCCTGAGGTCCATGATGGAAGAGGCAGGGACCTCCCCTTTCACCATAGAACAGCCCCGGTTTTAGGAGCAGAGCCCAGCCCCAGCCTTGCTGCCTCCCTCTCCTTTCCCCAGGCAGCACACCCACAGCCAGGGCACGGACAGACACACAGCACCTCTCCTGCCACGGCACTCTGCCCAGCCAGCCCAGGGAAATAACAGTCGGTTGTCCCCTATCATTCCCAGGAAGGCAGCAGGTGGGCAGAAACAGCCCCAGTCCCGAGCTGGCCCACATCTCACTCTCCCTGCTTGCGAGAATTTCATCCAAAGTAAAATGCAGAGCCAGGAAAACTCTGCAGTCCAAACATCAGCCCCCAAGAGCCACCAGCCATGGTGAAAGCCAACCCACAGGTTTCCAGAGGGAGGCGTGTTACACCGTGCAATAATCCCACTTGAACAAGGCTCTGGATTTGTCCTGCTCAAGGTCATGCCTTTGGTGATGAAAAAGGCTGTTTACCAAGGGGTTACTAAACGTTGGTCGGTCGTGCCATGCTGTGTGCAGCCCTGGCAGATAAAAAGTCCCCTTCTTTCTCCTTGTCTGCTGAACTGCCAAGGTTGAGCACTGTCAGGCATTTGGGACAGAGCCCAGGCTTTAGTTGGCCCATGCAGCCCAAGACTGGAAACACGGCCTTATCTTCCCTTTCCATGGTAATGTAGGCTCCCTGGGGTAGAAGGACAGGCAGGGAGGTGGGAGAGAAGGACTGGTATGAATCTCCCTGCTCCCCAGCCACCATTAGAGCCCTTTGAGGTGGGGTGACTTTTCTCTACCCAGCACCCTACACAGGTACAAAGTATTCCCAATCTCATCATTCCAGTTACTGCTACCACCACACACGCACTATGAAAAAGCCACACCGAGAGTCCACACACAATATTCATAACCTTTTTTCCTTTTCTTTTTTAAAGGAACTGCAAATTTGGACACATTTGTGAGCAAGCCACATTTGCTGTTTTGCCAGCCCTGTTGAGAATGATTTTCTCTGCACATAAAGCAGGTCAGATCGACATGGTTGCAGAGGCAGGACTGGAGCACCAGGAAGAGCAGAGCTCATGAAATAAGAGACAGAAAGATGAAACACAAAAAAATCTGCCAGGAAAGGCCTTTTAGACAACCTCCTAAGCTGAGCTTGTGTGAGCTCCGCTGCTTCTGCAGCACATACAGCTACAAACACATCAATCATGACACTGGATACTGGCCTGAGATCCAGACACCAGGTGGATCGAGCGGAAGAGAGGAGGACCGCGCTCTTCTTGCAAAGCACTGTGCTTTGCAAACTGCATTAGTAGAGCTGTTTGGAAACATAGCTTGCTTAAGAAAAGCCAGAGAGCTTTTGGAAAAGATGCAGCAGCTCATCGCGTGACAATTCAGGCAGCTGCTACTGCCCACAAGGACCAGCGAAGCAGTGGCTGTCCTCACACTGCAGCGGGTCTGCCATGAGCAGTTGTCCTCCCACCAGTGTTCCAGGACACACATTTCTAAAAAAAGGTATTTGGTGAAGCAAAATGGGTGTAGGGAGGTCAGCAGACTCATGTGGCTAGATTGATTTCCTGGCCAAACCATTCATTCAGACAGAAGAAATGATGGTTTCCAAAACACTCTTAAGCAAACCTCCAAGAAACTTCTGGCAAGAGGACTGTGACACATACTCAGCCAGACCAAAGAGCTTTAACATTCAGCGCTTTTGCACTGCTGGAGAAATGAAATGTTTGTTGTTGCTGCTGAAATGAACAGGCATCTATAAAAGCACAGCTCTCATATTTGAAAAATGGAAGGTTCCAGTTCTGTGCAACCTTGGGTGAAAGGAAAAATGAAAATCTCACAGACCTGGTTTAGAGGCATAGTTGTATTCCCATTTGAGTCATCAGGAATTACTGGTGGAACATAAATACAAGGCATTTTATTTTTACCTCCCTGTTCCCCAGAGCACACATGGGAGAGGAGGTCTGTCTGATCAGAGTCATGCAGCACCAAACTCCTTTGCAGGAACTCAAATCTTTAACAGGGAAAGGGAAAGGGAAAGGCCTCTCAGAGCAACTCCAAAGAAAACATCAGGCTTCTCTTTTTGGTACATAATAATCACAGATCATATATGATAGGAAAGAAATATGTGACCATAACCAGAAGATAATATAGAATGTAGCTATAAAGACAGGTGACTAGAGCAGGGCACAATCTTGCTTTAGGTGAGGTGAATCCTCTTCTCGTTTATCTATGGCTCCACTTCTCATTCCAGAAAAACAGACTGCGAGAAAAGGATTTTTCCACTTAAGTCAAAGAAAATGAGTCAGAATGGGAACTCTGTAATCCTCCTAGCATGTGCATTTAAATCAGCATTTTTTTTTCACTTGTGAATGAAAGCCAATAATGACAATCTGACCAATGAGTACATAAATCAGCTCTGCTGTGCTCAGCAGAGACCGTTTTCCACACTTAGTGATTCTTGTAAAATAATACTTCTGACAAAGACAGAATTTAATCAGACATGGGTGAAAGACTCACTCAGTCTTTATTTGAGTAAGTTTCATAAAGAACAGGAATCTCCATACCAAAAATCTTGGAAAGCTGGAATCATCTAGACCTACCCTATGCTCAAAGCCCCTATGTTAGAATTTCACACTAAACAAACAAGAATCATCTAAACCACCAAAATGCACCCTCTCCTGCCCTTTCCAAGAGCATGTCCATCATACAGGCTGTAGGTTCCAGTTCACAGCTCTCAGCTTTTTGAAGTTTTATACTCTCCCTCGGGAAATGCTGCTTTGAGAGCCACCTTGGGTCTGCTCGAGGGATTCAGGGCTAAAGCTCTATTGACAGATGCAAAGACGGTAGAATGAGGTATGAAGACTGCTTCTTTGGTCTCTTCTGTGCTTTTGTATTAATGTCCAAAACATGCTCAGTGAAACATTTTTATTGGCAGGAGTCAGGGTTACAAAACTTCAAGGCTTAGGCAGATGACAGTACCAATCCCAGTTATAGCGTTAGAGCCTGTTCTGCCTGTAAAACCTGGCATGGATTTGGAAAAGTTTGGGAAGCAACAACATTTGGACAACACAAAGTCACTTTACAGCTATTCCTCAAGTGAAAAAACTAGGTTTTAACAATGCAAATCACAAATCTGACAACTTCTTATGTCAACAGATAAGCTGTCTCCTCAGGCACAGCCTCTGAAAAAGGTTCTACTGAAGAGTGTAACTGAACATAAGGAAATTTTCAGTGCCCATGTCAGACAAAGATGGAGGACAACTGGCTTGGAAAGCCCTTTAGATTAGAAGTACATTAAACTTTCGCAATGGAATTGCAAAACGTGCCCTGGAGACTTCCAAAGCTCCCCATCGGCTCCCAGCTCTGCTCAGCTGCTCTACACGTGTCCAACTGCAGACCTGCCCCGTGCTTCAGCTTGAGCTAAAAATGAGATGAGAGCAAACAGGAGCCAGTTGCACACCAGAGGGTAAGGGCACATTCAAACTACGCCATTGAAATCTAAATGCAAATTTTGTTTGGAGATTCAAATGCTCTCCCTAACTCCATAATCGCCTGGAAATGAGCAAATTGAGAAAGTTCAACTGAATTTTCTGTTTGTGTCTTGGGAAGCTTCAAGCTGGAAATACCATCAAAAGGTACAAATCAATCTGGCAGGATTATCACAACTCCATTTATATGGATGAAATGACTTATGTCCAAACTCAAGAATAATGGTCTGAAGGTAAATATTTTATAAAAAAGTTTCTAGTCCAATAGACAAAGTAGCAGATGTACCGGACAAACTTTCTGATCACTGACTGTAATATAAAAACTCAAAATTTGACTTTCTGTTTGACTGCCAAACACGCAAACATGACTAACTTCCAAAAAGAACAAGGGAAAAAAAGGACTAGAATCTAAATTAATCACACAACATTCAGAACACACTGTTTCATTATTGAATAGCTGGTATTTCTTGGAAATATGAAAGAAGAGCTACTTCGAGATAACAAATGATCTGCAGAATTCCTTTTAGCCACACTGCAAAGCAGGGGATGCTGCTGGGGGATTTTGCATATGGGTTTTTCCTCTGGGAAATGGTCACCTATCTGCTGGCTTTCATATTCAACTTTTTGATGATTACCTGCAGGTTGAAACCTAAGCTGAGGAAAACAAGCACTCACCCAGCTGGGGAGGGTAAACACCGTCACTCGGAGCTGCTCATTTTTGTGTCACGCAGTAGCTCACCTCCTGGCTCTTGGCAGCCAAGGAGCTGCACACACTTCTGCCCAAGGGTGATGCAGAGTGGGACTCACACCCTGTGGGAGCCTCTCTCTTTCCATTAACTACAGAGGGAGTCGGAGGAAATTATACCCTTAGCTAAATTTAGTTATTGTGAATCCCCTTCCCACATTTGAGTACGCTTCATACCAGGCCGATCTCGCAGCAGGGAATGATTAGCTGAAGTTAAGCATCTGACAATCCACTTTAATGAGCAATAACTGATGGCAACCTGCCATTAGCTTCAGTTGAATAGCTTTTATTTTTAGCCGGTGTTGCTCAGATGCAGCTTCCATCCAGCATGTGCTGGGAAAGCTGACATCCCAAAGTAGTCTCCAGGTCTTGGTTGTGCCAGTCGGAGTGTTAGGGCTCAAGAGCTCCAGTTCCTGGAGGTCAGAGAAAAGTCACTGCAGTTCTGGGAAAGTTTCAAAGAATGAGATAAAACCAAAATCCTGGAGGAACAGCACAGAGGCGCGTGGTCCCAAGAGACCTTGCAAGAAAAGTTACTGAAATCCTGAGAGCGTGCTGAATGAGTGAGCTGGGTCTCCAGGGAGAGAAACAGAACAAGGGGGATGCACAGAGAGAGCCTGTTGAAATAAAACATGACTTCAGTACTCTCCAAGAGTGCCTACCGAGAGGAAAAGCTGCAGGAATTCTCTATTGTATCTGCTGCTTCATGTGGATCTAGGCTTTCATCAGAGGTGATTGATTGGGAGGGCATGGGGAAAAGAGCAGGATGAGTCCTCAGGTGAATATAGAGCAGGCAGGGTCTTGTTTCCTACAGATCAGCATTTAATTGAGGAGCTACTGCACACATGAAGGCAGAACATGTCTTCATGCCTCTGAAGAGACCCCAGGAAAGCATGCAACTCAACCCCATGGCACCAAGCACTTGAAGAGCAGCTGAAACACTTGCAGTCCTCCTCTCTGAGTGTCCCACTCAGAAATATGTTTCCATATACAGCTTACAACAGTGATGGGTATCTACAGCCTCTCTGGTTGGAGGTTTGAGCCTTTTTGTCTCCATTTATCAGTCCAATTCATCCTGCCTCAGAGTCCCATCTGACCCCTCACGAAGGCTGCTGTGAATTCAGGACAAGAATAATAAGAGAATAAACATCCACAGTGAACCCACCAACATACTGGTAAGTGAGATGCTCCTAGCCAGCTCCTATCCCAAAACAGTATGAGATAGGGTTCAAGGCAGGGCAATAATGTACCTTCAAGGGAACCTTGAAGCGACAGCTTTTTACAATAGGTTTTTCCTGAGTGACAGGCTGTGGAAAAGCTCAGAAATAAAGCATTTGCTCCACACAGGAGAGATTGGGGCCAGATGCGCTATCCGTACACACCTGCTTTCATTCACCCATTCTCTTGCCTCAAGTTTGTGCCCAGCACGTGTCCTGGACAGGCCTAGAGCACAGCAATAGCAAGTCCAACACATCTGCTGGGAGCGCGCGTCGGAGCAGCCTTCCCGTAATGCCTCACAGCTGGGAGAGCAGATCTCTGGAGCCAGAGGCACGCATTTCGCTTTAGCAAAGGAAGGAAATAAAAAGTCAAGACTAACAAGATCCAGAAAGGGCATGCTTTTTTTTTTTTTTTTTTTTGAACAAATCAACATTTATTTCAATTTAGTCAAACAAGTTGTTGAAGCACTTCTCTAAGTTCTACTTTACATTTTGTATTTACACTGTCCTCATTCTGTGACAAAAATAATTCCCCACCCTGAATTTTCCAGAAAAAGTGTAGCTAGCAGCAAAAATAACAAAGGCCCAAACACAGAGCAAAAATCTCCCTTGATATATTTTGATAGGAGACCTATGCATATTCTGTAAAAAAAGTTTTAACCCTGAACGTTTATGTAAAGCTATATGGGATGATGAGGGGGTAAATGTCATGTTTGAAGCTGAACAAGAAGAGCAGCATTTGCTGGCCTTTGCAAGTACACTGTTACTTTTAGCATAAGGAACTGTGAAAAGCTTAGACACCCACATAGAAGCAGACTTTTTAACTTTGATCTAAGCAGTTTTGCTCTGCTGCGAGCGTAAGGGTACCAGAGTTGGCAAATACCATCTTTTATCCTGGATGTTGGGCACAAAAACAAACTTTATTACACATGGTTTCCAAGCAGCTGTTAGTACAACACAAGCCTTATTCTTTTGTGAAGTGTCAAGGGTCAGCTTCATTCAGCAGCTTCCAAATTGAACTACTGTAAGAATTCTGAAGTAATTTCTCAGTTAAATGACATCATTGCTAAGGTCAACTCTGCCTTGAAGCCAGCAATCTCTGTGACAAGGTGGACCACTCTGCTGAACGGGGGGAGAGGAGGGAGGACAACGACATTTGAATGTCGTATTTAGGTCTCCCTACCTCAAATGAAAGTGTGGCTATATACCCAAACAATTCTTCATGGAAACAACAGAAGAATATCGATGACAAAATTGGAATTGGAAAAAAAAGCAAGAACAGAACCCAAAGCTTTTTGGGATAGGAAGAAAAACTGCATGTTGAGAAAGAAGGGATTGGTCATTAAACTTTCCAGGCACACACAGGGCTCAGAAAGCACAGAAAACAAGCAGAACAAACAAACACAACTGTGTGCATCTTAGCGTCAGCTTCTTTTGCCAAATGCAGTAGCTTCCAACATTCAGCAGCTGTCTCTTGCTTTCTAGTGCTGTGGAGTTCTCTTTGGTACTTGGAGGCTGTGAGGAGCTCCGGGCAAAGAGAAAGTCTTTGTCCATTTACCAACCAATTCCAAAGGCGCTGATCTTGAATAACTTTACTAAGCAAGAGTGACACAGATGTTTAGGAAAGGGGGCTTTTCACTTAGTAAAGTTGTGGTAGGTGCAGTGGAAACCCAAGGCAATCTACATGCTTGTCAAATTGTGCCTAGGTAAGAACAGAGTCCTCCATGAACGTCTCTCATTTGTTCACTCTTAAATTATTCAGGCTCTGACAGCCCCTGAAAAGAAAAGAACGGAATAAGAATAAGTTGCAAGGGGTGCAGGGCGAGGGTGGACACCACGTAACCACCAAGAACAACGAGGTTGGGGTGTTTGACGACAGACACACTGCAGCCGGAGCCTCCAGGGCTGGTGCCCAAAGCAGCTTCCTCGACACCCTTGTCCTCCAGAAATACTAGCGGAAAATACAAAGCTCACAGCAAAGATACTGGTTGGGATGAATTAAAAGAAGTAATGAATGAAGTCAATGCAAACAGCGGTTTGGAAATAAAACACACAGATAAGAACTGCTGGTGCTTGTGATGCTTTGCTCTTTGAACACAGCACAGGGAAATGGCTAAGCAGCTCAGAGACTTTTAACTGCACACTCAAGACCATCAGTTAGACTTGTGGGAAGCTTTCATTCATTCAATTTAAGTAGGAAAACCAGAACATCACTTGCTGTCCCATATAACAGGCTCACGCGATCTACGCTTTGGTTTTTTGTTTGACAGCTCTCTGGGGCAGGGAGAAGATCTGTGAGGAACCTTGCCTCTGATGCCAGTCAACAAGTTTATCAAATTGCAGGTGACAAAGTCACTACTACACTCTATCTGCGTCAGCAAGAAAGATGGACAGGAACTTGAAGTCTCAGAGAGCATCTGCTGCATGGGAACAGGAGAGCTCTCTGCAGCACCCTGCCGAGGCCTCAGCCTCTGAAGCTGTGCAAGTGCCTTTACCCACCCACCAGCCTTTCCAGTAAGGCTAGTCCTAAGAAACTCATTGATTTTGACTTCTGGAGGGCTACAAGGAACCTCCCACAGCTTTTGTGGTGCCTTACACCATTGCTCTTTACCAGCAGCATCCTCATGGAAAACAATTCTGCATCCAGCTTAACAGAGATGTGGAGAGGTGTACTGCATAAACTGTACTGCTTCATTCCCATTTGCATCACAGACTCTCATCACAAATAGCTGTAAAAATGCTCTACCAAGCAACATGTATAATAAACTATAATCATTGCAAAAGCCATTTTCACTACTGCTGAGCAGTTGCTTTCTTTTGGCCCCATCTTTCAAAGAAGTCAGGCAAAAGAAACACTTATTTGAACACAACACAAGGATTAGTCTAGTAGCAGAGGTTCTGATTTTAGAAAGACTTTGTCAAATATAGGTGATCTGTTACTGCAATGTAAGATGTCTGATCACAGACATCCACCTGCCTGATAGTTTAGTAATCTCCAGGACAAGTGACTGCAGTGAATATTCAGCAAGTAGCAGCCTTTAGGTATTTGTCTGGAGCTTGCCTTGCTGTAGAGGCTTGTCTTAGACACACTGCCAGATCAAATTTTACAGTAACACAGCCCTGAGCAGCTACAGCCCTCCCCCCCACCTATGAGCAGCCTAGGATCTTTGATCCTGAGTAATTTCTCTGACACTAAGACAAAGTCAACCAAGATGCTGTTGTCTGCTCAGCACCTGTGCCCTGGCAGGAGCTATGCTCTGCTACTGTGGAGTTGAAGTTACAACTAACATTCAAAGCATTCACCTCCTTCTTGCCTAAAGCTATGATTTTCCTTCTGCCATCCTAGAAAGGATCCCTGTTGATTAATACTTATTCCATTTCCTAAAGAAATCTATTCAGCCTCCACATGCTTCAGCTGAGAGTGATGCTTGAATATTGTGCTGATCCTCAGGGTTCAAACTACAGAAGGTACAAAGAATACCAGACTTGAGGCACTTCAATGGTATTCGCTGTGAATCATCATTTTACATTGTACCACTCAGACACATTTGGATCTAAAATACATTTGCATTTCTAATTAAGACAGATTACCATTAGTAACTAGAGAATGTCTTAAATCAGAATCCTTAGGCCATAAAAGCTAATTGCATGATGCTAAAACTGGATTTCAAAAATATACATATTATACCCCCTGCAGGATTAATTAGGCAACATCTCTTCAAAAGAGCTCTCAAAAGTGTATTTATTCAGCATGTGGTTTAATTATACCGGTTGTGCAACACTTCTCATGGCCTGCCTTGGCACAGGCTCCCGTGGCAGCAGACAGCTGGGGCCTTGCTCATCAGGGGTGCTCCACATGTGCAGATCTGATCCAGGACTGCAGCGAGTCCCAGTCCATGAGAAGGAACACACACGTGGGTTTGTGCTCCTGCCTCACCACCACACGGATTCTGCCTTCCCCCCCGGTGCAACCCTGCTGCTCCCCACTCTGCCGCGGGTGTTGCTCTGCCCACAGCCAACCGGTGCCACAGAACAAGATGATCTCGGGTACGTGCGGGATGTGCTTCCCAGGACACGCACGCCTGAAATGAACTGGTCAATGCAAATCTGGAAGCTATCGCTGCTGATTATTCGATGCTCAGTTGGTCACCAGTTTCCTACACGACCTCAAGAAAATTTCTGGGCACCCACTGAGCTGTAATATGTTTTCAGATAGGTTATGACTGTACTGCATGTCCCGGGGATGCAAGAATCCTCTGTCCACTAAAGCTGCACGTGAATTATGAAGAGATGGGAAAAAAATCCAACACTGCATAACAGGGCACATCCTCAGCTGCTATACTCTGCAGCTGTAATTGTCAGCAAGACTCAACTGCATGAAAAAGTGTCCTCAGAGGATTGAGCTGCAGCTGGGGATGTGTCACTCCCAGCTTTCCCCTGTGCTCTGATCTGCTTGCTCCATGTGAAAATGAACATGGAAAAATGCTCAGAAAACATAACAGTGAGACACCTCCAGGGTCACTAAATCCAGTCCTTTCTTATCGTGGGCCAGAGTCTCTCTCTTTCTTAAATGTCTTATTCAATGTTATCTTATGCTAGTGAACTCAGGATTTTTGCACAAAACTCACATACAGACTCTACTTGTGCTTTCCCATACATAGCAGCATTAAATTTCCATGTTTAATTTACAATCTTCCAATATGTAAGATAATAATCTTGACCAGAAACCACCTACTGGTTCCTCAGGATGATGTTTGCTAATGGGTTCCCAATAGGTCTGGCTCCCAGGCTTCGCCCCTTTATGGAACTTCACAGCCTGAAATAAAACTTTGCAGGGATCCAAGATTTCAGTTGTTGAGTTGTACCAGGACTAGCAATGGCTGTACCACATGGAACAACCAAGCGTATTGGGGCCCAAAGAGGTAACAGAACAGCAATTCCTAACTTGTGGCAACACACAAAATAGGAGACGTACTTTTTCAGTTTTCCAAAAGTACTGAGCAACCACAGTTCCTGTATAGGAAAGGAGCACCCACAACCATTGGGAAGTGCTGGGAGGTCAGGGAGTAAAAAACCAGCCAGGGCTTCCTTCAACTTGATCTTATGTGGGCTACTTTAGTGAAAAGCAAATGACACGTACATAAACTGAAGCATACAATGGGTCTCTCCGCATCACAGAGAAGAAACCCCCATGGCTGTTCTATTATTAAGTGCTATAATTCAGCTTGCAGGTTCTATTTTCCTTCTCATTAGGACTTCACTGAAGAAATTTTCATATTTTGGCCTAATTATCTGAAAGGAGCCCAGGTGATGTGTGTGATTTCCTTGTTCTCAGCCTTTTGGGAAGAGGATTGTGGGACTGGTCCAAGCCAGAGGCTGAAGGATTGAGAGGCAGGTCAAACTGAACAGGAGACCCATTGGGATGCACTAACTACAAGGACTGGTTTGTGTTTCAGCACAATCAGCCACATGAAACATTAGGAGCTAATGGCAAACCGATTGATTTTTGCTTTGGGTTTTCCAATGGCAAAACATGGCCAAGGAAGATGTTTTCAGGCTTATCTCACTGGGTATATTCTAATAATTCTTTACATATCCTGAAGTCCTACTTGTGATCTAAGCATCTTTTTTAAGGAAACAGCCCGACGTGTTTCTATAGTTGTATTAAAGAGTATCTTTACTTGGCACTGAATTTCATGATGCAATATTAGCAATTGAACTGTCCTGCAATAGCAACTGATGCTCAGTGGCTAAACTGGCAGAAAATTGGATTTCCTTACTGAACTGAAAACCACAACATCTGCAGATCCTTGCTGTAATCACTGACTGCCCACCAACTGCTCTTTTGAAAAGAAACTGCAACTTTTGCCAAACATGAAAATGTTTTCATAAAGTCTGTTAACAGACAAGAATTAGACTGAAATGAAACAGTGTTCTGGTGTGTTTGAGAAGTATCTTGATGCTATTTTTAGACTAAAACATTTTGAGGTTTGGTTTTTTTTAACTTTGAAGTGATAGATTAGTTTTCCCAATACGTACGCAAGTTTTTACAAGGTGTATGCTGAAATATAACAGTTTGGGAAAAAAACCCAAACAAAAACCTTCTGGGGTCATGTGAAATAACTGCCCTTTTTGTTTCACTTCAAAATGGATAGGTTTTATTTCAGCATCCGTGCATTGAATTCCTGAACAATACATCTATCTGGCACATATTTTATAGCAAAACAGCATGTTTAGTTACCCCATGTTTTTGCACTGAGCAGGGAGTTACCCAAGCTATATTTTTCACAATTATCTGTTCTCTTTCCCTTAGAATAAAATCTCCCTTTTTCAGGTTTTTGACAAGATGAATAAAGCCTTGTGAATTCCTATATGCTTCTTGGAGTGAATTGGAAGTTTAGCAGCTTTGCCCACATAAAAGCAAACCCCATGTTTCTTTAAAGCTGGACAAATCATAGAAGTTGAAAACAACTCAGCAATCTGAATAATGAGGATCTCCCACCGTGTATTCACCCTCAGACTAGTAACTGCAAGCTTATCTTTATGGAAGTTCTTACTATGTATTTTAGATAATTAAGATCTGAAAGTAGTTAGAGCTGTCTAGTGGTGCGCATAAATTTCAAAAGAGAAAAAAGGTAACACTGTTATTGCTTGGATCTTGGAAACTGAAAGTTGCTAAAGCATCCCAACACTGGCACTGATATGATAAACACCATATTTACAGAGAGTGGCTAATGGCAGATGAGAGCAGTGAGTTCTTGTGCAGCAACCAGCACTTCTAAAAACCTCAAACCTCCTGTGGTCTTGGACACTTGATATTTTCCATAAATATAAACCCACAATAAATATTTACATAATACAGACCCACTGAAAATCTGATTTGCTGTATCCATGAACAAGGTTCTTACCTCAAAAAACCCTCCTGCAAACAGGTAAGATTTAGCAACACTTAAAACTGAGAAATCCTACAGTGAGCTCACTGTTCCCCCTGCCTGCCAGCAGAGCAGTGGCCATGCTCCTCCTTCTGTCCATGTTCAGAGGTTACTTATCAGCCCCAGGTCTTGTCCTGAAATCCTCCTGTGTTGTTGCCACGTACACAAACGCTAACAGGTTCAGAGTAATGAGTCTATTCACCCAAAAGACTGGCATGGGGACTGTCAGTCATGTTTTTGGGACGCACTTTACTCAGAACTATCTGTCAGGAGGGTGTAGAGCAGGTGTGGGAAAGCACAGTTTCACACTAACAAAAGGAGTGATTTTTTTTTTTTGCTAACAGTATTCACCTTGTCAAGTTAATCCTGCTGGCTCAACTGAGCAGCATTTTCATCAACTCTTTTGTCCCTTCCAATAACCCTCTGCTATGACCTACTACGAATCCTGACAGCCTATAGAGGTGGGAAAATACAGGACTTGGAAGAGATGTTCCTGTCATGGGCTTACCAGTTTTCTCTTAATAGAACTGGAAGGAAATAACAACAACTTTCACAAACCTCACCACAGCCATTTGCTCATGAATTTGCCAGGAGAAAGAGCAGAGCTCAATTCTGGCACGAGAAAGACTGCCTACGGAAGACCAGTACACTTGATCCTCTTGACTCTAGTGAGATGAGACTAATGAGCAACAGATGGACGTCACCCAAGGAGTTTATTTGGGGAAGGTAACAGTTTCCTCATATTTCTCATTCAAGAAGGACCAGGAAACTAAGCAAGCTTTGGTTGACACCCTTAATTTTACTATTGTTTTCTCCTCTGCCTCAATTTTGACAGAACTGCTTTGGCCATGCATTCCATTATGCTTTACACAGTGTAACCATGGCTGAGCCTGAAGCACTAAATAAAATATGTTCAAATTAGGAAATGTTATGGGCTTGAATATAATACTGAAGATCACTCTCTTGCTACCACTCAGCACAAAGGTACCAGTTCCCTTAGCAAAGCTCTGCAGCAATCTGTAACAGTGTCACCACCTTCTATAAAAAGCACCATCAGATCTCACTTTTTCCTTAATGAAGAAATAACTTTTATTAACGTGCTGTTGACAGCCCTTGCAATGATGCTGGTTTTCCTAACTTCCAGTTAAGGCTCTGTTTCTGACCAGCTAGGAAACATGTACAAGGTGGCTGGCTGGACTCCCTTCACTGCACATAAGTCACCATCACTCTGTCAGGAGAAGCTGTCTTTGTTAATCTTACAGCTAAGTGCCAGTAACAAATCAGAGACTCAGGGAAAGAGAGGAAAAGGAAGGAAGGAAAGAAAGTAAAAGAGGACAGCAAAACAAACAAACAAAAAATACAGAAGGAAGACCAAAACTGTAGGAGATAAGAGCAGCCAGAGGGAGAGAAAATTCAAAAAAAGAGCTTTACCAGGAGCTTAGCACAGACACAAATCCACTCAACCTTTCATTTTTAACACACTGAGATTAAAGGTTTGACGTTCAGATTAAGTTTCTTCTGTTCTGAAATGAAAAGTTTAGATACAATCGGCAGCCTACTCAGAAGAGAAACTCTACAAGGAGGCAGAGGACACGTTCTTTACTGAAGCCAGTATGACATATCCATTTAAATCCATCCTCCCAGTTTCTGGCTACCCTCAAGTAGAAAATATTCTATATTCTCACCTGAAACCACCCTGCAGTCACATAATATTACCTACAATGGGGTATAAGGTGTTGAACTCTAGAAGTTATTCTGACAGTTGATTACTTTTAACCACTTTCTTGGCCTGTACCTGATACACTCATAGCCAGCTTCTCAAGTTGAGTAGATGGGAACATCTCTCTCCTCGTGCTCAAAGAATAGCATTTCCTATGCCTTGTTAGTGCTTTCCACCCTCCTGGTGCCCATTAGGGCAGTGAGACCCCAGCATGCTCCAGGTTGGGCTTGAATCAAATGAGCTGAACTACTGCAAAAAAATGTCCTCTAAATAAGGTCCTGCACACAGCATTTAATTTCTGGGTTAAATCTGAGTCACTGGCTGGTCTTTATAGCTCCCTGTGCATCAGAGCCTGGAATTTAGTCTCCACCCAACCTCCATGCTCCCACCCACTGATGAGCTTCAAAGCCCTGCGCTGAAGGTAGTGCAGAGTAATGGGACTCACCCACTGGACTTTGCTCTGTGCCTAAAGGTGACAAAATTTTGAGCTACTCACATCCAAGACATGCAGCGGACCATTTTGCTTTAGAAAAGTCATTTCACAAAGCAGGAATACTTCCCATCTCTTCACTTTCCCTTTCGGTACTCTTTTAAAGCAACCTCTAAGCTGAGCCACACTAGTAACTGAGGAGATATAGACTTCATGTTAAAAGAAAATAAGGTATATTTGTTACATATAAGATATATAATTGCAAATCCTGGACTGATTTCTAAGGAGAGTTCACAATTTGAACCCTCTTATTGGGGCCAGTTTTGCAGCGTTAAGAAGCATCCCATTACACTAGGTCACTTTGCATTTGTGCATTTAGGAGATACAGCAAAAAGCCTTCCTTGCCCACTCTGGGCTTACTAAGGGCATTGGCCTAGAGGCTATGCAAGTTTACTGCTCCTAACTACTCCCCTCTATGGCTGAAAGCAAGTGACAGACTCTTGCTCTGAGGCACTCCTATATTAGGATTCATATCTCTCCATACTTCAGAACAGACAAGTAGTCCTTATTTAGTTCATGAAGGGGACTATCGAGGTCAGAGCAACATTGTAAATGGTACTAAGTGTCATTTGCTTTCTCTGGATGCATCCCAATAGCTCTGTACATGGGCAATGCTGACAAGATCAGAAACCAAGAGAAACAAGCAAAAAAGTAGCATCGAGGTCTCCACTGCTGCAATAGATGGGAGAAAACTAATGCAAAAGAGTAGTTTGAGTCATTTGCCAAAATCCTTCAGAGAAATGCCCAGTTACACAAAACTTAGGTATTTCATGATACACTGGGGACCTAGGGTTTGGTTTTTTCAGCTCTGCATTACTGCTGCTATTTAGGATATCAAGCATCCACACCTCTTCCAAGCTCCACAGCACGCAAAGCACTGACACAGCTCATCCCGACACAACCTGTGTTTGAATACAGACTGCACACTCATCTTCTCAGTTTCTCTCTCCCAAAGGTTCTTATTTGCACAACAAAACCTACTCAGTTGTTGCAAAAGATCAAGATACATCAGGCATCTGTCATCAGAAAAAAGCAACCCCAAATTTCCAAAGAAAAAGGAAAGGTCACTTATGGGGCAGCACTGAGAATAGCTCCAAGGTGCTTCATATCCCTCTTAAATACAAGCTACAGTCACCTATTTGCACTGCTGAGATCAGTGAGAAGCCCTGGGACGAACAGTGTCCCCTCCAGAAACCCAGGTGATCACTGAAAACACAGAATACATGAAATTAGAGCTTCAAAGATCTGTTTTTTAGTAGCCACAGTAAAGCATCTCCAAGCTTAATGGGAGAAGCTGCAAACAGGGGTGCACTGATGCTGTAATCTGGGGCACCTGAATCCCTTTGTCAAATGTCAGGTTTGGAAACAGCTTAAATTCAGGGAGTATTCCCATCGCCTGACTACCTCTGGTTTTCTTTAATAAATACTACATTATATATTTTTATATATATATAAAATAAATACAGATAGCCTTTTACAACTTTGTACCTGAAGTTTGCTACCAAGGACAAGAGAGAAGTAAATCGATTTGTATCGCAAAACACCTTTTGTTGCCGACCCAATAAACTAGAACTGCAAACAAAGTTAACATTTCAAATGGTGAGAGAAGAGCCAGCTGCTTCCCCTTCCCCCTTCTGGAGACATCTGTAGGCAGGACAGGCAGCAGGGAGATTTTAATCCATTAGAATCAACATGTATAAGACCAGAGCCCTGTCAGAGAGCTTGAATACTTCTCCAGCCTGCTGCACGGGCCAACACATTAAAGCACAGACTGTCCAAAAGACTTGGCTTTCACAGTAGCTAAGTACCACAACCTTTCTGCAGGCAGCCCTACCCCTACAACCAGATTAAAGGTTCCTTCTTAAAGGCTGCAAAACAGTGGAATGTTGTGTGTTGACCTCAAGAATCACTTCTTTGGCATGAAGTAGTGTGTTCTCCCCAGGCTGAAAAAGATCAGTGTCTTACAAAGCCGTGGCAAACTCCATCACCAATTAGTTTGCTGCCATCACCACATAAGCGTGACTCTAGTTCAGTAGATTTGAACAGGTTAGAGGAAAGAGAGCTCCTGCATTGCAAATGTGTGCCTCAAGAAATTAGTAGGCCCACCCGTCCTCAAAGTAATTTTTATCTGTTCTTTGTCTGGATTTCAGGGTTACCAAAAAATGCATTTGAAAGCTACAATTACTTAAAAAAAAAAAAAAAAAGACAGAAAAAAAGCGCCAAGTTTTGTTTGGGACATTTTGCTTGGCCATCCAGAGAACAGGAAACATCAAATACCACAAAGAATCTCAAAAAAACTCACATTATCCAGAACTAGTTCAAGAGCCATATCATAGCATAAAAACTGCAGGCTGGGAAACCTTCAGTCAAAGCATCTGAGCTGCGCTGTTCCATGTAAAAGCCAGATTCTGATTTTATTTTTACAAGGCTGTCCAGCTGCCCTGGCTTTCCCACATCTCTCTCAGAGATTCAGCTCAGCCAGCTTCCCCAGACCTCCCCCCATCACCATTCAGAGATTTGTGAACTGTGAGAAACAGATGTTCTCAAAGCATTTTGCTCCTACCCGAGCCCAAGAAAGACTAGAGAGGAGGAAAAAAAAAAAAATCTCATTCAAGCAAATATTTCTCCCCGCCCTATTGACCTACAGTCCCAGGGTGTTTCCTACAAGTAATGATAATATGTGTAACTGTATAAACTGTATCAACTACAGCCTTCCCTGCTCTTGCTTGGTGCTCGTTACCGGTTCCCCCGCCGCTGTCCCCCCGCCTGTCCCTGCCCTCCGCTGTCCCGGGACCGAGGGCACCGCTGTCCCTCCGCTTGCCCCTGCTCCCCGCCTGTGCCCTGCCGAGGACACCGCTGACCTCCCGGCCCCGCAGCAACCCCCCGGAACAAGCTCCCGCGGGCCCCACCGACCTTCGAAGGGGCAGCAGCAGCAGCAGTACTTCGCCAGGAGCCATCCTACACCGGAGCGGGCGGGATAGCCGCGCCTGCCCGCTTTCATGCTGCCTTCGGGCTGCTCATGGCAAGGAGCCACCGGCCGGCTTGGGAAAACCAACAAATCAAATAATAATAATAATAATAGGGGGAAAAAAAGCCTATTGAGGAACGGCCGTGATGGGCGGCCGAGCCGCTGGCGGCCGCGGCGCCGGAGCCGCTGTGCCCGAGCCCGGCGCGCTCCTCGGGGGCGGCGCCGCCAGCGAGGGCGGAGCTGCGGCCGGACGGGGCTCCCGCCGCTGTCTGGAAGGAAAAGGCAGCTTTTCGGAGAAAGAAATGAAGGAAGGCGGTATCTGCGCCCGGGCAGGCGGCATGCGAAGTCAGTAACGAGAAATAATAAAAAAAAATAAAAAATAAAAAAAAGCCCGGGAGGAAGTTTGGTAAAGACCCGATACGCTGTGGGAGGAGGGGTTCCTCCAAAGCCTTTAAAAGGCAAAACTTGTGTTGCTGCGGGTTTTTTAAACTTCACAACTTCTCTCCTCTGCTCCCCCACCCCCTTCCCCCAGTGCCATTCCTTAGCTTAAGCGTCTGACAGCTAAAACTCCTTACAACTAGCTGAAAATACTGTCCAGCTGTCTTGTGATCCCAAGGGCTCTGCCTGCTTCCTGCAGCAGTAGACCTGCCTAAAGCAGTGCAGTAGGAATGCCTACCCTTCTGACGCATGGATCGAGACATTTGAGATCCAGGAGCACAACTTGCTTTGGAAGGTGCCAGCTTGTTGTGTTGAGATTTCCCACCTAAAGCATAGAAAACTGGAGGTGCCAAAAACATCCTGAACCTTGCTGGAGGCAGCTGGTAGGAGAGGTCGGGCAGGATTCCAGAGCGACAGCATCATAGTTTTGCACTCTTACATCAAAACCTGAACAAACACAACAAGCTACTTTTCCCAGGTAGGAATAGGTATTGAGAGGGAAGAGCAGAGGGCAGATGTGCCATGCTTTAGGTCCCTGTGTGCCAGGGCTTCAGCCCGAGCAAGCATGGCTCTACTGATGCCACAGACCGGTCATCAAGACTAAGGCTTTTGGTAATGGCTCCTGTGCCACTCCTGTGGGGCCAAGGGCCATTTTTGGACAGGAAGGGAGGGTTGTGGCCACAGCAGAGTGTTCACAATCCCACCTTGGGTTGTGCCTATGTAGAGGGTGCTGTTGTCCAGGGGCAGGCCTGTACTGGCTGATTCCATGTAATGATCAGCTGGGATCATGCAGACCCTGGAGGCATCCGGGCAAAAGGACACCAGGACCTGGTGCCAGAAAAGGGCCAGAGCCCCTCCTTGAGAGACTCCCTCCACCACAGTGGAAAACAGAAAACTCCCCTTCACCTCTGGCTGCTCTGCAGGAACTGTTCTTCAACTACAGCCATACTGCAATGACTAACAACCTCACAACAAGGCTTAAACACACAAAATTTTCCTGCCAATGACCTTGAGCACCAAGGTATTTTCCAGTATATAAGAATGAAGGACACTGTAACTCTGTTTCCCTCTTGCTGTGTGTCCTGTCTTTCTTTGACTTGGGTCTTTGCCTATCTGGGAGCTGCAAGGGAATGTCTTGGGGGTGCACTCAGGGCTCTCGTGCCTGTAGCAGGGAGATAATATGTCGTACACAAAGCAGAAACCACAGCTGCAGCCAGAGAAGGAAAAGGTGGACAGGAAACCAGCTGGGACACCCTTGCCTTCAGCACCTCTTCCTTTCCCTGTTTGTCCCTGCCATGGCTCCCCTAGCAGCAGCTCTTCAAGGTGGCTATTTGGGCTACCAGAAGTGCCAGGCAGTAAGAAGGCATCAGCTTAGGGCCTGATTGATTCCGGAAACTTGTAGCAGGGCTATTCTGAGAAGGCAGATCCTTGCTTCTCTGCTTTCTACTTTGTACTGCATCTCTCTTTTCTAATCCACCCTCATACACTATGCCCACCTTTGGCCCTATGGGCTGGCTGCCTCCCACCTGATCTCAGCTTGATTTGGGCAAACAGAAAATGTGTAAGATGAACGCACTCTTTACTGGCATTTCACTGTTCATGTGGCATCTGCCCAGATGGGCAATGTGGGCTCTGAAGCAGGAGCAGTCCATATACAGCACCTGGTTCCCCAGAGTCCAGCTCTTGGTGGGTTTTAAAAGTCAGCTTAAGAAAATCTTTACGACTCTTATAAGAAACTAGGAAACATCCTAAGCGTCGCCTTTCAGCCCTAAATTTCCGCGACCCTCGGGAGAGCTGTCCACTGCGAGGAGCCTGGCGGCAGGGCGTGCTGGACCGACGGTCCCCGGCGCGGCGGTGGCGGGGCCGGCAGGGACACCCGGTGGCGGGGGCTGGCACGGCGCGGGGAGCGTGGGGCGGCGGGGACCGGGATGCTCCGAGACATCGGCCGAAAGCCAGAGAGCGGCGGAAAAACGCGGTGTGTGACGGCAGAGGCACTGCAATAAACCCCACTTGGGAACGAGGCTTGGCTAAATCAGCGAGTGGACATAGAGTCTGAGACCGAGAGGAGGGTTTGGAAGCAAGTTCATAGCTCTTATAATTGCAGCCAAACTTTAAAATATAATTAAGGTGCAATCTCAGCTCTGAGAAAACTCTATGCCTAATTAAAACATAATTGAAATAATTATTGGGGGGGAGGCAGGCTCCACCCCTCCCCAATCTACAGTTCCAGCAATGTTGTGAAGGTTATCTTTAAGAAGTTACTCTTTAAAAACCCATACATTTCTGCATACTCACTGATGAATTATACATGCAATAAATATTTCACAAAATGAGACTGAAAGCCACATTCTTAATAATCACAACACATCAATTCCTATAAAGCAAAGGGGGAGACGTGCTGTGGGCAGTGTAGCTCAGCTCCAGCCCCTGTTTCAGTCAGCAGCAGCAGCAGCACTATACTGCCAGTTGCACTGAGCCTTTAGCTTCAAGTAGGGAGCTTGGCCTTTGGGATGTAGAAGAGTTGCAGAGATTGGGAGGGGGTGGAAATCTGTACAGCCCACTTGCTCTAGTTGAGGGATGAGGAGATGCTTCTCTGGGACTAGAAGATTATCAGGCAGGATGCATGAGTGTGTGACTGTGGTCACGAATAACCTGGATGTCCCCCAGCAAAAAAAGCATCCATGCCCTTGCTCTAACTGATGCCTGAGCCAAAGAATGGAATCATAGAACAGTTTGCATTGGAAGGGACCCTAAAAATCATCTTGTTTCAGCCACTCTGCCATAAGGCAGGTACACCTTCCACTAGACCAGGTTGCTCAAAACCCCAGCCAATCTGGCCTTGAACACTTCCAGGAATGGGACAGCCACAACTTCTCTGGGCAATCTGTTCCAGTGACTCACCACCCTCACAGTAAAGAATTTCTTCCTAACATCTAATCCATATCTCTCCTCTTTTAGTTTAAAACCACTCCCCTTGTCTTATCACTATCTGCCCATGTAAAAAGGCACTCTCCATCTTTGTTATAAGCCCATTTTACTGAAAAGCTGAGTCACGGGAGTTCTTTGAGGAAACATCTCCTGTCATCATACTCTTAACACAGTAATTATCTGCAGTGGAGTGGACAAGAAAATATTAGGGCCCTGACTTACTGCATCTGAGGCTAAGGCAATTAGCAGTGTGCCTTGGCACCATGGGCCAAGAGCTGTCTTGCCCAAAGAATGCAATGGAAGGGAAGTCATCTCAGTCTAATGTCAGGATGACAAGGAAATCACTTCTGTCTGCTCCTAAATACACCCTTAGACAGTCGCCAGGCATAGGAGTTCCTTTCATACGAAATCTAAGAAAGCCTGTAAAAAATTACTTTTGTTGTAGAGGGGAAATAAGTTCTCACTTTTTGACCCAGCCTTTCTGTGCAAATTTTGGGGTGAAAGATGGAACACAATTTTTTTTTCACTGCCTCCAGTGCTCCCTCATACCTGCAACAGCTATTTCATTTTCTAGGTTCTTAGGCTCTCAGACCTAACTGAAGGAAACACATGACAGAGCAACTAGGGGATGTAAACTGGCATGGCTTCATTTTGGGTCAACACAAATGCCTGGCCCAGACTGCCTTGGAGGTCTGTAATGAGGAACAGCAGCGACAATATTTCTCCCATAATAACAGGTGCTGTTTCCTTCCCCCCATCACATATACAGGGAGATGAATAATGTAATAGCTGTCAGGAGCATCTGTTCATTACTTATGCAAGTCAATCCTACATTGTGCTTTAGGGTGTAAAGTGATCTGTGCAGAAAATCCATCCCTCTGGGCACCATTATGATAGAGTAAGATGTATTATGGCTGATTTATTTTTTTAATCCAGTGAAACTTAAGTATTAGCTACTCATTTCTTAGGAAAGAATTGGAAACCAACTATCCAACAGAAATAACTCATGGATGGCAAAAGGAAGATGGATTTTTACAGTTTTAAAGAGATTTAAATATGCGATGTGACTTGCAGAGTCATATTCAGATAGTACAAGGAAAGGCATGAAATTTAAACTTTGTTGATAGGGAGAGCTAGGTACCTCTGCAGAGCAATTTAGACAGTGCAGAGAGAACAGTAAACGTGGACATTCTCACAGACTGAGAACTAGTCAGGGAGAAAATAGTCCTTACCAGAAGTAAGGACTTAACAGAACTTGCTTTCAGATTATGGTCTTGTGTCAGTTCATTGAGAAATCAAGAGGTACACAGCAACTTCAGGAGCCCAGTAGATGCTACCTCACTGGTTTCATTACTCATTCTCTCACTTGCTTTCTGGGTGACTTTAGGGGAAAAAATTACCATTTCATGCCTCAATTTTCCTATGTGCAATAAAAGGATATTAGCATTTCACATTCCCTTTAAAGTGGTCTGAAACAGAGATGAGACATCTCAAACTGAACAACAAGAAGAGTTGTTATTGTTAGATGGATCTTGAAATGAGAGTGGCAAAATATGGCTCTGATGTTATTGGCCTTTAGAGTCAGTGACTGTGATCAATATGTCTTGCCTGCAAATGCTACTTGGAAAACCAGGTAAATCTGAACAACTGGAGGGAAAGCAGATTGGCAGAGTGAAGCAGTCCTTGCTCAACCAGCACATTTCAGTACATTATTCTTGGCTCTGGCTCCAGCTATTTTCAACAGCACTAAACATTCATTAGATTAAATCAAATGAACCACATTCTTTAAAAATAGCCAGAGCCTTGTCGTGCCAATTGGAAAAAACAACAACTTTATTGGGTACTAAAAGAGATAAAATAAATTAAAAATAAATAAATAAATGGAGTCATATTCCTTCCTGGCTCAAGAGAGTACAACTCCAAGGAGAGATTTTTGGCTCCTCAGTTCAGCACAGTGGTAGGTAAAAAAAGAACATTCTCAACTAGCTAAACCAAACAAATTAAGAAGAAATATAGACAGTCCAGCACAACCTCCATGCTGCACTGCAATGCAGGCATATGTTCAGCAAATGTTAGAATATATCATTCCTGATCCCTCTGCTGTAGATGTCAGCACGGGATGGATTTACGGCAACTCAGCAGAGTTACCATGACCTCATAACATCCTGGCACACCAACTCCACTGTAGAGCCTTAAAAGCCATAGCCAGACCCGTCTGCTCTGCTGTGATGGACCTCACCTTTACAGACTGCTCAGCCCACCGCTCCCAGACATCAGAAGCCCCCTACTGACACCAGCCTAACCTTCTTTCCTAATTTACAACCCATCTTTTCTCTTTCTCAGCTTCCTATAAAGAAGGATCTATGGAAGAAGAGAAGTTGCTTGGAGACTTATCCCCAAAAATAACTTAAAAAGTTCATCAAGTAAAGGTGGATGGCCGTAGAGCAGACCACAGAATGAGATACATATACTTGCTTTCATGTCATTCAGTTTGTTTCAAGGCAATTTAGAGTTGCCCCAGAAAGATTCAGCTAGGTATAATCTAGAATAGTTTCACCCACTCTCAGGAGCAGAACACACCTGCAGAACACATGTGCCCCTTCAATCTCCAGCCTAACTTTGCCTCTCAGAGATCTCAGAACAGATTCCTACATTGTCCAATTCCTCTGGTTTCCTGGGCACAGGACCAGTTCCGCTATATATACAGCTTCTTCCTAAGCAGTAACCATTTGCTGGCAGTGAGTTGCTTAAAAAAACAGTTACAAGCTGATGTAAAGTACAGCCCTGCTACCATCCTCCAAGATCTCAGGGTAGGTTCAGCTGCTCCTGGACTGGCTCTACTGCTTCAGCAAGGTCTTGTGTGAGCAGAGAGGACTTTTCTGACCGACCAGCAGTACCACCAGATCAGTTATGCTCACATGAGGCTGTAGCAAAGAGCTTCATCTCACAAACTAGTTTAACCTACGAGGTCCAGTAAGTGAAACCATGTACCACATTACGTTAGTATGGTATCGATTGGTTGCTGGGGAGGTATGCTGGAGGGTGGGCACATCCTGAACAAGCTACTGGTCAGAATATAAAAACCCCAACCCTTCAGCAGAAAAGAGTGAAATAAAAAATTAAAGCAGGTTGTGTGTTTGTTTCCTGAAGCACTTATCTCCATTAGAACACAGACATATCTTTGGGAGTTACAGCAATACCCAATGACAGAAGACAAGAAGCACTAAAGAACTGCCTTTTGGACATGCTTTGGCTCCTGTCTTACTGTTTTGGGTCTCAGTGGGGAAATCATAAGCCTATCTCAGCCCATCATGGTCTGCTTTCCAAGACAAACAGGAGCCTCACCCACTTGTGCTTGATAAAGGTGAGTTGTTGTTTTAGCAACTACAAACTAATAGTGTAACAAAAGTATTCCTGGTCTGCCTGTCTCAACTTGCCTGAGGTTGTTCTATTGGGATAGTAGAAGCCACAGCTGATTTTTTCTTTCAATGGTATTTCTCCTTCCTTAGAGGAAGTTGTTACATGTTTTATTTTACCTGTTTGTTTGTTTGTTTAATGAAAGAGTATTCAGACTGTTTTCCTGAGATGTTCTGCAGCAAATTGCAAATTCTATTCATCACCTTTCCTCCACCCAGTACCCAACACAATTATGGTTCAAGGCAAGTTAAAAGAAAAATTTAAAAACTGGCACGCACCGTTTGCTAGTTAGAGAGAAAATTTTCTGTCTTTTGCCAATCTGGAGGAATTGGTCTGGAATTAAAATAAAATTCAATGTCGATATTGTAAAAGATTTTATTTATTCAGGCCAAATTACTGCATTCACTGTATTTTCCACTTCCTTTTTATTCTAGGGTAAAAAGAAAACAGAGGATTTCTTACCATTCAAATGTTTAGGATGGCAAAGCTTTCTGATTTACAATACCAGATCTAAGACAAGCATAAAAGAACCTGTAAAGCTGTTATTGAAACTTATGGTGGGTGTAAATAACAAGGGCACACATAACAGGCAGCCTGCTGTGAGGAGAATCGGGGGGGAAAAAAAGTAGTTTTAAAGCTATTTTTATCAGCTGGTGGAATGACTGGCTAGAAAACAACCCTTCTGCTTTTCTCAGTGTGGAGAACCTCTGCCTGCTTCCTTTCTTTGGTGTCCACACACTAGCACAGAAATGGCATTTTGAGGATGTTAGCTTTCTGAGAAGCAGGATTTCTGCTGATGTCCTGCCAGAAATGCTGCTCCTGGGAATGCCAGTGTGATTGCTGGTCTGGCACCAAATACTCTAGAAATCCCCCTTCTGCTTGGTACCATCAGGAATCGCCAAAAGCTGGATTTCTACACACTGGCATTTCCAGTCACCACAGGACAGAAAAACCTCTTGTCTGTCTGTGAGAGGAACAAGTACATGATGTCACGGAGTACTTTTTAATACCTATGTTCAGGCAAAACCCTGGTATGTAACAGCTCCACATTACATGATAGTTCCATGAGCACTTTGAGCTGTCAAGAGCCAACAGCCCTGCCAAAACCCTTTGTTGCCTTTTCTGTCTCTCCAGGTGCCTGCTCCTTCCTGCCGCTTCCCCTGTGCCAACAGAAATGTTTGTGCAGCCTCACAGTGAATCTGACCCACAAATGGGTCCAGGTTAAAATTAACCTAGGGTGGAGAAAAAAAAAAAAAAAGAGTTTCTTTTAGCCCAGGTTGGTTCCTTGGTCTGCCTTGGTTCTCCTGTCAGTATTGTTCAGATTTCATGGCAAAAGCTTCGAGCTACATCACCTGTACTGCTGTGCTCTCTCCTGGCCTCAGTGATCCCACTCACTGTGGTAGATTCTGGCTTCTCAAGTAGGCAGAGGATACATACCTCCACATGTGAGACAAAACAGGCACTTCCATCTGGCTGACTATCTTTGGCTCAGCAGAGAGGGAGAGGCACCAGCCCTCAGTGCTGCTGAGTGCAGTCCCAACTCTGTCGTGCCTGAAAGTCCTGTTTTATGATGGCAATCAGAAGCTGATGGGAGTGGAATGTTCATTTTTGCATATTTACGTGCAGAAAGGCACATCTTTGGAATAATAAAGAAAGGCTGCAGCAGATTGAACATTGCAGAGTGTGTATAAATCCCAGGTGAAGGCTGTGTACCAGCAGTTATCCTGTGGAGCAGCACTGTGTATGCACAGCACAACCACAGCAGATCTGTCTGAACAGATGTGCAGTGACCATGAAGACTACAGAGTGTAAAGCCTGAACTACCTTGCCTGGCCACCCGTGCACAAAGCTTTTTTTCACTAAGGTTTTTCACAGGTCAAATTGGCCTGTCTCTGCAGCAAGAGCACCCTGATTCCTTCACACTGCATGAAAACTAATTTGGCTTCGGCAGACAGTGAGAGGAAAATTGTTCTTATTTCACTGAGTAAGAGTCCTGCTGAGTTAATAAATTCTTCAGTGCTTTTCTGAAGAATGCCATTTGGTTTTTACAGCCAGAACCTGTTCTCTAGTACCTAAATGCAATTGCCATAGATTTCCAAGGAAACTGAGTATATATTCCTTGGCAAAATAGAGTTATTACCTTAAAATCCTGAAGATACCTGACATCTACAGAGAAACTAAAGAACTGGGTACAGTCTGAAAGGAGTAAAACTCAAACGTATGAAGACCTAAAAATACTTGTTAGAAGTGTGTCTTGAGTTCAAAGATTTCAGTGTTCCTCCCTAGTGTAGAAAATAGAAAAATGTCCTTGAAACATGAACACTGGGTGCTACTTTAGAACTTGTAATCTTTTTGGCTTCCAAAAGGACAATAAAAACCCTGTAGTTTGGCATCAGGCAGCTTAATGTTATTGGTGAAAAAAATGGAGTGTTCACTCCATGAAAACAGAAGCCACCAACACTCATGAACTGCAAATTGTCTTGATTAAGAGAAGTCAGTGGTGCTTTATTACATGAAGTGTATGATTGTTGCTTCTGTTGGAAGGCACACCTTAAGTGAGGGCTGGAGGCCATCCCAATCTTTCCTGCAATATGCAAGAAATTATCTCTATTTTTATGTTGTGTAAAATTTAATTTGTATTTTGCAAACTTTGGAAAGAAAAAATAAAAATACTTATTTCACTGCTTTTCAATTCGGCAGAATCAATAACTGTTCAGTGTATTTATGAAGAATACATGATACATATGTAAAATAGCACCTTTTAATAAATGCCTAGGACATCCAAGAATAAGAATGGTTTAATCTCTGTTATCCTGTTCTGAACTGTGAGAGACTGATTTAAACAGATTTAAAGAAAATGTAGTTAAATATGGACTTTGCCTTAAGGAAAAGAAAAATAAAATTCTAGAGCTAAAGGCAACATTTTAAGGAAGAGATAATATCCTTTATAAGACCAGTTAATATGAATGGAAAAAGATACACTGATATTTATATAAATGACTTCCCGCTCTAGACTTTTAGACCATCATAGTGACAAGAACATTAACTCCACTTTCTAAAACTTGGGATTAATCTGAACTAAGCAAAGTTGACATTGTTTCAGGTGCTTCTGCAAAATATGTAACCTGGGAACAAGTGCTCTGACAAAATGCTCGTGTAAACGACAGGAAAATCAGGCTTCTCATGTCAGGATCAATATATCAAATCTGTGCAGGGGGCTGAAGCAGATACATAGAAACATAATTTCTATTACTGGAAATACCTCATTTAATTCACATGTGCTTTGCTTCGCAGTTTGCCTGGCTCCAGCTCATACCAGTCAGGAAAATGGGGTTTTTAGCAGAAGTAGTTCACTTCAAAACATGCTCATAAAATATTTGTTTAAGATTAGCAACGGAAGGACCAGCCCAGCAGTATACAGGCGTTGCAGGGTGCGAACACCATGTTTAGGATTAGTCCCTTTAACTGTCTGGAAGCTAAAAGAGTGGGGAGGCAGTATTTTGGGTAAGCCAAAATCATCAGTACTTGCAATTCTTGCAAGTAGCAGTTATAGGTTCAATCTTTGAGTTGGTGCTGTTAAAAAGTACATCTACAATTTAAGTTAGTAGGGATGTCAGGCATGAACCCAGAACCAGCAGTTTGTTTTTGCTTCATGCTTAAATTTTAAACATTTCAGGGAAAAGGATCAGGCAGTAAGTTAAAGAATATTGAGCAAGGCAGAAAACCATGAGGTAATAATGAACAGTGGTGCACTAAGGCTGGTTACACAGCAAAAAGCAGATTCTACTCTTCACCCCACAGTCCTAGATGGATTATGGTTCAATGTCCATCTGTGAAAATGCTAAATTTAGTCTGGCCTCAGAGGAAACACAAGACGCAAGTCCTGCACATGCTCTCGTTGATCTTTGAGGATGACCTTCCTGTTAACTTGATGGGCCAAGCGCTACAGAACAACCTCCCCCCTTCCCACCACACTACATGTATTTCAAGACACACAACTAAATACAGAGGAAATAAATTTCACTCGAGGAGCTATTTTTATACCCTTCCTCCAGGCTGCTTGTTTTTCGCCAGCATGGTGGAGGCATGGAGATGTTATGGCTGCTGGCTTTAGGTCAGAGCTCGTATAAAACCTCATGGTACAAAATAAACTCTCTATGCTGCCTGTTTGCTCTGGTGTCTGCGCTGCACTGAGGCACCACAGCTTCAAGGAGAAGAAACAGGAGGCATCTGTAAGGTTCCTATGCACTTAACAAAAAGAATATTCAGACCATTTTCAGTAGGTGTCTCCCCTGGATAACTCAGCAGCGCGCTTTGGATAATGCCTGACCTGCTCTCTTGAATCTCATTACCACAGCAGGAGCCCAGGTCCTTTCTCAGTACAACAACCACTGCTCAGACTCTGTGTGCAGCATTTGTGGAGTCCCTTCAAAGGCCTCTCACTCTGCTCTGATCCTGCTCACACAAGGGAAGACTGAGCTCTGCCATTTTGTGAACAGAGGTGCTGGGATCACTGGAGTGCTGGGGACTGGCTTGGAGTCCTTTATATGGAAGATGCTTCTAGTCTTCCCTAGGCCACATGAGATGCTTCACAGTCCACATTACCCAAGAGACTCTCTCACTTAATTAATTGAAAGGATAGTATTTACTCAGTAGAACTGTCTTGGGCCTTTGTGATGTCCCAACAGCTGGGACATCAATAAGCGAGCTAAACAAATTAAAGACTCCTTTTCCACCATATCTTTGAAGGACCAATGCAGCCTTGTTTGTCCAGGTATGTACAGCTAAAGTGCTCTCAGACTGTCCCGTCTCAGATGGCCTGTGAGGTCAGGAGAGGGCTGTGGCCACCCACTCACCCTTCACCTAAGCAGCCAAGTCCCAGCAACTGGGACCAACTGGGACCTTCCCTTTGTGAGGTGGAGCTGAAGAGGGAGGAGCTGTTCTGCAGAACAGCAAGAGGGACATACCTGGGTTGGGTTAACCTGGCCCTGGAAAGCATGGGCTGTGTGAGGAACTGCAGTCCTGAGCCTGACACAGAGGGGGACTCAGCACAAGTGGTTCTTTTCTTTCCTGTGGGGAAGCATGAAAATGCCTTCCAAAGAAACATCAAAGAGTTGGGAGAATGTATGGCTATGTTTTGGCAACTCAGTTCTTCTCTGTCTTACCTTAAAATGCTTAGCTATGTCTACCTGAGTATTATTCTCAATACCTCAGACGGACAGAAATAAGGCAAGAGCAAAAAAAGCAAGAGAGGAAACAGGTCCAGAGAGGCCATAAATGAAAGCCTCTTTGGAGCTGAGATTCATCATCCCCTGCCCTCAGTATCACTACTGAGTTTCTCTAGTTTCTCTCCAGTTTCTTGGCCAGACCAAGTGCTGAACCCTTTGGTGAGCTCAGCGTGCCACAGCATTTCAAATTCCCTCCAGTTGTTTTTTTGTTTTGTTTTGTTTTTTTTCCAGTGATAAAACCAGCACAGACACTGTACATTGAATTTTGGGATTAAGCTGACAGGGGACTAGGTGGATAAATTTTACCCCCTGTCAGAAGGGGAAGCAAAGGCAAAGTAAACAAGAAAATTTGCAGGCCTTCTCTCTTTTAAACAAAGACTCCTGTGTTTAAAATAATAAAAATCCACTGTACAAAAGCAAAGCAACTTCCCCCAAAATAGCCTTTCCTGTTTTATCAAAGCATTCATCAAAATTGTACTTCTCCACAAAAATAAAGTCCCAGGTAGAGCACTGGAGGCCTTTTGCTTTGAGTAGATAACAAAGCAGCTGAACCAATAAGCATAATTTATATTACTGGTACCTGGTGTGTCCTAAACAAGTCCACTTGGCTGAATGTAGGTGTTAATATCTAGTGATGCCATACTGAAAATAAGAAAAAATCATGAAACAGAAATACCACATCAGAGAAATAGGGCTGTTCACAAGCCATGAGAGCATGGCTCCAACAGCCCGCCTACAATCTGGGTCCACATTTCCCATGCTTGGTCAGGCTGTGCCCAGCTTACTTAGTCACTCAGGTAGTGCTTGGACTGACACTGCCTCTTAGGGCTGACTAGGCAAGGATTTGTCAGTATAGTTTTGTTTTCCTGATGTGCCCAACAGGTAAAATCTCTGGTAGAGCTACAGGAATAGTGACACGAATTGCCCTACGCAGGTATGACTCATCCTCTCCAGAGCCAAGCCTTGACTTGGCCTACCCCTTAGATACAATAAAAATCAGATCTCATCACCCGAATTGCCAACTCTTGCTAAATATTTGTTCATCTTTTATTATTGTGGAGATAATAGAGTCCAGGAGGAGGTATAAACATGGATAACTCCAAGCATGGACACTTTATGGCTGTCTGAGTTCTTCTCCAGAGGGACTTTGAAGAAGGAGAAAGCACAGAGGTCTGGGATCAAAATATACCAGGAGGTCGGGGAGTGAGGCATCATCGGCTCTCCAGCTCTGGGGCAGACATCACCCACTGAGGTAGAAAACAGCGATATGGTGGGGAGAAACTGTGAAGGGCCATGAAAATGAAGATAGATGGACGTTGTTTGAAGAGAGAGAGGAGGGAGACACAGTAGAGAAAAAAAAGGAAAAAGGTGACCTGACTGAAATAGCAAAGTGGTTTGAGTCCTTTTTGTCTTTCTTTCCCCATTCCTTTCACAACTGCACAGAGCCACAGTTGTACACTGAGGCAGAGCAGTAGTCCTGAGCTGGGCTATGGCACATCTTGGTGCCAGCCCACAGAGAGCTGCCATGTCATACCATGCTGGTTGACAGGCTTGTTTCCAACTGCTCTATCATAATTGAAAAGGAGTGAAAAAACACAGCAAAAACTTTCCTGATGTGATTTTTCTATGTAAGCCATGTCCTGAACTTGCAACAAGGAGGCACCAAATGCCAGCAGAAGGGCTCCACATGACCTGTCTTGAAAAACAGCCTATACTATGAAATTTTGACTCTGAACATCCTCTTTGGAGCAGTGATAGGAACAGAGGTGAGGATTTGTTTTTTAATTTAAATATTGCGTATTTATATTGACAATGGGAGCCTGAACATTGTTTGTTTAATAGAAACCCCACGACCTGTTTATGTACCAGTTAAATCAACTGTGTTACCTAATGAAATATTTCCTTTAGTTCAGAGCCTGGCAAACATTTCAATCAACTGCTCTTCATTAGGAATTTCGAAAACAAAAGCAATTTCTCAGCCTCTACAAGGACAAATGAAGGTTTAACGCAGCACACTAAAACTTCTGAATCATCCTCACACAGCTCCCCTGGGACATCAGGAATCATTACCATGGAATATGTTTGCAACAGAGATTGTTTAAAACTCAACAGAGAAAATGCGTGAGCCAATGCAGGTCGCAATTTAATACTCAACAGGAACAGGGATACAATAAGAGCAACCTAGATTCTTTTCCCGCACTAAAATCCAAGATGTTCTTAAAAAGAGACGTGAGAAGAAACAATAATGCTTTTCCCTACAAAGATGCTTCTTCTGAGACCAGTAACTGAAGGAAAGAGACTTTAAAATGCAACAAGAGCGGGATTAGCCTGACCAGCTTTGCACACTAATGCATTAAACGATCTGGTCTTTCCCACAAGGAGAAGTTACAAAGCTGCAAGTCTCAGTGTGACCTCTTTTTCATTGATACCACCCTTCTCACCAGATTAAATCCTTATTCTGCTTCCCTCTGTCACAGCCCAGCCTGCCATCGCACCTACCACCCACAGGCTCTCTCTGGGTGTAGGATCGGGTAGGAGACCCCCCAAACACAGAAGCTGTGACCTGCACAGCACTGAAACTCCTGACCTTCCTGCCCAAAGTCTGGTGCTCTCCCAGCTGATGGACCAGGCCAAAGTGACCCATCTGGGAACTGCAGGCAAGATGCTCACCCTGCTAACATACGCCCTGCAAGATCTGTGTTCCCTCTTCAGTTGAAAGAGATCCAACTATTTTCCTGTTTGCTCTGTTACAAGGACCCACCACTGCCACCACAGCCCTGCTGTTAGGTGGCCGTCTGCCTGCACAGCAAGATGTTTGCATAGCATCTTAAAAAAATATATTCCTTGTCTCCTCCAGAGATATGCACCAGACACAAGTATCCTGTGGGCAGGATGTGGTTCAGGGCCCTGAATGAGACCCTCCTTTCACCTATCATCAATATAAAACAAGTGGCATGAAACCTAATCTTTTTTTAAACGTTTTCTTTTTCTTTTTGTGATGGAGGTTGTTTAAAATTACGGCAAGAACTAACCTTTGTTTCTCTTTTAAATACTCTGTGTATTTGATGTTACAAGAAAAATGCTGTGTAAGGGGTCATAAGACAAAGACGTTTATGATCAAGATTTCATCTAATAGTTTCATGGGCCAAATTCAAATTTGGAATCACTCAAAGTTAACAGGTTGACACCAGGAATATGCCTGTGGCAATATGCTTATTGAATATCGGCTAGGTCATTACACTTCTTTCTATCCAAGTGGATTGCTCTCTTAATTTGAAATGTATAGCTTAATACCTTAGATCTCAATATTAGGGTAAAAGAGAAATAAAAGAAATAAAAGCCACAGCTTTACTGTAATTATCCATGTGAGATAGTTCAAACAGAGCTTTATTCCTGGTCTTTTTCCTTCCTAGGAATACTAGTCAGAAAAAAAAAACACATCCTGCAAATTCTGGAGTATAGTAACAGAGACTGCAGAGATCCTTTTACTCAATCATCTGTAAATCACTTGCAAAAGCTTAATTCCAGAAATCTGTTTGCCTTTTTATAGAGGGTCATTGCAAACACTGTCACAACATCGGAAAGGAAGGACAGGCAGGAGGATACTCGTGTGTTAAGCTGAAAAAATCAAATGTGTATCCTCCAAAGGAACACAGACCGGAGTCAGACGGAAGGCTGGCAGACCAGTCCTTACAGTCTCTGCACTTTTACTGATCAACAAGAGAGACCTGTACAGATATTTCATTACAAAAGGTAGGAAGTGTTCTCTTCTAGGTTTGTTCTGTTATGTTCACACCACCTTTTTCCTTTTGCAATATTTTATGTTCATTCACCACCTATTTTCAAAGGAGGTGTAAAAGAGTAAGGAAGAGCCAGAGCACAAGTTCAGTTGTGAAGTTTGGTTTTGCATTTCCAGTGGCTTTCAGTTAGACTGTTTAAAAAAGCTTGATGAGGACTTGCACTGATGCCTTACAAAATGTCCTGGTGATCCCATCGAATCTGTCAAGCCTTCATCTGTTCAGATGTTGGCTGACATATTAATTTCTTTACTCTTTCACTTTAAGGACAGTAGGTAACTCCTCTAAGCCACGATTTACATTTACACTCCACAATAAGTTATAATAGGACAAAACAGAGTAATTTGCCATTTCCCTCTATGCAGATGTAACTGTGTTTTGATACTTGGCAAAACTCTGCATGTTTCTAAAATAGATGGCAATTCTATTATTAGAAATGTTAAGTTTTGAGTGTAGGTACTTTTTGTTCTTGAAATTACGGTGCTTGTAAAGGCAAAGAATTATATGTCCTGGTACTTGCAAGCAAAATGCAGCTGTTAACCTGTTTTTCTGCAACTGTGTATGTTTACATACTTGAAGCAGACCGGGAACACCATTAATGTTGATGTAAGATGTGCCAGCCTTTGTTCTGAGAAAGGCCAGAAATTTTGCAAGCCTGGACCAAGGAATTCTGTATCCAACCTGTGCCTAAAGCTCCTGGAAGCAGAGAAGGGCACAGTTCTGAATAGGCAGAAGCCCTTTATCATGCTAATCTTTCCAGCACCTCCTAAGATCAGCAGGCTCTTTCAGCAGCTACTGCATTTTCCCCTTTAAACTTACCCCTCTTTCTTTATTCCCAGCATCTGTTCATTCAGTTTAAACAATTTCCTGTTTTCCTAATAGAGGGAGAACTGATTAGACACAGAGCCTATTTGCTGTACTCTAGCCAAAATAGTGGATAGGGTGGTTATTTTTACTATTTCTAGTTGCACTTCTGGAGATCCCATTAATACTGAGGCTCCCTGATCCAGCTTTGGTATGTGCAGGAAGAAAACTGAGGCCAAGGGGGAAAAATACATGGCTGGAGCCAGCCGGCCCCAGACTCACTTGGCACCTGTTTAGAGATGCTGGGCCAAAAGCCAGCTCCAACCTGGAAGCTGTGGCAGCATTTTTGGTGAGGGAACCTGCTCACAGGCAGGCAAAACATGCTAGCAAAGGCTCAGTGCTCTGCTGACACAGCCTGGTGGCTTCCAGGCATCTGGAAGTCGGCTCTGGCCCTCCAGCTGCACCCAGCACTGTGCCTGTCCTGCCATACCTGCGGTGCAATTGTGCCCCGCAGCTCGTGCAATCATGCCAAAAGCAGAGTTCCCATGTCCCCTGGCAGCCTCCAGTCCCTGCACCACCCTGTCTCCATCCTCAGGATTTCCTGCCTCCCTTTCCACAGCCTACTCTTGCAATTTTTAGATATATTTCATATAAGCAAAAGCTCTACAACCTGGTGGACTCAAATAAGTTTGAGTGGTGTCACTCAGTGAAGTGTCCTTCAGCAGAGGACACAAGCCCAACTGCTGAACCATGCACCCAGCAGACACGTTCCTGGCTTCCTGTGAATCATGCCAGGCAGTGACTGCTCGTACACAGGTCAGGCTGACTCTCAGCTTTACTTTTCTGTTTATTCCCAGATTTAATTTGCATGTAAGCAACTGCAGCACTTCTCAGTGGAGAGCTGAGGACCAGGACAGGCTCCTGTGGCAGCAGCAGCAGGGTAGGGCTCCAGGCGTGGGGCAGGGAGGAGAGGTGGCAACAGGCTGAAGAAGTGTGTGAGCAGTTTGCAGTTCACAGCACAAACAGAGCTGACAGCTGAGGGGATCGAGTGTGAGAGGAGAAGCTGAGCTGTCCTCCCCCGGGTTTGGTTCAGATGCCTCTTTAAGGGAAACTCTGATAGCAGACCCTGGCCCTACAGTGCTGCTCTGTCCTGGGCATGTGTCCCACTCCCAGCCTCCGCAGTGGGAGGGCAGGCAGGGAACGAGGACAGACTACAGCTCAGTTTCAGTGTTTTCTCTCCAAACAAACAAAACCACCAAGCTTAACTTGCTCAAGCAACAGTGATTCCAATTCTATTTCTCTTAATGCAGAGGGGGAAAAAAACTTAAAAAGCCAGTTCAGGTTGCAGGCTTCAAGTTGGGGTGATAGGAGCCTTTCCTACCTGGACCTTCCTTGCGTTGTGCATGGCCAGAAGTGGGGCCACAGCCCAAAGGAGACCTGCTCTGGCCACACTGAGCTGAACCAGTTCTGGTCTATCAGTCTGGAGCGTCTCCTAAGCCTGGTTGCATGGATGCTATGTGTGGGACACACATTGCTCAGAACAGAACATCAACTAAAGAGGCCACAGACATCACAGAGACGAACAATATTTCACCATTCATTGCGGGTGAAGCCCAAGCTCTCAGGATAATACCAGGGACATGTTTTGTTCCACCCTTATTGTATTATTTCCCCATTTTGCTGTGCCTTTAGACACAATGTCTCCAGTTCAAAAGGCAGTAGCGTGTACCAGTAGTCACTGGTGGCCTCTTTGCAATTACAGACAGGCAGTAGGGTTATACCAAAAGAACATGAACCAGTGTGCACTGTGGCACTCATAAAATAACATATCCACAATTTGGGGCACCCTGGGTATATATACAGCATGACTTCCCCTCCCTTTAGGCCATTAGGCACTGAAACAGTCCCTTTGTTGTTTAAAGGTCTTATTTTTATCCACATTTTCAAGACAATAATGATTACCACATAGCAGAAGACGCACACGTACAAACATTGATTCATGGACACGGAGTCGGGCTTGTGCTGTGCCCATTCACAGAGATCTGGGAACAAAACTCACCAATGACTGAACAGCCTTTTACCCACACTGACTGCAGGAGCAGCCCAAGCAGCTTTGCACTTACATGATACAAAAGGGAAAATCCAAAACAGTCTCAAACCTGTCAGAGTGTTGCCTACCTTTTCCTGAAGGGAAGAAGCAATCCATCTCCACACTGCTGCGGGAATGGGAAATGCAGAGAGCGCTGCTGGGGACCAGACCCTCCTGAGGTGGGCTCCGCTCCGTGGTCCGGACCAAACACCAGCCTGGCCTTTCACTCGGCCTCTCCAGCAGCTCCACTGTCTGCCCCACCTGAATGCTCAGCTCGCTGCTGTGGCCTGCTGTGAAGTCCTGGAGCACCACAGTTAGTTCACACCCTCCAGACAACTGCCCAGGGTCAACAGAAAAAAAGAAAAAAAAAAAAAAAAAAAAGGAAAGGAATAGACGTTAGAGGAGGTAGGATGAAAGCAGTCATCTTTGCATCATATTTACACTGGCAAAGACAGGATTTGTCTTCCTTAGAAGCCAAGTTAATAATTTCTTTTGTCAATGTTCAACGTGTTGTGGCCCTGGTTTCCTTTACTTCTTATTGATTTTGCTGGGCTGAAGTGAGACACCACAGCTACCCATCCGCTAACCTTTTGAATGCTAGCTGTGGGGGAATTTTTGAGCTGTGAATTTTTCTAGCTGTGAGTGTCCATCAGAAACCCTGGGGTTTTTTTTGTTGCTTTAGTTTCTGGGATGACTTTCTAGAAAGGCAGTAGCCCAGGCTGCCTCAGTGCTATGCCTCATGGCAAGACAAATTCCAGCTTGCCCCTTTACAGCTTGACCCAGACACATTCCCACATGCCACCAGTGCCGTGAGGAAACAGCTTCTCTTTTCTTGCAAAACAAGAAACATACCCTCATCTCCCCAGTCTTGCTCTAGGGACCTCTTGGGAGACTAGGAAATCCTGATGGGACAGATCAGAAAAGCTCCTCTCATGCTCCCTGACGGAACCCAGAGGTGTAAATATATAAACACGGAGTGATTGATTATATGCTGACTTCCAGGATTTGTACCTAAGAATAAATGTATCATCTTACTTCCGTACTGAGCACTGGCAACCTGATGCTTTCCTTCAGGCTCACACCCTGTGACTCTGGATGAACAATTCTGGTCTCTGTGTAATCACAGTCTCTCTATAACCAGCGGATATATCAGCACTTGTGCATACAGCAGAGCAAAACAGAAGAAGGGATTGCACAAGCTTGTTTTTAACAAAACTTGGGTTTTTTACAGATTTGGATCTCAGAGTTGGATTCTTGTGTGTCTAAAAAGGTGTGAGAACAAATCTAAGTTTTTCTGGCATGAGGAATCTTTCTTAATGCTCCTCTGCAATGTGGACTTCTTGCTGTCTGCCCGTTGTTAGGGGCCCTCCTTCTTTGTCCTACATGCTGCCTACTGCCCTGAAGTATCCATAAATCTTTGCGGACCTTATTCCCATGTCAAATTTGATAGAAGTTTTGATGGAAATTAGTTCACTGATCCAAAAGCTATTAGGATGAGAACAGTAAACAAGCTGATTCAAAACAGAATAATACCATAAACCTAATTTTCTTAGGATATTAAACTAAAACAAAGGACAATATACAATGTTTTTAAAGGAACAACTTATCAATCTAACTGAACTGGAATAAATCTTGTAAGATGCTGAGTAATTGCAAAATCAGTGAAAAGTGGGGTCTGCTTATCAGCTTGAATGGGGGAACCCTTGAGGAGATCACATTCATCTATACAGACTTTATTCTTCAGCTGGTACAATCTCAAAATCCCTTATCTTAGCCCAAGCAGCCCCAAATACACACTCCCATGGGAACAGCCTGTCTCCCCACTCAGTGGCGTAGGGGTTTGTGTGTCCAATGCAGGTGTGAGAGAAATCCCACTCACAGGGGTGATATTCACAATTACAGAAAGGGGTCAGTGGACAAGGACTGGTTCTCACCTGTCCTGTGTCTCTGCCGTAGACGAAATGCTAGATTTGGGGAAGAAGAAGGAAATATTTCTCTGAAAGATTATTTGTAAATAAATAGAAAAAACCAAACAAAACAAACCCACAGCAGCTGTTTGAGGCCATTCAGACAAAGTGCTGGCATTAATCCTGACAGAAAGAGCTCAGCGGTTTGATGAAAGCACGCAAGAGATCATTTTATCACCTATTTGGGCAGTTTATCAGCAAACCCACCTCTTGTCACACTGACATAACCTCCCCATAATGGAATACAGACATTCACAGGTATGGTAAGAATAAGATATTGCTATAATATTTGCTGAGGTTCCTTTGCTGTGGAATAATTTGGGGAGTACAAAATCTTCTTGATCCAATATGATATCTGATTCTGTATGGCATGGGATATTTACGACACAAGAAAAAAACAGATCACTTCTTGCTAAATACACTGACAAATCTTACCAAATGTCATGATTTTCCCCTTAAGTCTTCTACTTTTCCTTGTTAGGTAAATTTTTTGTCCCCCAAATTATGCTATCTATCATATCTTCTCTGAAAATAATCAAATCTCTCCTTCTTTTAGAGGAAAACATGTGAAGAAATACTCTGCTATATCAACTTATCACCCAGAATGCTATTTAGAGCATTTCCATGCCCTGTCCCCGAGTACCACTAGGTGTCCGTGTTTGCCATCACACAGCAAGTGAATTTGCTATAAAGAATTAACTCTCGCTTGTCTTCAAAGTGCTTATCTAAGGATGAGAGCAGTGTCTGGGCATGAAGGAGCTGGTTCAGACAGGATCCCAAGACTCACTGCTTTCAACGATAAAGGCAGAGGATGTTACAGAATATTAAAAAATTTTCTTCAGATGGTTCAGATTGAATTTTAAAAAATGAGTTTTTCATCACTTAGGCAGGAAAAGTGAAACACCCCTGAAACAATTCAGGGGGAAAGGTCTGGTCAAGACAGCATTTGGGGAAGTTTGGGGCTAACAAAGCACTTCCTAAGGAGCATCAGCCTGGGAAGTGCTGTCCTAAGCAGGTCCCTGCTCCATGCCTGTGATGCTGCTCTCCTTACTGGGGTCTGAGTGGCAGCCAACCTAACAGGTTTTCAGAAATAACTAAACATCTGTGACACAAACAGATGCTTCAATTTGGGCAACACCTGTAAACCCTATCCCACAGGATGCAGGTGTGCTCCATGACCCTCAGGTACCATCCAGCCCTGTGCGCCTGTTTGCTCTGACTCATTAAAAATAGCAATTTAATATAATGAGAGCTGGAAGCAATCAACCCCTGTAGGAGCTGCTTGGCACCTGGCGTGATCAAGTTCTTCCTCAACAGGGAGACATTCACACCTCTGGCTTTAGAAGGGTACCTTTGATGTGTGAGGGAGGGAGCCAACCTCCTTCAGCTTCCTGGAAGCAGAATGAATTTATATCCTCTGCTCCTCCAGCATCCTCTGGATAGAAGTGTGGACCAGCGGTTTCTGTATGCTCCAACTCACCACTTGGAGCCAGTACTAAAATAATGCATTTTCTGGGAAAGAGCCCACCTTTGGCAGGTGGAATTCAGCAGTTTCTGTTTTACAGGTAGGTGCAGGTAGTAGGTACAAGCAGTTAGCTCAGGTAGATAATTTTTAGGTGCCACCTGCAAAGAACAGAAAAAGAGCTCCTTCCTTTTGCCCAAGGTCTTCCAAGTGTTTCTCAGGCCTGTTCTGTGTCTTACAGAACACCACACCACACCACAAAGAACATTTACTTACCAAATTAGCCCACAGCAAAGTAATCTCTCTAGAAAACTTACAATATACTAATACATATACAATTTGTAAACCACTGAGGAATAATGCAAATACATCTGATTCCCGATGACAGAAATCCTTTCACCTATGAAGTGATGGCTCAAGCTTTTAGTTACTTAATTTGTTTTTAGGGAGCAATTTTCCAGTCTCAGAGAAGTGCATCATGCTTCTCTCTGTGTTGGAGCACGCAAATAGGAATACAGATAGGCTGCTGGTTTCTCACACATATTGCATTTGTTTTGGAAAGAGAAAGAAAATAGAGAATGCCCTTAAGGTTGAACTTCACAGGTAAATGGCTTCATATTTTAACATGTAACGTTCATTTTTATTATTCCTGTGATAAAAACCACCATTAAAGCCACTGACTGGATATACTTAAAACCCAGACAGCACCCTAATCTGTATATGGCACAACAAGATTGGTGAGACACATTAAAATAAAAATAACAATGCGACATGCCTTTGCAGAACACAAGGCATAACTGAAAGATCTGACACAGGGACAGATCTAATGAATTGCATAGCAAGCAACAGCCTTAAAATCAGGAATAAAAGGAAATGGAAGAAGCAAATAGCAAAATATAATGAGGAAGCAAGAGGGCCCCAGGCAGTCTGGAGTGAATGTGCCGAATGTTCTGAAAGAAGCCAGCAGCAGCCCCAGCCTGTCTCCACAGTGCCTGGATCAGCAAGACATCTCCTGTCCTCTGACTTCATGTGTTCCTGGGCTAGAAAGCATCACTGTGCATTCAGCATGTAAGTGTTTCATGAGGATGTTCTACCACAGGTCAGACCTGAGCTAGAATGGAGCCCTGCCCCGTATCACCAGTGCAGGCAGGGACCCAATCACACCACTGACAACTCCCCTCTCTGCTGCAGGACATTGCTCACACACCTCAGAGCATCGATGTGAGCAGTTTGTGTCAGACACCAACCCTGGGGAATGAGCTCCATCACTCACATGAACCTTTTGCTTCTGGGAACACCCAACTGAGTGCCCATCAACTGCAGGAGGGTGAAGTGCAAACAACCAAAGTGATCCCAGGCAATGTCACATCCTGCTGCAGGGGCATCCAGGGTGCTCCAAGTGAAGGAGGCAGCTCAGCTCCAGGGACCAGCAGGTACTGGCTAGTGCAGGAGTACCATGAGATGGTATTTCCTGAATCCCAGGGTGTGTTTATGGCCACTGCTGCACCTGCTTAATTTTCAGCCACAAAGCAGCAGCCAGAGGAAGTAAGGCTGAACACCAGAAGCATATTTTTCATCAGAAAACACCTATCAGGTCACAGGCTGTCCCTCCTTCTCTCTAAAATAGATTATAAGTAGTATTAAACCCACTCCAGTTGAAAGTGAAGTGGGAATGATTAGCTCTCTAACAGGGTGAGCAGGTATTTGGGAGGTGGGCATTTGAAGTCTAAGTATTTTGAAATATGCCAACATTGTTGTAGAAATCCACACTGGCTTGTTATTTACATCTATTGAATAGCACACAGAGCTCTGGTAGTTTAAACAAAGCATCCTGTGTGGTGCAGCACTGTGGCCTAATATAAATTGCTAGTTTACTGTTGCTTTTAGGCTTTCTGCCCATCTGGTTTTGGATGAAAGCCAGTTTTGGATAGAAGCATTTAGTTACCATAAACAGCCTATTTCAAGAGGGTGAGAGAGGCAGTAGGAGCAAGAATGGGATTTGCATTTTTATCAAGAGCTTTAAAAAAAGTGAATAAAACCACTTAGATGTTGTTTCTGTCTGTGCTGAAATAAATCCAGGAGCTGTCACTCTACCTGGAAGACAGGCATGAGAAATCTTAGCCCCTGCAGAGCTCCTTGTGAAAATTTCTGTAATATTGTAGAGATTTTCTTTTTTTCTGGGAGGTTAGAGAGTGAGAGATCAAATTCAGAGAAAGCCTTTGAGGAATTTCAGTGCTAGAGAATTCCTTTAGTTTTCTTACTCTGTAACAGGCTCTGTTTGGAGTGGGAACTCTGAGTCACCTATGTTCCTGCCTCTAAAGCCTCTGCAGCTCTAAAGGATGCTGAACTGCAAGCTCCAGCAATTCTGGTGACTGCTTTATTGCACCTGTGTGGAGGTGTTTCTGAGGGGACAGACTGTATTTCAGGAGCTATGAGCTATGAGAACCAGGAATAACGTCCTGTGGTCACTAGAATGGCTCTGGACTGAGTTCAGAATTGGAAATTCACTGGGGAATACCTGGCTCATCTCCGAGTCTTTCTTAGTCCTCAGGCCGCTCTAACCATTTTCCATTAAGATGGAGTTGATGCTTCCCACTCTTTCTGTTTTGTCTGACTGAAAAGAGGGGATCACTGCTTGAGCTTCACAGGAAGGTCTGTTTATATTCAGCCAATTAGTCAAACACATGGCTAGGATAATGGTGACATCCTGTAGTCCAAATGTACCATCTTTGCTCTTCTCAGCAAGGAGATAAGAGAGGCATCTGGATGTGCAGCATTATAAATATAAACACAGCAAGTTATTCCACAGCAGGAAGAAGAGACAGAGATGGCACATGGGACATATAAATATGCTAACAGAAAGGAAATCTGGTGTTATAGTCTCAAATCGCACATACCTTTCCTGTCCAGCCTCTCTTGCTGGAGTCCCCACTAGACAACCATAGACTGTGCTGGATTTTGGACTCTGGCATATGCTGACATCTGCAGAACAGCTTGAATGGAGCTGTCTGAATTATTTCTGGAGCCCTTTTTCCAGGAAGTAAGACTAAAGTCGATCCAAATGAAACAGCACTTCTAACTATAAAAAATGCTTTTGAAGATAAAGACAACCAGATTCACTTAGTTTCACTCAACAAATTGAACCAGAGCATGTCTGTATTTGATCCTATCAGATTGACATTTTCCTCATGGCGTTTGGCTCAAAGAGCTGGTACCCAAATTCCATTCCTTTTCCTTCCCTGGCGAGGCACAGAAGAGAGCAGATATTGTCTGTGCTCCTCAGACACACTGCCAGCATGACTGGCTCCAAAACCCTGCCAATACTGCAGAGGGTAAGAAAGGTAAGCAAGGCAGATGGCTGAAACCCTCCAAGGTAAACCCTATCTGCTGTCTTTTGCAACCACAAGATATTCTAAACCCACCTAGGGTTAATAAAAATGCAAGAATAGATTGAAATCAGGAAGCAACGACTAGTTGCTTTCTTTTCGTACGTGCACCAAAGTCTGAGCAATCTTGACCTGGGGGATCGAGGGTTCCAGTCACAGATGATTCATCAGACACCAATTCCCAAGACACTCCCAGCAAGTACACAAAATCTGATCATGTATTCTGGCCAGGAACTTTGTGAAACACCTTCAGGTATAAACAGGAGATGCAAAATGCGCACAGTAAAAAGTCTTTCTTCACAGCTGATGAGTTTAAAATAGAAACCCAGCTGCCTGCATCACGTACCTGGTGCTGGTGGAAAAGGAGAATTTGAGTCAAACAGAAGCTTTAGAAAAACAAGGGACAAGAACATGAGCCCTTGCAAAGGGTGGGCAATACACGCATCTGCCTTTATCTAACTGAGGCATTCTGCCCTAACCAGAGTTTAGAGAAGGGAGGAATCAAAAAATCTTACAGAAGACTTGTTTGCTCCTCAGTGGTCCCAGCTGAGTGTGATCCCCCACTAATGGTTTATCACCAGAGAACCCACATTTTCCCTGATATCAACATCAGGGAAAAATTAGGACCTACAGGTCCCTGATTAGCCACCTCAGCTTTTAAATTACAGCAAAATGAATACAGTTACCTGAAGAACTGGGAACAATGGCACACAGTAACCAGAGGAGAAACACCAGAATGATGCTCTCTTGGGAAGGAAGCAAATGATACTCAGAGGAAAAGCACAATAAGATCACCTAGGGATCCTTTAGAACAAAGTGAATCTCAGTTTGTGCACTGGATCAATATGGCTCAGTACACATATCCTCAGATACTGCCTGCAGTGATTCTTGGTAGCATCATAGGAAACTCCAGCACTCCTCCTTCAGGGATATTAGCTCCTCAAAACGGGTGAGGATATGAACAAAGAAACCAAAACCACAACGAAGTATTTAAAATATCCCCTGACGTTTTTTCTGCCCAAATTGATGAATTCACAGAACAGATGTTTTACATAAAACTGGCTTTGTTTTTAATTGGAGGAGATTATTTAAACTATGTCTAGGCCATATGGTACTGTAAGTCTGACTCCCCTCTGCCATTGTTGAAGAGGTTAGCTTGGCATCCCTCTCTGTTTTCAAGTCATTTCCTTTTTACAGATTTAATAGCTGCTATTTTTCTTTTTTATTGTTAGTCCCTAGGTCCCTTTACTATAAATCAGGGCCTTAGGCCCAAAATTAATTCAAAGGTGGATTTGGAGAAGTTGCTTTGACTGATTTTCAGTGATAGGTGGGTCTAACAGAAAATAAAGGTAAATCCAGATTTGAGATACAGAAGAATGATGGCGGTGAGTTCATCCTCAAGCTGACAAAGGAAGACCTGCTCCTGGCTGGCATATTTTCCTGCTCCTTCTCCCCTTGCAAGTGTCACACTGCAGAGCTGCCAGGCAGGCTTCAGGCTGGAAGAACCTGTGATGGCTGAGGGCACTTCCCTGCCCCAGCACTGCAGTGGGCACGTGGCTGGGCTCAGCACAGCCTGCACATCTGGGGCCTATTTCTACTGCACCCAACGCAGCCCATGAATTCTCATCAGTTGAGAGGAATAATGCTCCTGGTAAATTTAAATCACACTTTGAGAGACTGGGGGTGCAATGTAAACTATGGATGCTGTTTGGGTGAGGTGGCTGCAGTTAGTCTGATAGCAGCTGGAGGCAACCAGGCAACCCCACAGATCCTTCTCCATCTCTCCCAAGCTGTTTTCTCCAATACCCGTAGTTTACTGGTTGTTTATATTAAAGCATCATCCTAGTGATATGCTTCACCCCAGTGTTCCCATTAATCACCACATAAAAGCAGGCCACTGCTGCTGCATGGGTGAACTCTGCTTGAAGCAAAGCCAACTCTGAGCAGAGGAGTTTGCCCTCAGAGAGTGCCCTTGGCACCAAGAAAAAAGGAACTTGGGAGAGATGATTACTTGAGTTTAAGTCCTCCCTATTGTTTGCCTTGTCCACTGCACCCACTGAGCCTTTCCAGCACTACTGCATGATCTCCAGCCGTCACAACAGTTGCAGTTTGAGTCCCAACAGTTAAATCCTGGGGCTTTCATTCCCTTCTCCATAATACTGCTATTTACTTGAGGTGACCTCATTTGCTAAGTGATGTAACGGGGTGCACGATCGAGCCTGGCACGTCTAAGCAGATGTTTTCAGCGGACACAGAAACAGCATTATGAAAGAAAATATCGCCTAAAACCTGAGCAGCACAAGAGATTACAATGGCCTTTATGCAGATCAGCTTACCTAAAATAGTGCTGAAAGGCCTTTGGTTCCATCATATGCTTCCCTTCTGAAATGAAAGACTGTTGCTTGTACTACTGTAATGTGACTCCCAAAGGAACCAGCAGCTGCAGGTTTTGAATTTTATCATTCTTGGCCACTCTGTTTGATAGAGTTGACTGAAGCATGCCCAAAGGACACTCCTCCCATAAAATTTTCTTCTTTAACTACAATAATAAAAAATGATCACAAGCTTTTTTTTTTTTTTTTTTTTGGTGTGTTTTGTTTTAGTTTCTAACAAGGTAATAAATTCGATTTCCAACAAGAATATAAATCCAAAGAGTTTGATAGTCGATCTGACTTGCTTTGTTTCAACTGAAAGGAAATGCTCACTGACTTTGCCATTTACATTTGCTGTCATGTCACATTATCAGGGAGGGCTAAATATGGATCAATGAAGTCCAGCACAAACAAGTAGAAGATTGAGAGGAGCCTGAAAGAACTTGCTGTGTTCATTTATCAAAGGATGAGCAGAATAATAAGGTCTATTGATAAGCACATTCCCAGCTCCTGCTTAATTTCTTTCCCTGAAGACACTTCCAATAAAATACTCTGGCCTGTGCAATCACTGTTACATGTGAATTGTTCCCGGACGAATATGTTAATTTCTGTTCATGCCAGACTCAGTTCCATCAGTATAGAGGCCTCAATTTTCACAGACAGATGTCTGTGTTTATCCACAACACTCATACATGTGTTCTTTTGTTCCCTAAACCCACATTTCTCTTCCGCACTCCGCAGATGCAGAGGAAGGTGATATGACCTGAGCTTAAAACATCCTCAGGGTATTTGACAACATGTAATACAACAGTGTCCAGGATAAACAAAAGATTCTGGTGGAGGAGTGTAACATTTTCAGCCTGAGATCCAAGTACACTTAGTGTTTGACATCACCACATCCAGTGTGTCTATCAAGCCGTGTGGAAGACCCGTTCAGGGCAGCTCAATTAGAGTTACTGCTGGGGGTTTCAGAGTCACAGAGGAGGGCCAGAGCCTGAAGTCAGTGAAGTTCAGTGTAAACTGAACACTTAATTCCTCTGGGTTTCTTTTGAAAACTCTTGGCTAAATCACCATCTTATCCTTAATTAGCAGATCTAAAGATGTGTGCTCAGGGGAACAACATTTGATTTTTTGCTAGTAACTGGGAAGTAAAGATAAACTGAGTAAGAAATTCTATTACAGTGAATCCAATGGATCTGAGTTGTTTTGTTTCAGCAGGAATAGCAAGACATTTCATGGCATCCTAGAGGCAGGAAAGAGGGACAACAGGAGCCTGTGCGTGGAGGGATAGAGGCACTGGAAAAGAATAGGGCTGTGGTAGAACTGGGGCTGCAGAGATGGAGGACAGATGGCAACACCAGAGCCTGGGGGGAGGCAAAAGAAGATGGTGAATACCAGCAGCAGTGACTGGCCTGGTTGATACACAACCTTCAGTGCTGATCAGCACTTGTAAGAAAAGCAAGCAATTCCCATACAAAACTTTAATCTGGGATCGGGTTCTCAAACTGCATACTGAAGAATCCTAAAATGAAGGAAAAAAATATTAACCTTTGCTGCACTTGCTTCAACTTCCCTTCCTATTACTCTTACATCCACAGCCTGCCTGCCATACTTATGCTTGTAGCTATTAACCTTGTATTATCCCACCTACTTAACCTGAATATCCAACAGGACACTTTCTTGGCTGAATATTTCCTTTTTCAGTCACAGAATTATTTTCCCCCCAACAAATTCTGTTTTACGAATTCACCATTACCTCATCTGTGCTGTAAGATTTTTGGCATAAGCATCTGTTTCCTTTCATAAAAGAAGAATGATAAATAATAAGTAAGCAATTTCCTTTCTCCCAGGCAATACAGTAGCAGAGCTCTGCATTCAAACCTCATTAATCCCCACCCAATCTAAAGAAGAATCTGCTGAAATGCTCTGGTTGCCAGAATGAGTCCTAAGTGGAGGAAAAATGTGCTTGAAGTAAAAGAGAATGATTTAGCCTTTACTGCTTGAAATAGGAATTTACTGTTGCATCACCACACCTAACACTATGGTTATAAGGTGGTGGCTCTTTCAACGATAACTTTCTGCAAGAAAATGATGAAAACACAATGCAAATCATCCTTCCTGCTCAAGGTTCACATGCAAGGCCTTAGCAAGTAGTAACCCTATTAAGAGCATGTACGTAACTTATCACAGTCTGCACTGTTTCCTTCTCTTCTTTCTGGGTCCCCTTTCTGTCCCTTCAGCAAGAAAGAGGGACTCTTTATCACACTGCTCCGTACTGTACCGTAACTAATGTCTAGATGGATCAAAGGTGCAGATAAATGAATTTGCCTCTCCTATATCAAAGGTATTTTTGTCAGTAATATGCACCACTGAGACATGGGAACAAAAGCAAAGAGAGTCTGAAAAGTGAGTCTGAAAAGCCTCAGTATTCAGAGGCACGTTTGCTCCTGGCAGACAGAGAGAGGTTTTTGGTCACTGCTGTACCACTGTCCAGCTGCAGCAGCAAGATCCTTCCTTTTTTTTTCCCCCCCTAAATCCTCAAAGTGCATAATTTTAAGAGAAAGTTTGGCACAGAAAGCCAGAAAGAAATGTAAAGGGGTAAATAGACATTTCAGTACACTGATAAATGTCTCTCTTATGCACTCCTCTGAATTTACAGTTTGATGCGAGAGGCACAAACTATAGGTCTAATTCAGAAGAGCAGCCACATTTATGCACAAGCTTGGTAAAAATCAATAGGATTTATATTGCAAAGGGTGCTCTTTTGTGAGTCAGAACTGATGTGAGTACTTGCAATCAGGGCAAAACAAGCAGCAGTCCAAAAAAAAGAAGAGGGAATTAAGTATGTGATGAGACCGTTTGATCACATGATTCTGCAGCATCTTACAGGGTGGGATGCTCTGTCATGTCTGGGGAGAGAGATGTGGGTCACCAAGAAATAAAAATCTGGTTCCATTCTCCAGACTCCACGTCTCCATTTATTTTCTTTGTGTTATGCCAAGCACATGGCAACTTTGTTATGGATACCACAGTCATATCTCATGGATATTAATGATGAAAGCAAGAGGAGCACCTCCAAAACTAGACAATAGATTCTGCCATGTCTCAGTTTCCCTATCAGTGATACTAAAAACTTATGAAGAGTCTTATTTCGAGAATGCCTATAATGCCTTTTTCTGGCCTTTCAGCTAAAGTCCCCAATAAAATGGAACAATACTACAAAGACTTTAGATCACACAAAATGTCTTTGTCAGGCTAAAATCACCAGTAATGAGCATAAAAAAAAAAAAAAAAGTAGATGAATGTGCAACATTTTCCAAACCGAAGCCAAGGGGAATTATAGTTCTTCATAGATATTTCCAGAGTATTTACACAGACCAAAAAGGCAATAGTACTAATGTAGCTAAATCTTATTTCTTTAATGTGAAGGACAATTTCATCTTCTACAGAAAACAATGTTTATCACCCAGTTTTATTTTTTTTCTACCTCTTTGAAACTTGGCAGGCACTTGACATCATCTGTCTCTATTAGGATGCCATGGGTTATCAGCAGTGGCTATTTGGACAATTACAACCCCAGATGGTTCTCTTGCAAAAATTTCTACCACTCACTGGCACACCTACATACAGCTGGACTCTATTTGTACAGTAATTTACTTTGGCTGACTCCATTTTCCTTTTCTGATCCCTGTCCGTCATTTTATGCCATTCTTTTTTCTCAGCCTTAATTCCACTTTGCAACTCAATATAATTTGAATTATCACCCATAAAGTAGGCTCTACTTTCCTCTTACAAACTATGCTATAGGAAATAGTCTGTATTATGCATATTGTTTAACAATAACAAAGGCATACTTTAATTTATGAGAATCATCTGTGTTACCATAGAGAATAAATGGAACCACTGTAAATTCATATTTTAGCCATGGTAACTGATCCTGCATAGACTATTGACACAGTGCAATACTTTAACTGATTCAAAGTCTTCTGCAAATACATCTTCTATGATTTTTGGTAAACATGAACATGCCAGAAAAAAGCTTTCCCTGCTAAACATGAAGGCATAGTACCTGCCCGAAAAATAGGCAGGAAAACTGTCATTCCAAAAATGGGCTACAGTCCTCAGCTATACATCTACAGCTATAGATCTGGCATAGTAAATATAAGTTCCGTTTTTTCTTTTTATAGAAGTGCTTCTAAAAAAACTCCTTTGGCAAACACTAGCAAAGCCTTTACTCTGAAGCAAAGCAAACACTCTGAAGGAATTCGGTTTTGTTCTTTTGAGGTACAAGTCTGCTCTCCCCACCCTACAAACGGATACCTAAAAGAGGAGAATTTGTACAATTGCATTGCTTCAGCAAATGCCTCTTAGCTGGATTTCTCCATGAGTGAAGGCTCCAGCACCACCTGCTCACAGTATGAACCTGCTACAGCTCAGGAAAACTGCCCTGGGACTTGAACAACACTTTCTAAACCTTCATTCACCAAAGCTGTTTAGAATCAGTGATGGAAAATGTAAAAGCCAACATACCTTCCCCTCTGGCAGTTCAACAGGTGTGTGCTACATTAACCAACCCTGTCTCTGTGCCACTGCCACCTTGACGTCATTGTTACTGGGTTGACAAAAGGTTTCCATGACAAATGAGAAAGCTGATCTGTTATCTCCCCTTTGGAGGAAACTAGAATGCCCTCTCTCCCATATTCTGCTAGACCCACCCATCTTGTTTTTGGCACGTAGCACAGAGGGTGCGTTTTTGTGACTGATTTAGATTTCCCTCTGTTTTGGAATTGAGAACCCAACTTGTTTGTTGTTTTTCTCCTAACTTAAACTAGAGGGTGTCACCTTCATCCCACAGTGAACCCACTCACCTCACCCACAGCACAATCTTTTTTGCAGGCACATTGACTGTCATGCTCAAAAAGAGAACAGATAACACAGAAAGAGGACAAACTTTGAAGCAAAGAACAAAAACACTATTAAGACATTTGATTCTCTTCTTGGCTATAATTTATTAGCTCTACTAACAGACATGGCCCATAATAGTTAGCAGATGTTTGAAATATCTTGTTCTGAACTTTGCCTAAGATTAAAAGGATCTTGTAGAATTTAAATAGCAGCTGCAGAATGAAATAAGGTTGCCTTTCCTAATGTGACAGAAATGTTCATCCTAGCCTTAAACAAGGAAAGACTGTTTTATGTTCTGTAAATACTGAGGAAGCTAAATTTCTGTGCACAGGCTCCCACACATTATAAATTTTATATGTGTCTAATTTGCAGCAATTGACATGAAATAACCCCAATGAAAAAGGCTGGCCCAGCTGCCTGAATGCTTCTTACGTTTGCCACAATTAACCCCAGGCCTACAGCTCACCACAGGCAGGAGGACTGACTATTTCAGCCATGAACGTCAGGTTAGCATATTTGAAGGTACAAATTTATTTATTATCCACCTTGCTATTTTTACTGCAGAGAAGAACTCAGCAGTCCTCAAAGAGGATCATGCCTTGGATATGGAAGCAAAACCAAAGAATGCTCCAGGAGTAATAAATATGTTTCAGAGTAGCTGTGCCACCCCATCAGTCTTACACCCACGCTGGCCCAGGCAGGGATTCTACCCTGTGCAGCAATGCAAAGTTGCCCTTTTTTTAAGTACTGCGTCTGATGCTAAATTCAACCTCTTGGGTGTGGTCTCCGTGAATCCTCTAGGACTACTGATTCCCCTACCTCTTGTTCCTACAATGATTAAACTTCAGCCAAATGCTAACTAATTAACTGAAACAGATGGCTAAGCTTCTGAATTGAGGAAGTTAACATACAAACAGCTAATTTGAAAACAGGTTTAGACCTCAAAATGAATCATTGCTCCCTTTCAGACTGAATGATTTTCTTCTTTGCTTGACATTGTGAAAACGTTCTGATTTTTCATTAATTCCCATACTTGCAGGTTTCTCGATGTACACAAACTAAGATCTTTACGTGGCAGACATAAATTCTGAAACAGATTTTGAAAGACCTTGCGTAGTGAACAAAGATGTCCCTAGCCTTTATGCATCTGGTTTGAGTTAATATTTTCATCCCCTTAGAATACACGAGATTTTTTCCTAAGCTAGGCTTTTCCTAGAACACATGTTTTAGTAACATAAGGTTGTAATATACTGCTCTCAAACAGATGTGATTTTGGAGGCTAGCCTGAGGAGTACTGCTCACCTTCAGAGGGAGGCAAAGCCCAGACCAACGGTGTGCTATTGTCTTTGGGGAAGGCAAAACACCTTCTTTGACTCCTGTTAAGATTACTTTAAATCCTGCTGCATGACAGCTGCTTACAACTAATGTGGCATGCAATAGTAAAGATGTTATTCCTGAACATGAAAACAGCTAACACTTTTGCAAATCTAATCAATGTATTTAATTCATTATCCCAGTGAGGTTCACAACTCTTAAGACATTCGAGCCAGTGCAGGACTTAAAAACATACACTTAACCTCAAGCCAGTGCTAACTCTATTCCTATGGAGCAGAGTACAGCATATGCTTAACATTAGGGGCATGTGCTTAATGGGCTCATGAAGCACGTCCTGGTTTATGATTCAGCACAAGCAATTTGCAGCTCTGTTTTCATCTTCCTTACAACCAGTAAGGTGTCCACGGAATTACGACAGGCCGGTGGCAGGAAACAGAACCCTGGTCTTGTCAGTGGGGCCATTAGGCTGAACGAGCACAGCACCAGCACCAGATCAGGACAAGCCAACCCCGAGCAGTCCCAGTGGCAAACCCAGGCCAATATTTTCCAGTTGCAAGCAGAGAACAGGCGAAGGAAAACCACCACAGCTAATTATACACCAGAGCTGTTTAGCACAAAGAAACTAAATGCTGGAATAATACCCACAGGTGTTTTTACTACAGATTTACTGTAACTCCACCACTCCCAGCAGGTGTCAACACCCCTGACTGGGAGAGCACACCACCTGCATGTATTTTTTATTTAATTACTACGATTTTCAGAAATTTGCTCTGCAGTGCTCAAAGCAGAGTCATTAATCTTGAGTAATCTCTTTGAACAACAATTTCAACTTTTCTGAGCCTGCAGCCCCTCTATAAAGCAGTGGCTGTATTGTCTGAACAGGGGATTTTAAGCAAGGCAGTTGCCATGGCAATATGACAGGGAGGGCAGAACCCAAACAATAACTGAGCATCAAAGAATTTTAAGTGCAGGGAAAATTCAGAACTAGATTCCATATTAGAGCTATAGGCTGTCCAAACTGCAGATTTTAAAGCTTAGGAAGGCTGGATATTATTATAAGCTCCCTTGGGAATGGCTGTATTCCAGTAATGCATTATCACTGATCTGTTCCCATTATAATCCATCCATTTCACAGAAAACGACATGTTTTGTAAGGGAGTGGAAAAGCAATCTGAAAAGGAACAATTGCACATCTCAGCTTTGGTAGAGAAAAGAGAAAGAGGGAAGAGGAAAAAAAGGTTATAATCCGAACTATATTTCAATAGAAAGCCTGGCTGTTGTAAAAATAATAATGGTCTTGGCTAGTTGCTTGTTGGGAAATAATGAACTTTATGCACCTTTATAATATTATTGCAGGCATTCTATAGAGCACCCTAATAAAAATAGATGGCTAACTAAATGAGAAAAGGCTGCTGCATTGTTTTATAAGGCAATAATCCAGTTCCAGAACACATAAATCGTAAACTTCAAACCAAAGAGTTTATACCAAAAAACCTCAACACAACTTTATTGTTATTGTTACCCTGTTGCTCTTGTATATGCTGTTACAGATGTGTTTGCAAAATAATTAAAATCTGAAAGACTTAGCAACGGGACAGACCATAAGGGTGCTGAGTAACTCAAGCTGTTAAAAACATTCATATAAGAAAGGCAGCGTTTCTACATTTACATAGATTGGTTTGCCACTTAAAGATGGGAACGTACAGATATGAAAGGTAAAATAACCTAGCACAAGGCCACTGCTTGATTCTAACTCCAACTCTGTTTTTTGGCCAGTGTTTAACTTGGATGACTCCACTCTCCTGTATCTCTTCTGCATCTTGGAAACAGTCACCTTGTCATAAGACCACGTACAGGCTTGCATTTGAACTAATGGTTATTTTTTTGCAAGAAACATGCTGCTTGGATTAGCTCATTTCTAGCAAGATAAAAGCTACCTCAGTGTTGGTGAAGTCACCAGTCTCCTCAATACCACTACTAACCCCTGCACCTAAAAGCGTGGCTGATAGTTTTCCCTCCATGATGATGAGGTCTGTGTGTGTTAGGGCCGGTCCTGTTTACCTACACCAAGCTTACTGCTCTGTTTGAATCAGCAGCCTGTTCCTTCTGCTCCTGACTGCTCACCCAGCTGCAGGCATAACTGGCATATTTCTAGTTTTTTTGGCTTCTCGTGCATAACTAGCACTCCCCATGGAGCAGGCCCAGTGCCAGCCAGCTTCCCACTGGTCTGGGCTGTGTGGTCACTCTCCAGATACAGTGGAAGCTTCTCCTGAGGGTCAAGCATCTACGAGGCCTCTCAGCCATATGGAGTCTTCAGTAATATGTGTGTCCACAAATACATGTCTTCATACTACTGCATTTCTCCTAATTGGAGCTACTTCTGGGTTGCTCTCTCTATCCTTTACGCTGACCTCCACAGAAGTTATTTTTGAGATCAGAAGTTTCTGCTGATTTGCTTGGAACTTGTCCAATGAGTACCAAAATTGTTATAGGGCAGAGCACAAACAGATGTTGAAAACATGAAAGAAAACACTGTTTCCTTAGAAAATTAAGTTTAAAACTTTCTCCTGTCACAAAGGTAAGGACAAGTCTCTTTAGGATTTCTGTACAAAGTTTGCCCTATAATAATGCTATTATATCTATATCTGTCAAGTAGCCAGGTTTCCATCGTTTAGCACATGCCATGTTTATTTTCTATTGTTCTGCTCTGCCACACAGCCCAAATCAAATGGCCACAAAAGTCTATCACTATTTCCTATATTAGCTGAATTATAACCTCATAAAAAATACCAAGCTAGCCTAATTTTATTTTCTATTATCAAGTACTAACTGGCATCACTTACAAGCGCAAGGTTTAATCCATCATTAACTCATGCTCTTTATTTGTCATTTCATTGCTGCTCCTGGAGTCAATATACCAGGTTTGCAATTCAGTGGTATTAACTACAAAGGAGACATAGCAGGTTTTGAGAACTGCATCAACTCATAACTTCAACTTCACAGTTAAAATGAAATGATCTGATACTTATGAATCCTCTTACTGTTTTCATTTTTTTGGTTAAATTCAAATTCTGAAGTTTCTCAGGATCTTTTCTATTACTTGTATCTCATGCAGGAACACAGATACCCATTACTGTGTCATTAGAAACCACACCAGTCTTGGCTTCTGTAGGTTAGAGGATTCTTCAGTCATAAGAGACTTTGATATTGGGAACTTGAACAGATAAGGAAAAGCAGCTCCCTAATGGACATGCTAATGCAGCCCAGTTGTGACACAGATCTCCTGTCCCATTCCTCCTGGGCAGGACCAAACCGTCCCATTGCATCAACACCTGCGAAAGCCGTCTTGCAACAGAGGTCAAGGATCCCCTGTGCCTGTAAGCTGAACTGTACTTTAAGGTTAGCTGTCAACACCAGAAGCTGGAAATGACTCGTGGTGGTTACAATGTGCAGTTGCTCAATACAAGCATAGGTCCATGTCTGATTGCCTGCAGGCTGCAGTTGTGTTTCACTAATGCTTCCATTTTCCATGACATGCTAGATACAACCTGCACAGCCCACGGGCTGGAATGGTACTATCAGTGATTGCTCAGCACAGACCATTTAGGGCTCTTTTTATGGCTTCAGGATAAGCAACTTCTGCTTACACACTAATATAGTTCTTCCAGTGTTGATAAGGTAAGGCAGTCTATGGTAGGATGGCTTGTTTTATTGTATTAATTTCTGATTCAGTATTATTTGGCTTTACTGTAACCAATTGTCTGTGCACGTAGACATTTAAAGCTGCTTCTATCCCAATCGACTCTTAGCTGCCTCTGCAGTAATAACAAAGCACAATCTTGGACGGTTTGGCATGTGATTAATAACTGTTCAGATTGCCTTGGCAGTTTTAGCATATACTAATTGGGTTAACAAGGTACTAAGTGCTCCAAGGTGTTATGAATGTGTTGTAAAATCAGAAATGCTGCTGTCAAATGCATTCATTACTCACGGTCTGTAATTTGCTTGCAAGGAGCCTACTCCAAAAGACAGTATTTCCAATAATTTCTCCTACTCTTCTGTGAAAGACATTAACGTAACAGCACCAAGAGCATCTTTAAGTGATACTGTCTCATTCCTAGAGAAGGAATCTCAGCCAACAGGCTCCCTGGTATATTTGGCAAGTGTCAGATTCCTCCTCAGCTGCAGTGGGACAATCAAGTTGCCCTGGGGCCCTTGCCATGGGCTGCTCTTAAACATGCCTCACTCCCTGTTACTTTCCCCATATCAGCCTCTAAGCTTTATTGCTGTTCCCAGTTCTCCTGTTCCCCACCTTTTGCACTTCAGGCACGATGCCTCATTCCGAGCTCTTGCCATCCAGTCACACTGCCTGACAGCATTTCTGATCTTTGCAAAATAAAAGCCACAGTGATCAGACCAAAGGGTTGTCACAAGCACCCTGTGCTCTCCATTTTACAGGTAAGATCAGACAAAACAGTCACACTGCTGTTCAAGCCTACAGAACAGACAAGAAAGTCACAGTATCACTTGTTCCCATTATCCACTTTGCTGAAGCATGCCCAATTTATTCACTGACATACAGACAGGTTCACACTATTCCTTCTGCTAGCTCATTCTTCCTAAAATGCACATCTCATGATGTCATTTCTGTGGAACTGAGAAACTCATTCTTTACTGTCCTCCCTCTTCCTGTTCGTTTTCCATTCCATGAACATATAGGCCTTACTCAACAGTGACGTTCCAGTTGACCTTGATTTCTGTGAAGTGAATGTAATAAGATAAACTCTATATCTTTGTCTGATTACATTTGGTGACTGAGACGTACTGACCTGAGCAATTGCACCAGTCATTTCATCCTGTCAAATCACTGATTGAAATTAACACTAGATGGTGGGACAAAAACACTTCCTTGACTGATCAGCCTCAGCGAACAAAGTTCCTGGCAACAAAGAGGTTGTATCTAGATATATGGAGAAATGAAAGATGATAAATTTAGGGCTTTTTCTTCAAAAATCTGAAGATGGAGTAAACCACTGTACACTACAGCAGACAGGGAAATAACACATGAATATGAGAAACAGGTGAGGAAATGATCACCCAGTCAAAGGTTTGTTTGCATAAGACTTAATCACCCAAGAACACGCTTTAGAGGAAACTGGGAAGGTGTGTATAGAAGATGACTTTTCCCAAGGAACAGCTGACTGTAAATGGCAGCAGCTCTTTATGCAATCCACACTTGTTAGTGGAAACAGGTGTGACAGCAGGAAGGAAATGTTTAATGTTTGGATGTAAAAACATGACTCTTCCTTGCTTGACTAAAAGATTAGTGTTGGCTCAAAGCCATTATCAGGCTCACAATGTTCTCTAGTTTTAAGTAAAAAGATTCAAGGCAATAACCTGCTTGAGAAGGAACACAAACTCAGGTCCTGCTAAACTCAATCCTCACATACTTAACAGGAACAGGGTTTGGCCTGGAATCATAACTGGTTTCCAAACCACTCACATGACTGAGTTCTATATTTGCTCTATTGCACTTGAAGAAAAGAGAAACCATCTATTTTTCCACACCTAAAAGATCACTGGGACCAGTCACACAATGGAAACACGCTGCCCCTCAAATAGCTTCTGAAATAATCACTTGCATTAGCACATTGCTCATATGGTAATCGAACAAAGCAAAAATGTAGCTCAGCATACCAACCACAACTTGGCAAAAAAAAAAAAAAAGGTACAAAACGTTTAAATCTGACTGATTTCAAAGGACAATTAATATATGCCCAGCATGGAGCTCATATTGTGCTGAATCAAAGCTACCATTCCCTCTCTCTGCCTGCAGCTCATGAAACAGTTTGGTCACCTACCCTGTGTGGTGAATAGAGGACGTGCAATTCAAGCTGCTTCCAGTGACTTCTTCCCTCCTGCTCAGCCACCCCAACTCCTGTAGCGTGCCATGAGGCTATGCAGGAAGAATGGCTGCTGCTGGATAACCTAACACTCCTAACCCCTTTGGCTCCAGCAATTTAAAAGGAATGCTCACAATTTATTTAATCCCAAAATCCATCTTGTCACACCAGCTAATAGTTAGATAATGCTATGCATAACATTCTAAGCATGGCACCGTAAATAAGAAAGCATTTAAATAAAAGAGTTTGCTGCAAATATTTAAATCCAGTTCCAAGATTCACTTAATTAAATACAAAACCAATGTATTAATTTCTATGGCATACTTTAAAGACATGAAGCCCATATTTTAAGAGCTTCTGAGCACCACAAGCTGCTTCTGCATTTTGAGAAGAAAGGAAAAATAACATTAAACTGGCCTTTTAAAGGCTTCTCCTCCCTTTGCACGATCTCTTTCTTACAGGACATTTCATTTGTAACCCGGTATTCAGCACCAGAAAGGTGCTTTCCCAAAAACTTTCCAGGAACAAAATAAGGTTCTGGCTACACTTTTTCTGGTCAGATCTGCAAAGCATCAAACCAACCTTTGCCCAGTGCTTCCTTAAGAACGTAAAGTAACTGGAAAACAGCAGGCAAGGGGTTCTCTCTCAGCCCCTGTGGCAGAGCAGTGATGTCTGGCAGACTTCACAAACCTGACCATCAACAAATACTGTCCCTTGATCTCCCATAAGAAAGGGTGCCCATGGATTCAGCACAAAGTGGGACTGAGACAGAACTTCCTGTGCTGGGCAGCAGCGTGAGCTCTGGCAAATCGCATCGGTGCTCTGTGACCTGATTTCCCAGCCACAAAATGACACTGACTGCTCTGCAGTAGTCTGAGATCTATAACTACAGAATATGAGATAGACACCCCATGCAATTGAAGTTGTTCACTCTTTTCCAGCTTGTCAGCATATTTGTTAAAACAGGATTTACCACCAAAATAGAACGAACAGCGAGACCTCTCCTGTTAGTGATCATAATGTGAAAAAGGCAAAGCTCTTCTTAATTCTGCCATCATTCAGGGCTCATTTAAAACCCACTGAACTGCTAATAGAAGGCAGGATTTTATTTCATTTTCCTCAATCATATATATGCTGTCTTGGGACACTCATAATCACCCTTTTATTGTCCCCCATCAAGAGTTTATCTCAGTCATTTAAAGTTGCTTCTCTTTGCTGGATTTATTTTCTCCTCTAGAGCACGAAGAAATTTAGCAAGAGAGACACAATCTGCTGTGATGAAAATGCAAAGCTAGAAAAGTGTTCTAGCTCTTCCAATGGTATATTTTATTGTTCCCCATGAGGGAAATTTTCTCCACTAATGGTGATTACAAATCTCTGTTTACTGGGACATTAGCTTCCCTTATGCTTGTTACTGAAATGAAAAGAGACAACCAAAATATGATAGAGCTGTCATTATAAAGCCCTTATCCTATTAAGCCACTTAGCCATAGTCTTTACATAGGGATGGGATGCCCAGAAGAATTCTTTGGAGAATTAATCAGTTATGCATTAAGAAATGCAAAGGAAAACTTTCATTCATTAGGATCAATTTTAGCAGTTTCTATATTACCCCTGTCAACAAAAATACCAGGTTCTTGGATGCAAGTGGCCACATTTCAGATCTGCACCTAGGGAGGCACATTCTGGTTCTCCTGAAATGCAGCAGTGCTGCTTTTTCTCTCTCTCACAGCAATCAAGGACTGGGAATGAGCAGATGGAAAATAAGTTGTGTATTTGTTTAAAAGACATCCGCTTTAGCCCAGCTCTTACCGAACTATTTTTATTCATTTATGTCCTCCCTCACAGGGAAAGGGTTTTGTTCAAAGGCTGGAGGCAAATCCTGCTACTACTGAAACAAAACCCTGAGGAGCCAATCGATTCCTGAAAGGCTGGATCTGTTGTGGAGCTACAAGATGCTCAAAGCCAGATATTCGTCTGTGCAGAGTGAGGTGCTTTCCTTGACTTGGTGAAAGAAAACTGACTTACATATCATCCTGCTTGCTTTCCATGTCTTCAAATCACTTATCTTTTCTGCCTTGCACCTCTGACCCAACAGCTGCCTAACCCTGTACAACAGCTCTCACCAACCCCTTTCTCCAGTGCCACGTAACTAATTGCATTTCAGCCTCAACAATGTTATCTTTTTCTTTTTTTTCTTTTTTTCTTTTTTTTTTAGTGGAAATGAGTGGCCAAGTGCTCATAAATAACACATAGGCATCACACAAAGAGAAGGTCATAAGGGAGCAACTCGATGAGCCTGAGAAAGGGTTGATTTTTTTAAGTCCTTTCTCAGTCCTCAAATTTCTCTCCTAGGAAGTCTGAAGGGCAGAGGTTTTATAAAGGTAAAAGGTACTAAAGGTTCAGTTGCTGGGGAGGACAGCAGAACTACAGAGCTGTAGGAGAGTTTCTGCAAAATAACTGCCTGTAGCACTGGGACCAGGACCTTTGCAAGAACGTGAAACCTCTGAGATTTCAAAAAAACAACCCACAAAAATAACCCCTGAAAGCCTGGTTTACACCTCTTATATCTGAGCAGCAGAGGGAGGGGTGTTGCAGCCATAGTCTGCTCAGCACTGCAACAAAAGCCAGAAGGTGATTCAGGAACAGCCCTCAGCCTCTAACCTGTACCCTGCGGTCAGCAGCTGTTCAAGCCAGTACAAAGCTGGGGGAGGCTGGGTCTGCTGCTGGGAAGGTAGGAGGGAAGCAGAGACAGGGTACAATCAGCCTTTCAAGTGCCCCAGCACCCACTGGAAGCCTGCACAGCGGAGGATTATCCAGGACACATGATGCCAAACTGTGAAGGTAAAGACCAGCCAGCTGAAAGGCACTTTCCCCATTTTACATGTAGCAACAGATACAGAACACAGCCCTTTACCTTTCTAAGGACAATCAGTTAAAATCATACAAAAATCAGTGCTCTCTGCATTGTCTGCAGCAAGCCAGAAGGCTGAAGTTTCTGTGTTTCAATTTACGTTTTCTTCTCTATCTAAATGTCACACTTCTAAATGATGGTTTAACAACAACTCCAATTTTAAAGGAGCATCACACAGCTTGGCTAAGTGTTTCTTCTGCTGGGTAGACTCCTGCTGTCCTTTCCTATTGACTCCTCAGGATCATGCAAAAAATAACACTGGAAAACATTTAGAAGTAATGATGCCAACTGAGGCCCAGGACCTGTGGGGCACAGCTGGCTCCCACCCCCAACTCTTCCTGCAAGCTGAGAAGGCTCAGCACCTCGAGAGATGGTGCCCTAAAGACACAACAACAAACCCAACTGACTCTTGTGAAAATAAATAACCACCACTCAACACACAGCATTTCTCCATGACATTGGAAAATACGCATGTGTGGTCCAACCATGTTCTTTCAATAACTGTTTATTTGCAAGTACGGTCAGGAAGGGATGCTGTAGTATCAGGAGAAGTGAAACAGTTGGAGAAAATGAGCTGTGGAGTTGTGCCATATGTTTCACACCCCTCTGTTTCTTGCCCACACACATTTGAGGAGAGTGAGTTTGATTTTGATTGTTTTAAATTAGTTTTAAATTAGGGCAAGATCCAAACGGAAAAATAAAGTTTGTCTGGATATCAGCAGCACTGTGATTCTGGAAACAGAGGCATGAGGGGACCTTTGGATGTCTCTCTCTCAGCTGTAGGCTGCCAGTAGCAAGGCATGCATGTGGCTTACAATGTGGGGAGAATGCTGCATCCTGCAGCAAAAATATTTGGCTCCAGAATAAATACTGCTTCAGAACACTGAAAAAGACTTGAGTTTGTGGATGAGCAGAAGCAAACAGAATAGCCCTCCCCATAACTCAGAGCCTTTTCTTTTCTTCCCTGATTGACTTAGGGATGACAAGAGGTAAACCCTTACTGGGATTAAAGAGGAAAGAGAAAAAAAATAATGATACATTGTGCAGTGTGATCCCTTCCTCCAGTTCTCCTGGAAGCTTTCACCTCCCTCAGCTTCTTGCACAGCTCTGTGCTTCCCTGTGGCTTGCCCTCCATGTTCCTACATCTCCTATTGCCTCCCTCTGCATCACCAGTGTTCTTGTGATACTTCATGGTCCTCCATGGTCCTCCATGGTCACAGCTGTACTCGACCAGGCAACACATAAAGACTGAGGTTAAAAAGTTAAAATGAATTGTCACCCTCCTTCGTACACAGTTTTGTTTCCAATACCAAACTTCTTGCTAATGTTAACTTTGAACTCTCCATGTCCTCTAATGTCCTTGATCAATGAAGTTTACAATAAAGTGTTGTTCAAAGATCGGTTCCTAACACTAACTTCTGATCTTACTTGAACTTTTCTTCCTTTCTAGACAGTTATTCTGTGTTATCCCTATATGCCCTTTATAGCTGGAACCATATTGTTCCAAGGTTTCTAAGTTTTTTGAACAAACCTGGCACTTCGACTAAGCATTAACAACACAAAAATGATGAATTCTAAAATTAAAAAAAAAATATGCCAAAAAGAAAACATATTGTTCCTCCAGAGGGATGTATTTAATATTGTACAGCCAAATCAAACAAACACACTTTAATCACTAGAATGAAACCCCAGAAACAACTCAAAACAACAGCACAGGAAAAATAAATATGAACTCAAGTTCTTTGAAGAGCAGGAGGAGAATGATCAGATTTAGATGATGAATAACTTCTTGCTTAACGACAACATAGAAGGTAGAACTTGAGATGAAATTAAAAAATAATAAAATATCCTTTTAAAAAACAAGTTCTAAATATTGTTTGCCCCTTTCTTTCCAAGTCTAGCACTTTAGATGATCTAGTAGCCCAAGAATAGATACAGAGACAACCACAGAATACTGACAGACAATTCCTATTCTATTGATGTCCTCATTTTGGGGGACCACACAATCTAGCCACTTTTAATTAACTCTTTTGTCCCTTCTATCAACAGAAAACTTGGGAAAACAGCATGATGCTGAGCCAGGAGTATCCGTTTCATGTCCTGAGCAGGCTGGTTTCCAATGTGTGCTCAGATTTTCAGGAAAACAGGCCTGGACAGGTGCCAATGTACCCCCGTGAGAAGTGACAGAGCAGGTCAGTCTGTGGGCAGGATAAGGAATCCCCTGGGCCAGTGTCAGTCCAGGACTGACATCCCATACTGTGCAAGAACTAAAGTGAAAAGGAATTGTTCATGAGAAGAAAGGGAAGGAATACAATGTTCATTTTGATAAGCAGTAATGAGGAAATGGCCTTTAATGACTTACAGTTCATCTCACACTCTCATTAGCAGATATTTAGAGGAATAAGGAACTCAATCTCTTGATCTCTTAATGTATATGTTGGTGTTTTTTTGTCTAACCATCCCAGATGGCATCTTGCTGGAAAAAATACTATTTTTGACTAACATGAATCAGTTTTAACTGTTTCCAAATCAGTCAAAGATCAATTCAGAGCTAGAAACTTCTCTGACACCTGAGGTTCAACTCAGTTTCTAATGTAAGGTAAAAGGTAACAAATCTTTGACATCTGGCTCTTTGAAAATCACAGCACATTTCAATCAACAGCTGGTCCCAGTTTAGAGCTGAAAAACAGAATATGCTTTAATTCTTCTGTGCAAATCAAAAATTTATTTTTATTCTTCTATTTTAAAATTACTGGAGTTGGCTATGTCTTTGAAATAAAGATAGGGATTTTACTGCACTTCCCTTTTAGTCTGTTTTGATTGCTCCAAACTGATTCACTTAAACATCCCTATAACTTAAACATCCTCTTCCTTCACAATAGGCATCACAATACCTTCTTTTTTGTTTAGTAATATAGATTTATTGATATGGAGCTTGATTTATTTCCTGCCTTTTAAGACCATAATGTTGTTCACAGCTGAATTTCAGACATTATTTCAAAGGCACCACTCTGCACCTTATTCTGTATGTTTTTAATTTACAACCATCCTATCTAAGCAGGATCACGCATTCTTCAGAAATATCTTGTGACTGAGAGATACCACAATTACCGTGAATTCAGGATACCCGCTATATGGACTAAGATGACCTTTATCTGTGTGCCTTGCACCCTTATGGGGAACGTGTCCATCAGCACATTAGTACAGAACCTGATTTTCACACTGCTTGCAGGACTAGAAAGGAGAGATCAAGTGTTTCTGTGTTGCCACAGAAAATACATTTAAATACCCTCAAGATGGAAGTGTTGATATTCATACCTACAGGGTTTTAGGAGAGCTTTAGCCTGAAGGATTTCTATACACTTGTTTTGTTATAGAGGGACTTATCTTTTCAAATGTTATTGATTTACTTATTTTCCACCAAAAGATGGATAAGATTGAAATGACCTAAGAATAAGACTGAACATATACTGAATGCTGACCATTATTTCTTAAATGGAAAAAAAAATCAATTAAAATCAATAACAAATGTTCTTTATGAAATGGATAGCAATAGAAATGAAAATTTACAAAATAATGCACTTTATAAAAGAAATGGAGCATATTCAATCTGCCCTGGGTATAACTGCCAGTTGTGCATGGAGGAAAATGCTGAAAATAAATCTTTGAAGAATCTCTTTCTGTAAGACTTCACTTTCAGGGACTTTCAGTTGAATCTGTTTTCAACATCTGATCACTCAACCGAATCTGGGTTCATATCTGCAGTTATTTATAGCTCAAAGAAAACCAAAACCCTGGGAGAGGTGTTAAGAAAATATCTGCTGCTTCTGGCACTAGTCTGGAAATAAACTTGTGAGTGCTGAGCAAGTGACCCTGCACTGACCACAATAGGAATGGCTTTCCTTTGGGGAGAATTGTGCCCAGGCATTTTGAGAGCAGAGGTCCCATTAAATTCCACAGCACTTTCAGAAATCCCAGCTGAGATATTTAAGATGCATGGCAAATTTCTCATCTGCCTTTTATAAAGATATTTCCTGGGAATATTACCCACAGAAAAATCATTGCTATTTCCATGGGCACTGCAGATGTTCCATATCTCTAGGTATTCATTCATTTTTGCCCATCAATTTGATTCTCCACAGTCAGCAAACTCTCCAGAGGCAGTTTTTTGGTGGTTTTGTTGGGGCTTTTTTGTTTGTTTGTTTTGTTTTCTTTCAGAGCGCTTTATGCACATTAGAAACAATCACAGAGAGATTAAAACTTTATCTATATAATACAATTAAAAATCTGGCTCTATTCACATTACTTTAAATGTCATTTGATGTGAGAATGAAAGGTCCCCTCGAGAAGCTTCTGATGCATTCTCTCCTTTGTCTTGCTATGGTTTCACAGTGATGAAGCCAGGTTTGTGTAAAACAGTCAAATCTCTGGGAAATTTCTTGCTAAAATTCAACTATTAGATAAAAAAAAGGGGACCTCTGGGGAAATTCATCCACTGTCATCATCTCCTCAGTAGGTGTGTGAGGAATTGTCCAGCCATGCAGTACAATAGGAAATGGATAATGCTCCACTACCTGGCTAGAGAAAGTCCCCTGAGTAATTACTATGAATTTTGCAAGTGCTTCCAGCAAGTGTTATATTTTAAAAGCAGCCAATCATATTTCACTTTGTTTTTCAAAAGAACACATACACCTTTTCCGAGAAAGCTCTTTGAAACAAGACAGCCTGCGGCTAGTGCTGCCTCCACCCACAGCTGCTGCAAATCCTTGCTGGCAGCAATGGAAAACAAATGTCCTTACTCTCAGCAGCACTTGCACCCTTGATAGATCCCTTCTCGAGGGAAATTCCTGACCATCTACTTGTTACATTTAGAAACGGGTGCTGGAAAAGACAGGAAACACGTAATTCAAGCCAGGGTTAAACCTGTCTGAAGATCAAGGTTGGTAAGAATTAATTTTTTTATTGTTTTGGAATCTAGTTCCAACCCAGGGAAGACCAAAGTCCATTTTTTCAAAGTTCATAGAGAAAAAAAGGGCCAAAGGTCCCAGAACTGTCCTGGGGTATGTGTGTTGTAGGCAGAGCCAGTATTAATACCTGTTTTGAGGAGCTGGAGATCCTGTGCTACATGCATTATAAAACAATTAAAAAAGAGCTGCTGACTGATTCTGCTAGCAGACGGCAGGTGGGTAAATTCCTGTATAGCTACAAGCCATAGTGACTGGTGTAGAGACAAAAATAGGCAGTGAGACTGATCAGCCAAGTCCCTAAAGCAGAGATTAAGTCATACCAAGTCAGAGCACAGGCTTAACACTTAGAATTGTAACTATTTGGATCCCCCATAGAGTTCAGTTTTCTGTGAGTGCCTGTGTAACTTTGCACAACAATTTAAATAAAATGTGTGTAGCACTTTAGTCCTGGGAAGAGTTCATTTAGAAATCTAAAAAATTTAATTTATACATTGTCTGTTTGAGTGTGTTATATTTCACTCCAAGAGCCTCAAGTTTATTTTCCAAAAGACTGAAAAATCTCAAATGTAGACAGGCAGGTACAGCTCTGCAGATCAAATGCTGGAATGTTTCATAATTCTGGCACTGCTGCATTCCTGATAAGAGGAAAGCCCTTTTCCCTCTGAAAGCAGAGGGAAAGCCCTTACTTATACTTGGGAAAGAGAGGAGAAAGAAAAGTGCCACAGTAACATTAGTGAGCATCAATGATTAGAAAGGCAAGTTCATGCCAAAGAAAGCATTGCCAGCAGAGATAAACCAGTCTCGTTTTATCAGCTCCTAGTGTCCCTTCATTGACTTCAGTTTCAGGGAATGATTCGTACTTAAAATAAAAAAGTAAGAAAAAAAGATACATAGATTTGTACATTTTTCAGAGGGAAGAGCTGAATTTACAGGGGTCCTAACTGAGATTCAGAGCAAGAGCTGAAAGGCAGTCACCCAAAGCCAAAGGAAATACTAAGAAATTACCATTGGAGAGACAGAGAGGGAAGGGACAGAGATGTCATCTCCTGGCTCAACACTTTATTTCCTTGATAAGATAAACATTTTGCTACTACATGACAGAGAGTTAACCACCTATAGCTAGTGAGCACTCAAGAAGGCTAATTAAAGTGCCAAAATGTTTTATGTCAGATTTTCCTTTGATCACTATCATGTTTCCCTTTTCCACAGGTGAGGGCAGTAAGAATTCAGTGTGACAACTGCACTAATACTAGGCAGCATTCAAGCAATAGAATTACATCCTCTGGGGCCATAATTCACTCCTCTTTATCATACCTTCACAGGAAAAATTTACTTAACAGTCAGCAGTCATTTTCTATTATATAAATTTAATTTTACTTGTACCATAATTCATCAATCACTATAAGGAAGCAGCACTCCAGACAGCACACTGAATTCTGGCTCATCACTTAACTAAACAGGCTTAGTGCAGAATAACCACAAGAATACTTACATACATGAGTCCAAATCAATTCCTTTCTTTGCGCTTTAGAAACTCACAACTGTTTAATCTGTTGTAATTAACTGAGACTAAAATATCTTGGTTGGAGGAAGAAACCTCTTCAGGTCACTTCCCAGCCTCACCTGGCAGACAAAGTGCTGGCACCTATCACAGTGCCCCAGAAAATAGGAAGATTGGTAAAGAAATAGTCCAGATTTTGTATTTAAGTGACCACCTGCTTCAGCACCCACTCCATAGTCCTGTGATCATGCCCTCTCCCTTAGCTCTGCCACAGTCAAGAGTTTATGTCACACCTTCTCATTTCCTTTACATCAGCTACAATCCACAGCACCCGCTAAACACTGACAGAGAGACTGAAAGGTTGTTTACAGTTCAGTTCAGTCCCACTGCTCAAGTACTGCAGAGATTCCAGTCCACAGTGACACGTTTTGGCCATGCACAAGCACTATCAGGGGTCAACACCTCCTGTCCTTTGACATTGTCCTTGTATTGCAGTAGAAATGTGTCTCTTGCACATGACTCAACACAGAACTCGCTGGCAGAGATAGAAAAGGCCAAAACTCAGATCATGGGATGCACACATTTTGTCATAATAATGCCAGAGGGATAGAGGGCTTCACTCACCAGCTGTGTAAATATTTTGTTAGAGCTTAAGCATGGTTAAAAACCCCCTAGTACCAGGGGTCCAAAAGAAAAAAAAAAGCTTCAGGAAAGTAAACTATATAAGTGAAAGCAACAGAATACTTTAGCAACATTCAAGAGAGACAGAGATCTGTTGTGCAGTTTTTAATTCTGCTTGGTATGTCAGTTCCCTTGCTGAGAAACTAAGTAGAAATTAAATTGCCAGCTCAGTCTTAGCAAGAGTGCTCTTGTTAACAGAATTAATGTATGCATTTGCCTTATGGTATTGCTTTTAATTTCTCGATGACTTTAATCCCATCTATGAAAACGGGCAACCCTCTCATTTTTTTCCCATATCTGCCTTTTCTGTATTTGACAAAGTAATATTTCATACTTTCATAATGTTTTAAATGCTTCTTCCTTATGTTCATGTTCTTATTTCATGGGGATTTTCCTTGAAATATTACTGGCCCCACCAATCATCCCTTCCAACTTTACCCATTCTGTGATTCTCCTTATGTCCTCCTTGTGAGGTGTGCAACACAACAAATTTCCTTTACTATTTTATGAGTGGGCATTTCTGTTTGCTAATTTTTATTTGGTTTTCTTTTTTGTTTGGTTGGCTTTTTGTTTAGTTTTTTTGTTTGTTTTTGTTTGTTTTTGTTTTGGGGTTTTTGTGTTGTTTTGGGGGTTTATAGGTTTTTTTTTTATTTTTTGTGCATGTGTTTTTTTTCTTTTTAAATAACACACGTCAACACTGAGTCACAATACAAAGAAACACAACTTATTTAAAAAAAACGAGCAGCATGTTGGTGCACAACTGCATGGAGTTCAAACTCAAAATTATTAGTAGCCTCAAGAAAGAAAGAAGGAGATCAAGGCACTCCTCATATCTATGTTACCGGGAAAGGAAACTTCCAAGGAACTGAGAATTCTTCCTAATGAAGAAACTGAAGCAGTATTTCCTGCTCCAGCAAATTTATCACGGGGAGAAAGAAAGGTATTTTACCTTGATTAGAAGCCTTTCAAGAAAAGAGAATTTGCCCCTAAGTTCCAAAAAGCTTAATTTCTAAAATCTCCCCTCCCAATTACTTTCAATTAGAAAAATTATTATTCCCAGATTTTATATAATACCACCAAGATCTCAGTCTCATGACTGCACAAAGATGAGCTAAGTCTAGTAGCTAATGGAAAAGATAAAAGTGTATTGTGTATATTTATTTTTAGAGAGTAAAAAGTTTTCAGTTCACATTTCAGAGCTTTTTTCCACATCCAAAAACAACAGAAGGAAATGAGAACTGCTCTCCTCAGTATTCTGTAAAAGCCAACAAAAAAGAGGCCATTGGAAGACGAACCAGTATCTCCAGAAACAGCTGTTTCACAAGCCAAAAGCTCAATGGGCTTAACAAATGAGAATGCCCTGCATGCAGCATTTTCTTTATGCAATTCCCCACTGCTTTGAATCCAAATATAAAGACTGAAATCCCGTGTGCCATGAATTGAATGGGGCAAGGATTTCTCCCTAAGGAGAGGTTTTTAGATAGCATGCTAAAGAAGGCTTACTGTATAGAACAAAAGCTCTCTCCTTTGCCTTTTGGAAAAGGATGAAGAAATTTTTCATAGTAGGTTACCTAGGACCTGACCTGGATGCTCAATGGGAATTACAACTGCTGTAATAGTACTCATTATCTATTGATTCTTCAGCACTAAGTCTGGGTCATCAACCAGCTTTCTCCCCTCTATAGAAAACTTATACAATACAAATGACAATCCAAATAATTCTTTGTATGAAATATTTTAGATTATAGATTGCATATGGAAAAAGTCATGGATTGCAAATGGAAAACTAAACATTTTAAGTGTTTTCTCTTTCTTTCCTTTTATAAAGGTGCAGACCTACAGACAAGACCTACAGACATTACTTCAAGTCTGTGTTTCTACTATATAATATTTAATGAAAATGAAATGTTTGAGCCCAGGGATAATTGCTTTATATATTTTTGAGAGAGAAAAATCCAAGAAAATTAAAGATATTAAAGACTAAGATCCAGATTTAATCAGGTATTTAATTTAAGCAGACATGGACATTATTAAATTTTTTTCAATCTGAAGAGTCTATATAATTACCTGACCGCTGCCTGCAGCCAGGAAAGCCTGAATATTTAAAGGCTTAGTAACAGTTCTGGAGTCAGGCATATAATTAAGAATATTTTTAAAGCAGAGTCTGTTACTATAAAGGCTGCTGAAAATTTCCTTTAATATATAAAAATAGGTCCAAATTTGGGTCTGTATCCTATGCTGGGACAACGGAGGGAGATGCTATAATTAATGTAAAAATGTAATGTTTGCAAGAATTCCTGTCCCTCCCCTCCCCCCCGCCCCCAATTCCTCATCCAAACAAGGAAAAGAAAGAGGAAAGGGTAGTGTGCCATCAAATGTGATTTGTGATGGCCTCCAACATGTGAGTGACAGAGCAGAACTAGGACTCAGCTCTTCTGGTTCCTGTCAAACGCTCTATCCTCTGCATCAAATGATCCCCCTGATAAATGTCGTGGCTACATTCAGCTGTCTTGAGAGAAAACAAAATTCTTGCTGAATTTACAGTAACGTTATTTCATTCCCACTTAAAAACAAAAAAACCCTTTTGTATTTTAAGGAGTTTGAAATGCAAAGGTAAAGCTTAGCTCTAGGGCTGCACCGGGATGAGAGGAGACGGAAATCACTACTCACAAGTCAGAAGGAATTGACTCACAAATAAGTTGAAAGAAATACATATGACTTGAGGCACGAGGAGTGTTATTACAGCAGAAGTGCTACTTGAGATGGATTATCTTGGAGAAGTTGTGATTTTCTTTGTCTAAAATGTTGCTTGGCATTCTTGTCTGAACATTCAGCTAATGTGTTAGGTAATCCTCAGACACAATAGCGAGGTTTAGGGAAAGGACAAAGTGTGTCAGCTAGTTCTTTGAATTCTGTAGCCTTCAGAGAATAGTATCAAGTCTTACATGTTACTTGAGAATTGTTTCTGGCACTGAGTTAACACATATATGGTCCCAGTGCAGCATTAATCTGCTGCCATCCTGGCACACTGCTACCACTGCAAAACCCTGCTGTAAATGAGGCTGCTGTGAACAGCCAGAGTTTTTAAAGGTAAGAGCTCTTCCTATTGGCTCCTTTGGACAGAGATCTCACTGGGGCACACAGAGAGGTCATCTGTGGAGGCTACTGTTGTGAAAAGCCCCAAAGCTTGAATTTGAGCTCCTGGGGATAACTCTGCTGATTATGCTCGAGTTAAATAGGCAGGGAAACCACTATTTGCTGAACACCTTACCTATCAGAGTTGCTATCAGTCTCACAGAAGTTAATTACACCATTTATGTTACACTGTTTACCAAGCACTGTTAACTTAGCCAAGAAAACTGAAGTAGAGAGCATGATATGGTCCAGTCTTACAGTGCCAATAACCAGCACCAGCCCATGTAAGAATGTAACATTTCCCAGTCCAATGACATTCACTCAGACCAGCCTAGAAGATAAGCTCAACTACACACTCGAGGAAAAGAATCCAATTTTAAACTTGGAGAGTAAAATAACTTCACTGGAATGACAGTGAATTATTCCCATGCGGCAAAACTTCACCACTAGGAGTCTTGTGTCTCGGGTCCTTGCACAGCTCTGGATCTGCTGACAGACAGATGTTTGAGCTGAGACTGAATGCAGGTGTGTCTCTGTGCCTCTTCAATGGGAAGTAAGACAACTCAGCTTCATCTGTCATTAATTTGGGTAACATTGTGTATAAAAACCGAGAGAGAACTATAAGGAGATGCAGGGAGTTGATTTTCCTTGGAGCAAAGACATGATAATGCAGTAGTCTGGGAGCTAAATTCTACACAGTATTCTGGCAGTGACAATAAGGAAGCTGTTCAGCAGGAACTGCCTCTCTAGTTAAGGATGATGCAGTAGAATCTCAGACAAGTGTATTTAAGCCTTAGCTGCACACTCAAATTGGTTTCTATTCATTAAATGTGTAGAAGGACAAAAACACAGAGTCTCAAGTCAGCAGGTGAACCTACCCACCTTAAAAAAGTTAAAAGAATGACATAACCCTTTCCCCAGTGGTAATAACTTCTTCCCTTTAAGATCTGGTACTCAGTTTATCTCATACACATTCACCATTCAGTTCAAACAAGGTTTTGGATAGAAATCCCTCTAATCCTTTCCAGTCTTGCATCCTTAAGCCAACTCCTGCCACAATGGGCTGTCTTTCAGGGTACAGCCTGACTTGACACCATAGCCCTTGCATGCAGCTGCAGCATGCAGTATGGAGCATCTCACCCAGACATTGCCAGAGTTCATGCAACTGAGTCAATGGGCTTGGGGCAAACGAGCAAAGCTTATGCAAATGCCTAAAATTCAACATGAGCTCAAGTACTTTACTAAGTCAGTGCCTTTATCAGGAATGATAAATGTGAAAAACATAGAAAGTAAGGCAAGTCCACTGAAGGGTTGAAGACACAAGAAAATACTTCTCAGACATCGGGCAAAGTATTTGCATACATTACAGTGGCCTTTGGATTGTGAGGATCAATACTTTTCTAAGGCACATTATTAGATAAAAAAGCAAAATCCTGTGGATGTGCCTTTAAGATAAACACAATAGGTCGTCTTACAAAGGTAATTTATTTGCAATTAACTTACATTTCTGAGGCCAGCTTTCAAAATAATGCCTGTTCTGAACCTTACCTGTGGACTTTACAACCAAAACTTGGACTCTGATTTTGTGAAGACACCCTTCTACCTTGTGTAAGTGGCAGCATAATTAAAGCCCTGATAAACAGACAAATCCATAAAGGCATGGAAGAAATCATATTTTTTCAAGTTATGTGCGATTTCTAAACAACACATGAAGTGAACACGGGCATTATCTCAGTGGATATGACAAACCCATCAGCGTAGCAAAGGTAATTATTAACCACACATTTACTTGTAGCACCGATTGCTAATTCAGTGGAAGACCACAGCTGGAGGTACCAGAGAGTGACAAATTCAAGTGAGGCATCCTAGTGGAGCTGGGAATTTGGACTCAGATTGTCTTGACATGTAAAACAGTGATTACATACGTGCTGACAGTGCGCAGCATTCCAACAGAATCTAGCGTATCTCGGGGCCATCCATATGCTCCACCATATGTCTGTGAGGAAAGGGGTCCAGAATCACAGTCCCTGGAAAGGGTAGGTCTCCCAGGCTCTCAAGATACCAGCCAGGATCCCAGTGTTGCTGCATTCATTGGTGTGTAAGCACCTGTATTCCCGCCAACAAACTACTGATTTCAGCTCGGAGGGTAAATATGTAACATAACCAACTGTTTGCTGATTCAGAAGCTGGCTCTCACAGGACAAGTTCTACTGGGGCAGAAAAGGTTGCTCTGGGCTGTGTTTCTTCAGAGCCAATCCAACCTCTGTGTATTAACCACAAAAAGCTGCAGCAACAGAGATGTTACCGTGTACAACAGCAGTACTGACGAGCACATAGAAACAGACTGGAATTTAATAGCCCAGCGAGGGGGAATACAAGTTTCAACTCACTCAGCAGATGACAGGTTGCTTTATTTTGCCTTCTATTCAGCTTTTCACTTATATTTTTCTGGGGGCAATTAGCTGCCATGTATTTTCACATTTCAGTCCTACCTTATCACTGTCCACTGTGTTCTGTGACGTCCTGGATGCAATGGAAATGGTGTCAGGTTGACTGCTGCCATCCCCTTGGCTGTCTGCATCATCTATTCCATCTCTGCAAGAGAAATAATAGGGGAGCAACGACGCTTACATAACACATCACCTTATAATGTGCACAGCTTTACAGGTGGATTTGAGAAGAGCAGCGTCAGCGGGACAGAGCTGGCTTTGTGCCACGGTTACCTCACTAATGCAGCCCATGATGCTGCTTAACTGCAATTTAAAATGATGCCACCCTTAACCATAGGGTTGGGATTAGCACATAATCACAACATTTGTTGCTGGAAAATGGATGGCCATTGCCAGCATAGAAGACTCTGGTGTTCAGAAATAGCTGTGTAATGAGGGCGTCAGGCAGAAATTTTCCTTCAGTTAGATTTTTGCCCTAACCAAGAACATCCAGCCTAGTTTACATGTAACACTGAAAGAAAAGGCATTTCTCTTGCCTCACAGGAACCACCTCTTCAGAAAGTTAATACTGGGTATTTAAAATTTAAGTTTGGATAGCCACAAATATGCTATCCAAACAAACATAAAGACAGCATAGAACTCTACAAATTTACCTCTAAGAGGCTGCTAACAGAGAGTATTTTCTTCCATTTTGCTGTATAGCTAAAGTTCTAAATTTTTACTAGTCTTTCAAACTAAACAGTTAAATAATCCAAAATACATATTTAAGGATATTGTACTAGAAAACTCTTGTGCTGGTGCATGTTCTTAGGAAGAAATGTCTGGATCTTGCTACAGGTCTCCTAGGTGACCTTGGTTACTTAAGCTTTGAATGTCTCTATAATCAATCCTGAAGTAAGAGAGGCATAAAACTTGTGAGGAAATTGAGGTGCTCAAATTACAGGTGGCTTTTGGGAATGCCACAGTAGAAAAAGAACGATTCATTTTGTCTAATTTCTATTTAATCCAGGATTGAAAGAAGTTGACAAGAAAAATTAGTATTACTTCACAGGCTGAAATGAGTTTATATTTGATGATGAAAACAGATTTTTCACTGTAATAATATATTGTCATGATCAACTATGATTTTCATTTCAAACAATTAAAAATGCCAAACGGGGGAAAAAAATCTGGTTTTATTCAAATGTGAAGAAGTAAAATCTACTTTAGGAAAGAAACATAACCTTGGACTCTGAAGAATGTTTACTGTTTGTTTCTCTCTAATAATAGTACAATAAAAGATCTTTGCACATATATCATAGAAAAGCTTCCTAGCTACTTTTGTCAAGACAACATATAAAAAGCAAAGACAATGAAAACTGCTTTGACTATAGTAAAAGACAGTAAAAAGCCCACAAACAATACATTGTTGTGGGCTCAGAAAACACAAATGATTTCATGTTATAGGGAATGGCTGAGGTTACCTTCTACTGTTGTTTCGCTGCTTTGCTGGTGTCTTGGGGAGCTGAATTGGCTCTTTCAGAGCTCCCTTCAGATGAATAATCCTTTCTTGAATAACTTCCCGGATATTTTTGATCCATTCCTGTTTTGTTTCAATACTGGATGCCTAAAGTTCCACAAGGCAGAAAGACAGAGACTTTATCATGTTCTCAGGATGTCACCTATGTAGAAGAATCGTGGTCGGCTGATGCAAATGCCTGATTAACTGTTTGTCCTCTCTGCTGCACTAGAGTACCTGGTAACCCCTGGAAAACTGAGAGCATTTTTACCAGACCCACTTGGCAAGCAGCAGCAAAGCAGCTGAGCTCTGGATAAGTATATTTAACACTAAGCAATACAGCATGTTCTGTAGAGGGGAAATAGGTTATCAGTGCACAGCTGGGATTTCCTCAGACAAAACAACCAAAACACGAATTCTTCATTAGAAACTCACTTGACAGAAAAGGTTGTCAGCTCTGGTGGTTTGAGAAATGGGTGACTGTTGATATGCCCGGTGGCAAAGGACTAAGAGAATTACATCTCCCAGCCAAACACCCTGAGACATGCCCTGTGTCAGTGTGCAGATACTCAACCCAGGCTGCAAGAGGAGATGCAATTCCAGCAAGGCTAAACAATCACACTGCCAATTCCAACTGGAGCCTTAGAGCTGAATTGCTCCCCATGCTGGCATGACCCCACTGACAGACATGGAAACCATGAGAATGTGAGGAAGGAAGAGATTGAACTCTCATTTAGTGTTCCCAAGGCCTGAACTAGAAGGTCTAAAGGCAAAGAAAACAAACAAAAAAGACTTACTTTCAGCACTGTTTTATTGTCTGAGGATGGTGTTCGTCCAGACCACAAAGCAAATTTGCAGGGATCTCCTTCAACGTGTTCAGTCACTCCCAGTTCTGAGGTCTAGTGTGGAGGAGAGATGATGAGAGATTTTATATATACGAAGCTTCATGAGTCCAGAAAACTTTGGACTGCTGGGAAGAAGTGGAGGGGCTGGGATGGGTAAGGGAATGAGATCTTATCTCTGCTTTGCTACACACAGATAAAAGAGACAGAAAATCAGTGGGGATGGCAGGGAATTGAATGGCTTGAGTGATCCTGCTTGTATTTCCCACCCATCCTTCACATCTCACTATCTTAAACCTCTCCAGACTCACTGCAAGCTGACTTCCAGGTGAGCCCTGCAGGACTCAGAGCCAGCCCTTCCAGGTGGCATGAGTATCCCAAACCCAGCATGGGGACTTGTAAGCCATCTCCCAAACTCCACCTCTACCTACAAGAAACACAACACCAAAATGTTTTCTTTGCAGCCACACCTACCAGTAACTTGTTCTTGTAAACATATTTTGTGTGTCCTGAAGAATCTTTGATCTCTTTGCTAAACACCAAAGAGATTTCAAAGAGAAACAAATGCCTCTCACGGCCTTTCCGAATGAGAGACTTGGGATCCCACACTTGGAAGGAATCCTGAAGAATCAGCTCTCCCTGGACGTCCAGGTTCTCATCAAACCCTAAAACCACAAAACAGATTGGTTTGTATTTATTCTTAGGACCAGCAATTCTCAGAAATACCAGAGCAGTAAAGATTGAAATAAAACAGTCTTTTTCTTTTTTTACACATATTCTGAAGGGACATTAATGGGCATCCATTGCCTCAGTGAAAATATTTTTCTTTTTCCTTTTTTTTACCTACTGCAATGACATAAGTATTTTACCAGAGACAAATACATCATATGTGCTAAATTAGGCTGCTGCTAAAGTGTAGTAGGAATTACTTCAAAACAAATATTATTAAGGTTTCAGTGGTGGTTACGATACACAGAACTGCATTGCAGGAAATCCTATGCATGTCAATACAAATTCAGAGAAATGTAGTGTGTGATGGGTAGAAGTGCCCCACTATACCATGATGCTTTCAAGCATGTCAACCAGCCTTCAAGGGACAGCAGTGGCATGGGGGAGCTACATCTGTGAGAGTAGAAGGGTATGGTGTCTGAAACAAGTTTTCCAGAAGTTTCCCATGCTGCCTGTCAAACACCTTCACATGGATGAAGATCACAGGACTCCCTCCCTCCATATAACAGGAGAAAAGGGAGTCCCCAGCGCAAGGTGCCCTCCAAGGCCCTGTCTCAGCAGCTGCTCTCGGCAGCTCATGGGTCACACTTCTCTCCAGAGCTGGGGACTGTTCCACCACCAGCACAGTCTGGTTGGCTCTGTCAGACACCACTGGAGAGCAGCAAGCAGCCCTGGTCCCTGCTCCAAATATTCAGGAATAATGTCTTATTCAGAAGATAACTCTTTAAGTCCTTGGTTACCCTAACAAAGGCATCGCTGCTTCTTCATTATTGTGTGGTGCTGATCAACTCACGAGGACTGAATATCCAGATGTTATTTTGGGAACCCTTGCTTTTCACCAGACACCACAGTTAAAAACATCTTCATAGTGTTTCTATCTATGCTGGGTCAGTTTGCCCTTCTGCAATTTTAATCACCTGGTCTTAATGTGCTGCCTAACTACTGACACAGTTTCCTTTTTTTCACCTGTTTTAGTACTCCGCTTGTTTCTTGGTTCTGATTCAGGCCAGGCTGGAAATTATTTTTCCAGGCCGAAAAAACATTTGAGAAAATAAAGTATCTGTGTCCAGAATAAAATTTTTAAGTTTTAGATATACTCCACACATCAAAAATCCAATAAAAGACTTTATGCCAATCATTTTTTTTCTATAATTTCATTTTTTTTTAATAATATTTTTTATATCTTTGGCATAATTATGCTAACATTTTGAAATACAAGCTGTTTTGACTCAGAAACCCAGAACTTTTGAAATGTTGAAACAGTATTTAAAAATGTTTTGATCCAGTAATGGTTATGGCTGCCAGCAGCTAAACTGATACTGTTTCAGGGGGATATTTTTCTTTTTCATTAAGAAAGAATGTTTTAACTAAATATATGTATACATACATTGTATATGTATACATACACACACACATATGTACATACATACACACACATATAAGAGATAAAAAAATAACTCCCCCCAAACTTCCTAGCCAGCTTAATTCTTCCAAGACTTTTAGAAAAATATCAGAAAGGAGCCAGAAGGGACCTGAAAATTATGATCAAAAAACAGTACTGCTACAGCACTAACTTTCCACACAAGTTACAAGCAAGCTGTGCCTCCCTCCCCTGCCCTGGCCGCCTGCCCATCTGCTACCTTCCAGCATGCTGACGTGCATTGCGTCGTTGGCCTTCTTTGGGACACTGAGCATCACTTCCAGACCATCTTTGAGTTCCCCTTTGCCCTCCTCGCAGCAGGTCAGCAGCTCCTAAGAAGCAATGCAGAAACGCCCATAAACAAACTCTGACCAACGTGCTGGCTTTGTGTCTGGCTGTGGTACTTGGTACGTGAAACTGCTTCACTAACGGGGACAGGAGAAAGCTGAACTGCAGCAAACCCCACTGCGGATGCTCACACATAGGGGGGGATCAAACAGGATTGACTATAAACCGAGACAAAGCAAGGTGCTCTCAAGTGAGACTGAGCATTTGGAAGATTTCTGGGGACTTTTGCTCATGCTGCAGCCACCACTCTGTCCAGCTGTGCCAAGTGGGTGGCAGGATCCCTGCCTGATCCTGCAGTGCTGGTGAGCACTGCAGGGCAGGGAGGGCCCTTCAGGAAGGATTCACCTGAGGAGAGACCAAAGGGGTGCTTTAGCCTTCCCACCAGCAGATAGGTTATGCAGTGCAGGTATGCTGTGGTAAACTTGATACAAAGCACAGATTTGTCAACGTGTTGAACATAGCAAGTACCTTCTTAGTATAGCATATTCTTCTTTGGTATAGACTCAGAAAGCTTTATAGAGAAGTATCATATCAGGTCCTAGGTTTTCAGAGTCAGAATCTGTCTCTTCCCTTATCCCCCAGAATTTTTTCTTCTCTAGCTTAGTAGTTTTGAAGTGAACAGTAGCTGGTTAAGTTAGATCTAAAATTAACCTATGCAGAAGATACTTGAAAAGCCTGTAACCAATTTACAAAAACCAACAAAGTTTTTTTTTTTTAAATGGGAAATGTTAATGTTTCACTTGGAAGTCCTTGCTTTGTGTATGGAACTTTTCCCTGATTTTTCAAACACAAACATGTTAGCTCTCAAACAGAATCCAATGCCAATGAAGGAGTCTCGGTCAAGAGTCAGTGAAATTTCCCGAAATTCATTGCTACTATCATTGAAGCCTTTAATCAAAATAGTACATCACAAACTTAGCAAGAAGCAAAGTAAACAGTTCTGTCATCCCTTCAACTTTGCTTTCCCATTTGTTGCTTTTGAGGATGAAATTCACTTGGATGCAAAAAACAAGAAAACCAAAAATGAAAGCCAGTTGAAAAGTTTTTTTTTACTGGTTTGTTTGCTTTCGGTTTGATTTTTTTTTCTTTTTTTTATGTGAGTCTTTTCCTTTAAAACAGCCAACCTGATTTCACACTTTGTTGTCATGCCCAGGCCTGGGAAGTAGGAGCAGCAGCTCAGCAGCAGCTGCTGAGGGGTCATAAAGCAGCTTCCTTAAGCACAAGGTAAATCACTACACCTGGGAACTGCTCTGCATGAGCTGATTTGTGCAGCTCACTAAGGTACCTTCAGTAGGAGTTGATATTTTGTGATCCTCTGGACAGGCTTGATTAAATAAGAAGAGATGGAGTTGGCCAGACCATGTCTTTGCTGAATTTCCTAGAAGAGACAAAAACAACAGTCAGTCATGGAAAACTATTAACCCCCTGCCAGACAGAACCACCCATAACTAATTTTAGCTGTGGATCCCTGCATTTCTATGTTTAGTTTTAACTTTCTTTAAGCTCTCATGCTTAAAGTGTGGTTTCAGGGGCAATAAACTGCAGAGTCCCCCTAAGGCCACTTAAACTGCAGGGTCCCTCTGCAAGTCAAGCTAAGGCTCTGCTGAATAAAATTGCACAGGCTTAGATTTAAATATAACTTACCTGTCATGTCATCTGGTTTCCCCCAGCTATGAGGGCTGAAAGCAGAGTCTTAACATTCAATTAAAATGAAGTGACATTAAATTAAATTGCATGCATAGGGTGTAATTTAGCTGTCTAAACATAGGCATCTCCTACCATCTGAGAGCCCTGGGGTAGCTGAAATATCCCCATGTGAGTAACAGGTCTGACACAGTGCTGACAGACCCATGCTATTCTGAGGTGGCACCTGGGACCCAGGAGATACCTTTATGATATCTGTGACAGCACTGAGTACTTTCACTTTCTGAATCTTAACCAAAATGTCTGGGTTGATCAGTGTGATGGGCTCATGAATTTCTGCAGACATTACAGACAGGCGCTTGGTGAGGTCTGCAAAGGGCCCAGCTACCTCCCTCCAACAGGTTCTAGGGTGAGTTAGGAGCTCCTGAAAATCCTACAGGACCCTAATGCACATATTTAGCCATCTAAAAGACCTCAAACTCATTCCTTACAGAGGCAGATTTTCTGCTGAAATAGAAGAGGTTGGAAACCCTTCTGTCTCCACCAAGCCCTGGGCATACCTCCCCTTGCTCCTGGATATCAGGAAATCTGCAGTTCCTAAGGGAGCAGATGAGAAAGGGGAATGGGACTTAGCTGCTGGAGGGTAAATTTGAGACTGTAAAGGGAAGAAGTTACAGAAAGTGAAGGGGAAAGAGCTGTCAAGAACAGAGATTTTCTTTCTGTATACAGTCTGATTTTCTGCTGAGTACTAGGGAGGTTACTGCTTCTTTTTAGCTCCAATGTTTATCTGTATGATGGGACACAAAAATGTCCACTTTTCACACCACGTTCCTTTTTCTTTTAATTAGACGAATTTTTTCTTAAAAATATCTCTGGTGCCATGAACAAGACTCAAAAGGGAAGGGGCTCTGTTTGGGGGTTAATGGAGTTTGCATGAAGCTGAGTCATGGCTGGCTTCACACAGGAACTGAGCCTGCAGAGCACATGGCCAGGACTCAACCCATAACTGCAGGAGCCAGCAAGACCTCAGCCACGTCTGTGAACTTCCTGGAGCTGGCAAAGTACACTTGTTTTTGTAGGATCCAAGTAACCAAGTTAGCACTACTCCTTCCTCACAGCTCTCCCTCTGAACAGGCAGGCCATCTCTCAGCAAGATGCCTCCCCTTTGGGCATTCCTTGCTCTGCCAGGATGCTCCCTGGTCAGACTGTGTGGAGACAGTGGAGTGACATTTGTCCCTGCTGCAGCAACAGCACTGCTACATGGCAATCAGACAAGTACACTGCTGGGAAGGGACATTCTCCCTGCAGCTCCTCCCTCTGGTCCCTGAAGCGTGGGAGTAAGAAGGCAGCCTGCTGGAGTGTGTCTTGGGTTGGCTTTGTAACAGCTGGAGAGATCTGGACTCACTGTGAGTGGAGATGGAAGTGAGAAAGGTCTGTGCAGGGCAGAGCCCAACAGGGCAGACATGTCTCACACACCTCTGGGAACAGGGAGCACAGAGGTGTCTGAGCTTTGCAGCAGCTGGCAGGTTTCAGAAACAAGCTGATCACAAGCTCTGTGCTCTCTACTTTGCCCTGCTTCTTGTTTAAAGCAAACTTGTCTCACGTTATAGTCCATCGCCACCAGACACAATTTTAGTTGTTCCTTGGGTGGTAAAGTGTTCCAAGGGCCTGGAAGAAATGAAGATATTTGACAGGCACTGCGTGCTGGCAGTTGTGTATTGCAAACCAGATGAGCTACAGAGCAGGATCAACATGGAGTCTTGAGGCAATGACAGAATCCCAGACAAGCGCCAAAAATATCCTCTGCATAGGATAGCACAGGACCCTCAGAAGTCCTTGGATGGGCAGTATGGAGACAGGAACACTTAAATACAATGTCATACCATCAGGACTGCTGAATTTGCCATGAAGCAGTGACAGTGCCTAGATTTTGTATCAAACATCGAAAGAGATTCACAAATTTAGATGTCATCTAATTGTGCACAGTTGGTTGGTAGGAGGACAAATTGCATCCTGAACTGGATGTACAGACCAAAGACTTGCTAAATAGACTGCTTCAACACCAAAACTCTCATGAGACATTTAGGTTTTGTGATGCATGACACAAATCTGATGAGCAATTTCAGAAAAAATATTAGTAAGCAGAAGAGGAGGCTCTGGTTGTGCTTCTGCTCATTTCCTAAGGGACACTCCAGATCAGTGGAGAAACTATTCAAGAACCACCACCCATGCAGAAACACAGTGCTCTGCAGTGCTACCAAAGTCAAGCAGCTTTACCATGTTCCTTGCTGGTCATGCAAGTCAAAAGTGCCCTGGGGCTTCTTGAATATCAAAACTCATCTTTTCCAAGATCTAAAGCAAAAAAATGTTTAAAATAGCAGAAGCATGTAGGTGACTGAATCAAACTCTTCTCGAGGACCAAAGCTTGCTTAAATAATATACACTAAAATCAACTTGATCACCTCAATAACACGTTGATTTCCACCAATTTGAGAGCTAATATATGTTGTCAATAAAAAAAAAAAAAAACCAACCTTGCTAGCCTGAAGTTTATAGTATTACAAATATTTTAAAAACGCTAAACATGGTAGGCATCATTTATCTTTGAAACTACTGAATAAAGTTTTAAGAAATTCTCAGATAATGAACAAGACCGATACAAAAAGCAAAAGACCCACATTAATGCTTACTGCACTTATATCAGAATAAGCACGTTAGTTTAATTCCCTATGCAATTTCCAGCTAATATATCCATACCAACAACTTCTGAATTTTATAAAGAGAGAATGATCTGTAGGGAGGGAATACAGTAGTCTTTATCCTTCATTGAAGAACTAGGCAAATTTCATAATTGAGCGTCTGAGCATAGTTTTCCTCCTGTCTCAGCTGGTCTAGTAAAAGAAACTGCTTTTTATCTACATACATGGCTTCACTTACACCCTTAGAACATCCCACCTCTCAGAGCAACACTAGTAGTTCATGGTTTCCAGTAAGACATGTCACTTATCTTTGCTCCTTCTCCTAATTAGCTAATCCTTGCAGCTGAGCCCTGAAGCTGTAAGTTTTCCATGGTTCAAACAGGTCACTGGGACTGCTGGTTTTCAACTCAAAGGTGTCTTTCTATGACAGTTTATGCCATTTGAGGGGTTGTACACTTGTGATCTTCAAGCAAACTTCTTACCAAGGGTGTTATTCTAAATAACTCACTCTCATCATCAGGGTGTTTTGAGAAATTCCAAGTTCTGTCTCGAAGAAAAGAACCAGCCATTTCCCCTTTATTCCTTGTACCAGACTGTCCTGTGCTGTCACTGAAACACTGCCTCTCCAAGATCAAGATAAGAAGGATCTACAGGTACTTTGCATTACTTTAGTCACTCAGATTGGGTGATTTCTTGGGGATTTTTTGGGGGCATCTTTTTGCACAGGCATCACTGGGTATAGTCCAGGACCAGTAGAAGGCAAACATCTGCCCTTGCAGAACAGCAGATGCTGACACATAAACATTCACTACTAAGCAGCATCAGTGAGGTTTCCAGCCTCAATATAGAGAGCTGGAGTGGAAAAGCTTAGCAGAGAAAACACTTTTAACTTGTGCAAACAGCACTGATGGACACCTGGGGCAGCTCACAACCCTTCACGAGTCACCGACCTTTAAAAACCATTCAACAGGCTCAAGCGCCACCTCCTGGAAAGTTCCTTGCAGTTCCATTCTACTTTTGGACCATTTGGTAACAAGGCAAAATATGAGACAAATGAAAAAGTTGTTCATCACTTTTCTTCTGGCTCTTTTGAGACCTTTCACTGTCGAGTGTGACTGAAATGCTACAACCACTGGCACATACAAACCCCAGAGGAGCTGATTTATGTCAGCTGCCAACAACATCACAGCTTGGATCCTGCTGAGTGGTTACATTTGCAAACAGATTTTTAACGCTTTGGAAAAGAGGTCTTAGGACTTTTTTTTTTTTCTTTTTTGCAGAGAGGCAACTAATTAAAACTGTAAGGTAGCAGACAAGTCTGGCAAAATGGATGAGGTTCCAAAAATAAGAGGAAGAGTTTGAAGGTATTCAAAAAGTCTAATATTTTTCTCAGCCTACAAAATTGGGATTGGAGCCTAAAAATGTTTCTCACCAGGTGTAGTTCTTGTTAGGGACATAGTCTAATTGCAGTCAATGCAGTTTCTTACCAGTATGATGAAATAAATCTAATAGGCTGGTAAAATTTTCTGAACAGGAAGAAAGGATCTTGTTTTGGACTGAGGGGTTTCAGGTCATAAAATATAATAGAATCTGCCTTACCACTAAACCCACAAACAGAGAGTACATCTAAACCAGATTTTTAGAAAGGATTTAGTCTGAAAAATACATGAAAGTTCCCATAAGAATGTGTGTCTCCATTCAAAACACCTTGCCACACTGATGAAGATCACACATCACACCACAGCCTATCAGTTTTCAGAGCATGTGATATTTGCAGTGGAATGAAAACCCCAAATGCCAAGGCACAGAAATGAACCCATTGCTCAGATGTAAAGGAGGTGTTTCAGCTGCACTAGGTGTATGGAAGGAAAATGGCAATGGCTGCTTACATCAAAGAAAGTCCCTGCATGTTCCAGGATGAGCTGGCTGGAGTCAGGCTTGTTTTTGCAGTAGGTGACATACATCTGAAATTTATCTGCCTGTGAAAACAAACATCGAGGGGAAAGCAAGATAAGATATTTCTCTGCTCCTGCAGTCTTTTATTAAAGCTTATCAGGATAAATAAAGGTGATAACACCCTCCCACACACCCACTCCCCACCATGGAACACAAGAATTGTAAAATATTAAGAACAAAGGACTTTAAAGTTCATACCTTACCTGAGCAGTTCTGAGGGCTATGAGAGGACAAGTATCACAGGGAGAAGGCCTAAAACTTTAATCCAGATATAAAGTAATTTCTAAGAGCTCTAATGATGTTACACAGATTGTATCCAAGAGTCTGCAGGTCTGAAGCGTTGACTCTATGACCTACTCGAAGATAAAGCCAGTGTAGAAACCCTAGGCAAGAGACTCACCTAGCTTAAACTAGCTTGAGGCAATATTTTTTACTTGAAAACTGTGACACCTGGCCTAGACTTGCCTTTCCTACCTTGGCTCACACTTAAATGGCACAAATTTTACATTGTGCTCAGAGTGTTTTGCATTTTATTTCCTAATTTATCTAATTTTAAGAGGAAATAAAAAGCATCTGTGCACTCCCACCTCATATTGCTGTACTCTGGCCTCAAGAAGAGGCAGGTAAATGAAACAGGACGATGGCTTTCTTTTATTACTATTGTATTTTTTTATTCCAGGTATCTAAACAATAGGACCATGCAGTTGGGCAGGCAGCTTTGTATGTATGTCTGTAACCAATACACACAGCTCTGGACATTTACTGTTGCTGAGATGATGCTGTAGTATCTTAAAAGTACCATGAAGATTTTGCACAGAATGATGCACATTTTACATATAAATCCATCCATTTTTCCTAAATATATAACCTTTTCTTTGTAAACAATATTTCTCAATCCATTTAATCAACACTTGTGACATGTTTTTAAATTAAAAGCCCATATGAAATCATCCAAACATGCTCATTTTTTGATAAGTGAAATTATTCCATCATTACTCTTAAAACACTAATTCCTAGCTTTGAAATATGAACAAACCATCAGAGTAAACACAAAGATGGTTGCCTTGACTGTTAAATATTTCGAAAAGAGAACAGCTTTCATACAGATAAATCACTGTAGCCAATTCCCAGAGCTTCCTACGCCCACAGAGATTCTTAGCACCAAGATTTCAAAGTCCTATTGGAAATCATCCTGGCATTGGGTAATGGAATGAGAGAGCACGGTGGCTCAGAAATTTGACACTAATTTCTGGAGAAAAATGCTGATAAAATATGTTATTCATGCCTTTGTAAAGTTCTTATGGCATGACTAAAATTCTTTAGGGAAGGTATGTTAAGATTTTTAACGTCTGTCCTCCCAGGGCCTTTCACAGGGAAATGAATGTCACCCCTAAACACAGGTTTGGTTTGATCAGTTCCTGTTAAACAGAAATCAGCAGAGACAGAAGCTGTGCTGGTCAGTGCAGGACAAGGAGAGAGGCTTTGAAAGCCTTCCCACTATTCAGGAGAAGAGTTATGGGAGGAACCTTTCACCCAGAGACAGGAGAAGGACAAAGCAGCTGTAGTTCCAAACTAGCTCTCTATCTCACTTATCACTAAGGACATAACCCTTGCACCTATTCCCAGCTTGTTTCCATCTGTGCTGGAGGAATTAATGTGAATATATAATGAGAAGAAGCAGTCTCATTACCCAGGTGACAAAGCAGTGGCCCACGTCCTCAGGCAGTTGTTCATATTTCTCTAGCTCTTTTAGAAAAATGCTGAAAGAGGAAGATACCAATGTAAATTAGTTACACTCAAATACCCAGGAGATGCAGAATGACCAGTGAGTTAATCAGTACTAATGATCAATACTTGTATCTTGATTGAGGCTAATCAAGCATCCTGCCAGTGGAAAAAGTGTCTCTTGCCAAGGTATGCTTTGGATTTTGAGTACAGTCATGGCTGACTCCTCTAAAAAGGAAAAGATGGCAATCCTTAGTAGATAGTCAGTGTTTCCAGGACTGCAAAGTGATAATCGAGAATGTAAATCCTCAAAAAGTTGTTGTGTCGTGGTTCAGGGGAGGAACAAAAAGAGAAGCTCAAAGCTGCCAGCTCTCCATCACTGAACTCAGCGCACTGGATAAAGGACAATAATTTGAAAAAACTCAGCATTTCTTAGGTAAGTAGTGAACTCCCAAAATACAAATTTTTTAAATCAACTTTCACCCACCAACTTGTACCACAAGTGACATCTCTGTTCGCAGAGGTATCCTGTGACTTCAGTATTATTAATCAGCTGAAGGCAAAGTTTAATCTAAGTTGCAAATCATTTTTGCAAAAGAGACAAAACAAGAAATCCAACATTATTTTACAAATCTGGATGAATTACTTTACACTCCTGCATGCATTGTACTGTAGGTATTCTCAGCAGACATCACAGAGACGCACAGGTGCCTACCTATGCCTTTGGTTTCCTTAGCCATTAAACATTAACAGAACTGTCAGGAAAACCTACTTGTTATGAAAGTCATATATCTCCTGAATATTGCCAAAGATGATGTGTTCTTTATTGAGGATCCCAGCTGGTATTTCTTCCACTCCACTTGTCATTTCCCAAAGGTAAGTCTGGAAGGCAACAGAAATTCTTAGTTTTGTGAATAAATGCAGTGAAAAAAATAGATCTCCCTGGTTTATTGCCAAGGGCAGAGGCTGACAAGGGAACTATGTACTTTGAGATTAAACAAACAAGCTAAGAAAACCCAAATTTTCCAGTGTTACAGAAAGGTCTGCAGAGATATTCAGAGTGCTGACACTTAGAAGTTGTCTGAGGAAAAAGCAGAAACAAGTCAACACCACCAGTCTTTGCTGTCCACCTGATGGTGTCCAAATACTGCAGGCAGAAACAGCTGAAAGATAAGCCAGATTTGCCACTTCAGGATCCTTAGATACATAAAAATCTCTTTCTGACTGCAGGAATGTGAAAGCTGAAAGATTTCACTGAAATATACTCATTTATTTGCCTTGAATATCACTGATCCTTTCAGGAACACCCTGCTGTACAGCTAGGCAAGGTATTTGACTGTGCAAATCCAGACGGTTCTCTAGCATGAGAGTATTCAAAGGAATAGATTTTAATTCTTACAAAAATGCTCCAGGAATCCATTAAAACAAACAAACAAAAAAACCAACAAGCTTGGCCAATCAAGGCACACTCAGGTATCCTTGGAGGTGCAGACACAGCCAAGAGTGGAGAGAACAGGGCAGAGTCCTGACAGTGGGAGAAAAACTCCTCCTGCTGCCCACTCATCTTCCACCCCCAGCAGGACATGGCTGTGCAGCAAACCACCAATGGTGGTACCTTCACACACAATCCTGCCAAATTAGCCCGTGCAGTAAAGTGAAAATCACCACTGGAAAAGATAACATGTGCTCCCAGGGAATACTGGAGACTTCCCAGGCTGACACTTACCTCTAAGCATTCATGTAAATCCCTGACATACGCTTTTTCTGTCTGAAGCAGCTCAGCCATAATGAATCTGAAAAAAAATAAAGTATTTTAGGTGTTTGGGGCATTATAAGCATTTGTGATGTGAACAGAAAAGAAAAACATCCCCCTGTTGTCTTAGTAAATACAGGCATTTCCACCCTAGACCTTCCTCTACCTTACTTTGCACCTTTCAGCTCCACGACTGAAAAAACACTTCATACCCCAGTCTCTTGCAGGGCTTTTATTTTCTAAATATTTTTTCTGCATAAAATCTTATTAAGTTGTATTTCTGCAGCCCCAAGCTGGGATTTACTATCTATGTGTCCATCCTTAATAACCAACCAATTCTCAAAATATTTTTTCCCCCAGGAGTAAGGACCTGAGATTCACCAAAAATGCTTGCATCTTTGATGATAGTCATTGTAAGTCACCCCAAAACTTCACCTTCGGTGGCAATACAGATGGATTTTGGGAGACACCACTACTTTGAAGGCTCTTCAAGAGATTGGTACCTGACCAGAAAAAAACCAAATGCTGGGAAACCCATCAGTGGCATCTGTAGTGCCTGAGGGTGGGCACCTCAAAGTTGAAATGCCCAGTTAACTCCTGTTAACTCCCCTAGTTGTCACTCAAGTTAAAATAATACTTAGACATCTAAAGATGCTTTTTATTTTTCCTGTTTATTTTACTTTTTACATACAGCCAAAAAGATATCGGGGTTAATCCAAGTGCTTGACTCAGTGCTTTCCCTTTCCAAAAGTAACTACTGATTAAACCCAAAAGAAATTCAACTCTATATCTTCTGAAATTCTCTAACCTGCAAGTAACAACTTCCACCCTACATCTCCAGACTTATCTCAATAGTTCTGTAACTGGAAGGAATTACAGGACTGTCACTTCTGGTCATGCAAATATTGTGGAATCACTCTTTATCAGGTAATGTGCCCTGGCAGGCTGTGAGCATTTGGGACGTACTCTTTCTTTCTGGCCGACTTCCTTTTTTCTTCATTGACTTCATGATTTGCATCTCTCAGCTTTACCTCCCGGTCTGAAAGACTTGCTGGAATAATATCTAGTTCTAGGTCTTTGTTATCCTTGGGGGAAAAAAAAAAAAAGTACATATTTTAAATTCATTGCAATCTTACTGTTGAACAAAGTGCAGCATGTTCATGAGATCAAGTGGGTAAGAAGGGACAAAAGTAAGATAATCTCAAAAAGAAGGAAATTCCGACAGAAGTAGAACTACAGTGAGAAGGAAAAGAAGGTGAGAGAGACATCTTAAAAAATGTCAGATATGATATTCAATGTAGTCTTCACTGTTACTCCTATCTAGCAATAGGTATTGATGAAAAATGTCTAAATTTTACCTCACTCTTTCATAGCAAAATTAGTTGCCCCTTGTTGGACTTCATAAATAATAGCCTGATAAAGTACAGAACCTTTCAGAGACAATGTCAACTTTCAATGGCCATTTACCATGGAAATAGCTTTCTGGGCTGTGGTAGGTAACACTGTGTAAACCACAGACCCTACAAGGAACAGCACAATTAAAGTATCTGAGGGTATGAGGGAATTTTTTCCTCTTTCTGATATTTAATTTCAAATAATTGTTTTCTGAAAGGGTTTTAAGTGTTTCTGCTTCTGGTACTCCCCCTTAATACTATGGGCAGGGAACAGCAAGAGGTTCTGTTTTTTGGTTCTCTTGTGTGCTCTATGTCACGCAAAATAACTCAGAGGTGAGGCTGAGGATCAAATTTTTACGTTAGTTTGGGGATGAGAGAATGGAAACTTACAGGCAAAATTTGAGTTTAACTCAAAATAATGGTGTGGGATTTATGGTTTATACTAAAATTAACATAGACTTTTATTCAAATATGTTTCCTCCTCCTTCCCAAGAGCCGTATGGTCTCCTGGAAAATAGTGAAAACATTTGTTTAGAAAGTCTTTCTGATCTTCATCTGCCTCCTCCTCATATCATTGATCTGCCACAGCAAGAAGTTTTCTCTTCAGGAGCAGTTCTGAGCTTGGCTGGGTAGGGTGGCTGAGCTTTAAGTGTTTCTGATGGGTACATGAAAACCTGCAGCATTCATACCATAGCCTGCACCTTCCTCTGTGACTTTCAGCTTTGGTATAAAATCCCAGCAGGACATGGTCTTACTGTACCTCTGTATTGATTCCAAGGGCTTTTTCCAGGGAGTAGCGGTATTTCCCCATCCTGAGAGAGAAGTCTCGGTAGCGTTTGTCAACGGTGGTGACCCACTTCCTAATTTCAGTGGCGTGTATATGTCCTTTTTCTACAAAGCTGTCGGCTAGCTGGATGAGGAGCTTCACTTTCTCCTTTGTTTGCTGCCCAAAATAAGGTCCTTGGTTATGTTGAATTATTTCCTTTGCTTTCAATTTACACAGCAATCAAAAGCAGCTCACAATTTTTTTATACATCATTAAAGCGTGTCTGTGCTTCATCTTATACAGAATCAGGCACTTAAAACTTTACCCAGTAAAACTTGAATGACATTTTTATAAGGACACTTAAAAAGCTGCAGAAGATAGAAAAAGTCAAGATTTTGGAATCACGCACACACAAACACACAAGGAGAACATGTTGGAGGTTAGACATGCCTCCTTCCCATAATAAAAAGCTTATTTTTTTGTGAACCTTGGAGCAGAAGATAGGATTGAAAAAACATGCCTCATAAAATACACCACGTTACTCTTAGTCTATATTCCTGGGTCGTTCTGCAGACCTGTGTAGGCAGGTCATTCATACACTTCTTAGCCCAGGAAGTGATTTGGAGTGAGTACTATGCTGTTTCAAAACCAAACAGAATTTAAATCCAAATTCATGATCTTCTATAAAAAACTCCATCAGTGCTTTAGTTCCAGTTAGAACATTACCAACTAAAGGATGCCTGAACTCCAAAAGATTCATTGAGCCCCCAAACCTTCCAGAGGTCTTTTCTGTTCCACTTAGGTTCTGAATGTCCCCTAGTTACGATGATTTCCCATGTTGAGGAACTTCATGCAAAACTGGCACAAAGAACCTAGTTATAAACTTAAGCTCTGATTCCAAATCTATCCCAGGAAGAGAGGTACTGGCAAATTTCCTTTCAGAGATGGGGAGGACTTTTCACCATGCCTAAAGACATGCTGTCAGGTACTTGACATCAGTGATTTGGCCACAAATGCATGTCAGACCAGAAATATCTAGCAGATTTCAAATCCAAAATAAACTCAAGAAATTTCACTACCATAATAAATTAACAGCTGAATCAGAGGTCATCCTAACAAACTGAGTGTCTAATCAAGGGTAGGTATGGAGATGTAAAAATCTGATTTCCTGTAATTTTTAAAGCATTTTTCATTCCCCAAGGCTACTGATGTTTTTGCATTCCAAATAATTGGTTTGGCCAGAAAGTTATTTGGATCAGGAAGGCTTTCAGTTACAGCTTAATTTGAGTATAACATCCGTCTGGGAATGACATGCATTTACCAGATTGCACATGGCAGTGAAAATGTCCTGGGTCAGCAGTGGGAAAGTGATTTATGAGAGCCCTAGGGAACAAGACTAGATGTGTCACTGTAAGGAACAGCCAGTAATGGTTAATAGGAACAAGATATAAAACTCAATCTGAGGCTAAGTCGAAAGCTGAAATAGTTTGGATGAATGTGGATTATTCTGATAAAAATGAAATTATGGAATTTATGAACTGGAATATAATTTCAGGTGGACTAATTATGGGTGGTAAGAGTTCAGAAGTAGTTAAAGAGTGTCGTACATGTCCCGTCTGATAAAATTAACTTCCATCCGCTGCTAGTTATCTCACACTTTCAGAAACATGCAAGCTAAGCAAAAAGAAGGAGACAAGAACACCACAAAGACTGTGAATCAAACCCATGCAAGCATGGACAGCCTAATGAGGAGTTTAAGGATTACAGAAGATCAATTTCAGGACACAGTGAAATGCAGCTACATAATACCAAAGCCAGGGTCTTCCTGCAGTCCAACTTTGCAATTTACATCCTTATCAGTGACTGTTAATACCCAGTGGATTCACTGTCTACGAATTACCTATGGTTTGAATTAATTTGCCTGAAGCAGATCCAATCACCATTCCTCTGTAAACCCCACCAGATTTCCCAGAATTGCTCCACATAAATGAATAGATTCTTAGTAATGCAGTTTTCTATTCAAAAACGTTCACCCCATCTATTTATAGTACTTTGTTGGGATCAGCAGATTATTTCTAATGAGATAAATGATCATCTGTGATTAACACAGCTGGAACTGGAGAAGCAAATTGTAGTCCTAATGACAGAAGAAAGAGGCCAGGAATCCAACATGACCTTGAATGTGTTCAGAACAATTATGTACTTCATACCATTCTGGAATGATTGTCTGATGGCGGAATTAGGGTATGTCTCATTAGGTTGCTCTGTATACAAAGGAACTTTCTCTTCCTTATGATCAGAATAAAAATTCTCTGTAACCAGCACAGTCCAAGGTGGAAAAAACACTCCTTTTAATGTCTATGTCTTACTAAAAATGGAAGATCACAGTTCTCAAAACACATTTATCTTCTGGGCTGGGAATGTTAGAAGGCAAATATAAAATATAGAGAATATTACTAGAGATTTGAGGCACTGAAACAGAACAATAAGTATAGGCTAAAGCAGATGGCATAACTAGAATAAAATCACTTTTTACCTTGGCAGGTACTCTGAATTCCCCATATTCCTTCAGGAGTTCCTGAGTTTCTTCTGCTGATTCCCCAGTGGAGTTATGAGTAGAGAGGTAATATTCGCCTGTTTCTTGGATCCAGTCTAAGGCCTGCGAACATCAAAAACAACCAAAGGAAAAACAAAACAAATAGTCTTTGTATTTCAAGAACTAATCCTCTGGCAAAAAACAAACCCCAAACCTGCCAAATAAAGGATACCAAACCCATTGGGACTTTATACTGTGTATACTAAAACACTTTCTAGGACTGTGCAAAAAGAAAAAAGTAATGAAAGCAAGTGGGAAAGGATACATGAAGGTACTCTGTGTTTTCTTGGACAAAAGAGAGTGTAGGGAATTCTACCTATAGACAGATAAATCTTCACACACATAGTTTTCTCATTCAGTAATAGCTCCATAAAACAAGTTTGCTCTTATATTTATTTTCAAAAAAATGAACAAATACAGAAATTAATCTGAGGTAACAAAAATACTGAGTTTCGTTGTTGAGTTTTGGAATTGTGTTTAGTTGGGTTTTTTTTTGTTTGTTTGTTTTTAATCTCTATTTGTCATGTTTTCAAAAGTTACAGTCTTTAAATATGTTTAAATACATCTTGAGATTGCAACAGAAACCCCACACAGAGGCACTACACAAATACAGGACATATTTACACACTGCCAGGAGAGAAAGGCAAAGGGGGGTTTTTTACACTACCTGCTTGGCGCTGCGCTCAAAGACAACATATTGTTGGCACTGATCTAATCGTCGCTTCTTCAGGGTCCAGAAGTGAAGGACCCGGTTCTCCCTCTGCAATAGCTCGCTCAGAATGGCTGTAGAGCAAAGGAAAACATCTGCATGACTAGTGATTCTTTGAGTGCATACAGAAATAAGCCATAAAAAGCTGAATTTAATCACTCTGCCTGGACCACACGCCTGAGAGCAAGAGTGCCCAATATTGTACTTCCTAAAAACAAGCATTGATTCAAAGGGGCTGCTTTAAAACCAAACCAAACTAACTAAACACTCAAAAAAACACCACAAAGAAAATATAGTTGCAGGATTATCTGGTAAAGGAAAAGATGCTAAAATAGAGTTTGGGATTTACTCCAGTAAATACAGAAGGTTATATGATTTCTAATCCTTTTGTTCTCTTCTGTTACTTATTTCAAGAGTCAGTTTGACATAGGAGAAATTGTTCTTTTACTGCCTCATCTGTTGCTCTGGCCAGAGGTTACTCAGCACTTGGCACCAAATCCCGTTCTGCCATTAGAGCTCTGGTCATTCCTGAATTTAATTCAGACCTGAGCTGCTTCTTTGACACACCTGGTAAGATTCCTTTACAGCTGTGCTGCCTGGAGACCCTCTGTGTGCTCCCCATTCAGCTACTCTTGGGCTGTGATTTTGGGCTGAGGTCTGGTACTGGTCCTCTAAACTGCTTTCTGTGTGGTGGGGATGGGACAGACATCCATATTTAGGAGGAGTCTTGCAGGAGACCTGCTACTCCTTTGAGTATAGAACACACGTGCTCTCCTTCAAAACCCCTTCAAAAGCGCGCAGATAGACTGTATACACTTGATAAATGGGTGTAGTTTAACTCTTGCAATATATCGTGGGTATAACCGAAAAGACAACATGAAGAGAGTGCAAGAGATTTACACTATATGGCTAACACAAGCCTTACTTAAACTTGAGTTTTTCTGTTTAAACTGAGCTGAGCCATGTGTCATCCGTGGCTGTGGATGGAGCTCAGGTGAGGCAGCCCCTGTCCCAGTCCCACAGCAGAGCAGTCCCCACAGGGGGCTCGGGCACAGGCAGCCTGGGCAGCATCTGCACTCTGGTCTATTCACACACTGAGGCAGGTTCTCAACCCCTTATGGTGACTCAGGGTCATTTACAGCACCTCTTATTAACCTCTCCCACGCTAAGACCTTTCTGAATGTATTTATATTTACTGCTTATTTATCAACAGAGGTGGCAAACAGATTTGGATGTATCCCTCCGCATGTGCAAGTGTGACACTAGCTCTGGTAAAAAAAATTGTAATACTGAAGTTAATTACAAAACCTAGCCTAGACCCTGCTGAGGACATTGGGAACTTGGTCTGAGTGACAAAGTCAACTTGGAGCTTGTCGTAGATGCTCTAGATCAGCTCTCTGCATCCACAGTTTATTCCGAATAAAACTAATTTTGACTCTGTATTAATAACTTCATGTTGGAAGCACAATAAATATCCTCATAGATGGTGCTTCTATTTTGATCTGAAGCGTCCACCTCAAACAATTTCTGTGCATAGAGTCACCAGGCACAAGAACTACATATTTGGCTTAGAAACGGAGTAGTAGACAAGCTGATTTTTACATAAGTGAATCACTGCAAACAAGCTCAGCAAGGAACACTCACAAGCTCATATCAGGTGCACATTTAAGGTCTTGCTGAGTCAGGCCTTGATTAGCTTTCCCATGATTTTCAACTGTAAGGAACAAATGTCCATAATAATGCTAAGCATTTAACACAGCAGTGGGTGAAAGTTGAACAAAGTCATCTTGACATTGAAGGACTGGTATTGAGAGAAAGGAAAATAACCTCTTCAGTAGAACCAATTTCATCTTCTGTGTAAACCCAAAGTTCCTATCCCTCCCACGTATGTAATGACTGCACTGCTTTTAACCTGTAGCTTTCTGCAGCTTGTAAGGAAGCCAATAATAATATCAAAAATAGTTTATTTCTACAGAATTATTTTGTTCATTCCTATCTGTACCTCACAGCATTTCTTGCCACAAATTAACAACTGATTAATTAAGCAGAAGAGTGGAAGAATTGCAAACATTTCAGATGTATCATCTGGTTGTAAATGCTGATCTTTTGGCCAAAGGAAAATAAGTGCAGGTGGGTACTTTTGCTGGTGATTGTTAGATGTAGTAGGACATCACAAAGAATTCCAGGGACAAAAAAATAGGAGATCCATCCTACAGACAAACAAGTTTGGGGTTCATCGTGCTCAGCAGCAACAGGATGCATCCAGACCACGTATTTGATATGTGCTTATTTGCTTATGCATGTTTAGATATTGAGGCAAAATAGTTTCTGATGATCTCAGCTAACACCCTACGTGATGGGAGCTGGTGGAGTGTTCCTTCCACAGACTCTTCTGACAAGAGAAGCCTGTGCTTCAAACACCTTTCCTTTTTCCCCCATCACCACCTGCAACAGCCAGCTTTGTGTAAGAACTCCCACCTGGCAGAGGAGGGATCCCTTCTAAAGGTGTCAGGCACAGGTACCATTTAGTGACAGCAGATGGCAAAACTTAGGGTGCCCTCTCAGCATGTGCACAGACTTTGGGATGAGCAGCAGCAGAGAGGGAAGCAAACAAAACCTTCAGTGCTGTCACTGCACCAATGCACCAACCTTTTACTTGCTGCTCGGGCCCTCTGGTATGGCTTGCTACTCCGGGCATGCTGACATTGTTCCTGTGGATGTACTTCAGGAATACCTCGGCGTTCCTTCGTGCCAGTGTACAGGCCTAAGGAAAACAGCCCCCCACCAAAAAGAATCAGTAAGGATGAGCAAAGAGAGCAAAAGGCACCCAAGGGACTTCTCTGCTTATTTTGCAGGGAGAAATTCTCTTTCATCTGGGAGGATGAGAACTTTAGCTAAGAGTCAATAAACTAACTAATAAACTAACAGCCTCATAAATGTATTACAACGTAAGTAATTTTCAACATAATGGCTCATTTTATATATTAAGTGAATTAATAATAAAATAACTGGTTGTAAAGAACTGGTCTCTCACACATTTTCAGTCTAACCAAACCTAACCCATCTCTCAAGGAAAGTACTAACTGTTTCAAAAAACTTACAGTCTAGAGACATAATTTCTTAAGCCTGGACTGCAAGCATAGTGTCACGTTGTGTATCAGCTTTAGTGGAAGGCTGGCTGACAGTTCACTTGTCAGCCTGTCAGCTGTACAGTTCTTACAAAGCAGCACCTGGAAGGTTGGAAGAAATCTCTGTCTCTGTCCTGGTGCTGCCTTACAGAGAGACAATTGCTTCAGTTGCTATTAGTTCTTCAGTTATTGGCTTGGAGGACACAATTTGAAATGCTGGATGGTTTGTACAAGACAACATCAAAATGATGTGTAATAGCTGCAATTTATAATGCAATTTTGAGAATTCTAACTTTGAACCAGCACAGCAACAAACATTCTGCAAGTGCAATGTAAATATCACCTAAATAGTCCTGGTGACATCTCTCTGAAATACGCATTGATGATAATGCTTATTACCCCTGCTAGAACAAAGTAAAACTGGCCTGGGATTTGTACAGCCAGCCAGCAGCTGAACTGGAATTACACCTCAGAACCTCCTCTCAAGTTTACCTGCTCTAACACTTCTCTAAACTGTCTACTTAATGGAGAGTTTTCCCGATTTATCAGAGAACTAAAACAAGACCTTGAGAAAAGCCTCCTTCTGTTCCAGATGTTTGCTGATCAGAGGGATGACATGGTCTATCTCAGCTGCTGGTCCAAGTTTATCTCGACCTCCACACCAGTCTTCATCCCGTCTGTATTCTTGCTCCAAACTCTCTAATACACTGCACACCTGAAATATACCCAGAGCACAGCAATTCAGTTCTCTACAATCATAAACACAAGGAGCATATCCAGTAAAAGTCTGTGACCAATGACATTTCAAATCTAAATGTTTTGTGCTAATGGGTCACAGCATGGGGATACCTTGGTGTAAAACAGGCCCTGCACAGAATGATTTAGCAGTTCTTCTCACCCATAGGGATCTCTACTGTTTGGGATAAAATTTTTCTGGTTTAAGGCTGATAAATCATTCTTCTCTTCTAATGGATAATGGGGGGGAAGTACAAAAGGTTGAATCAAGGTAGGGATCAGTCCAGCCCCAATGGATCCTTCAGGAAACAATCCCTATTATAGAAGAGTGCTTTAGATGTGTTTAAATCCTACCTAAGTCAAGGGACTTAGCACATACTTAAAGAAAAACACATGCTTAAATACTTTCCTGAAGCTGGAACTAATTCTGTTTTCCTGCATGGTAGTTGCTCCCTATACAGCTTTTGTAAAGACTGATAGAAACCTATAGACATTCAACCAGTGTCACAATGCAGGTGGATCCAGGTGTTCCACTGTACAAGGCTCGCAAATGTATCTTCTATCTTCTATCTTGGTAGAATAGTTGGAATGAGGTAAATAAATCAACGCATCTCGGAAATCATGCAGTGGCCTCAGACAAAGCTGAGTGTGATGTGCCATGGATCCTGACAATACTCTCAGTGGCTCGTGGAGATACTGGAAAAACTGCCGAAGTTTTCCAGAACATTTGGAACTTTCCTCTTCTTTCCCAGAGGGCTCTTCCTACACACTCCCCTGCTGAGATGACTCAAAATCCAGTCAGTTGTTGCTAGGGATCCAGCTAACCCCGTTCATCCTTTTTAATGGCCCTACATGATTAAGAGCACAGTCTGGAGTCCAGCATCACCCACCAATCCAGAGAACATCAAAGTCTATTTTAAAATTGGTGAGTTAAGGTGAAATGATCAACTGATCCTGCTGCCAGGCTTGTGCACTATGCATTATGCAAGGACATTATGCATTTGGCAATCTGAAATCATTTTCCTTGGATGCAAACCAGCATTTGCTCTCAAAAATTTATTGGAGAGCAAGTACCCCATGTGTTATTTAGGCACAGAAAAGCATTTGCATTTTACTTCTTGAAAACCTTGACATTCTATTGGACTTTGGTGACTTAAAGTAAATGGACTGCCTGGGATCCACACTTTCCAGAAAGAATCACCCCTGCACATAGAAATACTATCTCTCTGTTGAGATGATGAGAGAAGTGAATGTAAAGTGAGCTGTCAGTGAAGTCAGAGAGAAACTGGGCTATTTGAAAACCAGGGCTTCACCACTTACATCAAGAACATAATATGCTTGGGGAAGACAGGCATGAAAAAGTTAGGCTGGATGTGACAGCCTCTTGACCCTTTTAGCTGTTTTTTCTAGATACTCAGAGAATTCAGGATCCAGTAAATCATTCAATCCACTGTCATCCAGTCAGAGAGCAGACCCTTAAGGACTGTGGATCACTTGTGCAGCCCAAGAGAGGATGACAGAGTACTCGCAGCAGTGAGCCTTAAATATTTGCTGGATAGACACAACTTATGAATGAAATGGTGGGCACTGCAGTGTATGTTTGTCTGTGACTTGGAAACAGGAAGAGAGATAAAACTGATAAATTAGTGGCTATGCATTCATTGTCCACCACATTTAACTCCCTAAAGCTTTAATGAATCCCTCAATGGTTTTCATTTCTCACAAAGCTCCATCAGCAGTAATTCATTTTGATCTCGAATGGCATCAGGGAATGTAAATCTGTTTGAAACTCTTCAGAGTGAAAGAAATTCTTTATGAGGATTTAATTCATCCTAATCTTAAAAACACATTAAACAAATGATACCAAAAAGTGGCCCAAGGATCATCAGCAGCCTTGATGTTAAAGAGAAACAAGCTCTTTCCCTAATAACATATTTAGTTGTGTTAAAAACCTCACCAAGCCTGGTTCTCTAATTGAGGAACTAACTGTGAGATGATAATAACAACAGAAAATGTCATGGCAATCACTGCTGCCCTTTGTGTAAAACCACAGGTTCCTGCAATGTCCATGCTAACACCAGCTGCCTGACTGCAGTAAATTACATCAGGCAGGGCTATTGCAGTAGCCACACTGTGGCACTAATTCTCACTGACTACAGCAGAAATGGCACCTGCTTGTGCAAGAGATGAATAATCCCACCACACCAGCAGCCAACTGGAAGGTGTTTTAAAATTCATGAACACCTGGAATGTTACCATACTATTAACAGAGATAACATACAATGGGTTACTGCTGCAATTATCTGTGTTGCAGGTAGATTTAAGAGAAATCCTTTTGTATCTTGGCAGCTTTTCAGCATGGTGGTGTTTAACTACTAGTGAAAATGCTGGCTAGTACTGCTCACAAAGTAACAACTGATAAAATGCAAGTGGTTCTCAAGGAAAAGCAGATTCATATTCCTCAAAATTAGGTCTGATATCATGAGAACTTAAAACAAAAATGGTAAGATTTCAAAAATTATTGCTGTTTGAAAGGGGAAAAAAATTGAAAAAAACCTCCAAAGAAACAACTTCAAGAATTACATTGCTTCACTAAAAATTTTAATATGAAAGTTACTACAAACCACTTTTTTTTTTCTTTTTCTGGGGGGTTGTGCTTTGTTTGGTTTGGGGTTTTTTTGGTTACAATACTTGTCAAAGAAAGAATTAAGACTAGTTCAGATACAGGTTTGCTATGGCCCATATATAACACTGCTCAGCTCACCTGCTCAGAGGTTTTATAGAAGGCCACTGAGGCATTGACAAGTTTGAGCCTGTCCTCCATCTTCAGCATCAGCTGCTGCCAGTGCAGGGCCACCTTCTCAGCGCACTCTCTGATAGCATCGGCATCGTAATGTCCAGCCTGGAGCAACACTTCGGCTTTCTGCTGGACCTGCAGGGCACTCTGGTGTGTCTTCTGTAAGGAAGTGGCATGAAAGAGGGACTGTGTATGAGGGGAGGAAAGAGAGGTCGTACAGATGTGCCAGATGTATGGTAGAAAGGTGAGGCGAGGCGTGAGCATGGAGATGCGAGAGAGCGAAATATTTTCAGAGAGTTACCTTCAGTTAACAGTTACTTTCTGCAAAGCATTTTAGTTTCAATTATTCACACACATTTGCAACACGATATTAGAGCTTGGAACACATAAGCACTGCTAAGATGGATTAGCTCCACTGGTCAGCAACCACTGTTTGGGCAACCCAGGGTGGGGTTCCTGGTGGGTCCATTTTGGCATCCCAGAACAGGCAGCTCTTGTGCTGAGCTCTCACCCAGCCTCAGCCCTGATTGCATCCCACACAGTCTGTAGATCCAAAAGTGAACCCTAAAGAGCTGGCAAACTGTGGGCCTATCACCCTAATTTGACTGTTGGCAGCAGCACCTTTACTTGTGTGTGTAATTGTCCTGTCCACAGGATACAAAACATCAACCCCAGAAGATATGAAGATGTCTTACTAAAGTGCATGAACTGTATCACAAAGATGCATTTCTGAAAGTCACATTGGAGCCTAGGCTGTGCTACCTTTAAGGTTAGAACTGGGGAGACTCAAACCGTTTTTCTCCACCGTTCCCCAAATTTATTCGGTGGCCTCTTTACAGGCAGGACTGAATTCATGACTGCCCCATTCCCCAGCCTATACCAGCTCCTCTCAGAGTTACCAAGTGGTGGCTACACTTTCCTCTGTGGCCTGCTGGAAGTAAAATAGTCCCAGGCCTTTCAAAGCCTCCTGAGTAACTGTGTTCAGACATAGTTTAGTCCAATATTTGATTTTAATCTTCTGAACAGAAGCCCTAAAATCTCTCAAAGACTCCTCTGTGCTACATCCCATTTGTAACTGCCACTGACAAATTCTCATGTGATACTTTAATGATCTAGTCCTTGAACCCAGAAAGAAGCTTGAAATCATCTAGTAATACACTGATGGATACTGCAATGTAGAGAAAGTTATTAGCAAAAGAGTAAGGATTAATACTTGGCAGAAACATTTAGGAAGATGTTCAAGAACAACTGGTTAAATTTAATATCCAGCTGCTTTACTGATGTTAGAATTGTAATACCTATTTTAAATAGACTTTAAAGGATTTGAACTGAAAATCAATTCCACATCTAGAATGCCTTTAGAGAACAGTCTGCCCTGTGTGCTTTGCTGATCTCTTCCCCATATTGAGCTTTAAACATTTTAAATATTTAATCTAGTGTTTTCTCCCTTTCAAAACTTATTTTCCCCTTACTGTGGTGTAACCCTCTTCTCCCTCTGTGATTTGCATTTACCACCAAGTACAAGCACTTCCCCGATGGCAGCAAGCTGTGATAACTCAGCCAGTGGGTGTCTTGTTCCCTGCTGCTGTCTGGTGGTGGCTGCCAAGATGTGGTCAGCACAGCTTGGTACCAGCCAGCTCATACAGAATTGACAGAAAACTTCTTCCTTTTGCTTTAGGAGCTGCAACAGCTGCTCCTTCCTTACTGTTGAGTGGAGCCGGATCCAAATAGGTCATTAGCTAAGATTTAAACTCTACACTTAATAGCAACACTAGGATGTATACTGACTTGGAATTCCAAGTTTACCAGGAGACATTCCCCCCTCCTTCTTCCCCCTGACCCCCTTCCCCCACCACAGTCAGACATCTCTTCAAACCTCCATAGTTTCCTAGTTTAAAGTTTGGTTTAGTTTTCAAACATATAGGGATTCTGCAGCTTGTTCTTTGCTCTGTGAACAGCTAACAATTAACATAATCTGAGAAGCACATACACCTTGTGAAACAGGAATGGGAGAAAGCAATGGAATCTCATTCTAGCAGAATGAGAGTGTATCTCTGTCATTACCAACAAACCCCTGTGAGTGTGGGGTTTGTTGGTAATGACAGAGATACACGAAGTACTGATCTTAACTATAAATCTTGTAGTGCCCTAGTCAGGGGAGTCCTCAGCCCTGCACTACTTTCTCATTCAAAGGAAAGCAGCTCAGATCAGGTGTCATTCCTCCTGCTGTGTCCTGGCCCTGTGAGTGAGGCAAATGGGTTGGCTCACAAGCAGTTTTCAAGGGCCGGGTCAAAAATGTGTTGTTACTCCAGTGCAAGAAGGGGCAAAAGCACTTTAGCAGGCAATTCTTAAAAACTGCCCCTCTTGCCTCTTTGTTATTTGAGGATGAGAGTTTGAACGAATTTCTTTTCTGCTGTCCACAAAAGGAGAGCTGAATGAAAAAGATCTAGTGTGAGAGCATTGTCCAGAAACAAAGATATTCATAAGTGAATGCTGCAAACTGTGGATGTGGGAAGAGAATAACTTCACAAACTTTTCCCATTTCAGATCACTTTGTGAATTTTAATCTTAATTTGTTATCAAAGAAATTATCAGGAGATGTGTGTTTTTTTTCATGAATGGAAAGGCTGATATCTGACAGCAGAAGAACTAGCAGCAGGTGATAAATAATTATTTCACTGTAGGTTCTGGCTACATTATCAGTTTAATCATAAGTTGATTTTCTAAAGTTTTTATTCCTCCCCTTCCTTCAAGCAAGCAATGTCCGATGCTCAAGAGATAACCTTTTGTATGATGTTCACCCGGGAAAGAGAAACAAAGTAAACTCCTTGGTGTTACCTCAATGGCCAGCTGAAACTGCTCATGCTCTCGCTGGAGCTGCTCAGCTTCAGAGAGGGAGCTCGCGTTGACAAGGCTTGCATTCAGCATCGATTCCCCGTTCCTGATCCAGCCAAGCACCTGTAAAGAAAGGATATGCTGATGGAAAGGTTGCTTCAGTACTAGGGTTTATGTAGTTACCCATCAGAAAATGCTCCAGCCTGGCTGAACAACGTGCTTTGCTCAGTGTGGTCTCATGTTGAATCTGTGAGCAGAAAGAAATCCTAGGATAAGGATGACCTACGTTTTTACAGGGTAAAGATTTATTGAAGAAGTTATTGCCTGAAGAATTAAACTTCTGAAGTATTTACATGGATATTTGGATAGCAAAGGGCTCTCATTTCCAAGGTTTGATCACAAAAGTCAATGTTCCCGTCAAATACCCCACAGTAAAACCACAAATCATAACGAGGCAGATTTGAATTTAAGCAAAGGTATCTCTCTCTTTTTCAAATTTCCAACTGGAATCATAGATGTTTCAACACCTTTCTGCTCCACTTGCCTGTATTTCTTTCACACAAAAGTCAGAGCTTAAGGGTGAGGATGGAGAAGATAAAGTTGGTTTGATCTAGCATAGAGTTAAGATGCAGTTGGAGTTTACACCTGCATGTAGAGCTAAGAATAAATATCAAGCCCTGCATTTGCCATTCAATCAAGAGGCTTTACTTCAGAGATGTTCAGATTATTTGGAGACATGCAAACCATGCTGTAATGACTGCAGAATCAAATCCTAAATATACATAATTAATCTATCAAGCTTGTACTTACTCATTTAAGCAACAGCATTTTCTGCCATTTTAAGATACATGTTTGGGAAATTAGCACCCAGAACACACGTGCAAGTTCTTTTCTGTGTTGTCTCAAAGCTTATTTTCTATTTGTGTAGGTGTAAAATTATTCCAGTATAGCCAGAAAGTTGCTGAATCCAATTTATGGATGCACAGGAAATCCTGACTGCTCAATCACTGCCCTAAATATAGCTCATGATTTACAAAGTTCCAAAATTGACTTTGCTGCAGTATTCTACATAGCAATTTCCTTTATGTGCTATCATTTTCACCAAGTGATCCATTAAATAGCCTGAGAAAAATAGGAATTTTTGGTTGCTTTGTTTTTGTATCCTGACATCATGTATCACCCCAGTTATAGCCATTCAATTCCCTGTAGGGTAGGAAAATGACTTTTCCTAGGAGAAAGAACACACAACAGTGTGGAAGATTTCATTTGTCAGCTTTCTTTCTTTTATCATCAGGTGTAATTGTTCCTGTGGGAAGTGCAACAGAGATTCACAGGAAAAGAAATCGAGTTATCATAGGACAATTATGTTGGCTGGTATTTTCTATGATCCATCAGACCAAAAATCTATATTATTACCAACTAAATGGTACCAAACACTGAAGTTACTCAAAGGATCACTGTACCTGGGAAAGACTTGAAGTGAGGACATCACAATGCAAGACATTTTACATACCAAAATACATCCTGACTTGAACCATTTAGAGTGTAGAAAATACTATGCATATTAAAAATATAGCATTTTTCTCCCTCAAATTTTATTTCAGCTGAAAATTTCCAAAACTGCAACAGTTTTGGAAAATATCTGAGTAAAAACCATGAAAAAAAATCAATGGAAAAATCAGCCTTAAAGCAAAGTGATTAGAAAGAGAGACCACACAGCTGATCTGACAGGTTTCCCCCAGTGTTGTCAATACACATGCATTCCTCTGTACAGCTGTCTTGTAGACACAAAAATATTCAGGGTGAAGCAGTTCAGTAAAGCTCTGATGGGCCCCATCTTGCCAGCAAGGCTCACAGCACCATTCCTGACCAAGACATTTCAAGACCCTTTGTAGCTTCTTTGACAGGATAGTACCACACAGACACAGCCATCAGCAAGGACAGCCTCTGGAAATTTTAGCCATGTTCAAAACTGCATCAGGTTTCCAGGAGCTATTTGATGTTAGATTAGGAAAAAACAAATCTATTCAGTGACTCTCAAATGACTACTTCCCCTCATCCTTTGGGCATATACATACAGAGGCAAATCTAATGCCAAACAGCAAAAGTAGATGTATAACACGCACATCAAAAGGACTAAATACTCTTCAAAACAACCTAGAAAGCAAGTGTAGTGGGATACTGTGAGCATATCTTGAAGAAAATTAGATCAAGTTCAACACTTATCATGAAAAAAAACCCCAAACCATACAAAGATAAAATTAGGGGATAGAGGAGCCAAACAGCTGCAGGCACAGCATTAGAGTTTGTTTTCTTTAAACTGATCTCCACAAATCTGTTCTGCTATTACTTTTATGTAAGCAGTCCAAGCTCTGTAGTTTCTGTCAGAAATGAGTGGGATCCAAAGGAGGGAAATCAGGCTTGGGCAGGATCTTCCTTAATCACAAAGAGTTTGTGAATTACTGATCTTTACTATTTCCACTCTAAAGCAGTTCACAGAACATCTAATTTGGAATCATTCTGCTTTAATGGTCCCAAACTTCAGTTCATTGTCTTGGCATTCAAATCCTTGGCGCATATGATATAAAGCAGAAATCTCTGGTAAATTGAACTTAAATAGATAGAGACAGTTAAAAGACTTTTTATTTCCATGAGCCATTATATCAAAATGCAAACACATGTACATGTAGCAGCCTTGACCAATTTTACTATGTCAGCAGAACTTAACACAGCTACAGTAGGTGTCTTGCAGCAACCATGTCTCACCCCACTCAAAAGAGCAAGAGCAATTTGGTAATGAGATCATCCATCGTCTCAGATGCACTAAAATTAAAGTGAAGGAAACCTGGACCAGATTGGAGATGAACTACAAGCCAAAATCAATATATTTCCCAATCTCACTAAATGGTTGGGAATATGACTCATCTACAGGAAACCAAATAGATAGGACACAGAAATATTGCAACTGGCCTCTTTCTAAGGGAAACTAACTGTGGTAATTTATAGGTTAACAAGCAAAGGAGCCCTTAGTATTCAGCTGAACAAATAAAATGTTTTTTTCACTATTGGTTTGCCAGAAGGTCACTTAGTAAGGAGAGGTCACATAGTCCCAAGCTCCATCAAGGAAATACTAATTCAAGGCAGCTGTTCTCTCACAGCAAGTATTAGATAGCTCAGTCCTATAACCACTTCCTTTGGGTAGTTTTTGGGTTGTAAAATACTTAAAGCCCAGCAGATACTTGATAATAAGGTAGGTAACATCAAGTACCTGCAGAAGTGCTGTACTGTCACTGTAGGGAGCAGCCACAGGGCTGACCCACTGCACTTCATCCTGGGCAAGTGGGCAACCTGCATTTTTTAGCATTTCTGCTACATGTATGACCTCCTGTTCTCTGTCATAAAACATCTCTACTTCATCATAAATCTATCACACAAAACTTCGAGCTTAGCTAAGTTGTGTGTAAGAAACTTTGGGAGCCTATGGAAAAAAAAGGATACAATTCATAATCATATTACGGTGGTGATTATAAATATCCTATATTTATAATATAAATATTATAAATAGCCTCTCTTTTCTTTTTTTTTTTTCCCAGAAGAAAGCCAAAGCACCCTACAGAGCTCTAGAACTTCATGAGGAGTTCGTCTTAAATAAACACAAATGAAAAATGACTACATTAAAAAATAAAAAATTAGGATAGTTTTATGCTACTTTTAGGTAGGGTTGCAAAATATTCACATCAAAACATACTTCGAAAGAAAATGTGTGCACTGGTGTAGGTGCTCCAGCTTCTAGCTTGAATGTTGTCTGAGCATGAAGGATTTTTATCCAGTGACGATGAAACAGTTCAGGTAAAGTATCACTTGGCTACTCCCTCTTCAAAAGTCAACATTTATAATCATACGTACTAAGGATTCAGTATATATATACACCTAGGTATGAATATATATATGTATATATATGTAGAAAACAAATAAGTAAGTCTTCTCAATGAACACCTTGTAGTATTTGAACAGCCCTCCCACCTCCCACCCATTTGTATAGGTAAAATAGAAACCTCAATATTCCAGGTATCTGAAAAGATGTTCTTGGTTCTCCTAATGAAACCAAGACCATTCCTTTGAAATCCAGACATACACTGGAGTGTGAAGCCACCTATGGGTTAAGAGCAGGAAGTGTAGTGTCACCCTGTGCAGCAAAGGGAAACAAAGAAACATGAGGCATCCAAAATTAATATAAGGGAAAACCAAGGGAGGCAGAACATGACTCCCTACACTAGGATGAAAGAAAGGCAATGTAACAATACTGAGATGTCTAAACAAATCCTTGGATCTAGAGAACACAGGTGGAATTTTTTGAATCACCAGAAGATGTTAAAGTTTCCTGAAGGTCAACAGATGTACAGCAACAAATGAAAAGGTGAAACTACTATAGTTTCATATTTAGACCTCACAGCTCAGTTTCCTTTGCTTTGGGCCAATTCTCCACCTCACAGCTTAAGTCTGGGTCCCAAATCAAGTAATTATATTCCCAGAACACTTGGAGTTTGATACATTTTCTCCAGTTGAGAAGTTACTGGGTCAGTTCTGCGTAGACTCCCAATATCTATTCATGATGCCAAAGGGCCACCCTGTAACCTGTCAGCAAATCAAATACTGCTAAGCAAAGAGGGATTAAGATTGTCCTCCTAAAGGTATGCCACTTGGCAGAAGCTGGTTTCGCAGTTGCATGTATGTAATGGTTGAAAACCCACTTTAGCTCCTTATGGGTGGTTAAAAACTCTCACCTGCTTGACTTCAGCCTGTAGGTGCCGGAGCTGTAGGCACTGCTCTAACCTCTTGTGAGTTTGGTCAGCATTAAGCTCCAGCTCATGCTGTTTCTCGTGAAGGAATTCCAGCAGTTCTTGAACCTGTGTTGCAAGATCAATGTCTTTTTCACAGATCAGCTCAATACCTGTAACACGCAAAGAGATACCACTGAAATTTCAATTTTGCATAAACGTGAACTTCAGAACTTTTTGCAACCTAACACCTTGATTTGCAATTATCTGAGTAATTATTTCTTACTAAATTTTCTCACGTGTAATATCTGGCTTTCCCAGTGCTACTCTGCCTTATTACATTCTTCCACAAAGTAGTGTTTCTCTGGTGATCGTTGCTCATCTCGCCCATCAGCATCTGGACAGTAGGACATGATTTAGCCAGTCTTTCTCACAAACTTACATGAACATCAAATTTATAAAAAAGACAGAAAAAAAATCCCTTTCTTAGAGTAATTCATTAATTTACACTTTAGAAAAAAAGTATGTTGAAAAAAAACTTAGCTGAGAAAAGAGATGAAGAAGAAAATACAAAAGTGAAATATAGGAAGTAAACTCCAGTCACCAGATCTACAGTAGTGCTACAAGTGCAGGGATCTCCACAGTGCAAACTTTTTCTCCATCTGGACACAAAGGATCATTAAAAAATAAATTAATTAAACCATCTTACAGTTCATTCAGAATTAGTCCACAGACTGGCTTTCATCCAACCATCACATATCAGAGAGAAAAGGTGGACAGGACTACACTCCGGGTCCCTTGCATCCTGCATGAGATTGATAAACCCCCAGTCTGATTTCATAGCTGGTCCTGACTTGACTGGGAGTTTGAAAGAGGGACCTTTTGAGGCTACTCCTGCCTCCTGAATTTTCTTATGACACTTTGAGTCTTGTGTGGAGTCGTTACATGAAATACAGTGCAGACCTTCACACCTTCCTTCTTGATTACACCCATGCAATAGCATTGCTGGGTATGTTACCAGTGCAGTTGGGGAAGTTTGGCCTGGAGGAAATATGATGTCATCCCATGTTACTGTAATCTCTGTGACTATAAACTAATAAAGACCCCATTCTTCCCTCACTGAGGTCTACTGGAATTTTGTCATTGGCCTCAATGCAGGAAGGATCAGGAACCTAATACAAAAATAATCTAATTGCAGTAATGCTGAGAAAACACTGCACTTTTCTCCAAAGCCATTTGATTTCATGGAATAATATAACATTTAAAGAGAAATGCGTTAATTAAAAGCTGCTGAAAAAAAAAACTTGGACATTTTTAAAAACCCATTTAGAAAGTTGTCTCGGCCTCCTCCTTTATCCTCCTCAGAGACTCATAACTTTCCTTCTCTCTCACAATGATATCTACAGAGGACAGTGTACAAAATAAACATGACCTTATTTCTAACCCTATCCCCTTTTTCCTGGTTTCTGGTTCTATCAGAAAAAGCCCATGGGAATGCAAATGATTGGCTTATTCCCTTTCCCAGCCAAAACAAAACAGTTCCTTCATTACCAAATAAAGTGGAATGGCCCCTGGCTTCCCATTTAAAACTGGAAATTTAATATACGTTTCTATTCTTGGGAGTGAAGTTCCTTTCAATTGCCAGACACCAGGAATTGTTGCTACAATTAGCCTGCATATGGTTCTGTATCCTCAGGACATGATGGCTTTTTGTATGCTTGACTTCACTACACCTATTGGATATTAAATGCACGGTTTTCCTTCGTGCACACTCAGCTGGTCTGGTTCTGATTGTGCTAACTCATCAGCAGCAACCAGTGAACTGCCTGGGATGCCATCCAAGGGCAGCCTGCACTCCCCATGATGAATGATCTGCCCTTTCTTGCTTGTCATATGTCATGCAGATTTATTCCACAGTGCCAGCACATGAGGTGAGAACGCTGATTCTTCTCAAGAATTGGTTTGCAAAATAGAAAGCTTTGTTTCCTGAATAATTTCATACATATTATCTTTACATTGTGCTTTGACAGCTAGAAAAGCACAGGTGACTTTCTGATAAACCCAACCTGGTTGCCATTTTCTTCTGATCTCTCAAACAGTGCAGCAGATGTCAAGAGAATGATGTTGAATTGAAAATGTTTTTAAAAATAAAAAACCACAGAAAAGAGAACTGAGCCACACTAACTGGCATCCTACAAAACATACATTAGTGACACCTGAACTGTTCACAATGTGAGATACAATTCAGTCTGAGGAAAGGTTATTGCTTTTTGACCTGTAAAAAACTGTTTCGAAACAGCTTTGAACCTGCTTTAGGTTGAAATACTAAAAGACTGCAATAGTAGTTTATATTCTCTTCTTTGCAATACGGACTATAGTTATAACTAACTATAAAGGACATGGCAAACAAAATGAAATAGGTTTCCACTTCCCTTTTAAGCAATGCAACACTGGGAGAAAAGGTGAACTATGTTAACTTGATGACCAGGAACCAAAAGGGCTTTGAATTTTCCACATACCAGGTTGGGACTGAATAAACATCCCTAACTTCAGCTTTACAGTATTTCAGGCTTGACTTAGACAAATTGCTTCTAAGATAAAAAGGGAGCTCTGTAAACCATGAGAGACTTCCAACTGTGGGGCTCATTATGACAATGATACTGTCAATGCAAATAGACTTTAATAACCAAATAAATTTGTGCGATCAATTAACCAGCTATTAGAGTGTAACTACTTTTAATTCCTAGAATGAGAATTACTAAGTTGCATATACTAATATATTACATGCCTGTGTCGTCACTGCAGCTTGGACCAAAGTGCCAAATCACTACTAAAATATTATCCTAAACTTTCCATGGGAAATGGATTTCTCAAAAATGTCCAAGCTGCCGCTTCTGGAAATGCCAGGACCCTTCAACATATCAAGTTAGGCACCCAAAAAAATCAACATCCTTTTTTGAGAATATTTACCCACACACTTAGCTTTGCTATCAGCAGCAGAGCCACAGTCAAACTGGAAAAATAGCAGATAGGTTTGTTGAAATAAAAAGTGCTGGCTCATCCAAAAGTCCAGTCTTGTTAAGAATACTGTTATAATATTCTCTAAATGCAAATGAGGTTCATTAAAGACACAGATTTTTGTGAGATATGGAGACAATTTGCAAGTACTGCAAAATTCCAGAAAACACAACCTGACTTCCAGATCTTAGATATCTCCTAATAAAAACAAACATTTCTTTGAAAAATAATTATTCTGCTGGTAAAAACAGGCTAATCCAAAACTGGTTCACTCACGTGCACTGGAGTAGTGGATGGGATCACAGGAACATAACCCTGAGCTGTACAAAACTTTGGAAATACTGGACTTGCACCAATGCCTGATGCGCACAGATGCCCTCAGTGTCCATACAGTCTGATATGCTGCATCACAGAACCTTGGGATTTATTGCAACAACAGGAGAATGCTCACAGGAATTTCCAGACACTCCACAGCCCTGTAAGAATCACTGCTCCAGCTCCGCATTGGACATGCAAAAACTGTGGGCAAATGTCTAAAATCTTCATTTTCTATCTCCACAAGTCTTCCGAGCAAAAAAGGCATCATGCATGGAAACACCTGGATGTGATTTTATCTGACAGACTTGCTGGCTTAAAGACCTCCAAGCCAAATGACAGAGTGATCAAAATTGAATCAGTTTCCTGTGTGACATGTTAAAAAGAATAAAGCTCAAAGAGATTTATAGGGAAGGGAAGAAACTTGGTCAATTAAGGGTGACTGGTTAGGTAGAATGGCTCTGGAAAATCACATTTTTTATGGCTTTATCTTCTATGGCTACAGCTGAGTTTTGATGGTAGCAGTGGTGATAGTGTACAATAGGAAGCAGCAAGAGCAGCTGATTTCCCAGAACTCCTGCAAGTTTGCAGCTCTGACAGTTAAGAACAATCATCCCTTACCTTATACACGGAATGACTGTGATAAAGGATTTAGGAAGAGGGAGTAAAATCAAACCACTTTTTTATGAAGTATAACTGTCCTTTATTGAAGTAAGAAACAGTAGGGTCCCACATGCCATCTTTCTCCCTTACTTTGCCATTCTCCCAGCATCCAGCATTCCATGCGTGGCAGACATGACCATTATCTTTGATTAACTACAATTACTCTACATCCCTATGGGGCTTCTGCTTCCTCGCCTTTGGGAGTAGTGGATTTTTATTGGGTAGGCTTCATAGAAAGTGATCTTAGATAATCTTACAAAAACATTTTACAAGTCACTTCATTTAGTTGCTAATCTTTTGTCGACAACCCAAAAGAATTTGTTTTTCACTTCTTGAAACACACAGAATTTACTTATTTTTTATTTTCTAAAAAATCTTTCACTGAGACTCCTGGCTTTGTTTCGGATCATATTCTTTACCTCCCACAGATTCTTACTTGTAAGACTCTTCTAGGATTAAAAACAAACAAACAAACAATCAAAAAAACACAAGCATCTTAACCAATGTATTAGAACGAGTTTTCTGTCCCAGAAAGCAAGGAAGCTGAATCACAGGGCCAGGCATCGTGTGGGCAGATCTCAGAGAAGCTCACACAGACGGTTCACACAAAGCACCGGATTGTCTAGTTCACAGCATACTCTTGTAGCAGTCCTTAAGCCTCTGCTGAGTGCAGCTTGCCAAATCAGGCTGAGTACTGCCAGATTTTTTTAAAGGTAGGTGCCTAGAGGTAAAATGTTTGCCAAAGAATAAAACCATAAAATCCTTCTTATTTCAAAAGTGCAAATTGAGAGGGAAAGAACTGCTATTGCTTTGCACTCTTTCCAGACATTTAAGAAGGTTAAAGCACTTCACAAGTAACATTCACTTCTGGGCTTTACGCAGTGATTAATCTGAATTACGATATTCCTTTTCCAAATGCAAAATGCAAGGATACAAAAATCCTGATTCATACGATGTATTAGAAAGAGGATCCTACTGCTGAAAAGCAGAGTAAAAGTATCAGACAGACTCCCTATCAAAATGAATCAATTCTTTAATTTAAGAGCACATACCTAAGGGGTTTTTTTTACATCCAAGTTGCTACCTTTAACTTTCAAGTGCACTCTGAAAAGGAAAATTCCAGTATGGTTTATCATGTTCCCTTTTTATACAAAATAATTCCAAGTAGAACTGGATGGAAACAAGAGTTCCATTTCATGACTGGTTTCAAGGCTCTCATATTTGGATTCTTTCCCAGAGGACTCTTGCACAACTAGTTTCTTTCTCCCCTCATTCCTCTCTCTCTTTCCCTTGGGCATGGGGAAATGTGGCACGCGGAACAAAAAGGTAGTCAGGTCTCAGGAGAAGGAAGCCAGCACACCTGGTCAGTCTGACTCTCAATAAAGTCCAGTTGCAGGAAGGTTAACAAGATTAGGAGTCTAGAACAACTAGACTTCATCCAGACCTGAGGTCTGACTGCCCAGCTCAAGGATCTCTAACTCATGACTGCAGTGCTTGTTTCTGAGCTGGTGCAACCACAAAGAAATACCACTGTAAGTTTTCTAGCCCTCCCCTCTCCATCCAGTTGTGAAAATTTCTGAATGAAGCTTGAAACTCAGCTTCATTTCCTCAATGAGTTTCAGTCTCAAAGAAGCAGCAGTTTTTAACATATAATCCTGAATCCAATAATTACCAAAACTTGTGGAACCATTCCGGTCAGGAGAAATAGGTATTGCTCATAGTTATGTTGAAAGCTGATGTATTCAATATGTATTGGGCTATTTTTGTTTGAAAAAATTTTGTGGGGGTTGGTTTTTTTCTTGATTTTGCTTTGGGTTTGTTTATTTTTTTTTTTTTTTGCTTGTTTGTTTGTTTTTTCCCCATGTAAAATAGAGATCAAATTGTCCCGCTCACCTGAAGCCTGGACCTCCATGATGTACTGGTGTAAATCTTGCCCTTGCTGGATGACTTCAAAGGTCATGTTGTTCATGGCCAACTTGCGCTCAGTGTGACGCTGCAGTCGCTGCTCAGCCAGAGTGAGGTCTTCGGTATTGAAATCATTCATTTGCCTCAGCAGATCTTCATTCCAGGCATCTAACTCTGCTGTAACCTTCATGGGCAGAAGACAAACACCTGATTCACTCAAGATCAGTGAAATATCTTAAACTGTGTTTGGATCAGAGAGTACTTCACATTTTGACTCTGATCCAGAAACATTAAAACCACAGTCTCAGTACACTCCAGATCCTGCCCATTTAATGGTCACACTTCACATTTTTCTTAAGTCAGGATCCATAACAAGGTTATCAGTCCAACAAGAATTTGGACACCTCCTTTTTGCCTTATACATTTCAAAGGGCACTGGAAGAGAAGATCCACTATACTGGCATGGATGGTAGAGAGAATGTTTCTGATAGAATTAAAATTTAAATGAAAAAAGAATGCTTACAGTATTGCAAAACAACCTGTAACCATATAATCCCAAAATAGCTTGAATGTCTCTAAAAACATTTTGCCACACGCTATTTGTTACATATCACAGATGTAACTCACAACACAGAAACACCACTCAGGGGCTAGGAGAATCACCAGTAAATTCATGAATGGTACGTGGCTGTAACCAAAGACCTACATAATCTGCCAATAACTCACGGGAACACATAAAATCTTCTGTTGCTTTCTCTGCTTCCTAATTGTGACACAAAGTCTGATGATTTTAGCAGTCCATTTATGGTATCTTCTGTGTTTTACCTCTTAGTCCACAAGCAGCCAACTGGTATCAAAGTCCTTCTCCTTTTTTGCCTTTACAGTTAAATTAAGATCCAACAGCCACCCAAGCATCAGTCTCACCTCAACCTAGATTCTGCTACTGCAGGCTAAAAGGAGGGACTATGCTAGTGACAGTGATTGAGAGATGGGGCAAAAGGGAAATGGGAATTACATCAAGCACATAGGTACTGTGCAGAATACAATTTTTAAAAGGATTTAAAATTATTAAATAAATGCCTCAATTCTGATTAATAGGTTAATTCCTCATAGATAGATTCAGGAGAGCTAAAACTAGGTATCTACATTCCCACTTGGGCATTATGATGCAGTGAAAAGTTCCGTTTCTCACTTAAAATGCTTTTCAGTGCCTGTGTGCAGTGAGATGTTTAACTTCCTAAGCAGCCAAGGCTCAAAAATTTCCACTCAGTTTTCCTTTCCAGAAAACATACATTATATCCAACACAGGCTTAGGAAGATAACCCAAACAGAACAGTTCTCAGCCTTTCTCTCATTAGAATGGACAGTAGTACAGTTTTGTATTAGGAGGAAAAAAATCAGGTTTTAGGCTCTTTTTTTTTTTTTTTTTTTTTGAGAGAGAGAGAAACAGAAAAGCAAACTCAATCAAGAACCTCGGACCTCAGCTGCAGGGTGAAAGGCAGAGCATGGGAGCATGGGTATCCTGAGGGGCTTCTATTTTTCCTGAGCTTGTTCCTTTGCCCATTCCACTCAATTACCTTTAAATAATAGCTATCTCTATTCTGTCTTTGGCCTCATTCCTGATTCCAGCAGCCTCTGATTCATTCACATATCACAGTTGGAGTCCCCAGACAGCAGAGAATTACTGGTAGATTTAACAGTTATGGAGAAATGTTCAAAGTAGGTGCTGGAGAAGAGTTTTACTAGATACATTTACACTTAGAGACAAATGCTCAGCTAACAGCAGTCAGAACTGAGGTGATCTTGACCTTGTTTCAAACGACAAACAGCAGAACAAATTTAGAGTGAGCACAGGTTCCTACAGCCATGACAGCAACCAAGTTCAATGCAAAGCCCTTTTTGTTCTTTTTAATGGAAAAGCACATGACACAAGTGAATCAGAACTTTATTTGTCATGAGCTATATTGCCTGTTTGAATTCATTGCATTGATTGTCAGGCTGCTAACACATAATTATTTGAAATTTTGCAAGGATTCACAGAGTACTTCCCAATTTCCTGTGACATTCTTATACATGTGCACTCAAGACATCTAAAACCATTTATAAGTGACAGTAACAGAAAAGAATAAAACAATGAAATAATGTGTTACATAAGTTTGCTCTGAGAGCCATGATTTTATCATTGGAAGTTTCTGAACAAAACAAAATCTCTCCATCCCATTTACTTCTATGGACATCAAATCCAGGTTGGAAAAATGCAGATCTTTTGGAGGGCTGAACTGTCAGGGGAGTTAATGATGGATGTAAGAAGGAACCAACAAAAGTTTCCACAAGTATGCTGAGGTCCTGTACTTCCTGGGTAAACCTCTGCTGTAGTGCTTCTCCTCTTAGTACCTTATCCACTTGGCTGTGGAAGGGACACTGATCAGCATTGCTCTTGTCATTAAATGTACAATCACTTCCATATGAGCATGGGGAGATGGCTGTTCCTGACTGCACTGGTTTTTGTCCCTCAGGCCTGAGTGTCCAAGAATGGCTGTAGCAAGGAACCACCTACAAACAATCAGGAGAAGATTTGCTCCCAGGCAACCAGTGCTGCTCACCCTCACGATGGCAAGCAGCTCCCAACAGGATCTGCACACAGAAGGGGATGCACCTGAATATCTACCTGTCCCTTGTGGATAATGGAGAACAGAGGGGTTTTGCTCCACCATCCACACTTCCCAGATCAAATGAATGGTTTCAAATAAAGAGGAAAGGACAGCACTGGCAGCGATGGCACAAGCTGATAAACTGTGCAGGATGGAAGGCCAGCCCATGGTGCTCTGTGCTACGTTGCCAGGACTGGGAACAGAGGCTGAGCCTGCACCTGAGCTGCTCTGGACAGCTGGACAGGTCCAGCAGGGTTTTTTGCCCCAGTGCCAGCTCAGCCAATGGAGGGTAGAAGGAAGGAAGGAGGGAAGTAGCCTTTGAGTGGGGGCTGATGAAGGAGTGCTAATCACCCCATGTGCTGGGTTAGGGCAAGAGAGGAGGGGATCGGGCACAGCAAGAGGTGGAACATCACTGAATTTCTCAGGCTAAGCGTGCACAGGAAGGCTGGGTACACTGCTGAGTAACAGACTAACAGATGGCTAGAAGGGAATCTAAAGCACACTCAGGCAAGGAGCAATAGCAGAGCTGTGATAACAACACAGGTTTCCTGAATCCCAATCTGGTGCCCTATCGCAGAGACCATGCTTCTTTGCATATCTCATTAAGACATTTCCTTTTCTGTCTGTACAGCCAATGCCTCAAAATCCCAGCATTTTCTGTACTTCAAACTGGACCATTTGGAAACGTTCCCAGAGTCTGAATTTACTGGTTTGACTTATGTATAGGGAAAATGATTTATTTTTCTTCAGGAAGAAGCTGTAATTAGGCAGCTCTATTAACTACAGATGTATATTTTTCAAATCTAAAAAATGGATGATTTCATAGATTGGTCAGGCCTTGATATCTATGATAAAATTTGGACTGCATCAAAAGAAGTATTCTGTGTCCTGAGCTGTAGTAAGACTGCACTGAGCTTGTGTCAGAATTATTTCATAAATGAAGATCACTTGGTCATGAACTTGTTTTATTCCCTTTTGACACAGAAGAATGGCTGAGTTTACTCTGATTATCTGCTAGATTTTTGGTGGGAAGAACTGACAGCACTTATGTTTACTCGCTTTACTTCCCAGTGTTTGTCATCCTAAATAGACCTCAGCAACCTCACATGCCGTGAGAGAAGAGAAGCCCTGCTGCAACAGAAGTCCTGAGCTCTGCTCTGGCTTGAGAAAGAAACTGTACCAAAGCAGAAGGGTCATGAGAGCAGTAACAGCAGCAGTCCACAGGTCTACACTAGCACAAGCAGCAGACTTGTCCCCTGGTTCCCACACTGTTCCAAGGAAAGCTGCACACACGTCAGTCACACTTCATCTGATTCCTTGGAAGAAGCCAAACTCCTTCTTTGAAGGTCATATAAACTTGGGACCAAGAAACAGGCCTTCCTTAATAAAGGAAGGTCAAATGACCCAAGAACACAAATGAAAGGCATGACAAAGCAATTGATTACAATGAGCCTGGGAAGCACATTTCTTCCTTCTTCACCTGAAACAGACGCTCCTGCTGCAATGATAATGGGAGGAGAAGCAATTTTGGTAGTGAACCCAATCCAGTGTTAAGTGAGATACCTGAGATATCCTTATCAGGGAAATGGGGGAATCAGGTGAGCAAATACCGGGTCTGTGTTAGCTCCCTGTTACCATCACAGAGCTATAACGGATATACAAACTGTGTCAGCCAGGTCTGCTTTTCTTGCAGACACAGTGACCACAGTCTAGACCACATTCCCTTTAGACAGGAATCCTCCTAAAGCAGCAACTTTATATATCCAAATTCCCACTGCTGCAATACTGCTGGCTTTGCTGGATTTATCATGTTGCAACATCAGCAGGAAATGTGACCAAATGGATACATGTTCACCTCAACCCTGGAGCAGAGTGAGAGGTATAGAGAAGGGGTACACAGGTGAAAACTGGTAACAACAGGAATAGTCCAGGCATCTCATGCCTACATTGCAGCTTGCTTGTGAATTAGGCCAAAGAGCCTGCCAGAGCTGCTGCAGCTGCTGTGCAGGCAATTGTATGTCTCAAATAACTTCTTATCTAAATCCTAAGGTATATTTTTTTTTTATGATGCTGCTGAGATGTTCTACAAAATGGTGCTGCTGAGCCTTGAGTGCTTCTTGCTTGGCCTTAATTTAGTGTTTGATATCCAAAGTCATCTTGTTTAATGTCAACCAGAAAATTTTGTTTGCCAATTGAAGGAGGTGGAGAGGGGAAACGAGGAATCAAGGGATAGAAAATAAATGCTATGTGGCGAATGAATCACATAGGAACTGATATTCCAAAGTATGGGCCAAGGAAGGGCATATGAGGAGGAGGGAAAGAAAGTTCTATCCAGGGAGCAGAAGCTATCAACACAGAGAGTGGGCTTGCAAGAGGGATCTGCAAAGGAGTAAAGTTGCCTGGGAAGAACAAGCAGATGTAGGAGGCAGGTTGCAAGAAAAATGATGGTGCAAATAGGAAGAGAGGCAAAGGCAAGAAGAGTGGGTAAAGCATGGAGATGAGACAGGACAGGAAGAACAGGCAGGCACAGTGCAGATCTGTGTAGAAAAGGGAACTTCTACCTCATTTCAAGAGGAAAACAAGTGGCAGCCATACAACTGGAATTACCAGAGAATGAGGAGGGATGAGATGAGGAGTTAGGTACAATCCAGGAAGGAAACAAAAAAAAAGGTAATTCTAACTCCTAGATGCAAAGGAGTGTCTGTGAATGCAGAATGGAAGGAACTATAATGGAGTAGGGGAGGCACATACCAGACATCAGGCACCAGGAATGCCAAGGGCAACAACACTTGGCTCTGCCTTGGAGTTCAGAGCAGGCTGAAGGAAGGAGCAGAGGTCTGGATGTGACAGTACAAGTGGATCTAGGAGCAGACTAATACCAGAGGTATATGGTAGTGGAGCTTTAGGTAGGAAAGGGTAAATGAAACTGTCACTTCTGGAGATCATATGAGCAGAAAGTTTGCTGTTCCTCCTTCTCAGGCCTTGATTTTGGCTGATGCTGTGCAGTATGACAACACTGTCACCCTTTTTTTTGACAACAGACAGAGATGCCACATTGGCTTAGTAGGGACCTGAGCCACTGAAGTGTGAAAGGACTGTCACAGTGATGATTCTGCTCTGGTGCTTTTGACTCCTGAATCCCAAAAAAATATCAAGAGAAACAATGGAATTCCACTCCAAAAGACAGGGTGCCCAGAACAGCTTAGAGCATTTCTTCCCTTAAAATAGGAATAGATGGAAAGGAGAAACAAAAGCTCACTAAGCATGAGACATGATAGGACTCCAGCTTATGAACAGGACAGGCTGAAATTCTTCTCATCATTCTCTTTCTTTCAAATCTATCTCAAACCCTCTGTAACACTTACTTCTAACAAAGAAGCTCACACCTGAGTGTCAGCTTTAAGTCAGTGAGGGGGCTATAAAACATCTTGTACCTTCACATAGGCAGCTAATTCACTTGAAAGAGTCTGCTAGTGTTATAAACCTGGAATGGAAAACTCAAGTGAGTTGTAAATAACAGTGAAATAAGCTACTGTGAAAGCTGGCTCTTGTTTCCTCCTAAACTTATGCTCAGGGATGGTTGTGCACATCCAGAAGAGCCAGCAAGAGAAATCAAGGCTGAAAAATTCAATTAGCAGATGAAATAAAGCCAAAGAGATTGAATAGTGGAAAGTTAGATATCCAGCAGGTGAAGATTTTAGTGATCATGGGCTTTTTGAAATATAATAAACAGCATACAAGATCAAATTTATATTGCATAGTAGGAATCCCCTTAATCCCTTCCAGTACTACGTCTTGGTGTAGGAACCACATCACTCTAAGACAGTGCAGAGGCTCTGTCTAGCATTGAAGAGATCCCTACGCATTGTAGGAAAAAAACAACACACACAAGAGATGCAGCTGAGCACTTGCTGGAAAGAGAGAGGGAAGTTTCTTTGGAGGTAATCAACAACTGTTGCTAGAAAGGCATAGGCTGAGATCATTCCTGTTTTCAGTCACAGCATTTTAGAGAGGCCTACAGGTGAATTTGATCATCTCTTGACAAAAGATAAGGAAAAAATGTGCAGAAAGACTCTGGATGACAGTAACTTTCTTAGGGGTTGCAACTCACTGCATTTTACCATTTGGCTCTCATGCATTTGGCACTCAGCATTTTACTGTACATTAGCATTCATTCAAATAACGGTTAATAAGCCTTAAAATTACTATTTCTGAAGCAAGGGACAAAGTCTACTTGACAGACCTTCCCGAGGATATAACTCTGGAGTAAGACTGCGCTTTGTATGTATGACATTCTCAGTGCACTGCTGCTGGTGTCTGCCAGCTATTGTCCCTTGAGCCTTACACCCCATTTCCTCACAGCGGATCAGCTGCCACGTTCACGTTGCATGAAATCTCCTGAGTTACCTCTCTGGCTGCACGAACTCAGCTGAAGTCTGTATCGTACAGAAAGACCAACCATAAAATCCCGATGATCCCATCTCATCTTGAAACGCACAGTGACTTGGTTAGGGAATAAAACACATCAGGCATCAGAGTGAGACACATTTCCTAAATAAAGAATGGGTTGTCATTATATGGTGTTAAAACCTAAGGCAGAATAGCCTCCCATAGGGACAGCCAGGCTCTCTCATGTTTCTGTTGTGTCTTATTCCAGGTGTTGCCGTAGTTTAGGTTTCGTAATTTACCCCAAGAACCCGGGGTGTAAATATCAGCCAGTATAATGAGATTAAGGCAAGAAAAAGCAGGCAGCACATGCTTTGTGCCTGTGGGTTTGTATCCAAATTCATATCTGCCAAACCTGCCATGACTCAAGCACAACACAAAAGCTGCCTGTGAGGCTTAGAAGTCCTTTAAAAGTCCTAAATGAACACAGCTGGTCTGCCCTGCCACAGAAATAGGCAGGTGGCTTCTCTTAAAGTAAAATACTTTTTCTGAAGACAAAAATGCAACAACAGTTGGCAGATTTCACTGAAGTACAAGAAAAGGTCCAATAATGCCTATATAGATGAAAGTAAGTGTTGCTTAGGCAGTAAACATTAATCCTGAAGTTTGTCTGGACTCCAAACCTCTGTCAAGAAGAGAAGATTATAGAAAAGCTCAAAAACCAGGAGGGCTACAAAGCAGATGGGTACAGTGCAAGTCTAGGGAGGAGTGCCAAAGAAAGGGTTATGTGATCTATGGCATGTATTTTGATAAATGGGGGGAACAGTCAGAGCAGGAAAGTTTCCAAAGAACAAATGACAGTCAGACATTTTCTAAATAAAACAAAAAGGCAAATCACTTATTTGCCATTTGTGAGCTTTTAAAAATCCTAATACTTTCAGTTTGCATTATTAATTAGAAAGAAGAGAGAGAGAGAGAGAGATGGAGAGATGGTAGCAGGGAAAATTAACAGATAAATCAAAACCCCTCAATACCAGAACTGGATGGAACGAGACAACACAAGAGGTAACTATTTTCTGAGGCTGAGCTCTAATGCACAGCCTTCCTTAGAGCTATGGGGAGCAGATGGGCTCCCACTGCTGCATCCTTCTGAATTCCACCAGAAATATGCAAGTCTCCCTCTCACCAGAGCTGCCAGAGAAGGGTCCTTATCTTAAGGGATTCCCTGGAGCACAAGAACATGAGAACCCAGGGTGAGAACACAGATCTGAGGCAGGAAAATCGGAAACTCCGTGCTTGATGAAACAAAGGTGTTCAAGCCTGGGAGGAAGAGGAGGGCCCACTTTTTGCAGACAGTTTGTGTGAGTGCAGGGAGGATTAACACGGCTGCAGCAGGTAGAGGGCTTTCGTTAAGGATGCGTTCAATATGGCACTGCCCTTTGGACAGATGGAAGGAGGCTTATCTAGACTAGAAGAGGAGAAATTCATTTGACAGTCAATCATACTGGTGGACATTATTCCACGATTCTTAATCTATGCAGGATCTAGGCTATTATGGAAAATTAAAACCTAAATACATTTCCACTCATAACTCAAGCTACATGTCTTTGGTAGAAAAAACACTTAATTCCCTGATTTAAATTTCCTTGTCTTTTTCCCTCAACTGCTTGGAATAGTCAATCATCAGCAATAGTACATGCTTTTTAATTACGGTGATGAAAAAATCTTTTTGTTTCTCCACAATAGCATGAGATAATTCTGTTAATTCTTGTTTCCTACTGACTTGGAATCTTTATTATAAAGCTGAGGCAACTGACTGCAATCTACTACCGAAGGATCTTTACTGTGTCAGTTTGAGTCAATTCAGCTGTTGCTTGAAAAGCATAGCATACAAGTCTCATTTAATATTTTATTTCAAAATGCCTTTGTTTTTATTACCCATCAAACTGCCTTATTGTTTAAACACTAAATGTACTTATAAAATTTAAGATACTGACCTGGATATATTTTTCATTGTGTTTTCAGTTATAAATTGTCATAATTATTCTAAAACAAAAATACTTTTTTCAGAAAGAAGGAGCTTTCTAAATAAAATCATCTGCCCTTAGACTCTCTATGAAACATGTTCTCAGATTTCCCTGTAATATTAATCTTGCAGAGGGAATTCAGATGTTCATATGATAAAAAATAGCAAATCTGCAGTGACAACCAAGTGGTGATTTTCTTTAAAATCCTTTCTAGCTAATCTGATTTTAGAAGACTCTGAAGCACATTTCCAATTTGAAATATTTTAATGTATCACAGCCACTCCTTTCCATGAATACATAGAAGTAGGATTCATGCAGAAACAAAATCAGAGTTATCCACACAGTCTTCCCATTCTGGCATCACATATGGAAGAGACTAGTGTAAGACACATCAGTAACTGTCTTTGAGATCCTTGATTGAAAGACTATTTACAAGGAAACAGAATTTGTGAACAGTGATTTATTTTCATTTTTGGTTTTTTAAGGTCTTTACTTAAGTGAGCATAATTCCAGGTTCAGACCTAGAATCTGTAGTGAAACAGGCTGAGATCTTAATGAATAACTCATGTGGGTTCACCATATACTGTCTACAGACACATCTGGGTGTTTCAGAAGCACATGCTGCTTCCTTCTTTTTTTTTCCCTTATTTTTGAAATCTTCTCTTAAAATACAGGACACACCACTCTTATGGCAAAGTATGTTATCTGACATGGAATACATCCATACATTTGTATTTATACACACGTACAAAGGATTCTGTCTCTCAGTATCAAGGAGGTTGCATATAACTGGCAAGTAAACAACACTACTCTAATTTACATAATTAACAAGCACTGTAGGACAGACTTTAGTACAATACTTAACTGTGCAGTCACAACAGAAAAGCTCAGATACTTCTCATGGATTTCTGCCTCTGGCATCCAGTTCCAGAACAGGACACCTTTCAGGAAACAGGACACCTCTGTTTCCAGCCTTTTATTCCACTATAATTCATCATGCCATGTCGTAAACACAGAAAATACAACAGAGCACTCTGAGGCTCCCATTACTTACCAGTACCCACCTTGAGATTACCTACAGATTTACAAAAAATACCTTCAGGAATGTATCATCATAAAACACAAAGGTGCTCCATGAACTGAGCAAGCACCAGTGGGGTACAGCAGGAAGAACATCACCCAGAAAGGACACAAACACTGACATGAGTCTTTCATAGATTTTGTGGGCACAAGTTATTTTACATGTTGTCCTTTCTCCCTCATGTCCTAACAGAATTACAGTATGTAATTACTGAGACTGGCTGTGGTCTCTTTAAAGTTTCTCAGTCCAGGAATACCTCAATTATTAATGTTTTGATGAGTTTTCCATCTAGTGCTTTTGATTTCAAGACAGAATTGAAAGACCCTTTTTTACATAAGGACATAAAAATGTACTTTAACTTACCCCTCTAATTTTTGTTTCCTTTTTAAATAAATCCACTGTAATGCTTAAGAAGCCCACCTTTTATTTATCCTTTCCTTGTATGCATAACATGCTTTTTTCACTCAGTGGTTTAAAGACAAGCATGTATCTGTTTGTATCTGAAGAGACAAACCTCACTTATAAGTGACACAGAACTTTCAAATCCCTGACTGCCTTGTGTCAATAGAGAGTTATAACACGGGCACCTTATGAAGCTTCTCTGCAAAGCAGGCAGATACTCAGCATAGTCAGTTAAGTGCACACGGATCTATTTCAGTGCATTCCAGCACTACATCCTAAAGCATATTTTTAGGCTCAACATGCTGAATTAAAACACGATTGTAACTCTCTCTCTCCCTCACCAGACAGCTGAGCAAAATCCAACAGCTCCAAATGTATCCTAACAGAGCATGTTTACATGCACTCCCCTCTCCCACAGCCCTACCTTTCTCAGGTCACGCAGCCAGCTCTTACCTCAATGGTGTACTGCTCAAAAATCCGGAGCTGAAGGAAAATGTCTAGCTTAATCTTCCTCTCATGGAAGAGCTCTTCCATCTGTACCTGGGCCTCGTCGAGCTGCTGAAGGACAGATTCGATGTGGCTGATGGAGCTATTGTGTGGGGTCTTATTGTTGGAAACTGCAGAGTCCCTGTAGCAAGGCAGAGAGCATGGTTAAGGCTCAGCTTTAAGGCAGGCAAAAGAGCAAGAACTACACACTCGTGATGCTGCGTGCTGCTGAGAAGCACAACCAGGCACAAAGGGCTGAGGGAAGGTGTACACAACACTCATCTCGCCTACTCGCCGAAAGCCTGAGGCTCCTGAGCTCGGCACAAAGTTTGAACAAGGGGATCATCCTTTCTTGTGCCGTGACACTGTGACCTTGCACGCTTGGGAGGGGTGGGGAGGAGAGCGGTGCATCAGTCTCAATGCCTCTCTTGAGGAGACTGGCTGGCAATCCCCTTTAATCCTACAGAGTGACCTGCTCCAGCCTATGCTCACATCAAACTCAGAGATGCTATTTTGCCACTGGAACTTTACAAGACAGTTTCTGCATTTGCTTTATTAGTTATGGACTAATTGAATTAGAATTATGAGCATTTTAGACCAAGGGGTATGGATACCTTGATTTCCTCTGGATTACATAGTATAGCAATGGATGTAGAATACAGTGCAAAAAATTCCACTGAAGGAAACCACCTTTCACACACTCCAAGAGATACTCTGACTTGTCATTTCATTGGGGTAAGTGAAATGAAACCTGCCTGTAACAGGTCAGATACTGCTCCATTTACATTTTCCATATACAGGCAGCAGAAGGGAGCAAACCCTTTAAACTGATGGCCTAGGACCAATAGGGAGTTTTTGGTACCTGAAAGCAGTCTTAGCATGGACAGAGGACAGTCCTAACAATTCCTTTTCTATCTGTGCTCTCACATATATTATTAATAGGCTCACCTACAGTCTGTTACGTCCTCAGTAAATTTTTTTCAGTGACTGTTTCGTGGTTAAAAACCCTTTGCAGACATAAAGAGCTGAAATTCATCCTTGAATGTTCCACAAAAGGTCCCTCAACTTTCAGAAGAACAGAAAGGAAACTCTGAGGCCAAAATTTAATCTTGGCTTTGGTACTTTGGCTCGAACAAGATTTAGGTTCAATGGTCTTCTCTATCCAACCTGCTCAAAAATGTGTGATAGCAGCTGCACTGTTTGGCATATTTAATCCAAGATAACAGAAAACCCTATCAAATACACTGCTGGAAAGACCTGTGCACTGGAAGGATGACAGGATGAAGTGGCTAAAAAAGCGGGTCTCACCATCAATATTCCCTATCAATCTCCAGTCTGCCTTGGGAAAGGTGAGGAGGACAATTACAAATCCAACAGCACATATCAGACTATCAGTGCAGCAACAAACTCCCACATGTGCAGTGACCTGGCTGACAATACTGGGAGATAAGTGAGATGTCAGGTAATGCTGCCAAGTCACCACATTGCCCTGCAGGAACCACATGAGACTGGGAGCCACTCTTCTGTCCAGCAATCCTGGGCTGCTGAGGAGAGGTTCCCACAGAGTCTCCCCACTGTGGAAGAGTGCTTGCAATTTTTTGGTTTTTATTCCCCTTTTCTGGGTTGAATTTCCCTTCCATAAACATATAGCAAAGCATTTGCAGCTTTCTACAGAACTGGACTGAAATGCTCATGCTTTGCTCTCTGCAAAGTATCGTCACGTACGGTCAGATCAAAACAATGCACAGTCAACTTTAATTTATCCCTGTCAGTGAGCATAATTGAGAAAAAAACAAGTAGAATCTTTTAAAAGTGCTTTAAATTGAAGTAGGCACTGACACAGAGTCATTTCAGCTATGTTCAAAACACACCTTTGAGATTCTAAGGCAACTAAACACACACATTATTCTGTTTTCAGTGTGCCTTAGAGGAGAATAACAAGCATTTGCCTGAACATCTGAAGTCTAAGAATAAAATTAAAAATACAGAATACTATTAACTGCACAGTAGTTAGCTCTTTGGGTGTGTTTCCCTTCTCTTTCCTCAAATACTTGATGTTTGATACACTGAACTTCAGATGCTCATGTGTTATTCTAAAGCAACTACTACCAATTTCCTTTGTTTATAATTACACCAACATTGCTCTCTCCAGGTTTTATGGCTTCTGCTCTACTCTGTCAGTCTGTTTTCAAGTTCTTGGTGATCCCAGAGTCTCTCTCTGCCTCTACATTAGAGCTCTACAGAGGAAAGGGATGAAAATAACTAGGGGAGAGTTTTGAAACTAGAGCTTAATCTGAGGCTGCATCCAATCAAGTCCTGTTTCCTTCAGTCAGCACCTGTCTTCTATAAAAGGACATGAAATATGTCTTCATTCAAATGCAGGATTATTACTATTCATATATTATCTAAATGACTCAATGAATTATTCAAGACCGGTGTTGAATAATCTCTCATGGGATCTAGAGACACACTTAGTTTTAGAAATTCTTTTTCATTAAACATTTCATCTTCAAATCAAGCCGCACTTGCATTTCAGTGACTGATGCAATATGAAGGTTTAAGAGTAGTAATCTTGTATTTTTTTAACAGTCCTGTCAGATAAGGTATTGACAATCCCTGGCTGGTTTGGTTTAAGAAAGATCTGCCTTCAGAAAAAAAACCCATTTCCTAGATTGGAATGCTTATGCCATGATACTTCTTGCTCTTTCTGGTGAGAAATTCTGGGAGAGAATTAATGTAAGATCCTTACTAATCTTTGAAAGGTTATGGATTAGAGTTGTAAAATTCAAGAAAATTATTGGGGAAAAAAGATAAGAAAATAAACTTTGGAGAACATAAGACTGAACTCAGGACATTGCTGCTGAGTTTGTTCAAAATGAACACTGTGCTCCTATAACCACTTTCAGTGCTTTAGCTGGGAGAAAGCTGAGTGGGACATACCCATTACCAAAAGCTGAACCACTGTAAAAAAGGCTCTTCACTGGCTTTTTTTTTTCCAGCTCCTAACATTCCTGCTCTTTCACACCTCACTGAAGCAAGTTATTGTTCTGCCTTTCACAGATGAGCAGAAATATTGCCCCCAGCAGCACCCCTAGAACTGCAGTTCAAAACATTGTCCTTGCCTTGGCTGCTGAGAACAATGATCACCTCAGTAAAACACCGATAGGGAAGAAAGGAAAAAGAGTTTCCAATGTTAACAATGAGATGTACAGAGTTGGTAGCCAGGCCTGTTTTATTCCTGACAGGTGTGGTCTCTGATGTACTCACAGAGGCCCTGAAGACCTTGTGTGAAGAGCAGTCCCAGGCATCACATTTAGCTCAGGCAGCCGAGCTTTTCTTCTCCCTCTGGAGTAGACACAGAGTGCCATTACACAAATACTCTTCTCTTAACCAATATCTGTTCTCTCAAAGATAAGGATAAGAAATGTAAAACTTTCCAAAGCTCCAGTAATTTTATTGCTTTTAACCTGTGTTATGACATGCTTGATAAGAGCGATGTATTTCATTCCCCTCATTGTTGTAGCGTTTGCAATCCTCAGCTATTCTTCATGGCCGGTACAAGGTGATCCACACTGTGAAATGCAATCTTGTGTTAAGGAAAGATTGCAGCAATTCTAGTTTTTTTTCCTTTATCTGTGTCTTCTTTACTGTCACCAGCAGCCACTAAGGCTGTTAGAGTGGGCACATGCAGAGGCGGCTTCATGGTTTTTTTCCACACAGTTCTGCTTCACTATTTGAAGGAGTCCAGGATCCCATTACAGTTAGTCAGAGTGCTCAAAACCAACTCTTCAACAAGATCATCTTGACAGTTCCATGCTGCAAACCTTTGAGCGTTTTGTCCTCCAGACAACGTTCCCTCTGTGTCTGGTTTTAACTTCATCAGAAGCAGGGGATCGCTTTGCACAAATGTGCTCACCTTGTTCAACTTTGCTCACTGCCCAGAATACAAACCAGACACCAAACCCAACATTTCTTTGTTAAACACAGCTGCCACAAAACCTGCCTTGGCATCTTGCAAATATTTGGACACGACACCAATTCCAAAACAAAAGTCTCAAAGCTGAGCCACTGTCTCTTTTCAAAGACTGAAACTATGAATTGACTAAGTTTACTTTAAGAAAAAGCTGAAGTCCCACACACCATCCTGCAGTTCACCTCTTCCCATGCTCCCCTGACTTCCAGCTCCAGCTGTGTTCAAGCAGTCCTGGTTCTGGTTGTGGGATTGGCCTAAAGGATTTTTGCCTGCACCTGAGTCAGCAGGAAACTGGCATGTAGAGTTTGGAGAATGGCCAGGATAATACCTGGAGCTCTCCAGTGTGGCTGTACAGGGCTGAAAGGCAATCAGTATCTAGAGCAGCCCTCTCAGACCTCTTTTCTGACCCAGAGGAGAACACTCTGCATCCAGGATGACAGGAAAAAGTATAGAGAAAAGCTCAGCACGTGCAGTAGTAAAAGGCTCAAGGACTCCAGGAGGGCTCTTAAGAGCAGAATTCCACCAGAGTCCTTCATTATCCATTCTGCTCTAGAGCATCTTAGGCTTTTCCTATCATGGCTCAGGGTTTTCTGCACTTTTCGAGCGGGAAGTAAAGGCATCAGATTAGGAAAGCTCAGGGTGAGGAGGGTGCTCTAACTCTCTGGGGCAGTCTCTGGTGAAATGCATGAGACCTGGGAGATTTGCATATTGTATATGTATACAGAACATGCACACTATGTACTTGTAGATAAGGGTAACCTGTAACAATACAAAGATCTAAATAATAAGTGAAGCATTGGACTTGGTTTGACACTCAGTCCATCCCCTTAAGGCAGGAAAACTTCATGTTGTCAACAAACTTGAAGGCACAGTAAACACCCGTAAGAATAAATGAGAGAGATTTCTCAATTACAAATTCTATGCAAGTTTACTCTGCAAACATTCATTTGATAATACTTGCAGATTAAGAACGAAAAAAAAACAAACAAAAAACCACCAAACCCAAACCCCAACTTCTTGGAGTTAGTCTCTTCATGTATTTTAAATCAGGCAAAATGAGCTGTTTTAATTCATAACACAACTAGAACCAGCAGTATAAGAGCCTCTTTGACACTATGAATAAACCCCACATAGACAAAGATAAATAGAAGAGTGCTGCATGCAAAATGAAATAGTGAAGACTGAGACTGTTAGACACGTGTGTATTTTATTAAGAGGAATACACTTCTCCTAAATCGGGAATAACCATATAAATCATGAGGCCTCGGCTCACAACCATTTAACAATCTCCTATAAATACCAACTAAAAATAAGCACTTCAAACACATTTGTTTCAATTCACTTCACTGTGCCTATAAATAATCTCTCTGTCAAACAGAAAACCCATGCTGATCCACAGACTACTCTAATCAGTCCACACAAATCACTCCTCGCAATTTCAATGAAACACTCAAAGAATCTGATAAGCAAAGAATTAATAGACTCTCCCAATTAATCCTAGCTTACAGTTCCCTATTTATGCACCCCTAAACCACAGAACATATCAGATTTCTCAACACCTGTCCTCCAGGTGGATGCTTACCTGAGCTGTTGGATCAGATCTTCCCCTTCTTTAATAACATTGAGGGTAGCATCCAAGGTGGCTGTTTGTTGCTGCTGAAACTGCTTGATAAGCTCCTGAACAGCATCCACGGAGTCAGCACAGACATCCTCTAAGAGCTCTTTCTGCAGATCTTCCATCCATGTCCACAGCTGGGAAGGAGGGGAGGGAAATATAAATCAGAGAGGAATTGAGATTTAACCCTTTTGCTCTCTAATTCCAGATCAATAGGCATTAAACAGGGCTGCATGTTTCACATGAAAACTGACCTAAAATTTCTAAAACCGAAAAGATATATTTGTTATTAAACTGATTTAAAGCAAGAAAGTAATTTAAATACAATATGAGGTAGGGTTTTTTTAAAATTAATTTGAATTCAGTTTATTCTATAACAATAACTAATTATGATATTCTGATTAACTCTTTACACAAGTAACAAATTACAGTCTCCTAACGCTGTGACAACCTAAACCTTTCAGGAGCTGAGTGCTATCAGCTGCTATTAATTTTACATGCAGCTGAAGCCTGTTGCAGAACAGACCTAAAATCTTTGGTATGTATGTACGGTACTGGCTGAAGTCTAGCTGTGCCTGCTCATCTATGCCTTTCCAGGGTTTGGGGTTTTGTTTTGTTTTTTTTTTTTCGTTTCCAACACTTAAACCCCCTCCTCAAAATGCACTTCAGACTCTGCATTTTAACTCTGGGAAAATCCAAACACAGGAGACAGCAATATCACCAATCAACCCCATGCAGATCCATTAATTTTAAATAGTCTTGACTACCAATTTTAAAACCACAATCAAAGCAACAAATCATTTGCAAGTGCTCAGATGAGAATTTCCAGCCAGCTGTTCATCAGAGGTCTGGACAGGGGCAGGCATGTCCCAGCAGCCTCTCGCTGGCTGCAAAGGCTTAAAGTGAACCGAGGTTTCCCCTTTAAGCTTGCTCTGAAAAGTGAGTGTAAAATTCCACCTACTAAGCTGGCAGCCTGCCAGCAAATCCTAATGACTCCACCAGAGACACTGTTTTCTGTGCCATGCCTGCCCCATTAACCCACATTTTGCTGGTATATGCTGCGAGGCAGCAGAGAAGTACGGGAGTGAGGAACAACACGTTGCACCAGGGCACTGGGAAATGTCAAGGGATGCGGTGCTGGTGGCAGCTCTGCCCGCCATCCCAGGGAGCTGCAGAGCAATTGGGCTCAGAGGGACCTAGGGGTGCACATGGAGGGGACAAGAGACGTGTGTGAGTGGCAAGGCCACTCACCAAATGCAACACTATACACACGCTAAGGACTTCAAGGACATCACCCTGACCTAAACCAAAATAATCCAAATCAGAACCTGTCCCAGCACTGCTCATGATGCCAGAAAAGAGAGAGCTCAACACCTTGTGCTCTGTCCCCACCTCTGCTACTGAATTCTTGCTTGACACACTTACAAAAACAAGTTTTAGAACATATGCTTAATTTGAAGGCTTTTTAGTTAGATTTTCGGAGTCAGCTTTGAATATTTTGGGCAAACGCCCCTGTTTATTTATAAATAGAACAATCATAATGGGCTGCCCTACTATCAACCTGAAATGGAATGTATTTGCTCAGGGTATTTACATATTTTCAGGAAAAAGTATAAAAGAAAGAAATATAAGTAAGCAGTCAGGCTTGTGAAATAAATGGAAGAACAAAAACACATTTAAAGAGCCAAATAGAGGGCTTTTTCATTTGTGGCCTTGGATTCATGTACTGAACTTTGAGAAGCCACCATGAAGGAAAATGCATTAATGCCTTCATATATGAATTACATTCAGACTCTTTCTGGTTTTGATCCAATCCCTGCACCCACTCAAACAGTAGGGACAGCTGGACTATAACAGATGAGGACCAGGTTGTTCAGGAATATTATTTTTTTTGCTTAGCAGATCTTCAAGTAATAGAGCACACTGTAAATGCAGAAGAGAAAAATGGTTGTGTGTTTAAACCATCCTCCTGTTTCGAGGTGGGAAAGCTAGCAGTTTTTTAATTTCTTGCTGTTCTTTGTCATATCTCATTTTTCCATTTAAGATAACAAAAAAAGCTCAGGGAATTTCCTTTACGAAAATGATAGTGAAATAAAGAACTTGCTTCAATGTTAGGGATCTCTTGAAATCATCATTAGAAAGGGCAGAGGAGAAAGTTTCAAATCTCCCACTGTGACTTTAGAGGAAAATCCTGTTTTCAAAAGTGTCTTCAGAACCCAACTTTTACCAGCAGCTAAAAGGATTTTTACATTTAAGTCCTAAATCACTTTCTGAGCACACTTCTAAAACAAAGCAGTTTTGAAATACTTAAACATCATAAACTGTATTGTACTCACCTGGAACCAAAACACTCATTAATTTCTGAGAGCACTCAAATATATTAACTCATATTAGCTTCAGATATTTCTATTAATGACCTCTGACTATAAGGATTTGCATAATAAAATCTATCAGAATCTAGGTCATCCTTGACTCAAAGGCCTTTAATCCTCTAGACTCCACCAATCCCTGGGAAACCCTAATACAAAGAATCAGTCAATATTAATAAGATTAGGAAGATCTTTCAGGAATAATTCACAATAGGAACCTGATTCAAAAACCTCTCAGGTTATGTGCTACAACTGATAGCACCTGGAACTACCAAGCTCCTCTTGTGAACGCCACAGCAACGAAAAGATGAACTCCACTGTCACTGCAACACCAGAGTCAGAGAGGCTATTAGTCATAAAACAGAAATCACATCCTGGTTGACATTGCTCAGGAAAATCACTCCCTATTAGCACTTGATGTTTCATTCCACTGCAACTATTCAACCACTCAAAAAAAAAAAAAAAATCCTGACTATTAAAGCCCCAAATCACTAGACACCTTGTGCATTTCCAGTTCATGCTGTGACCTACTCTAAACAGCTAGATAGTCTAGACTGAGCGAACTGTTTCAATTTTTCATTGAAATCTGACATATTGCCCAGCACAACTTTTATTTCATATGTGCAGAAACTGACTTCTTTTATTCTTAGCACAAGCAAAATTTGTGAGCACCTGTCCCATTCACCTAAATGCTGCAAACTTGATCCCGTGCAGGGAGCATATGTAGATACAGGCAGACATTCCAAATATTAAGACAATATTTCCACGTACACCTGAGGTGACTTTTACTACGTTTTCCAGTGATACATGTGTCCAGAAAAGAAGACAACTTCTGCATTGCATTATTTAACATGTACTAAACTAAAAATAGAGAATCCTGGAAAACAATAAGGAAGAAACAGAAAAATAATTTTTTTGTGCTTCCTTTGATTGATCTGGGCTTTGGTATGATTAATTGGATATGGAACTATTAATGCATCAGTCATAAAACCTGAACTAAGTCTATCAGAGAAATCCAGCCACAAATCTGACTGATGCAACCTTATGCAAAAATGTTATAATTATTAGCTACACAAAAGTCTCAGGCAAATGCCTCGCCCTAAAAAGTTCATGCTAAAGGTCCATAGAGGCTCCAGAATTGAGGCTTATTTATCAAAGTAACATGGCTTTAAACAAGAAAATTAATTATCTTCTGGCTCCTAGAACAGTGGAAAAGAAGAACGACACCCCCTCTTTCTTTTGGGGGAGTTATCTGGCACCTTTCATGCATTGTAACAACCTCTATCTTTCTTGGGTATAAAAGACAGGCAGCTTCCTTCCATCCAAGAAACAACAATGCTCTTTATTCCCAGCTATTTTATCTGATGTAATACCCTTCATTTTACTCAAGTACTTAATGAGACCACTTACTGTAGGTCTGAAGGACATCTGTGCCCGTTATCTACAAATTAATGCTTCTGACTTAGCGCAAAGGACCACTTTAACCAAAACCTAAAACCTAAAGGGACTGCTAAGAAAATCTTGACTGCATGATTGGAATAACTATTAAACAGCAAGTGTTTATTTGCTGCTATTTGTAAACGACAGAGATGAGTTATACTCCCCTCAAAAGCAGTTTAAAAACTCTGAGTAATGAGACCAGCGCAAAGCAAAGAACCAGAGAGTTCAATCCATGAAAATTACCATTGCACAACATTTTTTGCCAGTTGTTCAAAACAAGGATGTCAACGGAAACAAGCAACTTTCCAGGGTCTATGTGCTACCCCTTTACTATGTCAGAGAAGCATCATGTCTTGTAGGATGCTCATGACATCAAAAAGATGACAACTCAGCAAGTTAACATTCATCACACCTATGAAGACTAGAGCAGAATGCAGAAGAATTCAGTGAAATACAGGGACCCTGGTTCCACTCCATGAATTGCAACATAAGTGCTCAGAGAAACAAGGGCAGGCTGAGGGGGAAAAACCCAACCAAACCACAAACAGAATTGCTACAACAGAATTGCTCCATGGAGAGTTGTCCATCAACCCTATTTGACTCTGCTACTATCACGGGCTTACACAAACCTATTCTGAGCAGTAACATTTAACTTTGCCATAATATGCATTAGGAAGTCACATACATCCCAAGCTCAGGTTAATTTATGGCAGGACTTCAGTCTGGGCTTATGTTTAAGCACCTGTTCAAGTACTGTTGTGCATCTGGTTTCACTGCACAAGCTTTAGCAAATTGCCTGTTCTACTTTGATTACCTCACACCAACATGGTGGAGATGCTAAAACTTTCCAGTACAAGTACAATTAACCTACATCGGCTGATGTTTGTTCACACTTAGAATGCATCCCGGCCTGTTTCAGTTGAAAGAACTGGTGGTTGTTTTAAATTGGAAGCGTATTTCAATAACACTGTCCAAAGTCACATTCAAGGTCTCAAAATTTCAACAGAAAACACAGAAAACAATGTGTGTAGCGATGAGTTGCAAAGTGACCACATGCCACCAGTGAAGTGTCACATAATGACAGCACACATAATAAAACGTGACAGGATGGGATATGACCAGACACTACACATGAAATGCCACAGTACGTGACTTCCATGGTAAGGCACAACTGATGAGACTCCCTGCTGCGAGACGTAATGTCAGAGACCACCAAACTGGTTGGGAAGGAACGATGAGTGGAAAGAAAGGGAACATTCTGTGAAAAAAACCACATCTGATCTCTTCCTAACCTCCTTCTTGCTTTTTTCCTTTTCCTCGCCAATTTCTTGACATTCATCCTTGGTTGGGCTGCATCTGGTGCTTCTGTATGCTGATGATGCTTTTTAATTAGTAACCTTGCCTATGGCAAAAGGATTTGCACTGCCCAAACATCTGATGCTTTTTCCAAGACCTGCATGGTCCAGATTGATATAGCACAAAATAATCCCCTCTCAAGGGAAACATGATTTGGGTAGCTAGGCTGACATCAGGGAATGTGTAGATCCCCAGCCCAAGGTCATGTAAATGTAATTCAGGGACTATTTGCTCTAGGAGGGAAAATTGGCTTATAACTAAAGAATCAGATGTACATGTTCTGTTCTTCTTCTGCTACCATCATAAATTGTAAAAATGTGTTCCTCTTCTACTGTAATTTTAATATGTTATTTGTAATTATGAATCTGGATGTAATTAACTTCAGTAACTGTACCAAGAAAATTCTGCACTGGATTATACTGATAATAGGCTTAGAAAAGTTCTTCCTATACCAAAGATTTACTCAGATTTACATCAGTGTAAGACAGTACAATTTGGTGCTGGAGAAGCTTTCCACATTACAAAATCAGCAATTTACTAAAACAAATGCAGGTACCATTACATTCTCTAATTTTTCACTGGTTCATTACTTTTTTACTGTTTCAGTACTACCTTTTTCCTCTGTGCTTTTTCCAGTGACTGGCCACTTGCAGTCTTACCCTGATCTGCTGCTTTGAGACTTTTCTGCAACTTTGTGCACTACGCCCTAGGAATCTCAGAAATAAACCATTTGTGACAATTCTGAATCATTCTGAAACTCGCTAAGGATTAAACAAACTGTGGGGCCTCTCTTTAAGGAAACAGTCTCATCGGATCCATTGACTTGAACCACTACACTGACACCCTTTTAAACTTGTTGCGTAACTCCACTGCACACGTGTACTTAAGGCACAACAGAACGTGTCTTCGGAGTGATGAGTGAGTTACAGGAGTGTCTCTGAACGGCTTTGAAGCAGATTTACTCAGTACACAACTTACTGCAGGCACCAGCTGCCCACTCTGTTGCCTTTATACACAGAGGTAAAGCCCAGGCACTGGAACTGAGGGAAGCTCATCTTCCTCAGCTTCAGGCAACTGGGACAACGAGCAGTCATGTGTCTAATAAAAGGGTACTTTATGAAAGTTGGCACATCCTATTTAAAGATGCTCATAAAACTCCCTTCTAGCTGCAGCACGAACCACTGTTCTCTGGAGAACAAGGCATACAGGCTGGAGACCCATCTCCATAACACACGAAACACGTGCAAGGGCCCTCAAAAGCCACTGACAATATTTGAGTGGAGCCATCATTCAGCAGCAGTGCTGGTGAATGGCCTGAAAAATGTGGATAGCAAAGTGTGAACTTAGATGCAGTCTATAGGAATCCTTTGGCTAGCACACGGCAGAATGATGGAAAAAACTTCTCTTCCATGTGCCTGCCCTCACTCTGTGGCAGGTTTGACTTCCTGACATTTGGTTTAAGTGGCTGCATTTACAAGCATTTAATTCTTATTACTTTGATTCTGTCCCACAATTTTTTGCCATCACAGATGGCAGAATTTTATTCACTAGTGGTCTGGCTCTGCTTCAAACTCCCCTGCTCAAGAGCGGGATGTGCTGCCAGGATACCACAGCTCTTTTCATTCCCAGCTTCTTAATCCTTCATGAAAAAACCTTGCTTTTAGGCAACAAATGGACAGCAAGGAGGGGCACCTTGCACCACCCCAGCTGTCCTGCTTCCTCAGTCCCAGGTCTTTGGTAGCTTTACAGACAAGATTTAACTCCAGAAAGAAACACCAAAGTTAATAAAACTGATGAATGTTTGCATTTTCGTCAAACCCACAGTCTACCCTCTGAATCTGGAGAGAGATTTGCTTTCATTTTGCTGCTTTACATATCTCACACAAAAATAACACTTTTTATAGCAGCACAACCCTCTCCACAGCCACAATTATCAGAATGATAACAGTAAGCTGACAAACCTATCTCTCTTCTCCAAGAGATCTGCCACATAGGCAAGGGACAGTACACACGTAACACTGCCAGGGTTAGTGACTCCACTGCTTCCCTGAGCAGCCTGTTCCAATGACTGACAAAGCTTTCTGTGAAAAAAAATTTCCTAATACCCAATCTAAATCTCCACTGGCACAACTTGAGGCCATTTCCTCTTGTCATGTCACTTGTTACTTGGGAGGAGACCAACACCCATCTCACTACCACCTCAGCAAGTTGCAGAGAGCAACAAGGTCCCCCCTGAGCCTCCTTTTCTCCAGACTAAACACCTCCAGTTCCCTCACCTGCAGCACATAGGACTTATGCTCCAGACCCTTCATCAGTTGTCCTTCACTGTCCTTCGTGGGACACACTCCAGCACCTCAAGGACCTTTTTGAAGTGAGGGGCCCAGAACTGGACACAGCTCTCAAGGTGTGGCCTCACCAGTGCTGAGCATAGGGGATGGTCACTGCCCTGGTCCTGTGGCCACACTATTGCTCATCCATTGGCCTTCTTATCCACCTGGGCACACTCTGGCTCATGTTCAGCTACAGTCAACCAGCACCGCCAGGTCCTTGTCCATGGGGAAACTTTCCAGCCCCAGCCTGTAGCACTCCATGAAGTTGTTGTGGCCCAAGTGCAGGACCTGGCACTTTGATTTATTGAACCTTATACAACTGGCCTCAGCCTACCAATCCAGTCTCTCCAGATCCCTCTGCAGAGCCTTCCTCCAGCAGATTAACACTCCCACCCAACTAGTGGTCTGTGAATTTACATAGGTTGCACTCAATGTTAATCCCTTATAAAAAAAGCATTTGGGTTTTTTTTCCATCATCTTGTCTTGTGATTTTTATGCTTATAATACTCTCCTAATCAAACTACACTGATTCAGCTCCCAGAAAAAAAAAAATGTTCATGCTAATAAGAGGCATAAATCTGCAGCTGGAGATATTTTCAAAGTTTGAGTTTGCATGTTACTGTAATGTTATGCCAATGAAGGAACAAAATTTCTAGCTTTAGAACAAGGCACATAGTGCTTCATTCTAACACTGTAAAGTGCTGGGATGTGAAATGGCCACTCAGTGAATATTTTAGGTGCACAGAGACAGTTTGTGTCATTTCAATTTTTCATCTTTTCCTTGTTTTTTAAATCTGGACATAATACAAGAAAAGGAATGAAAGCGCTGTTCAGGACAGGAGTAGTGTGTAAGTGTGTAAGACAAATACGTCATGGTAGACATGTTCAGAGAATAAGATCTTTCCAGAACTTTCAGAAGTTGCCAGGAAGTGGAGTTGCAAAACTGAGTATGTCCTACACCACAAATCTCTATTATCTAATGGGCGATTGCTCTTAAAATGTCAATATTAGCAGTAAAAGTCAAACAACAGTAACATTAACTTTGAATCCTGGGTCAATTTACAATGAATGACGGGATTACACTATATATCCCAGAACCACTGTCATGTTTGCTCCATGATTAACTTCGATACACTCTGTCAGCTCTTCTGAGGAGAGTCAACAGCAGTTGACCTTAGCCCCATGAGCTTTCTGCTCCCTACTTCCCAGCACCTCTGCCTCAAAGTGAGGAACAAGCCCTGTCAAAATTAGTGATCTACACTGAAAGAATCTCCTAATCACAATATGCAGCTGAAGCAGAGAGAATTCAATTTCACAGGTCTTGGTTATCAAGTAAAATAAAGTCAGCAGTGCCTGCAATAAAACGCTGTTCCTGTTGCTGACTGACAGGGCAGACCCACCCCATTACTCACTTGAGTAACCCCACTGATCTCTGTGGGGTGACCAAGGTGACCTGCTGACCTCAAGTAATTTAGGTTACAGTATAGGAAGTTGTCTGACACTTAATGGTCCAGGACTTTGCTCTTAGTTTCTCATGGTCTTATCAGATAAGCTGTTCAGAGTGAAGCTTTCCATACCAGGTATCTGCCTAAGGTTGAATTTGATGAATTTTGAGGTAAAAGGTCCAGAATGAGAGGAAGAGAAAAAAGAAGTTACTTTGCCCGTGTTAGAAAAGGAGTCTTATTTCTTCTCAAATGAGATGCTCCAGACCCTCCATGCTTTCAAGCATGGGTTTGAAATTTTGCAGGGTTTAGCCTGAATGTCAAGAATATCCATTATGTCATCCCTGTGAAAATTTTCCCAAATTTGGTCCCTCAGAAGATCTCTGCCAAGTTCCAGTTTGCACATGTTCAGTAAGAACCTGTTAAGAGTCTGGCAGTTCATTGTTCTCAACACAAAATATTTTCTGAGCATACTCATCCCCCAGTTCTGCGGGCCAGGTAGACCTGGCAGGCTCCACATGGAGCTGGAAGCCCTGAGCACCTTGTCCTACTGCTCTTCTGACACACTGACGGCCAATAAAGCACAGGGAACATGAACTGACCCCACACTACTCTGCCTCTCTGCCTTTTTCCTGCTGGACTCAACAAAGAAGTGGAAATCTGAAGCCCGTGGAGAAACAAGAAGCCTAGAGGTGGTAGAACGTGCTCTTCATGCCCCACAGAGCTATGAAACAATTGCAGAATTGCTTTGTAGTTCAGTTAAGACCGATATGCTGCAAAAGGATCCAAATTCAATGAAGTTCCTTCTTGTTCTTAAACTAGCAACAGCATTATCAGCCAATACAACAAGTAACACAACAAACTTAATCATCATTTAATTAAGCAAGAGTATTTTAAAAGTTTTTAATGATTTGGAAATGGTGGCAGTGCTCCTTCCTGTCTACATTCTAATACTTGGAATTGTAAAGTACACTCCAGAAACATAAGTATAAAATTGTGAGGCACTAAATTATTAGGATTCAGACAATGAATTACAAGATGTTTTTATTATTTGCCTTGAGGTTTTTGAGTCTTCAGGGTGTGATTTTACCACATCTGCAGCCTCTTCTCCAAGAGGCTTAAAAACTGTTTTCTTTTAAACAAAAGCAAATGCCAGCCAAGAACCCTGTATCATCATTTGATCCTAGCAGCTGAAAGCCCACAGAAAAACATCCACTATCATGAGATTTGTGATAAAAGTGCAAGATCTGACAATTCTGCCAATAATTGATTCAGATCTGAAGTTAAAACCTGAATTCAATCACACTTAACCCTGAGAGAAATTATTCAGGTACAAGACTGTTGAATGCATTTATCCCACTGATTATAATTTATAACTTTACTCTGCCATCCAGATAATTGGATTTGATCCCCAAGGTATCAGGTTTTTGCTCACACCATCAGGAACGCCTTGGTCTAAAAGGGCATGAAAATATTGACTACAGGCTAAAAGAACATAATGAATACTGTAGGACAGTGGGACACACAAAATCTCTTTTATAGGATGGTAATAGGACAACTACACTACTCATGATTTATGACACTAGCAATCGCTTAGGGAACTGCTCTAAATTTATGCCTCTAAAGTGTTATTACCATACCAGAAAGTCCTTGTTTCAGACTATTGCATTTATTGTTAAGTAAGGTCACTTAAAAAAAAATCAAAACTATTGTTATGCTTATTTGACTTTATTTTTCATATTCCTTCAACTGCATAAGTAAGTGCTTAGCAGACGGAATTCTCTTATAATACTTTCTCATGAACTGAGCAGTGATTCAAGTCCACTGTAGTATAAAAAAGCCACTCTTAACTTTCATTGCCCATGGGATATCTGCATTTAAATGACTCCCTAATGCTGAAGAAATTCTAGGAAGGCAGACTACAAAGGGAAACATTTCTTTGATAAAATCACTTTTCAAAAATAGGAGCTGTTAAAAGTTTCTCAGGTGCTGAGAATCTGAGTAGTCTCATGTAGAGATGAAGAGGTGGGCAGAGTACAGGTGAAGCAGTGAGAAGTTCACAGTCAGTGAATTCATCCACACCTCGGAATTACCAAATGAGAAACACAATTCATCTGTGATGGGAAGACTGTCAGAAGAAACATATTCATTTTAGGAAGATATTTAGAATATTTCCATAAAAACAGTGTCAGCAAGATGGATTCTTTCTACTTAGTTCTCCCTTTCACCAGTTCTGTCTCAACATATTAATACAACAATAAAAAATGAGGATTTGTGAAACTCAGACGGAAAATACTCTAGGCCATAGTTCCCTGCATTAGGGTCAAAAAGCCAGAGTTACAGAATCACAGAATATGCTGAGTTGGAAGGGACCCATAAGGATCATCTAATCCAACCCTGAGCCCTGCACAGGACCACCCCCAAGAGTCACACCATGTGCCCGAGAGTATCATCCAAATGCTTCTTGAACCCTGTCAGGCTTGGTGCTGTGACCACTTCTCTGGGGAGCCTGTTCCAGTGGCCAAACACCTTCTGGGTGAAAAGTCTTTTCTTAATATCCAATCTAAGCCTCCTCTGGCATAAATTCAGGCCCTTTCCTCGGGTTCTGTCACTGGTCACCACAGAGCAGACAGAGATCAGTGCCTGCCCCTCCTCTTCCCCTCCCAAGGAAGTTGTAACTGTAATGAGGTGTCCCCTCAGTCTCCTCCAGGCTAAACAGACCAAGTGACCTCAGCCACTCCTCACAAGAGCATGAAAACAAGGCCCTTCACTATCTCTGTTGCCCTCCTTTGGACACTTTCTAATGGCTTAATATCTTTCTTATATTGTGGTGCCCAAAACTGCCACAATATTCAAGGTGAGGCCGCCCCACTGCAGAGCAGAACGGGACAATCCTCTCCCTTGACCGGTCGATGATGCTTGAAGCCCCCCAGGACAGACTGGCCCTCCTGGCTGCCAGGGCACTGCTGGCTCATATTCAACTTGCCACTGACCAGGTTCCTTTCCTGGTACTGCTTTCCAGCCTCTCATTCCCCAGCCTGTACAAACATCCAAGGGTGTCCCATCCCAGGTGCAGAATCCGTCACTTCCCCTTGTTGAACTTCATATGGTCAGTGATTGCCCAGTTCTCTACTTTGTTGAGGTCTCTCTGCAGGGCCTCTCTTTATCTGTTATGGTTTAAATGTGTATCTGTTTTTTATTAGTATTGAAGAATGATAATTACATTTAACTCACCATTTCACAATATACATGAAGGGCCAAGCAAGGCCAAGCAATGAGTCATTTCTACTTGAGCCTATCTATTTATAGCATAAAAAGGCACATAAAAAGGCAAATACAGACCCAAACGTGCTCTCTTGTAATGCTTTGCCCTTTGTACCAGTTTCCCCCTGGCAGTCTGCTGTTAATTCACTGTGTCTGTGGGGATCCCCTCAGCTGGCAAACACTAAAACCACAGCAATTTCCTCACTTATTTTTGGCAAGAGAAATGAGGTATTGAGTTGTGTGCCTCCCACCAGTGCAGAAACATGTCCCTGAAGGAGGCAGGTAGTGACACACAGTGAAATTCATTGAACCTCCAGAGGGTCAGTGTTTGGTCCCCACAAGAATGAAGTAACACAGGAATAAGTAAACAAAAACCACCTCCTCCTTGCAGAGCTACTGGGCATCCTCAGATTTTGAGGAACTGTTTCATTCATTCTGACTGGAGAGAGAACTAGAGAACTGTAGAATAGTTTGGGTTGCATGGGGCCTTTATAGGAGAGAGGCACCCAGAGTTTGTCCACTCTTAATCTCCTTAAAAGTGACATGAAGTAATTACTGAACTTTCCAAAAAGGCATGACAGCACCAATCTCTCCCATGGGTAAATGCTTATGAGGCAGAGATTTAGCATTTAATCTCAACACCTATAAAATAGCACTGATGCCATCAAAAATGACTGGTTTTTAAAACAATTTTCAGAAAATATTCATTTTTATACATCTGCATTTCTATTCACCAAAACAGAGCTCATTAAAACCAGGTGTTTGGGGCAGGCAAACTCCCTTCTTGTTGAAGACAGAAAGGAGTGAGCATAATGCACTGCAATCCCAAATCCTTAATGCAGGGAAGCTCTATTTCCCAAACCCAAATTAGGTTACACAGCACCAGTAATTATGAGAAGAAATGTTGACGATAGAACACATATTATTTATACCAAAAACTTCCTAGAGTCATGCCTATTTTTTTTTTTTACTACTCATCACCTGCATAGGTGAAGCAAGGTTAATCACACTAGGAAACCGTTAAGAAATAATTTTTACTGAGGAAATAACCAATTAAGTTTCCCCAGTGGCAAACCAGCATAGCTGCAAGCATTTGAGCTACTTTGCAAACAACAGCAGTACTCACAAGCTGAAAGTTAACTATATTTTAGTATAATGCAGAAGTGGGATATAAAAGAAAAACCTTTGTGTACCAACAGCTATAATAGATACGCTGTAAGTCCATCTTCCACATACATAAATATGAACATGTGCACACACCTTCTGCTTCAGGAGGCTCCCAAACACACTGAAGCCTCCTGTTCACAACTGGTATGTAACATGTAAATCAACAAACACAGGCAGGTTTGCTTTTCCAAACAGATGCTGCAGAGCATGAAAACAACCATCCTGACTAATTCCATCTCTCAGCAGAAACCCTATCTGTAAAAGTCACTCACCACTGAGTGGCCTCTAGTCTGCAGAAAAATTTGAAGTATGCTTTAATTACATCCCCAGTGGCCTCCCATTTGATGTCCTGTCCACTGTATCTCTGGCAAGACAGCCTTATCTCTGGATATTTTTCAATTACACTAAACAGCATTTATTCAGGTCCTCACTGATTCACTGTATCAGTATGCGACTATTTGCTCTCTAAGAGTTATTTTGAAAAGTGAAGTCTGCCTCATTAAACAATGTAAGATTTCCAGTAACACTTAATAATGCCTAAATTAATTAACATTACATTCAAATGGAATCCCTCTGAGGATACATATCACGCTGCTGGCATGCAGACACCTAATGTGTTAATATCAACTCACGTTCTCACAAGAGAATTCTTGCTTTCTAATAATACATTCTACTCATGAACTAAGTACCACTTGATTTGCTGTCCCTATATTTTAGTGCACTGTAGCACTCATATGTTTCATTCACATTTTTTCTCCTCCTTACAACAGTTAGTCATCTGCATGAAATGAACTAGGTAATAGCAGCCCTGTGTGGTGAAGATGCCTTTTCTCTGTGATCTGAGTTTTCAAAGTCAGCCTCTTGCAGCACCCTACAACACACAGCAAAATTCCCTCATGCACATCTTACCTCTTTGGTGTGGGTATGGAAGGAGACTGACATGTCCAAGAGAAGTTTCCTCTGTTCCACCCTCCGGACAAAGTCCTGAATCCGTACTTCCAGATGCCGGGCTGCTTTATAGATCTCTTCAGGGTCACATTCCCCAGTCTGAGCCAACTGCTCTGCAGCCTCCAAAAGCTTGTCTGCATTGGTGTATGTATTCTACCAGCAAACAAAGCAAGAAACAGTATGAGTATGAGTAATACAACTGTGGCAAGTAAACCCCAGAAAGAGGCTGTTTATACTCTCGAAGGCATGAAAGCAAGTGATTACCAGAGTTATAAAACAATAGTAAAATTTCCTACTGGCACTGCCATCTGTGAAAGGAGAATGTATAAAGCCACATAGATTAATCCCTAAGTACACATGAAATAATTTCTTACTTGAAGCACACCACCCCAGCTCAATACTGCCAGGCACAGAAACAGGGCTGCCCACTTGTTTATTTCCAAGTTCCCTGCAATTTCTCAAAGATAACATTATAAAGCAAATGGGACTGACCACCTCAGAAGCCTACAGTGCCTCACGTGACTCTCAGCCACCAGCTCACTGCGACGGCCTCCCAACAGCTCTCACGTTACAGCTTAGGCAGAGATGTCTCAGCCCCCAGAAGTACTTGCCTTCCACTGGCTTTTGTGAGATAGCTTGAGAAGACCATGTCTTCAAGCCCCTTCTATTTTTTTTCCTGGTCTGCATCATTTTTCTAAATGGAGTCTGTGTGATTAGCTTGCAGCTGCCAGTGTGTAATTCTCATTTCCAGTTTGTCCAAGGCACTTACCTGCCCCGAATTACACAAGAATTTGATCACTGCACCACCCTGAACAGATTTACCCCATAGCCATGGACTTTGCTGTATGAGATGTATTACTCCTACTTAACAGAGAGGGAATTGAAGAACACAGAAGTGAAGTGATGTACCCAAGACATGCAAGACTGTCGAGGAACAGATGAGAATTCCACCAAACTTACCTCAGGCTTCAAACTACCTACCCATCCTTTCTCTCCTACTTTCATGTTTCTGGAAAACACCACACAACTAATTCACCAGTGTCCCATAAATAACAGCAAAAATGGACAGGGAGTGCAGTCATCTTCTCCATATCCATGGAGCCATGGTTTAGTCAGCTGTGCTCAGCAAACTAAACATAGCCAGCCCTTGCTGTTATAGAAAGGCCCTCTTCACTCAAGGTGAGGCCACTAGCTCTGCGGCATTCAACACTTAACGAAAAAAAGGAGAGACAGTGATATCAGCTTAAGAGTGTTTCCAGTACTAGGCAAGTTCTTCAGAACTGCTCAGCATTGGCCTAAGACTGCTCCCACTGGGCATTTTAATCTCCAGGTCAATAGAGGCAGAATTGTAGCACTTTCCTTTTCAAATTCCTCCTCGTTTTAAAGATGTATTCAATTGATCCATATGCACAAACTACCTTTGAACACTGTGGACATGCATGTACTGCTGAGTATTAAAGGAGCTGTGTCAAACATTCAAGCCATGAATCATATTGTTCCTACTTACATAACATCCTGCTGCAGTCAACAGTTGTTGTTTAAGAAAATATTCCATACAAAGATGGAGCACTGGTGGCCTCCAAGTGTTTAACGGGGGAAAATATTTCCAGTTATAAAAAGCTCATTCACTGTTCATTTTCCCAGTTTCAGAGGGCTGACTATAAATATACAGGATTTGCATTTCTTCTTTTGGACTGCGAAGAATATATTCGAGACATTTTTGTTACCAATAGTAAATTTTTTATTCCCTTACTTTCAGGTTACTTCTATAATGGTCAGGCTTTTAACAGCAGCAAAATGTTATGTTTTAATAATCATTTTTTGGAAACCTCTTTAGATGAGAGTTTGTAAAAAATATTCCCTATAATGTGAACTGACTTAGGGTCCAGTTTCACTTAACAGCATCCTTTCTGAATGATCCTCTTCCAATAGTATTGGAGCAAATGCCAAAGCTAGCACTATTTTTCAAAGTCTAGTCCGCTCTAGGGTTTTTCACACATTACCACTACAACAGCTCACACACCAGTCCAGCTCCCTGAGTAGAAGACTGTTTCTGTTTTTATACACATTATTTAGTATACTTTTAAATGCCTTCAGTCTCTCCTTATGGCACAGATTTGGGACGCAGAACACCTTTGCTGAAATACAGTATGAATACAGCTTTGCTCCATTTGTCCCTAATACACTTATGCCCATCTCTGCTGAAAACCATTCCAAGTTTACTGACTCCAGCATGTGCTCCATCAAAATAAATGTGGATAAGGGAAGTTCACTGATACAATGACTAGATATAAATACACTGGTGAAAGAGGTGGAGGATGAACCCCGGAATTTGGGGAAAAATGAGTGCAGTCTGGCCTCAACAGAGGCTCTGGCCATATTGCACAGAAAATAAAAGATGCAGTGGTCCCACAGAAGCCCCTTTGCATCGAACAAGGCTCTCCAAAGGCAAGGGGGATTTTCTGCAAGGAGGCTGGCTGGGTGTGAAGGGAACCACACACAGTGTTTTCCCTGGGCTGTGACAGGCACTGTCAGCACTACAGGGATGCTTCCCTGAAGCATTCATACGTAATTTTGGACGTGGTTGCATAAATGTGTCATGCACAGAAAGCCTGAACACAGCGCATTTTAAGTATGGAAAAATTCTTGTTCACTTCTTTTTCTGTCTTTGTCCACTGAGTTCACAGGTAAGTGTCTGGAGTTTAAAAACAGGTGTAGTTTATGATAGAAAAAACAGGTTTTATCCCTGCCATTCTTGAATGAAGGCCCTGTGCTGGGAGATTTCCAGCTTGCTGCTGCAAATGTAAGAGGCTTAGATACATTTCAGATAAACAACCACATTTGGGAGTTAACCACACTCGCCTTGAACTCCAGTTTGTTGTACTCATGAAAGAACTGTCATCTATTGTCATCTACCGAGATTTACACAGAGCACAGGCCAAATAAGCTGGAGGTCATTTGGTGGGGGCCTGCTCTACTTCTGTTCTGTTCATCTGCCTAAAGTGCTCATAAATTGTACCAGAAGTTGTTACACATATCAAATATTTTTAGGTACATGTATTTTTCTGCAGTGCTGAACTAATGCTGTGTTGAACCTGAGAGTTTCATATCCTGGTTGGTACCATAATGCTTGCTGCACTGCTTCCCTGCTCCCTACATTTTCACCCATTTAACTCTCTTGTTAGTAAGCTCTTCAGAGTAGAGACCTTTATTTTATTTGTTTGAAGCACTTTGTACTTTTTTGGTGTGATATAACCCTGGATCATGCAGGGTGAGAATCCAAGAGAGAATTAAGTCTTGTGATGAGGAAAAGCATGTAACACCTCCTTGTCCCATCCAGGAGAGGTTAACTCAGATTCCCAGCCCTTCTGAGATGTAGCAGAATCTACCAGGAGCACAGGATCTACGTGCATCTCCTAACTGGCATCAAGATTCGAAACTCTGGAAGAAGGTAAGACCTAATGTAACTGCAGGAGTAAATTTTTTCTACTAGGAGGACAATTGTGGCTGTCCTCTTCTCTCCAAACCACAGACACATGGAAGGTTTACTGAGGAAAGTGACACCAAAATTGGCTAATGCCTTCAGCGGGGAGATCCCATGAAGAATCTCTCCTCTGCATCTGTGGAAACGAGTTCCTGCCAAACAATAATAGCACAAGTTATGCAGAAAAAAAGAAAATCTACCACTTATAAATTATATGCTTTCTGAAATTTTAGGGTTGTGGGCATTTTCCCCTAATATTGTATAAACCTATGAGAGAACTGTCATGTGCAAACCTTGAGATTTTCAGTGAGCTGTTAACTGGCATTACACACTTCTGCACCATTGCAAACCAACTTCCACCTCAAATCTCTTAACAGTCTTTCTATACCAATTGTTGCCTAATGACCTATTTCAATCATGAAATCTGCACGCACGAGGAACTGAAGCTGCACCCCTCAGGTTCCAGAGTGGAAATGGCTGTAATATATGCTTTTGAAGTTAATTTTAGATGAAATCAGGAGGCCTTCACATGTCTTCTGTTTCTTCCAAACAACAACAAAGAAACACAATTATGGAAATGAAATAGACTATAAAAACCTATACAACAATCTCTATCACAGTTCAGAATTGGAGGTGATTGGTGTCTTATCTCATGGGAATATTTACTAACAGGATTCCCTATAGCTTTATCTAATTGATTGTAAACAGCTTGATATTCTGTAGCAAATTGAAAAAAAAAAAGGTTTATGAAAAAGCTGATGTGACATTTTCCTGTTATATTTATCAGGCTTTCCTTTGCATTTCAGACCAACAAGTACCAAAACGTCAGGATCCATTTCCATCTCTCATCCAGGTAGGAGATCTCAGCTGAGATTCCACAGTGTCTCCAAGTTAACACACATGAAACCATCTTTGTACTGGAAATGCACTATCCAAACATAACTCTTTCAGCAAACTGCTTCCTAAGAGATTTCCCTGAAGTTGAAACTAACATTATTTTGTCCATAGTCATTGTGCAAGAGAAGCAATTCAACAACTGTTCTCTTCAAACCTTTTGAACCCAGAGTAGGAGTTGCACTGACTCTCAGCATCAGGGAGCATTGGCTGCATGCAGTGTGTGCTTGGCCTCAACTGATACACGAAAAATAGCATTGCATTTCTCAGTACAAGCCAACCAAAGGACCCTAATTCTGGTTTGAAAGTATTTGTCATTTTTTTCCTAACTAAAAAAAAAATAATTAAATGAGAAAATACTGGATAAGGCAGCAGTTAATTATTGGACCGATACAGGGTTTAAGCAGAAGAACACAGTTATTTTGCCTTTATTATTTATGATATGTATGTCTAATATCTTAGTCACTTAGAAACAAATCAGAATGGAATGCAATAGTTCAGCTGGAAGGGACCTGCAATGATCATCTGGTCCAGCTGTCTGACTCCTTCAGGGCTGACCAAGATTTAAAGCCTGTTGTTAAGGGCTTCGTCCAAGTGCCTTCTAAACACTGACAGGCTCAGGGCATTGACCAACTGTCTAGGAAGTCTTTTGCAGGGTTTGACCACCCTCTCACTAGAGAAATGTTTCCTAACATCCAGTATGAACTTCCCCTGGCACAGCCTCAAACCATTCCCATGTGTGCTACCACTGGATTCCTGCCAGAAGGGATCAGCAACTCCCTCTCCACTTCCCCCCTGCAGGAAGCTCCAGAAAGCAAAGAGGTCACTGCTCAGCCTCCTTTTCTCCAGACTAGACAACCCTGAGTCCTCAGCTTCTCCACACAAGACATTCCTTACAGCCCTATCACCAGCCTTGTTGCCCTCCTATGGACCCCTTCAAGTGCCTTAACAACCTTTTCAAATTAAAAAAAAAAGGAAAGTACCAATCATATATATATGTATATATACTTGTGTTTTCACTGACCCTTCTGCACATTTTTAAAGGCAACAATCAACTTAGTGCAGCATTTCAGTTTTGACCTGACTGCTTTTACAAAAAATTATTCCACGTAGTTTTTATATACTCCTAGGAACTACACTTGTAACTAGTTTATTTCTGTGTGTTTCTAGGCTGATTACAATGAAAATAGCTTTGTCAAATGCTAGCCCAGGGCAGAGTTCATGCCCTTAATCTGAGCAATTTTTTTCCAGAACAATCTCCCCTTGCACACCATTTTACAGCTGTTTATTACATTTGAGAGGTTTTCATAGTAACTGTCTCCAAGTTCTCCAATGTGTTGTGAACCATGGTCTCATCAGCCAGAGAAAAATGTTAGTTGCAAACATCAGGAGAAACATGAGGTAGGGGACCAAGGCAGGTGATCAGATACATCATCACACTGAATACAAACTACGTATCCCAGACTTCACTTCCCAAGCAGATGTTGGGATATGCAGAAGGTGAATGAGGCAGCACTACTCTGCCTTATTCAGTCTTGATCAGGTTCTGAGGCTGTGAACGGCAGTTCCAGGCAAAGGTTCCTGGTATTGATTCAGAGGGCTCTGTCACCTGCGTTTTACCATGTAAAAGGCACGGAAGAAATGGCATCTCTAGAGACCACTAAGCACCAATAGAGAGAGAAAGATGACTAGCTTAGATCTGATCTTTCTGACTAAAGACTAGTGATGTGAATCCCATATTATGCCTGCAGGCTGAAGCTTAGGGGACTTATTAGGCTTTCTCTGATGTGATATTCTTTATGTTCTTTAGAGTCGTGACTCGACTCTTCAACACCAAAAATGAAATCTCTGTATTAGACTCCTGCTGGGAAGATGGGATGTCGAGACAAAGTTCAAAGCCTGATCCATCTCTTGCTGAAAACAGTAAAAAGGATCTTACTGACTTCAGGGGGAACTGGGTCAGCCTTCTAGACATCTACGCAAGATTGCAGGAGGAGACAAAAAATGGCAAAGGGCTAAAAATAGAACTCTGGTGGCTTTGTACCCCTGTTCTGTGCACAGGCAGAGAGCAGCACTCCTCCCCAGAGAAACTACAGCATGACTCACACTGGCAAAATTATAATTATGGAGCTGATTCTGCATTTCTTCTCAAGCCTTATAAACTATTGTTATCCTTAATTATGAAGCTCACTTACTGCTATCAGATTCTTTGCTCAAGCTATTTTTTTTAAATTAAGACCAGCTTTTTGTTGAGGTTAAGTGATCTCACAGTCAGGCTTTTGTGGAGAATTATATGTTTAGTAACTTGATATTCTAAAGCTAAAATAAGTGACCACAATGAAATATTTCTTTGATAAATAAATCCTGGATATAAGGAAGCATCCATCTTTGTCAAAACTCCTCCTCCCTTATGAAGGGCAAAGGCTAAGTGCATATGATAATCTAATATAAGATGTGATTTTATTCTGTTTGAATTTTGTATAATCAAATCAAGACCTATGGTCTTACTTGTGCTCTATTGCTCTAATTCAAAACAGACTTACCAGGAATTATAGGTACAGAAGTTAAAGGAAGAACATCTCTCAGAGGTCATGCAGCCACTTGCTGTATCAGTACAGGACTGTTCCCTACTATATTCTAGAAAGGAAACTTCTTCAAACCTTTTAAAAAAATATTCAGGCTAATGAGATTTCCATCACCTCCTTTTTCTTCAGACTGTTTTTTCCTTAAATATGGAAATTCATCTTAAGTTTTTCCGAGTCATAATTTCAGCCCAGTTCTCCTTGCACTGTCCTTCCTGAAGTTTGAGCTCTTCGAATACTACGGTTTGAAGCTTAGCTCTATTCAGAAATATCCACAGATTTGCGGAATGTGAATTTGTGTCTCACTTCAGGTGGATCAGAGGTCGTATATAAAATCATGCTGATACTAATGACTGCTTCACACCTCCAGTAATACCACTGTTTCAGTGAATTATATAATATATATAATATATTTATACATATATATTATATATATAAAAGCATAAGTGATTTTTCAGTATGAATTAGATATAAAATATTCCCAGGAATGATAAGGTGGACACAACAGAGAATCCTCACTGATATTTTTATATGTATTGTTACTTTCACTTATGATTTTCCCTCAGGGTTCACATACAACCCAAGATGAATTTATTATTTGAATTTAAAAGAGTGACAGTTACACATTACATCAAATGCTGAAACCCCGGATACATTGACTCAAAGCTGCCTTAGACCTTCAAACTAATAAATAAGCAAGATTAGAATTAGTAGCTGGAAATACATTAGCTAAAAGAATTCCTCTTTGTGCTATTTCATATTGATTGCTTACTTTAGATTAAAAAAAATGTTGGCTATGGTATATTTTATCCTCTCAGCTGTTCATCTCAATCAGGAGTGCAGTCATACATCAAGTAGGGAATACTCCCATTACCACAATCTCGCAAATTAACTCCAATGTGATCACAACCATTATTCAATAAAATGACAATGAAATGTATAGTGAAATAATGTTTTAAATTACAATTAAAATTGCACATAACATCCAATATCAATAAGTATGGCAAGACACACAGATGCATGTCTGTCTACATGCTACATATACACAGAGAACAAGCTACCTTTTCAGCTTGGTGGGGTAAACTTAACCATCGCTCCTAATATCATCAACGCAAGGACTTCACTTTGAATGCCACTAGAGCTATTGTATTCTTCTAAATAATAATGTTCAAAGGCATGTTTTGCAAAGACCAAACAGTTTTCAAAGCTCTGCTTTGCTTTTCTTTTTTTTTTTCTTTTTTTTCTTTTTTTTTTCTTTTTTCTTTTTTTATGTTGTAAGATTAATTTGTTTTTATTGCAAGGGGAAAGACAAGGCATATTATTCTTTTTGTAGGCAAAAAGACTAGACACCCACCAAAGGTTGCACCTGCAGTCTGGCAAGCTTTCCCTTTCCTCTCCAGTTTATTTTAATCAGTATATATCTGCAATCTCCTCTACTGAATAAACTACTAAGCACTTGCTTAACATGAGATGAGTAAATACTTCTCCCTTTCCAGGGAAGCATCTGATCCTTGGTAATACACATGAAAAGAATTTGGCCCCTTCACTTCGAGAACATCCTTGTACAGTGAAAGTGAACAACAGTAAACAGAGCAGGACAAAGAAGAAAACATAACAATAGTTCTGGTATCAAATGTGAAACCAAACTGGTCAGTGTTATCCAGCACAGTGAGTGTACCAGTAAAACAGTATTATCACTGCCCAATGATTTGATAATTGATTGAGACCTTCTCAAGTGGCTGTCTAGGAACTGAACCTTTGACGCAGCATAAATTGGGAAAGCATTTTCTTTTGTGGAAATGACAAGGGAGCACAAGCAGGCAAACTGTCAGCAGTGAAATGCACCTGCTTCTGAAAGCTTCTTAAATGATTAATATTACCAAAAAGACAGATAGTTCACAGCAAAGCTTCACAGGCTCTTTTTGATAAGGGGAAAAGGGAATGCAAGTGGAGAAACAAACATGTAGCAGCTCCAAGGTGAGCAGCAACCTAGAAGGGTATGATATTGTTTTCTGTCCCAAAGGCTCAGTTCACATCTTTTCTGAGCCCTACAGACAAAAGTGCAATCATGACAGCTTTATCAAGTCCTGCTGGTCTCCTGAATTAAAATAACTTCAGGCATTCTGGGTTTAATATCATGCTCACAGTTTGGAGATTTCGAAGACACAGCAACAACACTATTAGAAGGCTTTGGACTGTCAGCAGCACTGGGAAAAACCAGTACCAAGTACAACTGGCAGCACTGTTGCCTTGAAAACAGAAGCAGAAATAAACCTATGAGAATGTGAATTCTGTAAACTGCCTGGCTGTGTTTCTATTGTCTAGTTTTTTTATTAAACCTACTTTAAATAAGACACCAAAGCATTTCCTCCCCCTGTTTTCCCCACAGCTACAACCCCCAACACAGCCATGCTTTTTTTTACTTCCATTAATGTGGAGACAGCCATAACATCTTTCCTGAAGCACAGTTTAAGTGACATGGGACTGTTTATAGAATGATACAATGTTTAATGGAAGAAAATTCAGCAAAACTTTGACCCAAGTTCTCCAGAACTTTCAGCTTAAGAATTGCTGTACAGCTGAACACAGAGAAAGGCAGTTTGGAGCATAACGCGGTGCTGTGGATACATCACATAACAATCATTCTTTCTGTCTGGTAATATATGACAAAGATGCAACACAGGCTGCTCCAGAAAGGTAAGTGTAACACTAATGCACTACAGAACCTCAAGCTCTGCAGTAAACTCTATTTTGCCGTAAGCGAAAAGCCACCTCTGACAAGCAAACTGACTGTTGACAGAAAAAATACAGAGGAAGACACGCCACAGCCCTTTAACAGGGTCAGTGCACTGCTGCTACCTGAGGAAGGATGGAGAGATTTAATTAAATTTTTGCTGCTGCTCCTTTGAAATACAGATAACCCCCTGACATGCTGCATTGCATCTGCTCCCATGCACCAAGCCAGGTGGGAGTGGTACAGGAGATGCTCTCAGTGAGGGCACCACATCTTGTGGTGCAGCTGAGCTGGTGCCACGTGCTAGCACTGTCTGTATTCCCTCTAGACTCAGAGGCAAGCATGGAGCCCCTCGGTGTTCTCCTGGACCCCTTCTATTTGTTCAGGTAAGTTTAACTCATAGTACAGAATCACTTATAAATTGATCACTTAAAAATTAAGTTACTTTCCATCCACAGTAAATCTCACACTCCAGTACACTGCCTGCTGGAGACAGAAACACAATCAGAAAAGAACACCAATGCTTTGGTTTCATTCACAATTTGGATGTTTCCATTTGGCATAAGGAGGTTTCCCAACATACCCTATGAACAGCACTGGTAACACATCACCTGCCCACCACTCAGGTAACCTCTACCTCCATTCCCCTACTCTCTGGACCTCAGATAATCTGACGGAGAATGCCCCTCTGCTATCGACAAGAATAAAAGGTCTCCCCAGCTTCAATTAAAGTTGAAGTAACTTTTTACTTCATCTTCTTATTCCAGCTTAGCATCGTTAGAAGCAGGTCAGCAAGACACTCCCTTTGGATTCAGAATCTCTTCACTGTCAACATTAATTCATCTCTCCACTGTGGTTTACACATTGGAATTTGTTTCAAATGAGTAGAAACCATTCTCTGAATCTTATTACATTTATAAACCAATTTTGCACTGCTGTTATTTCCCTGACATGTGAACTGTCTGTACGACTTACCTGTCAAATTAGTCCTTCAGAGGTGTCACCAAAGCAAAATGGACTAAGAGCTTTGTCTTCCCTAAAACTTAAAAGGATTAAAATCTGTAACAGCTAGGGAGATGTATTGCATACTTACAATGAGGAAAAATAGAAGGATGTTTCACTACCCTGGAAGTAATAGATCATTTTAATCATTTTACACCAGACTTATACTTCAGAAAAGTTCCAGACAGGAACTAACATTTTTCATCTTGGCCAAAAAACATTCATATAGGGTGCATTTTAAAATTGTGTGACTGAAATTCAATTCAGCTTATCCATAAGCACAACAAAGATTTAGAAAGATATTGTGTTTTTATTCCTGGCTCTTATTAGGGGGCCACACATGATCTGAGATAAATATATCTTAATAATGGCTTACAGTGAGAGATCTGGTACAGAGGCGTTCCCACCAGAAATCTTCATGGTATAAAATGTATTGATTTTTGGCAAGCAGTATATCCTCAAGAATATTGCAGGCATATGAGATACTGCCTCTATAGTCAACATCTGCCAAATTTTTTACTATAAAAAAACAAATCCTGACAGCTTTCTAGTGTATTCTTTACTTAGTGTTGCTGAATCCTTCCTTCTCCTTATCCAGCCCCCCTTCCCTCAGAAATCCCAAACCAGCCCCCAAAGGATAAGACTGGCCATGATATGAGACAAAAGCAAAGATCAGAGAAATTCTATTTGACTTGTCTTTTGATCTCTCTCTGCCTGCTGTCCCAGAGTCACAGCTTTGTGCCAAGCCCCAAACAGTAGGATCTGGACACCTGCCCCAATCCTGGAGGCATATCCGGCAGGTCCAAGCAGCAAGTCACACTCTCAGCATTCCCATCCCAAAATAATCTCCTTTTTTCATGTCCCTGTGTTAACACACAAATCGGATTGTGCTCTGAAATATCCTGGTTTTTTTTTCCCCCTGTCCCACATTTACATGTGACTATAAAAAACCTGAATTTACAACGGTTAAATGACCCAGTGACCCAATTCCCCATCTCACTGGGGTGAGACGGCTGGTATTTCAGCGTGGCTGCACAGCCCTGGCCGTGCTGGGAGGCTGCTTCCCTCTCATTTGGTTTTCAGTGCACGACAGAGGAGGGAAGCCGGAACAGCGCCCATCACTCAGTGTGCACTGAGGAACTGCACTTTGGCACAGATAAAACTATGAATCCCTTGGGAAAGGGCCTGGAACTGGGAGGAGAGAAAGGGCCTGGAACTGGGAGGAGCAGCTTTCTACCCCAAGTCAGAAATGTTTACTTTTTTTTTCAAAGAAGGAATGGTGAGAATGCATTCCTGGCTGGGCAGTATTTGTTTGAACCACTTTAGTGGGGGGAACAAACATGTACCTCTGCTTTTTGAAAGATTTCAACTAGATCCATTTTGAGCCTAAAACAACCCCCAGAAAAGAACAGAAAGTAAGACTGAAATTGCACCAAACCTCTCTCCCCCACCGCTGCAGGTTTCCAGTCCTTCTTGCACTCAACTTTGACATTTGGGCATTGACAAATACAAGTTCTGGTTGTCAATATAAATCCTGGCCACAGGCAAAACAACCGGGAGCCAGTTGCCAAAACCCAGCGCTTTCAGCCATCTCTCCCCTCAGAAACACCCTTCATGCCACCAAACTCTCAGTGCACTCGCTTCAGCTCTTGGGTTGACACATTTAATGCAAATGCTGCGCTTTCCATTGCTGACAATAATGAGTCACTAACACCCTTTCACGTTGCGCACTTCTGAACTGAGCCTTTACATTACTCCAGGGAGGTAAAAGCAGGCTTGGCTTTGCATTTGCTGCATAACTGTGGATCTCACCAATGTCATGAGGAGTCACCTACACTGTGCAGAAAAAAACAGCATTGAGAAGACCTTATGCATTGGACAGAACACTCTAATAAAAATGAGGGTTGCATGTTGATAGGAGACAGCGTCGTTGTTTTGCAGCACTTGGTGGTTTCTATTGTATCAGCTGCATACTAATACATGCAATCATACTAGAGCAACACGTGTGCACACGCTCACTGACAGCTCAGAAACACCTCCTGTCTCAGCTCCTGACTTCTCGCAAATTCTGCAATTTATCTCTCCCAGAAGTAGCTCCATTTTAAATGTAATGACATGAGAAGGCTGATTTTGCCTGCTTTTTGCATGTCAGTCTTTTAATTTCTCTCCCTAGCTCAGCAAAGGGGGAGAGGCACCCGTGCTTCTGCATGTGATGGTGCTCTGAAACAGACCCTAAACAAAGGTGCCTAAATGCCTCAAACCAGATCCCATTTCCATAGTGACACAAAGCAGTGCTTCCTTGGGGCTTGGTTATGCAAAACCAGACCTCACAGACCAGAGTTATGGAGGGCAATGTTAATGGCTGGATTACAAGCACGGAATCAACAAGTGAATTATTTATATAGACTTTAGGATTTTTGTCCCTATTCACATACACGTAATTCCAAAAGACCTCTACTAATCTGCTGATGTTACCATATTTTTTTATGGGGGAAACTGAGATCAGAACTCTATCCCAGGGAAATAAATTTTAAGAATAGGTTTATACACAATAAAATACTGGTTGAATACTTTCTATTTATATATTATTAGTATAAAAACTTTGCAATAGTCTCCTAACACAAGTGTAGTCTTTAGACAATTCAAACACCTGCCTGCGGGACTAAGGACATCCTTCTGGACACTTAGGGATCCGTGATAAGAAAAGAAAAGAGGAACAATCACACAGCCAAGCAGCTTCTCTGCAGTGCACAGCCATGGAACTGGATTCTCTACTCTTTAGAACAAGTTAATTATAAGCAATTTATCTGAAATTGGAAGTGTGATTTTGTTCTAAGTCTTGTGCTGCAGAGTGATCAATCGGACCCAGTTAGTCTATTTTCAGAAAATTTGCTCAGTGTTAATGAATACTTAAAACCTGACCTTGAAAATTATTTTGCTCCATTACTGAATATAAATCTCTGATATTTGCTTAATCTACATGAAGTTTCCTTTACCAGTGTCTGTAAAGCAGCATATTTTTTATTTTCAGCAATGTTCCAATCTGGCTGGCCCAGAGCAGCAGCACAGCCATGGCCAGCTCCTTCTACTGCCCTGGAACAGAATCAGAAAGCCAAAATGCTGCTGTGTTTCATACTGTCACTTTTCTCCCCTTGAGCCCCCTCACTATCAATAGTTACAAGAAATTGAAGAGTACCAGTCCACCTTCATTACAAATGAGATTTGGACATTGCTGCAATTAATCTTCCAGAATCAATAGGTACAGTTTGATAACCCACTGACCTGTCAATAAGAAGAGCACAAAGAAAAATGACCAGAGAGGTTCAAAAGCCTTTAGATGACGATGGTTTTCATCAGCATAGACAGGACAGCCAGAACAGAAGGGCTCATGTAAGCAGGTATATTGCTGATTTTAAATACCTTTCATTTCAGCTGTAGGTTTATTCAGTTGAAGCATTAGTACCACATTGAAGGTATTTTTAGTACATGGTCTATATAACACACAGTGTCATAGTTTTCCAATGTTCTCTTTAAGAAGTTTGGGGCCTTGAAGAAGCAAATTCCAGGATTTTTCTTCTTTAGGAAACATTGCCTGTCTTTTCTGATTCAAAAAGAAATTAATTCAGAAGTCTCAGAATTCCCCACACAATAGAAATTCTATTTTCCAGAACCTCTAGAAATAAAAATACATATTTCTTAAATAGGTTCATTGTCTCCCTGCCTACCATGGGAACAGAATTATGCATTTATAGGCAAATTAAAGGAACATATTTTAAAGACACAAAAATAAACCTACCCAAATAAACCAGTGATAAGAAGCTAGCTCCTGGCAATTGTAAAAAATGCACAGTGTTGCCAAGCCTTGAGATTTTATATGGAGCATTTAGATAGTGAATCATGCTGAAGGAGGTTTAATGAAAAGATCCAGCTGTCAAATGAGTTTGGAAGAGAAGAAATAGAAGAGAAAATCACTTTGAGCTGGAGGAGAAATACATCGACATTTAGAGACATGGTATAATAGGCACAGCTCTTCACATGGTGGCCAGGAAGATTTCTATACTATTATAGAGCCTGTCTAAAAACAGGTCCCCCACTACCACTAGAACATGGAGTACCAATGGCTCCCAATTCAATTCCATTGCTTCCAGCAAATCAGTCAGGATGCTGTTTCAGCAGCCCAGTCTCCATGGGTACGTCTCAATTATGCCATGGAGCATGGTCCTGATATCCATAGCGTCTGAAGAGTATCACACTCCCTCAGGGAAAAAACATGACCTGCTTCTGACTTGGGTCTGGCAGTCAATTCTCCCTCAGCACCACATCCAAACAGGCACTCTACTCATCCCTTCCCAGCTTTCCTGGTTCCTGGTTCAGGTTGTGCAGGACCAATTCAGTACCTCTTTCCTTGCAATGCAGGTATGTCCTGAGTCACCCACAGGCTTTGAGACTTCCTGCACAAAGTTACACTTCTGCTTCCGTGACAAACCATCTGGCTCTTCAGCACACTGTTAGAAGGTTTTGGGTCCAGAAGTCCCAAGATTACCTCCACAGACAGCCTGTATGTTGGCAGGTTCACTGATCTCTGCTGCCTGTGACTGCCAGATGCATCCTGCTGCCAGCCAGGAGACAAAACCAGGAATTCTGGAGCTCCTGTACCGTGGTACAAAGGACTGTGTAATCTGCCACCAGTGTAGAAGTGAATACATTTACATAAATGAACAGGAAAAATGCAGATTATAGCTTCGGAACTTTCTAATGGCCATGCAAAGGATGACAAAAATAAGAGTAGGCCTGATAATTTGGTTGCCTGCCTCGGGCTTTTGTTCTTTTAAAAAAGATTTGGCATTACTGAAAGCACAGTTATTATTGCCAACTTTGAGCATATTTCTTACCAGGTTTAATTGTCTGCTTTTGCCCTGTTTTGGCCTAATATTTCATCCTACACAGGACTTCAATCACCCAGCCCAAAGGTAAAAATCCAGTATGCCCAGCAAGCCATTCCTTTCAGCAACCAGGTAGGTCACAAAATTTTAAAAAGTGAAACAAAATAACACAAGAGTAATTAAAACAACCACCCAGGGACAATGCTTCCTAAGTGCTTACTGGGCTCCTAATTTATTCCTAGATGTTTTACATCAGTACTGAATTTCATGCCAAACTTCAGAACAATGACATCCAACAGAGCTGGAATTTGTAGGGAAAGCACTAGGTTTTTATTCTGAAGGCCAAACAAGTAGCTGTTTGCAATTCCGCTTTGGCCTGACTATTGCATTTCCACACTTAGTTTTAAAGCAGTTCAAGTAAAACTATGTGGAACTAAGAGATCACAGAACACCACTTTTACCTGCAGGATTTCTTACTGAATCCACTCAATATTTCACATGGCAAAAAATATAATCCTATTTTTTCAACATACAGTTGAAAGTTCTTTTTTATCTGCAAGAGCTTTTTGAAAACTCCAAACTGACAGTATTTTAGAACAGCACAATGGAGGAAGGGAACACTCCAGACAGGAGCGCTGGGGAACAAATTACTTCTCAGATGAAGAAAATCACCTGATCTTTGATTTCTTGTACCTGATACAGGCCCTTGGCTTTCAGGTCTCTGTTGAAAGCCTTCCCTTGCAGGAAATACATTTGCCTCCACAAGACAAATAAAAGGATGAGTTGAATCTTAAACGAACAATGTATATACACATAAGGTTAACTGTGACAGTATGAAGCCAATGTTCAGGTGTTTAATCATCATCTTCCAAAAGCTGTCTCAGAGGAAGGCAAGCATGGATAGCCAAGAACAGGAAAACTGAATGGCTTCCCAAATGTCACACTGCAAAGTCCAGCATTTTTGATCACGTTTTTTCTGGCTCTCCTTCTTCGTAGCAGCTAAGGAACAGTCCACTGCACTGCATGTATACCTGGCAAAATGGATCCTGCCAAACTTTCAGAGTCAGGAATAGAGGATCCAAACATCCTAAATCAAAATTCTTTTAGTTACGAGGCCTGAATCAAGAGCTGGCACGCTGGACACAGCCCATGGACTTTGATGGCCACACACAGCCTCCAGTCAGCCTTCCTATGCATTTGCTAACAAGGGACAACTGCACACATTTTGAGCCAAGGCTGTTCAGAACACATGCTTTGCTGTGTGCTGGAGTTGTGATATTTTACCTTGTAAACATCAGTGGTTTTGGAAAACACACGCACTGTTGCATGCAAACATACACACAGATACAAAACCAGTTGTAGCTGTGAGCTTAATGTGGCCCAAGAGCAGCTCTACAGATCCAAGAGCAGTTTATCCCATAAACACAGATGATAACCACCACCTTTCATTAAACCAGGGATTGCCCAGAAATTAATTTAAAAAAAAAAAAAAATATTAAGAGGGTTGTTTTTCTGAGTGACCTTGAACAATGTGGGTTTTGGCAGGGGTGGGAGAACACCATGGGACAGCGAGCGAGCCAGCTCCCACTTCTGCTTCATTTCACTCCAAGACAGTGTTTGGTTAGTTTGGACGAGGAACATCGGCTCTGTTTACCATTAGAGCTAAAGGCTTTACAGCGCACTGCGAGTGCCATCTGCAGGTTGAAATCCGCACTGGTGGGCGTTCGCCTGCCAAAATGTGGATAAACCTTCCCGATAAGAAATCTTAACAGCACATCTGATGGAAAAGCTCATACAGGCAGAAAGACTAAAGAAATGCTTGTTTCAGATCATTCAAAACATGAAACCACTCAGTCCTGCGCCAGCAGAATGTGAGGGATTAACAGAGAAGTTTCCCAGTATTTTTCCTAATTCTGCATCAGCACAAAGGCAGCTCTTTGTGAGCAGGGGAGGATGCTGAGAAGGCCACCTTAACCCTCTGATTGCTGGGAATGCCAGAAAGAGGAAAATGATCTGTGGCTGCTCTCTTCATCTACAAAGAAGGGCTTCCAAGACGTGCAGCTCAGCTTGATAGTGTTGAAATGTTGGGAGACTGGAAGGCATGATGTTTTCAGGACAAGAGCCCTGAATAAGGAAAGTTAAAGAGTCTAAAATGAAATTATCTTTGGATTTACAACCATGACTGGCTGGACTGTGGTTATATGATTTGCACAAAATAATTTCAGCCAAGCAAAGAGCCCATCATTGGAACACTGTAGCTACATTCAGAGTGATGGTCCTTTAGTCGTTATCTCGACTACTAAATTTCACTGCATGGTAGGCAATGTGCTGTGCTGAGCTTGGCATTTTCAGGGTGGCAGCCTGTGAACAGTATCAGCACTGCCTGAGAAACAGTTGTAGGTATATAGAAGATAACAACCTCCCTCCCAGGAGCTCAGGCTTTTTAATCCAAATTCAAACATTTGCCATCTGTGCGTTCCATGTAGTATAAATGTGGTCAGAAAAATTGCCAGGGCTTTGTCTAAACAGCAGTTATGAGAGAAGGAGCCCCCAGATTATATTTCCTACTGCCCACAATACAGTGCTGTAAAATCACTGACATTTTCCGAGCACAGCTGTATACAGGAATGTGATCTATCTGGGCCATACCTGACTGAATCATTACATCCAGATTTATCAATCTGTGGAGTTTCTAATCAGACATAGAGGGAGCACATTCCACCTCTCAATCTAGTGCCTTGGCAGGTCAGTCAATCAGAACAGTTCTCAGCACAGCAATCCTGGATACACAATTCTGCTTTACATGCAGACAGGTAAAACCAGGCATGTTTTGCCCTTTTTTGAAAATATCAAGAAAACTTATGAAAATTGCTTCTAGTCTGACCTTTGTAAATGCCTTCCTGAAACAGCAGGAGATAAGGCTAAATATATCAGAGCCAAAGGAAAGTATATTTTGGAGGTATGTATGGCAGGCTAAGTGTTTTTATCAGAGAATTGCCAATGGGAAATACTATTGCTTATACTGTTAATCTCACCAGGTCTGTCAGGATGACACTTTTTATTATTTACTTTACTTAAGGAAAAAACTTTTTATTGCCATTAATGTTATCAATTAACATCCTGATGAGAGGAATGGGCAAATTCGATGGTTTGGTTGAGCATGTTAGCACACGTGCTTTATTATATGGCTATACTGGGAATATGTCCTGCCAGTCATACACCCTACCCATGGCAAAGATGTCTGACAGCTTGAGAAAAATGGCAAATATTTAAACTTAGAATTAATTACCAACCAGCTCCAAGGAGTTAAGCATCAAGAAGGGAGTTAAAAAGAATAAAAACTGGTCATAATCAGAGAAGGGAGGAGATTTATTCCCCCAAATCGACCCCACTAGAAGCTTCTGTAAGAGAACTCCAGGTGTGACAAATTTATGGCCTCCCCTCTTACCCTCACTATTACTCTTTCCAAACCAAAGAGTATTATATTCTCAAGTCCTTGACCTCAGATAAAGCCTGAGATTCCTTTCACTTCCCCTCACTGCATGTCCCCGTGTCCATTTGCCAGCACCACATTCCAGTGTCACACTGCAGACAGGCCTCATAAATTAGCAGTGATATTCTTGTGAATCCACCAGAGGAAACTATTCCTGTCAGAGCTGCTGGGATGTAACCAGGTTCAACTTGTGTCAATTATTTCTAATTAGGAGGCACCATAAACTTCATTCTCAGAGTGCAGGGCTGATCATGACTGTTCTCAGCTGTCCAGGCACAGCAATGAGATGCTCATTGATGCTACCACATAGGATGTAAAGGAATCAGATTCAGAGGAGCCCAAGAGGTTTTATAACCATGCAAACTATGTTCTTCTCTTTCCTCTCCATCCCCCTCCTTTGAACACATGCGGTGAGCCGGGGAACAAGATTCATTTGCTCTGAATTTGGCCTCATGAAGTGAAAAGAAATGTGTCCAAAGTTATTCACAGACAGACATGCTGAAATAATATAAAAGGAGGACTAACAGATGGGTTAGAAAAGTCTTTAGTGAAATAATTATATTCTGCCTTAGTACCTACACATGCAAGCTGCACATCTGTAAGGTTCCTCAATCCTGATGAGGGGATGTATCTCCTAATTACATCAGCCAGTGAGCAAGCCTTAAATGAGCTGTTGTTTCCACGTGCAGACAGTTACATGGCTTGCTCTCATCTCTATTGTCAAGACCATGTTACTTTTCTGTCTTTTCTCCCCTGTTCTTAACTTTTTTTTCTGCATCTGCAGTGAAATACTCTTAGACAGGAGGTAAAAAAAATGCTAATCTAATCCAGAAAGAAGAGATGTAACTGAAGTTATGAAGCTAATGTATCAGAGAAGGGAGATTAAGAAAATATTAATGCCACAAAGGACATGAAATCACCTAGTTTCAGCTCCTTTATATTCCACGATCTTCATTTTCATTTGCTAGCCCAGGATGGTATCCAGTAACAGCTGACTCAATCACATATTCTGAAAAGGCAACTTATGTTGATATCAGGATGAAACCTCACACTAGGAAACCTCACACTGGATTAGGCCTTGTAGAGCCATAGTTTACAACCTCCAGTCTCAGGTCCATTTTAATAAATTTGCAGATTTAAATTTTCAGAATTTCAAGCCTATTACCAGAAGGCTTAAATCCACAGGTGGTCCCAGGAAATTTTAGAAACCCACCAATCTAGAACTGCTGCTCTCAGGCTGTGTGATTTGTCAATGGTATGTAAAGATTTCCCATCACAGCTGAAAGGTAACACCAAAGTTCATTAGCAAGCCATGCAATTGGATACTCCATCAAGAGCTGAACATTTAATTTGAAGAAGAATGTTGGCAATCTGAATTTCCAGCAACACAGATAAGAAAAGACATTTAAGGGATTGGTCAATGAGAACACGCTAGCAGAATTAAATATGTTTAATATGGTAGAGAGGCACATAAGAGAAGACATGCCAACATTCTAGAGATATTTCAGGGTTATTAATTCATCCCTTTTCCTGGCATTTATCTCCTTAAGAGGGATAAATAAGACCAAAGGGATATAAACAGGAGAATAATAAAAAACAAAAGAGTGAGAAAAATATAAATTGAATACGAGGGAGAGGAGAAAAAATAAAGATCTAGTCAGTAGCTGCCATCAGACAGTGAAATATTTTCCCTGATGAAACAGTGAAAGAGGCATGTCCCTATTACTGGAAATATCTTAAACTAAACTAGGCCATCACATGGGAATGGTTCGACAGAAAAACAAAATGAAAGTCTAGTAAATTTTTGTCTTAAGACACAGTGAAACATTTGAGCAACAACCTGCCTCGTGCATCAGCAAGATAAATCATTTGATACGTTCTGCTTTACACAGATCAATCAGGATTTTAATGGAAATCCCTAAAGCAGAAGTAACTTTACAGATTATCAATTACAGATAGAGGATGATTCAAATCTAAGTCAAAATGTTGTAACATGATCTGACAGCCAGGGCTGAGACTGGATAATTTCTAGCCATGGATACTTAGAGAAAAATAGGAGGGACAGACAGAAGGAAGAAAGGAAGGAAGGAAGGGAGGCAGGAAGGAAGGAAGGTCTACCTGTACCAATTGACTCTCATTCCAAAAGAAGTAAAAATTCCTTTCCACATAATACACTGTACTCTCAGAAGGAGTGGAAGGGTAGTTGCTCTCACTGCAAACACACTCTAGTGTTTCCCTTGCTTCTTGGCTAAACTGCTGCTTCCCACCCTATGCTCAAGGCCCTCAGCCTCCACTGCAGTTAAAATTGCAACGCAGGAGTTACAACTGATTCTTTTATCACTCCCTCCCATAAACCATTCTCCTTCAAGTCCCAGCAGTCTGTGTTGCTTTCCTGTAAACTGCTTGCAATTTCTCATGGGCTTTGAGACCTTCCAACGACCCAACGTGGTGATTTTCTGATGGTAATTCCTGCCGCTGCCACGCTCTGCAGTGTGCATGCTGACTTCCAAACCTCGGAGGCAGGATCCTGCTCAGCTCCAAACGTTTTAAGTGAGCAGAGTGACCCAACACAGCAATAGCTTTTTCTCAGTGTACAGAAGGAGTAACAAAAATCACTCCAGACAGCAGAAGTCTCCAATTTAGACTCTTACCTGGGCTACCTCCTCAAAATCATCGTGTCTTTTCTGCAGCGCACGCGCTCTGTGTAGGGACTTGCCCACGCCTGTGTGTTTGCTCAGAAAGGCTTCCCCGTGATTTTCAATCCAGTCCAGTACCTGCCAAAAAAGAAGAACATCCAGTTACCTCTCCTGTCTCAGCAGCACAGAGAAATCCTGTGAGGGTGAGGATAGAACAGCCGCAGAGGAATGCTCTCTGCTTGCTACGGCTGAGCACGTGCAGATCCGTCAAAGTCCGTTCCACTACACAGAAGATAAATGTTTATAGATGCTACTGTAAATTAGGTTTATTGAATTTTTGCTATTCAATTTATTTTGAAGTGTAGCTTAGTTATTTGAGCCTGGCAGATATTAAATATTTACTTTCACATAAATGGATTTTGGGGAATGGGAATCAGAAATCTGGAATCTTTTACGGGAAGTACTCTCCTCTGAAGAGCTCCTTGAGTAAACTGAAAACCAGCAATAACTGATTTCACATGTCAATATGAGAGTGAGTACAAAAGCATGGGAGAAGGATTAATTAAAATCTATTTTTATGTGAGGAGAAAGCATTATCAGAGAAAATGGAATGAAAAGGTTAAGAAACCTTCACTGCAGGCCATAAGATATTGACAGTGTGCACCTTCCAAGGTTTTTGGGTTTTGAGTTCCAAATGTTACTGATCCTTATGGAAAAGTAGGGTGACAAATCTGATATCCTAAGAGTTAAAGAGGATCTTTTAAAAATAGATAATTTCTATGTGCACTGCTCATGTGGAGTTTCTTCTCACAATAACACTGGCACTAAAACTTAGATCAAACCTGTTGGGCGTCTACTGCAAGCTGGAAAAAAACCAATTTGACCACATATGCTTGGGAAATTTCAGGAGGTGATGGCCACATTTTCTACATCCCTTTCCCAATACACAGAAGCTAAGGGAATAAATAGTACTAGATCAGCACTGGTATTTCTGTAACAGCAGCTAGGACTTCATCCAACAAAGGAGCTCTGCACTCGCAGTGAGTTGTCGATCCTCACTGCTACTGATGCTGATGGACTAGGAGACAACAGCTGGGATTTCTGTCACACAAGGGATAAGACACTGCAAGCACCCCCAGGATAGTGATACTACCACAGATATTACTGATTAAGCCCAGAAACCTAAGACTAGAAAAATGGCAGATGCAATTATTTTCTAATTATTATTTCAGGCAAGTTTCATGGCTTGGTTGTACAGAATCTAAACCACCTGGGCTCTCAGTATTTTCTGTATGTAGATCCCAAGCATATTTTTATAGGAAGTTCTAAGTACAAACAAAGCTTTATACACATATACTTAAGTTTCAACCCTATTTTTTTTCTGGGAAAAGCATTTTTTAATTAATACCCTGTGCTTACAACATATTTTTCATCCACAGACTACAAATAATCACACAAAATGGGGTATCAAAGCACTTTATGTCCTGCAGGGACAACACATATTTGTCACAAGTCACACTGTGGGTATGAGGAAGCAGGACCAGATGTGTTGGCAGTTCAGTCATTGCCTCCTGCTTCCCTTTCTCTGACCACTTTGTCTCCCATTTGCTCTGGGTAGAGAATCCCAAGTACATTCCTTCAAACTGTTTGACAGCCACATGCCAACTGGTCTGCTAAGAGCTTTTCTGCAATATATTTTCGACCAGGAATCTCTGTATAACTTGTAATAACAATTATTGGAGGGTAGCCTTCTAGCAATTGTGTCATGAACACCCTGCAAACAATTCTATTACAACCTCTTTCCTCCTTTCAGTAGTTTTCAACTTATCCATTAAAAATGGAACAAGATCCAAATTCAAGTTTGGAAAAAATCTCATCTAATATTGTTTTTTAAATGGCAAATGGCTTTAATTTAAACAATGTTTCATATTAAATTAGTGTGCAGTATGTGCTTTCTATTTATTAATAATTGATAGCCACTCACTGTAACTACAGGAAACTATTCCAGGAATTTTTCCATGCTTGTAGCACTGAAGTAGTAATTACATAATGATAAAATTTTTTTATCTGAACCAATGTTATACCGGCCTGTTTTAGTCACTATTAGGTGACTGTTGACAGGGACTGACTCTTCCATTTCATAAACAGATGTTTTGTTACACGCCTCAATCCAGAGTAAGAAATAAATCACACGATACCCACTTTTAACAAAGATGAAAATGAATCTAGACCAGAGTATTGGCCAAAATATGGATACTTTACTCTCAACAACAACAAAAGCTAAAAAACAAAGTGATAAAACATTCATATATAGGTAATAAAGCTTTGTTCCAGGACTCATATAAGAGTTGGCAACTCCTGCAGCAATGTCTTACATTGCACTTGGAAAGCTATTCTGTACTGTTTGACATTCCTCTACCGTGAAAGTTTCCCTCCAAAGTTATCCATGCAGGTATTGATTAGGTTTCCAAATCTTTTGGCTTATAAATTTACATTTAAAATGCTCCTAGAGGTATCAAGATTGTATATCCACTTAATAAATCAAATACTCGTGAGCAGACAAGATAAAAAAAAAATAATCAAGAAATCATCAACTGAAGACACTTGCTGTGACACCCTATTTGATTACTTCTTTCCTATGTCATTTCTCTGCTCAGATTTCATACACCCTTCCTTCTCTTCAAAAAGTTGTGGCTTAAATCATTTTATCAAGTCCTTTTTTCTGCTGCAACTCCCTTGAGAAATAACTACAAATAATTGCCCTCAGAGAATAAATTCTTAACAGCATGTTCTGTGGCTCAGAAAACCATGCTAACATATCTGACCCCTCCAGTCTTCAATGAATTTGTTTTCACAACCATCTTGTGAAAAACATAAATGCTGTAATTTCATTTTACATAAAAGGAGAGGAAAATACATATATTACATATATATAATATACACACACACCTCCCCTATATATATAAAGACTAAGTGAATTGCTGAGGTGTCCCAGAAGGCTGGCAAAAGACAGGATATTAGGACGAGGTTCTGATAATCTGATAGCCCTAATTAACAAAACAATTCTCAGCATTTACTGATGTGCTAAAAAAAATATGTTTCTCCTTATATAAAGCACTTGCATCTAATAAGCTCACAATAATTTGCAAACATGGAGAAATATCACATCTTTGTTTCCATCGTACAAGGTGTGCGATGGAAAGTTTGCACTCAGTGAGGAGTTGAAGTATGGAATAACTGAGGTATGGAATAACAGTGAGGAAAGCAACAGCAAGAACATAAATCTGGATGGACACAAAGCACTTACTCTCCAGTGCAAACAATGAGAAATGTTAAGCAATTAGTCTGTGGCAAATACAGGAACAACCCTGAAAGGTCACAGTTAAACTTGAAATCACCAGCACTTGTAAACATCTACGTGTCAGCGAATTTGGAGAAATTCACCCTTACTCTGAAGAGAGGAAATGTCTTTAGAACAACATCACTGTGTAATAATTCAAGATAAGCATTTAACATCTTAACTGAGAGCAAAGACTGAGTAACTTACTCTACTGCTGAAAATTAACATCTTGAGATACAGTTAGCCACTGAAGTTACAGTAACTTAGTTCAAATAATTTAATTACTCCTTAAAAACTTAAGGAGCTTGAAGATGTCATTAAAATGCAGTTAAGAGTGTTTCCCAAATTGCATCTTCAAAGTTCCTAATTGTCCTTTATTGCTAAGGTTTGTTTTTGTTTTTGTTTTTGTTTTTTTTCTAGCTAGGAAAAGGTTGTAAGTCATGAGTTCTTTGGAATTAAAATATTGTGCTACAGATCCATCATCTTGAAACATAAAATTTATTTTTTAGCTCCAGTATATTCCAACTTTCTTTCTAGTGTGTATCTACTACTGTACTCACACTAGTTTGAAAGCTACTTGAGACAAGGGGCAGGATCTCCCTCCTGCTTGGCAGCTCCTAGCACAGGAAAGCCTGATCCTGCCTGACTGCAATTTGAATCCAGGCTAACCACTGCTCTGTGGACACATTCCCCATGTAGGCAGCATTTTCCAACCCAGGCTGCTGTCCATTAGATAATCTTGCATTAATAAAACCATAACTGACTTCAAACTTCAAGGCACATCTCCAAGCATGGTTGCAGTTACCCCTGGAATCACCTAGGATGCATCATAACTCACAGGCAGCTTCTGAAAGGATGGGAGAATAAGAGTCTTGGTATTTTACCCTCAGCTGTGGCAAATTCCCATCTCACCCCATACTGACTCCACCAACACAGGTGATTTCGCTGGGGTAGCTGTTTCTGCTGTTCCTCTGCCCAGTCCCACAGGATGTCCATGGGAGGAAACAAACGAGATGCTCCATTTACTCTGATAGTACCTTGCTTGGGACTGCAGAAAGGGTGCATATGAGGCAAGGAGGTGAGAAGGTGGCTCCCTTTCTTTCCCAGATGGAGATTCCTTACACTGTGTTTAATTTCCAGTTAGCAAAAAGTTATGCTGCATCAGGCTCAAAAGCATGACTGTTTGCTGGGAGCTTATAACAGAAGCAGAACACAAACCAAATATTCAAGAAGCCCAGCTGATGTCAGCAATGTATATTGGTGGGAGCGTTGCAGGACACAAACACGTGCTAAAAAGATGTTAGTCTCTCTCTTTTTTTTTTTTTTTTTCTTTTCTTCAGCTTGTTTAAGATCAAAAGTGATAGAGGTAGTCTTTTCTTTCTATGATGATGTGCACGTCCTGTCTCCTTATCTCCTTAGGGGCACGATTACACACCCAACAAAATAAACAGCAAACCCAGGTCACCAAGAAAATTTAATAAAACTCAGTACAGTTACAGCAAGCTGAGTGTGCTGGCTATTACAGTCATTATATGGCTGAATAACCACGAGATTCAAAATGCTACCTGGAGGAAGAATAGCCATAACTGTCCCTTTGGAATGATCTGTGTAACTGCAACGATAATAATAGTGGCAATTCAGACAGGCTTCATCTGAGCACAGCACTGGGAGGGAGGTGCTTTGAACAGAAATGCTTCCAGAGCCCTCTCCACACTCCTTTTTGCTGACAATCGAAATTCTGCTTATGGGAAGTCTGAGATCCATGGCAAAACTAAGCAGGCAAAATAAATACGGCCCAGGTGAGGTCAGGGAAAAACCTTCTTGTCAGTCCATTTGCAAGGAATGGTGACTGTATGGGATAACATAGGAGAACATGGGAAGAAAGAAATGGAAGACTGGTTTTAAAGGGAAAAGGTTGAAGAAGCAATCAGGCAATAATTAAGGAAAGTTCTGGGATGATAATTGCTCTTCCTCTAGGCTAATTTGTATGATGGGAATCTGGTAAGATGATTGCATTAGTGCAGTTGAGGTCAAGTCTTTTAATAACTTAAAAAAAGTTAATTTGATTTTTAAATAATTTAAAAAAAGCAATGGGGCACTATTTTTAAAGGGTAGACTTTTCAACATAGCTCTGTGAAAATTAAGTCTTTCTGTAAGTATCTTTCCTAATCAGTAAATGTGAATAATAAGAAACATCTCATATGTTTATCTGATTTAAATTAAAACCTCCTTGTGAAACAATTCTTTTCAAGCAAGTTCTCATGATCTGCACCCATTTTACATGAATGCAAAATTTGAAAGAAGTAGTAAATCCATTACTCTAAGGAACTATATCTGTTGTTGAAGTTAGTTAAAAAATTTCTGCATTTTCACCTTTTAAACATTATATCTTTTAGAATAAATGAATGAAGATGAAATGAGAATAACTTGGATATGAATCACAGGATCATTAAGGTTGGAAGGGAACTTGAAAATCATTGACTCCAACCACTAACCCAGCACTAAACTACGTTCCTAAGACATCTACATATTTTTTAAATATCTCCAGGGATGGTGACTCCACCACTTCCCTGGGCAGCCTGAACACTGAGGCTTGCTCAAATGTACCAGTCCTGACCCCTGCCCTCGTCCTGCAGGAGGAGATGAGAAGTGTAAGCTGGTGATTAAGGTGCAGTTTGTTGTTTTAACAGTGACAGAGCTCCCCAACGTCTGCAGTTGACCCAGGCCTGTGTTGAACAGTTCCATTTCCTGAGCCAGATGACCCATTGAAGAGCCTCAGCCGTGGGAATCATTAATCTTTGTAACTCTAAAACCCACTGTTTTGCCATAGTGACTCTTACAGCGAGGCTACTCTGAAAACTGAAAATAAGTTATAACATTTTATACTGTAAGCAGTAAAGAGTCAGATCTTGATCTCAAAACAGCACAAACCTGGCATAGCTCAAAGGGGTTAGTTTAACTCTTTGGTAACAGAATAGTAATAAATTCCAGAGCAACTCCACCCAATTTTTTCAGCTTTAAATGAGGCGTCATTTTGAATAGGTGCATAAGCACTGCCTAACTTCAAACACATGAATAGAGCCTCTAAAATCTGCAAGGCTTATGCCAATGAAAGGAAGCCAAGCAGTATCAAGCTGCCACCATGAGCACTTTATTGCTTGCTCTTGAGATACTATGGGCTAACTAAATTCTGGTGTGATACCAGGAATTGATATGGCACTTCAAAACTTGTGGTTTTATAGACTCATCACTATTTCAGTTCATAAGAATCAAACCTTATCTTTACCTTCTCTGTAGCTACTATTATGAAAGCTCAGTAACTCCAAGGCCTTGCATGTCTGAAACCTCCCATTCCAGAAGCTCTCCGTTTTGCCAAGCCTGCTTTTTGTAACCAGGAAGTGTAGTTAAAAGGTTCGTGTTTCAGATCATGCTTTACATCCAGAGCTTATTGTAAATGTTTTGTTATACTGCACAGCAGCAAAATCCAATCTTTTCTGTCAAAGCCCTTCAAGATTGTACAAGCCTACTAAGTAACACTTCCTGACTGTGCTAGATTCTGCAAATACAAGACAGAGAATCTCTTGGCTGAAGATATTTCATTTTCTTCCAGTAGAAGAACTAGAAGCTACACATCATACATGCATTTATAAGCAACACAGTTCAAGGCAGATGTGCTCTTAGGATACTCAGGAACCATCCCCTTATTGGGAAGGAAAAGAGCCTCGAAGTGATAATTTGCACATTTGCCAGAAAGACCACTGAATCTGAGTGGAGGCAGTAGCCAGGGTGGTATTGTCAGCTTCTATCCATTGCAATTCCATCTCCTGGACAATGTTGCTCTGTGCAGGCTGGCAGGGCCAGCCCAATTCCTGGCCTTCTACCAGGCCCTCCGGAAGAACTTGGTGTCAGCAACAGCACCAGGGAAGACACAACTAACACAGGGAATTGTAACAAAAACAAAATGAAAAATCCCCCCAAAACCACAACAACTCAAAGAGACTTAATAAGACCTAATCCCCTGTAATGACTAAAATGCACACAAAGTTAGACTAAAATCAGTTTCTTTTTGTATTCCAAATCATTGCTGAAAATAGAGTCCTTTTCCCTCCTATCCCTAGCCCTGTCACAGCAGGGTAATGTCAACTAAAGGTCTAGCTGAGAGAAATACAACAAAATACAAAGGAACTTATCCTCTGGCTTTTCCTGCTATTATTAATGGTTTATAATAGAACCCAAAACAAAACTCAGCCATTCTCATTTGTGTTTTTTTACCTCATAATAAAAACTGAGCTCCCTTTTTCACTTCTTTCTTCAGTATAAATTTATGTTGGTGGCACAGTAAAGTATTTTTGACAGATTTTTTTAAAGATGGGGATCACACCTCATGTTTAAACCAGAAACATCATCTTTGGCTCCCATGAAATTATTTTTATTTTCAGAGGCATCTATATATGAGTCTGAAACTCAGATCTTGTTCTCACCAAAAGCCACCTCAATGTTTTGACTGACTTCAGCGAACACAGATCGAAGAGCCCACGTTTGTCAGGTTAAAAGGCAGGAACTACTCCTGCATCCAGCAGAACCTGAGTCTCTGCACAGACACACCATGTTCTGTTTTCCTTCTGAACATACGTAGCTCATATGACAGCACGTCCCAGGCTGCACAGGTTAACGCAGGTGAGTGCTCTCCCCATGCAGACACACCACCAGCAGAGGCAGGAGGGAACTGCGCCTTACTGTTGTTTGCTCTCTTTGGTTAAACACGTCAAATCGTGCAAGAGTTTTTAAGAAATAAGCAAAAAAAGCAACAAGGATTTCATTTCTAAAGCAGACTGGAATTGGAGTGATTTGGTTCAATGCCCAGCGCTGCAGTTCAGCAAATGACTCAACGTCCCTGCCTCCATTTGCGTTTCTGAAATGACATTAACCACATTTACAGATGAAATAAGCAAGGCTGAAAGAGGAAGTGCTTGGAGTGAAAGCTGCCTTGAAGTTTTTTTGCAGCCTTTGGCAATACGTGGCTCCAAATCTGGTTGGGGATTCTAGGAACTTTTTCTAACGCAAGAACATACTGAAATATAAATAGTAAGCAACATCATGGCAGCTGTGCAAAAGTAAATGGGCAATCCACTGAAAGGCAGGGCTTTAAAATCAGATGTAAGCTGCTCCAAAACCTCTGAGGTATAATTGCCTAATTGCTGACCATATACCTATAAATCCTGAAATGCCATAGCCTAATATGTCCATGTGGTAATGACTAATTCATCTTCAGAAAATAATATAGCCATCCTACCAAGTTCTTCTGCATTTAATTCAGCTCGGACATTAAGTAATAAGCCACTTCTTTCAAGCTGGCTTGAGAGGTGGTATATCCCACTATCACCAGACAAACAATCGGAGGTTTCAGGGGTTTTGTTGGGTGTGTTTGTTTGTTTGTTTGTTTTAAGGTGGAATTGAGTGGTAGAGCTACACTCATTAACATAGTCTGAAGACTGGACAAGAAGGATGAATTTTGATTGCCTCTTCAATCCTTTCTCAGGGAGGATCTCTCTTAAAACATTACAACAGACAGTGATCCCTGAAGTCAGTAAAAAATTTTTTACCACTATTTTGCCTTTCCTTCTCACCACAACTCCTCGGTGTGGTATGTATGTACTCAACTGTGCCTGGGTCTCTTGTTTCAAAAGTCAGGGAACTAATGCAGCTGCTATTAAGTATGATTTTTTAATCACTCCCTGCTTTTGCTCTCTAATTGTAGCTATTCCAAATACCACGACGTAATTAAAGAGGTCTTTTCAAAAGAAAAAACATGCAGTCCCATTTACCCTTGGAGGGAAAAACAACCTTACAGACCTATCAGTATTTTGCTGCATACTGCAACTTAATTAATGAGGGGAATTAAACACAGAGCCAATTAAAACATTTTAAAAACCTTCCTTTATTCCTTTGTCTACATTCAACCAACAAAGAAGTCCCCATGAGGTCAGATTGTAGGTGTTTTTATGAGCTTTCTGGACATTATGTGAAAGTTTCGCCTCTGCACAATTTCTCATTTTAACAACAAAAATCTAACCTCTGTAGAGGTAGTTAAAAACCTGTAGTTAAAAACCCCACTAGTCTGTGAAAAGCAGAACATCCACGTTCTGTTCTTTGCAGTGGGGGCAGCCTTGTGAAGCACATCTGATATTAGGAAACACATATGAGTAAATTACACAACTCCTGAGACAAGTGGGTCCAGAATAGTGTCAGAGAAGTCCTAAATATGCAAAAATTCATGCATATAGTCTTATTCACACTTCTCACTGCTTCTAGCACCTACAGATATCCTACAAGCCCATCTGGAAACAGGACTGTAGGAGTTTATCCAGACAAGACAGTGCCTGCAGCAGGATCCTTATTAATCAATAACTTCTGCAGTAGAAATCTCTACAGAATAACAATTCCCTCAGGCACCCCCTTCTTAGAAGCTTCTATTGCAAAAAGGATGCAAAATAGTTATGAAAGAGCTCCAGAGTATGAGTAAGTGAAAACATCCTAAATATCTTCCATAGCAATGGCCTGTGCACCAATGAGACTGTTATCAACTTTTCTAGCAGATGCTCAAAAGTTGATGGTGAGCTGCTGTAGCAGTGCTCTTCCATTCCCCACCCACCTCCAAGAACTTTCACATTATTGTAGAGCTATAAACCTGGACAACAGTCAGAATAACTTGTCTGCTCCCAGATATGCAACCCTCCCAGGAGCACCACAACTGCTCACTTCATGCCATGATGAGGTACCCACTGCCTCCTGGTCCACCTTCACTCATTACCTTTTCACAGGCTTATAAGGCAAAAATAACCTTGTGTCTGCTTTCTGCAGATGGCTGTTATGTCCTTGTACAGTTCTTTACATCTATAAACATCTCCTGATTATTTAAAACTGATTCAAATTTGGAGATTAGTGAGAATACGATGTGTTGGAGTCCCATCCACCTTCATGTAAAGAAGAGTTGATCCCAGCTCTAGTAATGAGTGAGATGTAGGATTTATGTCTCTCTTGGAAACAGCACGTTCCATTCAGGGCTCTGGCAGAGCTGGCTGGGTGTAGGCTGGGCATTGTCAGAGCAGTACTTGTCCATTTCCTCTGGGCACTGGCTGAGGTCACACAGCTCCAGCCTCTAGGATGCAAACTCCCCAAAAGGGAGTGGGAATATATACATGCCTCTCCTACCCTGAGAAAGAACTTCTTTCAACTTAACATTGCTTTCCTTTGGCAAAGCTCGCATTTATCAAATGTATCCCACTTATCTTTCATTTTCTTGATTAAATATTTTACTTCACAAAATTTGGCAACTGCCCCTCTAAAAACATTCCAAGTAAGAGAACAATAGACGGACAAATGAAGAACTAATGTTTCTTCCTTAATGCCTGGATTGCTACTAATGTTCCCAGAATATTGTTTTAAAGGAAATCAAAAGAAAAGAAAATATCTTCAGGTTAAAAACCTTGCTGTATTCTTTAAATGCTGAACTTCTTTTAGAGCAAATTTCAAAGCTGAGTGTGGGTGGAGAAGCTATAAATAACCACATTTGTGCATGTTCCTTCTGCACAAGACACAGAAAGTGTGTTCTGCATCAGCATAGAAAGACGCTGCTGTGCTCTGCATGAAGCTTCTTGATGCTGGCAGGTAGAATATTTCTTTTGCAGTTAAGCTGCTGGTGTTGCTCTTTGAGAGTCTTTTCTCCAGCGCTCAGGAATCATACCTGGCACTTAGCTGTAGTGTGATCACTCAGCAATACAACTCATCAAATCTGTCAGTGTCTTACCAACAATAATATTCAGAAGTATTTCCTTACCTAGGACACATAGAAGGTTTTGGTTGTTGCTGTCCATAGCTCCAGTTAGAATAGTGCTTTTGCTCCTCCTGAGGCTGATACATTTTCCCCAGGTCTCCCTTTCTTGTCCCGTGCTTGTCCTTTCAGATCAGTTTTACAGGGCTGCAACTGCCAGGTCAGGCAGAGCTGGGGCCAGATCTAGTCTTAGGTCTGGGTTCCCCCATCTGGGCTGTTTGCTTGGTCATAATCAGAATTTTCTGAAAGAATATCCCAGGTCTCTCATAGCTTAAGAGGATGAGAAGAACATTGTCCCAGACAGAGTAAGCACTGAAGAAAAGGCAACCTGCAAAGCTCTTGATTTTTGACTCAAACAAGCCTCCATTTCATTTTCCTTTATGATTGCTTCCACCACTTTGGTTTATGCTTTGAAGTTCCCAGGAATAGAAATACCTGAGCATGCTCAATGTCTGGCTCAGTTCCCTCCTCATGTGCACTTATGTAGGGGATCTCTACAGCTCTTCAGTACCAACAGATAAAACAATATCCCAATTATTAGAAACCTCTTGTATGCTGAGTTAATGCTCAGACTCTGCTGTGACCATCTGTACTAGGGATTTTATTAATTCTTCAAATAATTACTTAGCATTTTGTGTTTCCTCCTGCCTCTAGTAACTGTTTTGCTTCCCTGACAGAAAAACAGCATTTGCAGACCTGATAGTAAGAAGATACACATCCGGGACCCAGCTGATTTAGATTTCTAAGGTCATGACCTCCAAGTTGTTGTTACTAATGACATCTATGATCACAGCTAATTTTCATGTTTGTGAACACAGCATCACAGTTTTGATTTTCATGTTTGTGAGGAAAAGCTTTCTGATCCTAGAGAGAAAATTGTGCATTTCAAAGTGTTTCCCTTTGTGCCTTGTGAAGTGTTTTCCTTGTATTTGTTTGCTTTGGGTTTTTTCTCAGTGGGAGTGTCCAAAACGTAAAAGGACCCCTTGAAATACAGCAGGCACATAGGAGAGAAAAGAGAAGCTACGTGAGCTCTTTAGAAAAGTACATTATCCTCAAATATGTAAATAGAACTATTGATTTTAACTCTGCCAATGACAGATGTGCCTGGGGTCTTCAAGAGAAGAAACAAAACAAAATTAATAGAGAGTGGATAAAGATTCAGGAAAAAACACAACTGTTCTCCACAGTTCCAGCCCTGATTTGCTTTATGGTCCCTTGCAGTGGCTCAGCTTGTAAAACAAAGAAAGAAATTCCCTGATAGATAAATGTCAGACTTAGATAACAATATCATTACTTCTGTCACTAAATGCACATTTTGATAGTATCAACCCACCTAAATTGTTACTGGTTTAAACAAGATATTTAAAGGTAAGTAACAATTAGAAAGGACTGATAAAGGAAGGATGAGCTTTACAACAGACTATTTTTTAACATAAGCACTATGCTCCAGGCCCTACACAGGCACTCCCCTCTGTGCTTGAGTTGTCTCCTTCACCACAGAGGAAACTGCTGACTGACCAAGATATTAAATAAAGCACTGCTTTGGGTTACTACTGGGAGCAGATGATTTAATCATCCTGGTTTAACAAGGCTTACAATCACAGCACACAGCAGAGACAGGTTTAGTAAGAGAACAAATCCCAACTGGGATAAATGGGTCTTGGTACAGAGTCTCACAGCACTACAAAAAAACCTCACCAGGATGGCACAGCACTGCAGAAGTCTTAAACAGCCCTGCCAGGAACAGAGCCCTTTGGGGCTGAGCATCACACCAACAGCTACAAAAACATAACCTTTCTCCACAGGGCTCTGACCTAATTAGAGACTAGAGGCAAAATAGGAGAGTGCAAACCATGTGGGACAGGAGAAGAAGGAGAACAAGGATAAAAGCAGCGCATATTCTTCATCAGGGAGTTTTCTAGGATCTCTTGTCTTTTAAATAAATAGCCAGATGTCCCAAAAATTTTATCTCCCAGCTTATGTGTGTCAGGCTTTGTGCAGGAAGAAAGGAATGCAGAGCAAGGCTGTGTCTGACCTGCTGGCTGCGCTCCCCTGACCAGGTCCTGCCCAGGGATTCAAGCCTGTACCACAGCTTTTCTCCTGCTGTAGGGCCACTGCAGCATCTCTTCTGCTTATTCTGCCTGCCTGTCAATCCCTGCTCAGGTAAACCAGCTGTGCTTGACACAGGGTGTCCAGGGCAAAGAAGTCACAGTTCAGTAGTGCAAGTGGGGAAAGAGCTGAGTTACTGTGCTGTGTCAGAAGCTCTGCATGTAGCACACAGATCCCTTGCTGAGCCAGGCACTCGGTATGCAGGACAGAGCAGAGCTGAGATAAAAAACCCAGGATGTTTGCATCATTGTGTAATCTATGGCTGATTCTTCTACATGTCACAGCAGAAAACGATCCTGTGAGGGTTTCGAGGGGTGAAAGGCCAGTGACCTCACAGATTCACCAAAGGAGGCCACGGATAACAGCAACGAGGAGCTGTTTGTAGGAGGCAGATGAATTGATAGTGACCCCAGAGTGCTGTGGCAGATTAGTCATGCAATAATAAACTAGAATATATGTGCAAGTAGGATCAGGCTTATGAAAGGCCCCTTCAGCAAGCAGCAGCCTTGAGCTGTTCAAGAGAAGAGAGGCGCCACCTAAATGACTCCAGGAGTGAGAGTCACGGGCAGAATGAAGGGCAGAAATGTTTGGGGACTTTCCCTAAGAGCACCTTTTTAAAGAAAAGCTCAGTTTTCTCCAAACTGAAGTTTTCTGTGAAAAACTGCTTTTCCTTCTTGTTTTTCTCCTAGCTCAGTGGCTCCCAGGATATGGCATCCCATCATCCTGAACTTCCTTCTCTTCTTGTTTCCTGACACCCTGTGCACTTTGAAATCCTGTGGAGGTAAGGAAGCAGCCACGATACCCAAAACACATTTTGATTGTGTAAAGTTACCTTTTGTTGGAGGGAAAGGGAAAATAATAATAAAAAAAGAAGTTTCATTTTGTGATTTCCCTCCCCCACAACTTTTCCTCCTTATTTGGGAAGGCAATTGTCTCAAGGTCAGAAAGTTTTATATGTTGCTGAAGCCAAAAAAAAAAATTTTCTCTATCCCTCAACACACGTTCCATCTGAAAAAATTCAAAAGGCAGGAAAGAAACAAGTCAAAACAAAGGGAGTGGAAAGGTGAAAGACCAACGGACAGGCCTGAAATATGTTTGGTTTGTGTGTTTTCACATTTGAAAGACATTTCAGTTAAAAGGGAACCGTAGCATAACATAAAAGAAGTTTATAGCTGTAACAGAATACAGGGGTTTGAGCCAACCAGCTCTGTCTAAATGTGCCTGAAGGGTTACCCCAGCCCAGGCAATAGCTTCCAGAACCACGATCCAGGTTACAACTTCTAAAAACAAGCAAGGAGCTTTTTAAGTAGGAGTTCCCTATGAGGAATATGAAACAAAAGAAGTCGCCTAAAAGTCTCCTGTGAGCGAAAACACTCTGTTTAGTTCCAAATAGTGCACAACCTCCCTCCTAAGGACAGAAATACCTGAACTGTTCAGTCAGGCTGGTTCGGTGAGGCAGCTACAGAAACCAGGCACAGCCAACAGGACACGCTAACAGAGCAAGGAGCTGCTGGAGAGCACAGCCCTATGGAGCAGGGATAGGGAAAGGAGTTTGTGGCATGGACTAAGGTAGAGCTGCCAGAAGGAGGAGCGAGAACTAGCGGGAATGACTAGCATGGAGAGGAGCAGCTAGCAGAAACAGGTAGTGGTGCCAGATCAACTCAACCTAAATTGGCTCTTGCTACCCAGCAAGACATAATAATCTCAAATCACGAGTGTAATTCATTACCAGAGGGGGAAAGTAACCAGCTGGCTGAGCAGCTGCTCTGTGGAGGAAAACACAGTGAAATTGTTATAGTTATACTTTGGGAACTAGCTATCATTACCCTCTTTGTTGTCTGGCAAGGGTTTTTCTCACGTCAATGAAAATACCTTTTGTTGGCCATCAGTCAAAAACAATATGAAAGAGGATTGATCACTCTGAGTGACAGGCATGGCCACAAAAAAGCTGGGAGGCCATCTGAGGAGATAACTGAAAGGAAAGATCAAGGGAAACAAATGGAGTAGAAAAGAATGACTGCTTTGGACTCCTAAACCAATGCCTAAAATAGCATATTTATTTCTTAGCATAACAGACCCTTATTTCATTTTTAGATAGTCCCAATAAACCCTATAAGACACGTCCATAAGGGGTAAAACTGGAGTAGCAATGACTTTGAGAGTTTAGAGCAGGGATTTCTGAATCAGACATCCTGAGATGAAAAGTTCTAGTCATGAAGCTTTCAGTGACCTTTGGCAAGTTCCTTAACATTTCCCTTTTAGAAAACCCATAATCCTGAAATGAAAGAAACCTTAATAACAAAGACGAACTACTGTTATTATTATTTCTTAAAGTTACAGGGGAGAAAGTTTTCAGGAATTCCAGTCTATCTCTGTTCAAAGATCTTATTCTTCTCCATGTCCTTAGTGAAAATTACTCATTCTAGCAGTTGTTTTCAAAAAATATACATATTTCTGGAGAAAACTCTATTTTATTTCTTTTCTTCACCACTGCAACCCTCCTATTTTTGTAGGGCTAATCAATAACAGACAAGCCTAATTCTTCCTCCTCCTTTGCCATGACAATAAGAGCCAAAGATGCCTTTCAGAAACAATAAACTACACATGATACTTTCAGGGATGCTGACACGCAAACAGTCCTGGGATAGAAATAGACAACGAAGACATGATATGTAATGACTACAAATTCTGATTAAGTGTACCAGCACATTTTAGCAGTTCCTTTAGGACTGACTTTCCTGCAGTTTTCTGCAAAGCCAATCCTGGATCAGGGAGACACTGAGTGTCTGGCAGAATGGTTAGAGGTGCTTCACACCTCACAGGATTTGGGCTCTTGCATCCTAACACATCTCACCCACCGTTAGGTAGTGAACTGAAGGTCTTGCCTGAAGAACCTACCTTATCATTATATGCCTGACAGTGAAGAATAAGAGAGGGAAGTATCCAGGGTACAATTCAGATCTTAGACAGACTGAGTCATTCTCTGAAGATGCCAGTGTCTCTCTGTTGACTATAAAAGGAGACCACGCATTAGGCTCCTGACTTGGATGATTCAGTTACACTCCTAAAGACAGGCAGGATAAATACAGACCATGGGTAGCTACATCTACCCACAGAGAACTAACTAACTGCATCTTTATATCACCTTCTCCATTTCTTTATACCATGAGTTGTTTCCTCTTCATCCTCAATGAGTCGATCAGCAAGATTTCAGAGGGTTTCCACGAGGCCTTCTTAGCCTAAGCTCTCAGTTAGAATCCAAATATTTGCAGTTCAAGAAGTAGCAAAACAGACCATCTGAAAGTAGTAGGTCTTGAAGGACAGACAGTGCTCTGAAGAAGAAAATCACTTTTTGACAGACAAAGGAATTTTATTTTTTAGTTCCTCTTCTCACTTCAATAGGTTCAGAGATCAAGCTGGCTGGTTCAGATTTCTACAGATCCTATCTCCCAAGACAGCTGTGAAGCTCATCAAAAGCATTCTCACACTGCTCATACATCAATGCTAAGTAAACTTCAGCTGGTAACTGAATCTGGCCCCTGAAGTTTGACATCCCTTGCACTACCGCTCTGCGTATAAATTAAAAAGTGGTCATTATTATTTTTTCATTAGTGACTCTTTAAAAGCACAAAGAACAATTGTCTGCTTGGTTTAATAACTACATAGAGGAAGAAAGAGGAAGAAAAAGACAAAGGTTGTTTCCAGATTACTTGAAGTTACACTTTAAATCAAATTATGAAGAGGATAGTGTATTGTTAATCAGCAACCTTTAAGGAATTTCCAGAATGATATCATTATCATTTCCAGAAATATCATTAAATGAAAACTTAAAACTATAGTTCCTTGTGATGAATTGTAGCAACAAAAAATACAGAATAATACTGGTCTAAATTTAAAAGCATTGTCAGAAGTTTAGAACAGAGCTCCCTCTCTCTGTCTCATGTGAATTCAAAGTATTTAAAGCAATTTACTTCTTAACCTGATAGCCTAAGACATCCCAGGTGTTCTTACACCATGCACTGATCACTGGTTACAGAGTGCAAACGTGACTGCCTGGACAGAAACACAGAGCCTGCCTCTGTACCAGCAGCCACTCTCTGCACGTGCTCAAGTATCAGCGTGCCAAGTGTTTGCACTCTCAGTCAGGAAGCTCAGCTCTGGCCCTTTGAAGGGCTGATTTCTTAGCCAGAGTTACTGGCAAAGAGGACAAATGCACGTTACTTCTTTCAGTTGTGTTCTCTTTTCAAGAACCCCGTCCTGTTTGTGTTGGAAACCCTGAGCACACCGTCTACAATAGCTCCGTGTCTTCACAAGCTGAAGGAACTGGGAAACATCCATATGAAATCACCAGAAAACAGGTGGGCAACACTCTCATTCTCCTTCCTAGCAGGGCTGCCTTGTGCAGCAAATCCAACACAATCTGGTCATTGAGCAATAGCGATGGTGGAGCTGTGCAGGGCGTTCTTATTCTACTACAGTTTGCCGCCACCAGAGCTTAGAGGTATGTCTATAGCCAGTAGAAATCATCTGAAGCTCCTGCATAATCCCATGCTGCTGAGGGTCCAAATTAAGGAATGGCAGTCCTCTTTTAGAGTTCAAAATAAGCAAACAAGTCACTCAGCAATGTTTTTGTTATTTAAATGGCCATGGCGTTATTAATTCCTTTCATAATATCTGCAGGATACTAATCAGCACAAATAAACCACCACTTTACTTTCAAGACAGAGCTGGTTACTTGTTAGTCCTCTTCTTAGAAGATGAGTGGGGCCACAAATCTCTTCACTGCCTGGACTTGCACTCACATTGACTGAAAATGTGCCAGTTCCTTTGGCAGGAACAAAAGGAATGGAATGAAAATTGCCCTGAAAAAGCAGCTGCCAAAATGTTTTTTATTGCATGGTCTGTGATGAAGAGTGCATGGAAATAAACAAACAAAAACCCCTTTTACTACAATTGTACCATCCTTTAGTACATAAATAACAAAACAGAGAAGATTTAAGAGCATAAGAGGCTGCTAGAAACATATCTGGGTTTGGAAACACATGCCCATATTATTAAGTTGGTCCTTTAGAGCTCTGTAGGTAAAAGTTATATAGTGATCTATCAGAATTTTGTGGTGAGATATTTATATCAGATAATAAACCAGGACACTGTGGCCTCACCAGCTGCTGGAAGGAAAAAGTTATTGAGAACAAAGGGATTTATCTCTAGGTCATAGATAACAAAAGGTTGTTTTCTCTCCTGTTGCATCCCACTGGGAGAAGATTGACAAGAAGTTTTACCGGTATTGATTCCTGAGTTCCTTTTTCATTAATTTTGGGGGCAATACAAGCATAATTAGAACCTGTACTCACTATCACTCGTGGCTGGTTAGGTCACACATAGCTTATAGGCTCAGAGAATGCACAGCAGTAATACCTTGAAATGTAAACATATAAGTGACAAACATGAAGTGCATCTCATGACTTGATCAATTTACCAAAGGGGTTGTGAAAATTCTCCAGGATGCTTTGAATTGTAATGTTTTAATTGGTGATCTGTCAGTGGTAGCTATTTACAGGCTAAATCTGCTCAGATGGCACACAGAGCATGTGATGTTTTTTTGCAGGGTGCTGTGGCTGAAGTCATATGGTAGTAAATATAATCCCGACTTAATGTTCTTTTTTTCTTCAGCAATTGTTTACGAATAAATATCTTGCTTTACAAGACCCAGTGAAAGTACTATTATAAACAAAGCACAAAAAGAGATATATAGTCTGATTTCTTTTGTCTTTGAAACAAAGTATGACAGGTTGGAAAAATTCAGAATGGTGGAGAACTCTTCATTGCCTTGAAGTGATCAAATGATCAAAACAACTGAGTATGCATGTGGTGAGGGGGGAGGGGGGATGTACAGACCTAATCCTCTAAAATCTGGTGTGAGTGCTAAATGAAACATGAACTGCCTCAAGTACCCTTGCATTCTTCTGCAAATGAACCACATAGATCACATGTATCACATGAAGTGTTCAGCATTCTCAGATAGTGTATGGAGACAGACAGACGTTGGCAGGACACTTTTCCATACAAATTATGTCAGAATCATGCCCTGATCTGTTTTCTCTGCCAGCAAAAGCCAGACATGCTACAAGTTAAAGTGCTTGGTTATGAAGAGAGACAGCCTTTCCTCTGCAATACTCTGCAGTCTCCCACAGCAATGGCAGCTGGTAAATGTAATGTTATCAGAATGGCCACATGGCCCTTTTATCCATCACCAGAGGCAGATAACCACGCAAGGGAACCAAAACCATGTCCATTAATGTATCTGGGCATGAAGCCAACAGAAGGTAAATCCTAAATTTAGACAAATCAGATGAACCTGACACTAGTCCAGCTTGGCCTTTTCAATAACCAAGAGGATTTCAGACATCACTACAGCTGGTAAGGCAGCTGTCTTAGTACCCCTTAGTACCCCTACCCTCTTGTTTGTTTGTGTCATCTTGCTCTGTGCCTCTGGTCTTCATCTGGCATGATGGGCCTGTTCCATTTTGCCATGCAGAGACACCACAGCTACCTCAACACTTCGTACATAGCCAAGAAACCCCCCACACAGCACCTCTACATCCACCTATTTTTCAGCTCTTCTTTTACAGGCAGCCAACACAACCAAACTGAAGCAAGAAGAAAGCAGCACCAACCAAGTAGCACCTTTGAGAGAATTATGTGTATCTGTGGAGAAATAGGCTGCCTGTGCTAGGCTGAGTGTTGTATGTATGCATGGAAATGACAGAAAGAACTGAGAATTTCCATGAGAAGCAATAAGGGCTGGAGAAGGAGAGTGGCATTTTGACTATTCTGCCATGAAAGGGTGTAAAAATACCAAGGTCAAGGTTTGCCCAGACCATTTCAATAACGCATCTAATGGGTCTTCATTTTCCTTCTACTTTAACAAGGATGCTTCAGGCTTTACCCTTCACTGGACGAGTTTCTTATAAAATAGAGAATTCAGATGAAATTCTTGCCCATATGAAACAAATGGGATGGGGGAGGCAGTGAGGTGAAGAACAGCTTTATAAACTTACTTCAGCTATTTCTAAGGCTGCGTGGTAACATCTGCTCATGGTACAATCCTTATCCTACTCTTGCTGTTTCAGAGTGCTGATGTTCATGGGGGCAAAGGGAACATATTAGATGCACGGAGAGATGCCTGCAGAGGCTGGCAGGATAAATCAGAATCTAACAGTGCAAAGCAGTGGAAAATTGAGACAACACGAGAACAATTTCAAATCTCAACAGCAATGGAAATGGTGTTAATTTGCTGGTAAATGGTCTGCAGAAGGGGAAGACCCAGAGCAGAGAGAGGCAAAAGGGAAAAGGTAACAAAAATTGAAGAATCTGCAGCAATTACAAAATACCAGTGTGAATGCCAAAGGGACTTTTTTTCCCTTCCCTGCAGGACAGAATCTCAACACCTCTTTCCACAGCTGTGTTCTAAATATCAAACACTGCAGCTCTTCCCTATCTGAAACCCGAGAACTTCTAAGAAACAACTGAAGCAACACTTACACACTTAGCAACCCAACATCTTTATAATGATCCTAAATACTTTCGGTGTTAAAAGAGCTCCTTGTCAGTTCCTGCCTGTGTGCAGCCTCATAACAGCTCACAAATTGTCTTAACTGCTATTGCTTTTCTGTGAACGGTGCTCTATTTCCTGTAAAGGCTGCAAATGCAGTTTCACGCCATTTATTTTCTTTCCTTCTTTAAAACACTACATATTCATAGCTCATTGTCCTTAGTACTCTATTATTTACCTTGGTTCACATGTGCAAATGGATGTTTTTGTATTAATACACAGATGTAATAGCAAACAGTCTTGTAAAATGTCTGATGGTATAAGGTAGTGGTTATTTCTAATGATGTTTTATAGCATAATGTTTCTTACATTAATATTGTAACCTGGCAATCCATAGTGTTTACACAGTTTTTTTCCTACAGCACAACATGTATTTTGATTATGCTGTGACTGTAAGGATTTTGTGCAGTTCAAACTAAAAGCCATCTAGAATGAGAAGTATTTCCTTGACAGTGTGAATCTATCTGAGAACACAGCCCTGACCTGCCATTAGTACATACAGCATGTAGTCTGGCCTGGCAAATGGTGCAGAGCACACCAGGAATTCTATGAATGAGCCCTGTTTAACACATCTTAACCCCTAAATCCAGTCCAAATGGCACACACTTGGCCTACATAAAGCCTTACATCCAGCTAATCAGTTTTGCAAGGCCTCTATGTGAACACTTAATATTGATGCCCAAATACTTGATCCCTCTGGCAAGACTAACTAGAGTAGTTAGATAAGGAATTATTGATCTCTCAGGATTCATAAGAATCTCTTCTTGGAGACGCGTCTTTCCCAAAAGCTATTAATAGCTATTAAAAGCTGTTAATAGCAGATTGAGAGGATGCAAAATAATATTTGAGTCTGTATTAGGAACAGGCAAAACAACAAAACCTGCCCCTAATCATATCCACTTTTAAGACAACATTGATACAGAACAGGTGACATGAGGAGAAAGGTATAGATGAACGAGTGAGGGAGTGAAAGTTCTGATACAGAGATCATCTTTCACCAGAATTTTTACTGCACTGGCCAACAGCTGGGGAGGGTGAGCCACAGGACATCCTGACAGGGAAGACTGCACCTGTGAGAACACGCCTAATTTTGAGCTGCGTGGAAAGGGAAGAGCAGTATCTCCCTTAGAGAAACCACACTGTATCATTACCTGTCTAGAAAACAGCAAATTCTAATAAACTGTCGGCTCTCCTGTCACGATTTGTTCTCCCACATATTTTCATTTTAGATTCGAATCAGGAAGAACTCAGTTAAAGGTTATTGAATTTTGACAAGTCAAGAAATTATTACAGATAAATGCTGCATATGTTTAGTGAAAACATTCAGGTAGAGAGCTTCATCTGCCAACTGATGGGCATTTAACAAAATAAGCATAATAGGAATTGCACGACAAATATACAGGTGTTTATTTTCAAAGCCCTCATCAACATCCTCAGATATCTTCCTCCTCCTCATGGAATCTACAATTCATATTTCACATTTAGCTGATAATTTCATTTATGAGTTACAAAGCATTTATCTTGAATAGTACAGATGTTTAGTGAACAGAATGATTCATCTCTTCCTCTCTACTTTCTAAGTAGGACAAAGAGATGCCTCCAGTAAGTGTGTGCTAGGATGGAAACATGTCTGTCATTAGGTTCTTGCTTCCCAGATGATAACTACCTATTAAGAGAAAAATTTGGAAAGACTGCTGCCAACAGAACTCACACACAGTAATGCTCTCTAAAGCGACTGTGCTCCAGTGACTCTTACTGCTTCTTTCTTTTCCTCTCACCAAAAGTCACAGTTCATACAAAAGACCTGTTCCTTTTGAAACCCAGTGACACAGCTTCATTGCCTCGCATACGTGGGGAGTACAAGTCTAAATGGGTTTCATGAATGATCCTCATGAACACTTCTACTGAATTCAAAAGATGTAGGAAAGTTTCAGTTTTGAAAGACTGAAAAAAAAAGTGTAAATCACCCTAGAGAATGAAGAATATCTAAGATAACATGGATTCTTATTGACATTAAATACCACAATTAGAAAAATAACAAAACCATCAGAATTTACAACCCTTGATTTTTGAGACTGTAACCCTAAAACTGTATTAACTTTTGTATAGTTTGCTGAAAGCATTCTAAATGAATTCCAAGTACGTCCTCTATGTAATATATAGCTTATGAATTTTGTTACCATGCAGCATGTTTGCTGACGTATAATGAAAGCAAAGTTGCTTAAATTAAGCATCCACTTCATTCAGTCCCAGTTTTAGTCATATATATATATGGCATGAATATTATTGTGGGTTTAGAGGAAAAACTAGGCAGGTAGAAATACTGGCAAACTTTTCAAGACTGCCAAATAAATGGTCATATGTGTTTGCAAAGGACATCTACAGCTGCAGTTGTGCTGGTGCACTCTGGTTATGGCACTAACAGGACCACAGAGTTGCATGTTGAATACAAGTTGCCTGTCCCCTGCCCTTGTTGGTTCATGTCTGCTTTGCTTGTGACAGTTTCGCTGCTCTGACTCTGCCTCATTTTTCACTCGGAGGAAGGCAATGACATGAAGAACCCCAGGGACATTAGAATGCTCCACAAACATGATTAGAGCATTCAGCCTCTTCATTTAAGCAAGTACCATATTGCCACCAACATCTGCTTCGGGCTATAATGGGGCCCTTAAACAAACCACACCATCCTGAATGAGCAGAGCCCGGTAACATCTGTTGATTGTGCTTGCATATTTGGCAGCTACAAACATGGCATCTCATACCTACTGTCACTTATGCTGTTGTGATGGTATTCATAGGGATTCCTTTGGGAGAGAAAAGTTATTCACCGGGAGCATAAGTTCTCAGAGGTGAGCCTGTACCCTACACACTGTATTTCTGTGAGATGGGCTCTGAACACTGGGGTGTGAAGTTCATTGGAGCCAGCAAACTCATAGCACAGGAACATCTAAACGTTATCTAAACACCATCACTAAAATGTCTATGTTATTTCCTCACAGGAAAGTGAAATACACCGCAGTTCAATTGCTTTCTGCACTTGAAATTCTTTTTTCTATTAAACATCACTTTCTCAGAAACAGTAGAGCACCTACAGCTAATTGCTCACTTGTGAAAATCTGAACACTGAAAACGGTGCCACATTTCTTATGGGGAATGGACTGATCAATAATCAGTGGACTGATTGATGATTTCCAACATGAAACAGAGAGGTACTGAAAGCTGAATTAGGATTTTAACATAGAGCTGCCTGTGAAATATTGGTTATGGGAATAGCCTCCAGATGAGTCAGCAATCTTTAGAGGCTGCAAAGAAACGGTCATTTTTTATCTCTTTCAGTAATGAAATTACCTGTTGAACATCCTGCTGGAACACACAGAGCTGCAGCCTTTGATGCAGCCGGACCTTTCTGTGTTGCCAGATGCTTTCTAGGCGCCGCTGGTGATGCAGGACTTCATGTACCACATCCAACACCTGGTGAACAGCCTTGGAGTAGTTTGCAGTAGCAGTGAGGGATTCAGAATTCCCAGGGCTCAGGGGACGCTGTAGAACATCCAGCAAGGCTTTTCCATCCTGGCTCACCTGAGTGAAGAAACAGGTCTGCTTTACTGCACTGATACTTAAACATCCAGTAGCCGACAGAGAACATTCTAGCTCATTCTTTTTCCCCTGTGTGTTTTCATTTAAGTCAAAAAGGAAGAGAGACCTCATAACATTTTTTTTAATCTTTTTTTGGTGACTTGTACTTACGCATTCAGCACTTGCCTTTGCTTCCTAGTGGGCCTGCTGTGTCACTCAGCAGGAGCACAGGTACTGCACTGCTGGGACTGCACACACACAGATCCCAAGGCTGTGTTCCATTCCGACACACGGGCACTGAAAATCTTTGACATATCCTGGCTGGTGACAGGTGGCATTTGCAGTAGCAGGCCTATTTCTGTGAGGAGGTGGCATTTTAAGAAAACCACAGATGGCAGAGTCATTCATATTCTGTATGATAAGGGACAGTCCTTTCTTTGGAGGATTACTAAGTATGTCTATACACTGAGAAGTGTGACATTCCATTCTGTATTTCATTTATTTTCATTTAGTGGCAGTGAAAAATAAATTAGTATACGACAGTGATTCTTTTCTTCCCCAGGAATAGCTCAGAGGGACCTATGGTCTCCATTTTCAATGGACTACAGTTGGCTGGCAAATGCAAAGCCAGCCACATGTAACCTTTTTTTGAGAATATTAAAATACACTTACGGATGCAAAGGCATTTGGGCATTATAAAAAAAAAAAAAAAAGAAAAGAAAAAGAATGACAGATTTTTTTATGCAAGATTTTTTCCTTGGAACATTCCTGGAGCATTTTCATATTACAAGTGCAATATGCAAAATGGAACCATAAAAACCAAATTGCTATTAAAAAGTGTGTGCATGCACTAGCTCTCCAGAAATGGCTTTTTGAAATATTTTTCAGTTGCAGGTTACAAAATTAAAATATTGTTTGCAACAGAAATGGTAAACGAGGACACTCTGGAATGGAATCACTCTCTTTTCCCGGCTCAAGTTTTTCTTTTCCCTCTAAAACAAACTGCAGTGAAAATGACAATATTTTCTGAAAAGTGTTTTTATTTCTATGCAATCACAATTATCAATCTTGCCAGAGAGTAGATTAATGAATGTTTTTCATCTAGTTTAAATTTTGAACATTATCAGTCAAAATTAAAACACATCTCAAGGATTTCCAAGTCTCATTTGTTTCTGTATTATAAGTTGCTTGTTCAAATTTATCCTTAAATACCCAAACTTTTGGGGCATTTTTTTGGCAAGTCATGCCACATCCCAGTCTGCTGCAGCAGTGTGTATCTGGTGCATTTTCAGAGAAATCAAGAGACCCTTTGAGATTTATACTGGTAAAAATTGGAGTAAAATCTCATCATATTTATGACTGTTAGGTGGGCTAAGGCAAATCCTTGCAGATTTTTTAAATATCCAAGGCAATTTGAAATAAGATCAGGAATTAACTGGCAAGTCCACAGGGAGTGGCTTTCCCTACTAAAGTCATTTGCTGATGAAGATCAGCTGGAACAATTTTCACATGCTGGAGCCTTCTGGGGTCACAGGGGGAACAGAAATAGTGGATAGTGATGATTTGAGGGAGGATTTTAGGAGGAAACACTGAGGCACAGGTGTTACCTCAGCAAGATTACAGATACGGTATTATCTGCTACTCAGGAAGAAGCAGCTCCAAGATAGGTAAAGAGATAACGCACAGTACATCCTATTTTATCTGTGGGAAGACAATCACAGCAACTTAATGACTGGGAACAGGAAACCAAGGCTATGGACACATTTGGGTGTAGTTTATTAGACCAGAAACTCACTCTTTGCACTGGCTAAAATGCACTGTGTATGTTTACTACGCTCCTGTTACCGGGCTCTGGGATTACAGTTGGTCTGAATCAGTCCCTGGGTGGTGCTACAATGGTTTTAGTACAGTCCCTGCTGATTTACACTAATAGCAATCACAGCAGAATTGGGACTAACAATACAGGTTCAAAAGTTTGCCTCGATCGCACAGATTGCACAGAAAATATGACAGATGTGTTTTACTCAGGACAACTTTCCTGGAAAGTTTGTGCCATAATATAGATCTATTGATACCTAGAGCTTCTGCATTGTCTTTTTTTTCTCTTCTACAGAATGTGGGCTTTGATCTGTTGTTGCATGGCAATTTGTATCTGTTTATTTGTGTCTGTTTAAAAAGCCTCAGAGATTACAAGTTATGATTTTTCCCTGATGGGCATAGCCTTCCAGTTATTCTCTGCACAGCCAGAGATAAACACCACACTTTAAGGGCTTCTGTTGTCCTGCTAATAATCATTAATACAAATCAGAGGCTACTAGAAGTGCTCCAGTGCTCTCCAATTTGCATGCCTGTCCTGTCATACTGGACTAAATACACGTCAAGGAGCACGGGGACAGTGAGGTAACCAGTGGTACTCAGTATTCACAGGGATTACATACATATTCCAGGGTTTCATATCTTCTGCAGCTCTGAAGTTCTTCAGCTTAAAAAGTTTATTTTCCAAAAGCATTTTTGTTGTGAATATTACTGCACTCCCCATCAACAGGTTCAGAAGATTTGTCCTGTCAGAGTTCTCCAATGAACAGATTTCAGAAAGGGAGGGAGCAGATTCACGAATGGAGAAGCTACCTACTCTGCTCTTGCAGTCATTTCCTTGTTCTCCTTATAACTGCAAAAATAAATCAACAAATCTCTTTTCATGTGAATCTTTTTGAATTTTTCAAGGACTGTGCAAGGAGACAAGCACTAACAACCCACCTGAGTCACATCACTTCACTTAATCTCACTAATGACGTATTTTTAAGCACTGCAAAAGTCTTAGGTTGAATGGAGCCCATATGACTTGAAGTCCCCGTACGGTGTAAGTGCCAGTGTTGCATTTGTCAAAGCAAACTTGATTCTTTCTCAGTTGTTTTGAAAAGCACAGAATAGCTGCTGGACTTTATGGGAAGATTTAGTTCACTACCTGACAGGGCACACACGTACACTCCTGTCATCTGGTGATATTCCTGCATTTTGGCTTCATTGTAGGAGAAGGATGGGCAGAATGCAAAAGTTACGTGACTTTGGGTGAAGCAAAAAATAGATTTTATTGTGCTAGTGGAATAATCTCCACAGATGCCCTATACATAACTAGGGAATAAGTTAAAATCCTCAGATATACCATACAGAGGGTAAGAAAGACTTCCAGAGCCTTGCAAGTGACTGGAATAATGGTGCCACTTGTGAAACAGCTACGATTGGCACTGGGGGAATATATGGGGTTTAGAGTGAATATATCATACCTTTAGGAATAGAGAGTGAAGGGCAGTTAAGTCACAGTGAACAAGATGCTCTTACCACCAACCATAACTGAAGAAAACCTTTCTCTCCCTCCTAACCTTATCTTTAGCCCATCAGTGCAGTTTTCAGTAGGGGTGTCCTGATTTTCTCCTCATCCACAAGAAACACTGGTGGAGCAACATAAAAAAACCGTGGCTAGAGAAATCAAGAGGAAATCTCTTTGCAAGAGGGAAATCTGCCAAAGGGCATACACCTTGTGTGCACCTCCTCCCTCTAGACCTGCTCTACCCAAAAGAAAAGCAAGGGCACAGCTAAGTTCTCCAAAGGAAGGAGGCCTGTTCTGCCAGCACCTGGGTTTAGTGCAGGAGATTTCTTAGCTGTGGATTGCATACCATGTCCATAATCTCCACCTCCACTAGTTCTGAGCTTCACTCAAGCTTAATAAAGGAAATAAGACAAATAATTATGACTACAATTATGGTAAGATGGATAAAAAGAGTATCCCTAAGATTCTTTGGGTGGCTCTTAGGTTCCTGAAGTGAATCTGAACTGCTTTGTTATACTCTGTAAAATAACAGAATAGGCCCATAACATATTTCTAGTATCCTAATAAATATCCATACTAAATGGTTATTTCAAGCAATGATTACTCTTATACCAAATCTTTTAGAATTATAGAAATAGAAATAGAGATTTTTCAGTGACTGCAAGAAAATAGAAACAGTGGTTTTTAATGACAATCAAAAGAAAAGAAAGTGCTACAATTTTCATCCTACCATAGCGAGCTCTGAGGGAAGAAACATTGTTTTCTATGAAAAGGGGCATTATATAGATAGGAGAATAGGCATGTGGATAGGAGGCAGGACTCCTAAGACTTTTCACCTTACCCCATAGCTGGGAGAAAAGGATGAACATTTCTGAAATGAAAGACTAACCTCTCTGGCAATTCTACATACCATTTAAAAATTTACTTGTAAGTAAAATACTATAGAGATGTTTTAAACAGCTGTGCTTGTGACTAATTACAGCTTTCTGAGGAAACATCAGCAAAAGCAATATGGATGTTATGGCTTTTGGTAATGAGTTTTAAACAAATTTTGATTTCACAAAATCTAAGATTGGGGCTTATAAACAAAATGCCAGTTTCAAACATTATTATTTTTTATTTAATCCCAATTTGACATAGTTTTTAGAAATACTTTTAAATGCAACATAAAAAACTTAGTTTCATCTGACTAGGCATTTGTATAAAATTCACAGTTGCAACTAGAGGTCAACAGGACTGTTCTGTCTCTGCTCATACAATCCACTGTTCCTAAGAAGCCTAAGGACTGAATAAAGAAGCATTCTTTGTCATTGCAACCCAGACTTGCTCATTCTCATTGACTAACTCTCAAATTCTTGCAGGCATTTGGGAAAGAAGAGGTTTATATCTAACATTCCTTATATTTATCATCAAGGAATCTGCCCAACTGCACTATTCAGTGTGAGTGCCAACCACCAAGCCCAGAAGAGCAAATCAGTTTCTCTTCTGTTTTATACTACAGATTCTTACAAGGCCATGATGATCAGAACAAGGGCTGGGTATGTAGGGGAGCTGCTATGTTCTGTTCTGTACTCTTCACTTGGTGACTTACTAAGAACAGCAAACACTACCACAGTCCTCTAGTCCAGCTGGGAAAACTGCAAGGACCAAAATCCCTTCATGGCCAGAAAGACAGTCAAGCATAGCACAGCACAGGGAAATGAGGAATGCAAATAAAGCCAAGTGTTCAGGTAATTTGAGGTTTACCTTCCAACAAGCCTGAGTCCTGGACACATGTTTAACAGAATACAACAGATAACATACACGGTTTCCCAACCCCAGGGTAATTTGCAAGTTGGTCCATGTTTGGGATGAACATCTAGACTAGTTTCATTCCTAAAAGGATTCTCCAGATGCCAGAAAGGTCCTGAAGCCCTTCTGCAAAATGCAGTGGACTAAACACACACCCTGGACTGCACAGTCAGATGCACTGAGTGTTGGATGTTTGTTGGTAGTTTTTATTTCATACTGCAGCATGAATGGGGGAAAAAGCAAGTATAGAACTTCATGTGGATTGTGGATTTTTTTGACAAAATGCCAGAGAATTTGCCTCAGCATTTTTGGCACCCTCTTTTAAATGAAAAAAAATCACATACCCTATTTAGGTTGGAGATATTTTACAACAGTATATACAAATACATCTGATTTGGTGCTTAGGGACAGGCTTTAGTAGTGGACTTGGTAGTGTTAGTCCAGCAGTTGGACTCATGATTTTAAAGATCTTTTCCAGCCTAAATGACTCTAGATCCTGTCTAAAGCACCGTCATTTGCAGCACTCATTGCACTTAGGACCTTACATCTCTTTGATGCTGTATATTGAAGGAAAAAGCCTTTGGCATCCCCCTTTGCCATCAGCATACCCATGCTAGAGCCTGGACTCATGCACAGGAGGAAAGCAAAAGTAGTAAAGTTGCTGATGGCTTAAAGGGGTTCCCAGTTCAGTGAAGGCAGTGAAATGGCTCTTCTTCGGGTGCTAACACTGGTTCTAGATTTCATTTCTGCATGGGGTTTATCCCTTAGATTTGTCCTGTCATTCTGCCCTTAGAAGTGGATTGCTGGGAGTTACCTACTACAGCCTGGAATTCGGTCTGACTCCATCTTTGAAAGAGCTGGAGAAATGGAAAGCAGAATGTACCTCATTTAGAAAAGCTACGCTCCTAAATGCAGTCAGATGTCTGGTACCACTTAACAGATACTCACATTTTCTCTGGGCAGCACGTACCTCTGTGTAGGCCTGTGTTACTTGCTCGTAGAGGGTCTGGTGATGGTGGATGGCCAGTTCCAGGTCTTGCATTTCTGAGGGGAGGCCTCCGTCACTGCACATTTTGCACCAGGCATCCACACCTGAAAGGAACTGAATTCCAGGAACCATGAGCAACAGTGACACAGAACAACATCTCATCAACATCAGAAAACTGTGTAGAGTGCCACATATGTCTGCAGTGTTCTGAGAAACCTGAGAAAAACAGAACGATTATATAGGAGTCCTTTTGGACACCTTGGAACGGCACCTTCCTGTCACCTCCTCAGTACTCCAGGGACACCTAGATCCAAAGGAATATGTTTTATTTCTTCTGGATTAAAAACAAATGCTCATTTAACCAGGCTCAGCAAACACCCATTCTAAAAGTCTTTGCATACCATGCAGGGAGGCCACAATATTGCAATCCAAAAAGGGAGGCTGAAACATGTTTAGAAGCACAAAAGGACACAGTGACAGCTCCAGATGTTTCTGTCATCGTCTCATCTGTCAGTCTTCCCTCAGTCATTTACCTGTCCTGAACACTACTCATTTGAGCAACAGAAAACTCCCTTTAAAATCATTGCTGACATTCATTTCAGTGAAAGGTGGACAGACTGTATCCAAGGAGTCCCCAGCCCTGGTCCAGCTCAGTGGGATTGCTAATAGGATACCAAGGCTTTAACCCCCTGGGTCTCACATGTGTTTTTGGCCCTGGTCAATCCACTGCCATCTGATGACTGCTAAGCAGCCAGTGCAAAATGAGCTGCTGGTCTTAGTCCAGTTCCTGGTGGGCAGGTATCCATGAAAAGCAAGAAAAAAGAAAAAAGGCAATGCCATTGCAGTTGATATGGTTTAGCACCTTGGTTGGAAGCCTTAACAGCCAGCCAGAAACTGAACCCTTCGGGGAGCAAAGGGGTGGAAAAAAATATGTTTCCACTCTTAAAGGCCTCCAGAGCACTGCTGATGTACTTTGGCACATCAGGGTGGGGAAGCTCTCCCGGGTGCTGCCTCTTCTGCAAAAGAAAAGAGGAATTTAGTCTCTAAGGTTCCCACCCTGTTTTTCTTTTAAGCAGGGCTTAGTTCAATGACACAGCACACATGTTCATATTTTGCCCATACTAACTGCCTGATGCCACCTCATTACTTCTCATTAATGTTTTCTCTTCCTCCATTTTTCTTTTAAACCAGCCTGCCATACTTTGGGCTATTTATAAAAAAGAACAGCTAATTATGTAACAGATGCAGTTACATTCACCCTGTAGGATGAATGTATAATGCCACAAAACCACCCCAGGATCACCGTTTTATCCACCCCTGAAGTGTTCACCTGTGGCTTGTTAGTAAAGCACTCACTTGCAGCATGAATTGCTATGAGATTCAAAGCAAAGAATTCCAGTTCAACTCTGGCATCAGCATCGTCTTTTATTAGTGCTGTAAAGCTATTTACCATGCTGCTGTGTAATCAAGGATATAAAGTGTTTGCACTGTAAACACTTCAGTGCACAAAGATGGAGTGACAAAGAGTAATTCCTAAACATTCCTGTCTACAAAGTACAAACCTACCAGGGACAACTGTGCTTTCCAGAGGACAAGAGGAAAGGATGGCAGGTTCTCTTGGACTGGTTTGACTTATGATCTGTCAAATCTGTTCAGATGAAATCCCCAAACACCCCTGCATAAAGCTGAAGTCATCATATTTTGTGCCAAGGCAGTGGAATTCACATAATTTCCTATGCAGTTTAAGAGCACAGAGCCAAGATCAGTCCCTTTTGGGGATGTTCCATGAACCTCTTGGTCAAAACAATGAACAAAAGACCTTTACACCTCATAGACCAGCACTCCTGCTGCTGGAATCACACTGTTACGGCTCTTATCAAAACTGCAGAATTCTACCAATTTGAGTAAAAGCTCTTGTACACATGTAACTCATCTATTACAGTATCCCCAGACTGTGATTTGCACAGTAGGTGGGAGAAGTCTCAAGAAGATCCGATGCGTATAACCACATGTCCACCATGTTGTCTCGCATCGATCTGTTGCACACAGACGATGTCACATCGATCATTTTGGTAATTTTGCTTCTGCCACTAGCAGGAGCAGTTGACATCATCTGTTTTAGAAAGTTTTAAGAGATGCAGCCCGACAGTGTTCAATATCCTGAAACAATGCAGAGTGGTCCGTGCTGTGTGTGTAGAGTCATGTACACACAGCAAGTATTTTTAGGGATTTTTGCAAAGTGTTAGTTCATGCCACAGGACTATTGATTTGGGTATTCTGAAAAAAAGCAGCTATGTTAATTTTTTATTATTTGTCACACACTCTGGCAGACACAAAAAGCTCAGTTCAATGTAACCCTTTGTGGGAGAAGCATATTCACGTCCAAAAAATCACCACTTGAATGAGATGGAAAAAGTTGCATTTAAAATCATAAATTACTAACTGTTATTTTGAAACAGGAACCATTACTGTCCACTGGATACTCAGTACCATTTAAATTGAATGCTTACATTTATAGTTAATCTGTAGACTAGAATATCTCCTGTTGGGAACATAAAAACCGCTTAAATGTGATTTGAAATAATAATTGTCCGTGCTTTTCAAGGCTTCAGGAAAGATTGAGAAAAATTTCTCCCCAAAAATAAAGAAGTCCCTAGGGTAGCTTTGTGCCTCTGATCCAATCCAAAAGTAAATTTAAAGTAATGACCTACACTTACTCCTGACTCACAACTTATTCACCTAAGCTGCAAATTCTGTATGCAGATTCTGCCAGGTAGAAACATATTCTCAGACCACTTCTTACTAACTTTCCTCAGGAAATGTTGGTTGCTCCAAAACACAGCTCAGATATTTTGTATTCTGTTTTCTCCACAGTTTTTGCACAGTCCTATCGCTTGCTGGGCCTCTGTGTGGAAACTGCAGGATAACCAGGGTGTTTCTCCTCGGACCCAGAACATTTAGAACAAAACTACAGTGTGCTTTCATGCTCCAGGATGGCTATGGGGAAAGGTGGGAAGAAAGCTAAGAAGCCGCTTTCTCAGTGACTTTTAACACCTCTTGATACCCTGATTTTTTTGTATGAGGCTAATTCCATATTTCCTGTTGCTGTTTCTGGAATTTCCTTGTCTAATGCAGAAGTTGTCTTGGTCTTATGCCTGTATCTTGTAGATATCAACTGGATTTTCCTTTTCTCCCTTTCATCAAGTTCTTTCTCCCTTTTTTCTTTTCTTCTCTTTTTCATTTCCTTTCCTCATATAGGGGAGTAGGGGGTGTGTTTAGACAGACCCGGGCAGAAATAAGAGATGAGAACAGTAGTCTTCCTGGCTGGGGAGTAAAGTAAAATGAAACAAATAACCAGGGGTCAGTTTTCTGAGAATCACCATAAATGTCTTGTGTGTACACGTACCACCTGCTACCTTAAAGAGTAACTCCGCTTGTGCACTTCTGAGGGTAGAATTCTGTCCCAGAATTAACTGGCTCAGATCTCTCAGCTGATTGAAAACATTATTTTGTTCATTCTGACAGGATCTGTAGAGGGAACATCTTATGAGCAATTTAGCACGTTTTGAGAGATTACAGCCAAGCAGGGGAGGACACCTGGTATGTGTACTTCCCCATCTGGCAGTCAGGGAGCTGGAATCTCATCTGGAGTAAATCAGCACAGTTCTCTTGAAATCACAGTGAGATAAGGCGCGTTGTCCTATGTTCTGTTGCAAATTTGAATAGTCTCAGACTATTCAAATATCTAAATGTATATCTATTATTATACCTGAACATACAGAAGCAGATTCTCCTTTGCACTAGAATATCTCCATGTTAGCACTAGAAAGGGAGGGAAAAAGACGAAAAAAAAAAAAAAAAAAAAAAAAGAAAAAGGAAGATGAAAGAAGGAAAAAAAAGCAATCAAGAGATTTGTACCAGGTGCAATTATAAGACATTTGGGAAATACCTCCAGTGAATCTGCTAAATGGTACCCTGACTTGGACATAGTGGTTATTTGGAGTTTAGTTTACTGGTTTTTGATCAGACACACGTGTTGAAGGATCCCTGGCTGAAGGCTAATTTGGAATGGTTTATTTGGTTTTCTTTCTTTTCTTCCATTTTTTTCCTTTTTTTTGCTGTTTTCTTGATGATGGCTTAGGATGTACAGGTTGTACTTAAAAAAGTTAAGGAAGACTTGTATGCACACCCACCAAAAAAAAAAAAAAAAAAAAAAATTTAGAAAAAGCTTTCATCCAGGAATCCATTCAGCTGAGTTCCATTCAACATGCCACATGTATCTGCAATAAGAGCCAGGAAAGCAACGTGATTCTGAGGCACATGAAGGCAGATGTGAGGTTCAATTCCCAGCAGGATTGACTCAGCCTTTCATCTTTCCAAGCCAGACAAATTGTATTCCGTGCAGTTTTCTGTGTGGGGTCTCTAGGAAGAGACCTTGAAAAACAAGTTTCTTCCTGCTCAGCTTGCATGTTATAGAAATCATAGAGCTTTTCGTAAATCTCTGTCCCAAACCAACAGCTTCCCTGCAGGCTGGGGTGTGCCAAAGGCTGGAAGATTATGGTCCTAATTGACTTGCTTCCTGTTGGTATCACATAGAACTTCAATCAATAGGAAGGAATGAACAAAGAGACTGTAGCAGCTTATCACAGTGGAGAAAAAGGCAATCTGCACATCAGATCGGTGCGAGGGAAGCAGGGTACAGTGTGGGAGAAATGGCTGGATCCACAAGATTGCCCTTACTGACAGAACAAAGGGAGCAAAACCAGATTTGATCTGCAACAGAGTAAATAGTGGGCTTATCTACATCTTTGCCTCATAGATTTAAGCCCTATTTATTGTAAAATAATGAAGCTCTGAATTAAGTTCAAAAACAAACCCTGGGTGATGTGAAATAATAAAGAATCACATTTTGAATGAATGTTGGGCAGATAACAGACTGTTATAGACCAAATCTCAAACACCTCACTATTTATAATATACAGAGGTCGAATGACTAAATTATTACCCTTCAGGTCATTGGTTTATTCTACCAGAGGTACGAAGGCAGGACTGAAATTTTAGTCCTGGCTCATGGACACACTGACACCCATATTCCTTTTTTGCAGCAGTCTGAGTTCACAGGTTTCACATCAGCATTTACCTTACACTGAATTTTCTGTTATTGCAAGTGAGGAGCAACTGCTGTCACAATTAGCAAACTGTCTGTTAGTAATATGAGAGTAGCTTCTGTCAGACAGCACAAACTTCAGTTTGTTGTGAGGAGGTGCCAAGGCAGGACTGGGTTTTTCAGACCTATCCATATAACTGTAAAGAAGAAAGACCCGAAGCTAGAAGTGACATTACTGTAGCTCTTATTCAAGTTAAGGCTGAGGCAAAATGCCCACTTTGAGAGTATTCCAAAGGCAGGAACACAAAAAATATTCATCTTTAATTTCAGAGACAGTTCAGTGCAGTTTTCTGGTTTATTGCCTTTCATGCTGTGCAATACCTCAGCAACTCCTCAAAAGTAGAAAACAAGACTGACATTTCAGAAAATTAGTGGATCACTCATAACAAAAAACCCAAAACCACCCAATCCTAAACCACGCAAAGAAGAAATTGCTAATTCATAATAAACCTTAAACATTTTCATTGTGACCATAGACTGGATATAAGGGGTTTTTTTTACTTTAAGAATACATGATTATTGACAATTATTAACATGAAGACTACTCCTAAACATTACAATGCCTATTGTAAGGAGATGAAAGTTCTTGTACTGGGAATCTTCTTTGAGTATCAGTCCCATCAGAGGCACCGAGTGTGCTTACATGAGTAAGTGCCCAGTAGGGTGAGTAATTGCTCCATGCTATGGCCTGTTGTCAATAGGAAACACACAACAAAGAAAAAGCCATTATAATTCTACGGTCAGAAATAAACAATAAGGCAAATCTTTACTCTTTGAGCTAACCTTTTCTATACATCTATTCTGGCTAAAGAGGCCAGAATATCTTACAATTTCTTCTTCAGATGCTCCAGTTATGGGTCATTTTATAAACATCAAGAACACCCACTTAGTAGCTTTGATATTAACCACTCAGGAAAACAAGCATACAACAACCCTGAAAAGAGCTCCAAAGCAGTCTTTGTCACTGGAAAATGAATGTAATCAACATATGATCGATGTTGAACCATCATCATTAGGTGGGCCTGGTTTAGTGTAAAACAAGCAGAAGGTTTATTCACTGACATATTTTAAATCTTTTGTAGCTATGAATTATGGAATCATTCTGGTAGTTGTTAAAAACACAAACCAGAGTTCAGGGACATGGAAAATTTTCTTGGATGTTCCTGTCTCTGAAATCTCTGCTTACTGAGGTCTAATAAAGTCTGGGGCTATGGACAGCGCTGCAAGAGTAAGTGTTGGAATGAATTCTATAAGTTTCATTAACAATAATGTTCTTTAGCTCTGAGAAATTGTCTGCTGATATGGGTCTATGTCCTGTGTGTGAATATTCCTGTGCAAATAGCACATATACATATGGGTGCAGATACATATTGTCCTCCTGACCATAATAATACCGAATTTATCCATAGCACCAATGAAATATTAGGCAATAGAAACGAAACAGCTTGTTACTCCACCAATGCACTTCATTCACGATCAGGCTCCTTCTCATTATTAAGGTGAGAATATAATTGCTTACCCACCAGGGAACATGGGCCACTTTTGGGGTGGAAATGTCACTATTTGTTTTTGAGAGACTGAGCCACTAAGGAACAAGGCTCTAAACCTCACTGCACATAAGCCAAGAGCCATCAAGTACTAATTGCAGCATCATCATTATCACCGTAGCAGTGGATCGTTTTGCCACTCACAAAAGCAACTCACCTGTTCGGCTTTCTGGTGAAAGACAGCAGACATGGCTAAGATGGTACTGCGCTCATCCAGAGCTGCAGCAAAACTCTTCCACTCTTGATCCAGCTGGCTGGATATTTGTTTAATTTGCTGGGAAGCATAATGGCCTGCCTCAGAGAGCCTGGACGCAACAGACATGATTCGATTGATGTTGACATAGGCGTTCTGAAAATTAAAAAGCACACATAAATAAAGAGAAGGAAGAACTGTGACTACCCTCTGCCTTCATCACACATTCCAAACACCATCAGCTGGAGTAAAGCCAAGAATTCGGTGAGAGCAATCAAGCACCTGCTTAAATATGCAAGAATAGCAGGCATACTACCTTCCACTCTAAAAATGGATCCCTTTGGAATCTTTTTGCTCATCTATGCCATTATCTAATGCTGTTATCTCCCCCTCTCTACTTGAATTTATTTATGTAAAACTAATTTGCCCTACTTTAGCTATTTACTCACCTGTTAGGGTCTACTCATTGCTTCTATCTTTTTATTATTTCTCTCGCATTACTTCATATTTCTGGATGCTATATCCATGTATTCATAAGTAAAATGTTTGCTTTCTGTCCTTTGAGAACTCTCTGATAATCCTTTATAGACATGCAGTGTCAACAAATGGAAAAGTCTCACAGAATTTAAAAGAGCTCATAAGGATATTCTATAGACATATAAGTGTTTCCATAGAAATGTCTATTACATTATAGGCTTCAGTTAAAATGTTATCTTTTCTGCAGGCTATTTTAAGCTGTTCTCCAGCAGAGATATTATTTAACTTCACTCTGCATTTAGAAGGATTCAAAAAGCCTACTAAAAGGGTAATATTTTCTGTTCTTTCATAAGAATTTTCCATTACAGTTTTTATTCATCCTTGAAGAAGTGGAAGCAGAGTTTTTTTCTCAAACGGAAGTGTGGACAGCGATGTAATTGCATTATAATACCCCTGTTCTGCATAGGAATGCAATGCTGAAAATAAATAGCCATCATGACAATGTCTTACAAAGATGCACCCTGAAAAGACAAATGACAGCTGTCTTGCAGATTTTTGGAATGTCATTTAATGTAAGCACTTTTCCCTTCTCCTTTCTCCTCACCAGATGAAAGGAACATCTCAGAATTTGAGATGTTTTGCTGGTGTTGACTTACTGCTGCTTTCTCGTCTCACTAAAGCATTTCAAAAGGGCTCTAGGAATTTCTGAGACCAGAATCTGTAAGACCCTTATGCACAAGGACAGGCAACAGCCCTGATGATTTTAACAGTATTACTCACGGGCAAATTATAAATCAGAGATGGAAGTGTATATTGGAGCAGGATCTCATCATAGTGAGTGGGAGCACAATGTGGAAAGGTATCTGCCAATCTAAACATGAAACACAACAGAGCACTGCCAAGTCAGGCACAGTTCCAAACTAAGTTGTAAAGCAGGGCAAAGTATGTCTGCAAAGTGTGTGGGATAACTATGAAGTACACTCATCTCACCCGTGGGTGATAAAGGGGAAAAGGATGGAGCCACACCCCATAGAGCCATTCTGCTCTCCTTGGTAAAACCATGACTGTGAAAGTTGCCACCTAAATAACACAGATCTAAAGCAATACCCAGTCTTCAGTTTTGCTTTTTCCCCTGATCACAAAGCCTTTTCTTAAACATTGGACTTGGCTCAAAATTGTCAGATTAATTTTAAAGAAACATATTTTTTTCAGCACAGTTAGAGAAACCAATCAAAATTGTTCTGGAGTTTAAAGTTTACTAAAGAAAGGTACTCTGATTTGAAATTTTAACCACCAGCCATAGTCAAACAGTTCTTTGTGTCCCTCTAGGCTAGAAACTGGAATTCAGACTAAATATTTAAGCCTTTTTCCCAGAAAGTCTTCATGACTAAGCCTCAACCAAGATCATTTTGCAGTATTTCAGGTCGGTCCTTCTGGTGGGAAGCAGTGTAGCATGATTGCACTGTTACACTATAGTTGCTAAAACTTGGATGAGTTGTGTCAAAATAAGATATGGAACTTTGCTGCGTTTGATGGAAAAGAAAAATTGCTAGAGAAGTTTTGATTTCATGTAAAAATTGGCTGCTTTCATTCTGATTTTATTTTTTTTTTCCCTGCAGAATTATCTCAGCCACTGCAATGCAATGGGAAAACAACTGTGAATTCCTTGGTTTACTACAGTGCACAGACATGTTAACTAGCAGGAGGGTAAAGGTAAGATTAGTCAAACTGCATCATATCTTCTGAGAGTTTTTTAAGTCAGAGAGAGTTATAGTTTTTTATGTCTGCTGTATTTTTATACAGAGATGAGAATGAAATTTCTATATGAGAATGTTTCATGGAAGAGTACAATTCACTAACTCCATAGCTTTTTCAGCAGGAAGCAAGGAGCAGTTCGGGAATTACCTGCCCAACCCTCCACTCTTAGTGCACTAAGTGGAACAGGCTCAGGAGACAGAGACCCCTGAACTTCCCCTGCTCCTTTTTGAGCAAGTCTGAGTTTCTGAACATTCCAGTCCAGTATTATCCAGGATGTGCTCTTGTGTGGAGCTCCAAAAAGTCATTTAATGGAGACACCTCCACTTCCCTGATGCATGCACCCTTTATCTTCATTTTATATACCCCATCTCATTGAAGCAGAGACACTGAAGGGGGGTTTGGACACACAAGACTTGTTCAAGGTCTCACAGAAAAACATGACAGAGCAATGACTTGGGTGAAGAACTGGAACTGAGCACAGCACATCCTAACAGACATTTTACAATCTCAGGACCTTTACTCAGTGTCACTATTACTGGGAAAGATGAAGTCCCTGGGAAAAACTGGAAAATATGGGATTTCTGTTGCAGATTCATATAAAATGCAGTATGGCTTCAAGGCACTCCATAATTTACTTGCAAGAAAAGAGAAAACATTTAATCGACCACAATCCACAAAACGCAAGACATTTCCACCTTCAAGAAGCACAAGATTGTTAAGCGCCTTTTCTTTCATCTTTATCTGCCAGTGTGTAATGGTCTGAGTAAAATGGAAAATCTATGCTGACAAAATTCAACTGTTCACGTTTCACAGAGTTAAACCTTCCTTTCCCTCTGGTTTGTTCACCTGCAAAAAGTGAGTGAATTGAGATTTTTTTTTTCTGTATCACTATCATATAGATCTTCTTATCTTTATATGATATAAATTACATAGAACAACTAATGTCTGTGACTTTATTTTTCCTTTAGGCTCAGAAAATCCACTTCATCAGGTGCATGGAGAGTCTCACTTGAAACCTAATCTAAGGCCTCACCTTTTTTTTTCTTTTTTCAAAACAGAGATGTCCCCAAAAAGGACTGCAAGGCTATATAGGACCACAACAGGTCAAACAATATATATTGATGTATAGAAGTAAAAGCACTTCAGTTGGCATTCTGTAGTCATGACACTAGGATACAGAAAATGTTGGGTATCCTTTGCCATTGAAAAACTTTATTTTACATGTATTTGCAAACTTTCCAAAAGCACTCCATGTGTTGGAGTTCATTTGGTATTGAGTTTATTTCAACTTTGAAACTTTAGTCAAAAAAAGGGGATTTTTGCCTTCTAAAAATCAGTGGACTGGCAAACAAAAATTTCCCCACAAATGCACTGGCATCATGATACATAAGAGTTTCTTCTAGATTTTAGGAAGGCCTTGTACAGTGCTTTGCAAGGGAACATACCCCTCTTTGTCCACCGATTCTTGGTCTGTTTCTGTTGACTAACCAAGGCCTCCAATCTGGTCATCAGTGCATTTCACACAGCTCTTCCTCCAGTGCAAGCAAGCACTTGCTAAGGTTCCCAGCACATGGCAGGATAAGAGCCCTCAGTCTCAGCAATAAGCACTGACAGCAGTGGAGTTTTAATTGTGGAATGATCTCCCACAGGGAAACACAGTAATTCAGCCCCGATCATTTCCTGGGCTTGCTGGGAGACCTTCCCTCTTAATTAAACCCTCCAACCCTGGCTGGAACAATACTTTCTTATGATGCACTTATGAAAAGAATACCTTACACTCACAAAAGAAAAATGAGCAGTGAGAAGCATTAAAATCTGCAAGGAATTTGGCTGTGTTCATCTCATTTCCTAGAGAACTAGTTGAGATGTTGTGATGACAAGCAGCAAAGGTGGGCTGCTAGAGAAGGGTTTTGCAGATTAATTGAAGGTGAAATTTGATTGTTGAAGAGTTGTTCTTTAAAACAAAATTTAAAAATAACCAGTTTGCACTGTGTTATTGGGAGTTTAGAAACCATATGTGAAATGAACCTAACACATAACTCCAAAGCAGAATGTTTCAGTGACAAAAAAAAACCCTTATATCTTTAAGACCTTTAAGTTTCTATAACAAGGCCCATTACATGTAGCCTGTTGCAGAGTAGTATTGGATGGCATTTTAGCTCTGCCTACATACAGAAAAATACCAGTCATTTAAGACAGATGTTGGGAATTTTCAACAGACACTATTAGCCTTTACATGATAACTGTAATGTGTTTGAAACATATTGTGACTCAGGACAACATGGATCTTCATGTAGTGTCAGGCAGCAGGACAGGCAGCCATGACAGCTCTAAACACTGCCATTTTTACGCATTCCCCATAGAAAGTGGGAAGTCATTCTTTAGGAGGTTAACAGATCCAGGCATAAAAAAGTCCAGGCAAAAGAAACAGGAATAATTCCAGTTACTCAGGACAAAAGGTACATCCAGTCTGCTTTGTGCCATATTGAAACACCAGAGTTTTGTTCTCTAGTGAATTTATTAGACTATTGATATTCCTCAAAAAAAGGTCTGCGCTAAATATTCATCCTTGTGAAAAGTATTATTGCTGCAGTATAAACATTATACAGCTGTGATAAAGACTAACATAATTTATTTTGAAACTGAAGTGAAAACAAGCACTGCCTTGAATCACAGGGAAAAAAAATAATCTATGGTCCTTATCTGAAAGAAAACTAACACACTACAGTTTATTACCTCAAATATATGATTTCCCCACATCCCACATTGATCATTTAAAAGGGAGAATTATTATTGTAACAAACAGAGCAACAAATTGTTTTTCCAAGCAGGAGCTTTGGTCACAGCATGCCTATAGAGATGTATGGGAAGACCATGCGACAAAAGGCATGACCCAATAAACGTTTGGAGTGTGTATTTTCTAGAGGAACTGAGGACAATATTCTAACTGTTATTAGTTATGCCAGGCTTAAAGGACACTAAGCATAGTTCAAAGGGAAAAAAAACCAAACCACTATTAAAACAAAACACCTTAGAGTTCCAAGATTGGATCCAACTTCCACTGAAGTTGGTAGGGTTTGTCCCTGCAAAACATACAGCCATCCTTAGCCACTTTGTCTTCCTCCTCTCTCAATACTGACTTCAATGTATTGACAAAATAACCCCATGAGCCATAAACAACCCCAAGCCCCACAATCAAAAAAAAGTTCAAAAAAAGACAAACATCTGAGTTTTTTAATTAGCACGAGAGAACTGAAAGACTCATCAGGTATAAATCTGGTTTGAATTCAATGTTTGGTTTATCTTATTAAAACTCACTAGAATCTTAAGTTTTCAGACTTGTGTGGGTCACAGTACTCTACCTTGCAATGCAAACAAATCTAAGGGTATTATTATCCTCTTTATCTGGTAAAGAAACTACAAAGGATTCCCATCATTTCGTTTTTGCAGCCAAGTGTTACGTGAAGAGACTGAGAAATACTGGACTATAAATATCAATGATTACATAGCCAATAGTAAATTCACCAGAACTACAGTTTTCTCTCTAACACCTTTTGCATTATGTAACCTATTCCTAATCCTTAACTTCACACACATTTATCATAGGGTAACCTAATACAAGGATATTGTTGATATGCAAAAGTAATTTACGTATATTGGTATTGTAGGAGCAGAGCCTTTGGGAACCCACAGCAACACAAAGACCATTTCCTCCTCTGAAAGTGTGACAGTAGCCTAAACCTACTACTCTTACTGCAATATAAATACTATCAAGTAATATGTGCTAGTCGTTTTCCAACAGAAATCAAACAGCAGCATGAACGAGTGAACTAAGATGATGCAACAAAAATAAGACAGGAAAGGGTCACTTCAGTTCAGTCTCCTCTCATTCTTCCTGCATGCTTTACCACCTGTGGAGTGACCAGTATGCAGCTCAACACTCTAATGCAGCAAAGTGATGTCTCCTGCATGCCAACACCCTCATGTTCACAATGCTGACTTGCAGGGACACTGGGACGCAATCCACATTCTTCTAGCAAAGAATCTTCTGCATCTGAAAAAAAGTACATCACTACTGACGGAAGAGCAGCAGCTCCAGGTTAGTTCAAGTAGCTGCAGCTTAAGGTTATTACCCTTTTCCCACTATTTTCCAAAAATCCTTTCAGTTTGATACATCCCTATGTCTGCTATGTCAAAAATAGCCTTCTGCAGGACAGCAGCCCTCTTTAATTCCACAAGCCAATCTCTTCAGGTTGTAAAACTCTCTTCATGTGCCAGCCTGTGCAACCCTGGCATTGCATTGCAACACCCTCTGGAAATGTCGTGCAGAAGCACAGCTCATATACAGGCCTTTCAGCAACAGGGAAAGTCTTTAAAAACCTGTTTGACTGTGAGGAATTTCAATCACTGAGTAAAGATCTGATACTGGTGAAAAATACCATGGAGGCCTCATTTACATTGGGGGGGGGGGGGGGGGGATAAGAAGGAGAAAAAAAAGAAAAATATAGGCCTGAGTTGCTTCTGTATCCTGAAGTATTTCTGTAGTCTTTTTTAACCTGACTTTGCCATAGTGCAGTAACAATACCACAACTCATTATCTAATCTCTGTTTGACAACTGAAATCTGTTGAACATTTTTTTTAAGAAGTTCTTACTGAGAAAGCGTATCATGAGAAATTCTAAAATGGAAATTTAAGTTGAATAAACTGTTCCTGTTCTCTGTATGAATTGATGTCAATCCAAAACCAAACAGACGATATCACCCCATCATCAGAGGGGATTCCAGGTCTAATATTCAACTAAAGAAAAAAAAAAATTAAAAATGTCATACAGCTGTACTGCTCTCCTTGATTTATATTCCTATAGGAATATATAAGAACATATGATTATCTAAGAACATTCAGTCCCATTAAATAGGGCACATTGGGCATCGTCTCTTACTGTACTTGGGGACAGATGGAAGAAGAATGGAGAAAAATAATTTTTCTTCCATTAGGTGGACTATCTCTGTCACTTGTTAATTTTCTTTTTATAGCAATGATCCCTTTCCAAGCTTAACTTCCAGCTATTTTAAGAAAATAATACCACCCAGTACCACAAAAAAAAGGATAAAGGAATATTCTACAGCTGGACTGTTTACTGGTGTTTTCTGAAGAATTATGACCAGCTTTGCATCTTTCATAAGCCAAATGAATTTTCATGTACTAACCTCCAGGACACATTGATTTGCTAGAATTCTGAGAGCAGCAAGTGTTATATGGAGACAGTGCTATCCTGTATTTTGCTAGCTGGCACTGGGAGGGCAAGCTTAACAATCACTGCCTAGAGCCTGGTTTTCAGTGCTTCTTTCAGATACAATTGCAATAAATACATTAATAGGCATTATAAACATTTACTCATCTCCCACTGTTATGCAATGCCCTAGTAGGGCACAGTGCTTTAAGTGGAGAACAGCCAGCTAGGTGCAAATGGGGGGTGGAATTCAGGTCAGTGAAGTTAATTACCTGATCTGGAATTTGGCTGGAATACCAGGCTTAATGCCTGTAGCCTTACGAAAGCTGTGTGTGGTTTTAACAACCTCGGGCAGCCAGGACCTCTTTTCCACATTTCAGACAACTGCTCTCCAGTACCTTGTCCTTGAGCAGCACAGCAGGTGTGGCTCTTCAGTGACCTACACCTTCAACTTTAGCATCAACCACCTCCTTTGAGGTCTCAGCCCCTTGCAGCTGCAGCCTGACCACGCACAGCACGAGCAGGTTCACCTGTAGGGGCTGGTTTACTCAGGGCAAGCTTTGGTGTGCTTGTCAGAGAGCCTTCAGAGAGAGCTCATCTCTGCACTGTGCAATTGCAGCAGGGGTATACGAGCATCTTTCTAACCCACTGCAACAATCAAAACATCAATACACTCTGTCCTCATTTCTGTGCTGAAAGCAGAGCAGTTTCCCGAACAAACACCTTATGCCCGGAAGGTATAAAAAAACGAGGAAAGCACTTATAAATGTATAATGATGATTTTTTTTTTTTAAGAAAAAAGGTAAATTTAGTTACATTCAAAAATTCTGACTGATTAACAATTGAAAAAGGCAAAATCCTACTGTGGCCACAACTGACAGCTTGATTATTGTCTCTTTTTCAAGGTTCTGAAAAGTACCTTAGCAGGGTAGGGGGGTAGAAGCATAAATTATTAAGGTGCTACCTACAGCTCTCAATAATTCCCCATCAAGGAAATGTCAAAGCTTAAAAAATATTGTATTTGCTCCCCAAAACGTAAATTAAATCCACAAAACTATGTTGAACTTAAGTCAAGGAAATAATCATGTATCAGTGTCCGGGGGGACAGAGCAACACTTTGCTTTGCAAAATGAGGGCTGCTGCCACAGCCCAGCCTGACCTTCCTTACTTCACCTCTCACAGTTCCACGGTGCTCTCTGAACTGGAGGTGGCCCCCTGTGCTGGCCCTTTACTCACTCATGTGTTGTTCACACTGTGCTGTCAACTCACCATGGAATTCATGGCAAAGTGGTTGTGCTGGGTCTGCAGGTCCAGGGCGTGTTGGTAGCTCACACCGATCTCCGTGTGACTCTGCAGGAACAACTCTTTGTTGTGGCTGATCCAGTCGAACATCTACAAGAATTCACATAAAATAAAGGGGAAAAAAACAAGTTAGACAAGGATAGAAACAATGAGAGACAGTGCAAAATATAAAAATCCTGTTATGAGACAGATGTATATGCAACACAGACAAAATCACCTCATCTATGCTCCTCATTAAAATAAACTGTTGTGGAGCAATGAAATCATTGGAGTTATCATCATATTTCAATATGAACAGAATGATAGGCCCAGAAAAAACAATTCATAAAGCATGTTCCTCAGAAAGCTGATCCCATAGTTTTTCCTATAGGTAAAAGGAATTTCATATATAGAAAGATGGCAGCAGAGGAAAATATAATCAGAGATTGCCTCACTGACCGAAGATCTAGCAGTTCATAAAGTACCTTTATTCCACAAATGGACCAAAAATTCCATAAATATTATGGATGTGATTTTCTCAACCCCCTTTATTTTTCATCTGTACAAAAAGTTTCCAAATGTTGCATTAAAGTAGCCAGTTGACTTCCTACACTTATATTTCCCAGGTCTTTGCAACTGCAAAGACATAACCTAGTCTATCTTCCACTTATTATTTCTGGGAATGAAGAGAGAAAAAGAAAAAAAATTATTTTATTAATATCTCTAAAGGACACACATTTCAACCTCTTCCACTTCGAAGTGTGTTTCCAAGCAAAATGGACTGTTCTGTACTTCAGACACAGATAGAAATATATTGAATAAAGCTGACAAAACTCACTCCTTATTTTGAAGCACGTTATTGTGACATTTCAATCTGCAGCACGTTCATGCATTATAAGCTGTCAAAAGTCAGGTAGGAGATGGTGGGTTTATGTTTTGGTGTTTTTTGTTGTGTTAGAGACAAAATGCATTCAGAGTGAGAGCCTTTCTTTCTTTACTCCTGACTACAGCTCTGCAGGTAAATACAATCTCACATTTCTTCTTTTCTGCAAACCTTTTTGTGTTGCAGAATCCCTTTGAACCATGTTCCCTCATCTCCATGCCAGCAAGGAGGAGACTGTTCATTAATAAGGACTCTTTCATAATAAAAAAAAATAAACAAATGAAACCCAAAGTCAATAATTTCTTATAAGAAAAGAAAAGCTAATTACAGAGGCAGCAGAGCTCAGGTGAGTGCAGTCCTTGGTGGTTTAGGGTCAAAAGGCAGTGATGCAGCAAGTAACCACCTTACTTGCTCAGTCACAGAATGGTCACAGAATGGTCACAGAATGAGTCCACATCCTTGCTGTAACAGTTGCATGTTCTCCAGTAAAGAGCTGGTTCGTTCTTTAGCCCTGAATAACAATTTTTGCCCTGTGACAGCTGCAGAACACTCGGAGCCCACTGCTCAGGCACTGTGTGCTGCTGCAGTTGCTCAGGGTCATTCCCCATTCCCTGTAGAGATGGTGCTCCGAGAGGAGAGAAAAGGCCCTGCGTGGGTCTCCTGCAACTCCTGCAGTAAAAGCAACATTTCATGCTGAGCACTCCATCCAGCACTGGAGTGCACTGCTTTGTGCAGGGGATTTGCAAAGATAATATTTAATATCCCTTTCAACAGAAGGCAAATAAACATTGCAAGTGTCACCAGACACACTACACTAACCTGGTCCCAAAATTCTCACATATGCCTGAATTTTTAATCTTTTATTTATGAAAATACAATTTGCAATTACAGAGTCTGCACTAGCTTGTACTTTGTGTTGATAAATAGTCCTAAAGGCCAAATTTGGTTCAAGTTACAAAGATGCAAATCCAAAGTGATATCAGTGACACAATTAATTTCACATTTGTACCTGTGGAGCTGATCAGGCCTATCACCATTTTTTCAGGAAATATAACTAACAACATTTTTGCGAGGATGAGATCAGGGGTTTCAAACATTACTGCCAACCAAACACAATGAAACAACCTAGTACACCTGAAGAGACATTAAAGCTTTCTCACTGGATTCCTTTTTCCCACTGTATGAAGGTTTAATAAGCAACATTAGCACAACATAATTTGCCACACTTGGGTTCTTACAGGGAAAAAAAAAATAAAAAAATCATAAAGCTAATAAAGGAAAATTCCATAACAGCAAAGTTCATGTCCCAACAACAAGATTTTACATCTCTGCTGAGAGACCAACAGAGATTTCTTGTAAGTAGATACATGTTTGATGTGAACATGTTTTAATGTTTTAAACAATCTAAAGATATTCAGGGAGAAGAAAACTGGCAGCAATCCACTAAAAATAAACAGTAAATTTAATATTTTATGCTCAGCAAAGCCGAATCAGGATCTTTTTAAGACACGTAATTTAAACAAGTAATCTATTGTTCTGTGGATAGGGAGCATTTCCTCCATCTAATCTATACACATATTGTTGGATAAGAATCCAGCTTAAGTTAAACCATGCTTCTGCCTTCTAAAATAAAATAATACACTATCAGGAAAAAGAAAGGAAATTTAGGAGATGATTAAGCTTTTTTTGTCTTTTTTTTTTTAATCAACTGAAATACACAACAATGATTTAAAGGATGTCCTTCAAGAATTTTGAGCAACACTGAGCAACACTAGCAACAGACCTTGATGATGAAATCTGTACCACCTTTAAAAAACAGTATGGTTTTCTATCCATGGCCAATAACAGATTTTGAAAGAGACTCAATTTCAGTTTAGACTTTGAATCTTTCTATGATATCATTCATAAAAATTACTTTGGTTTCAGCTGGCCTATGCCTGTAGCAAATTATCCCCTATCAGTATGATCTAGAGTCTTGCCCAAACTCTCTCACATCTCACACAAAAGCCCAGAGAATGAAGAGGTTTCCATTTCATGTGGTTTGGAGCTGGGAAGAAAATCAAGCAAGATGTCTCGGAACAAGTGCAGAGTAAAAAAGATGCAGATTCAGTACAGTCTAAAGTGGGGTTAACGATGACATTGCTCTGTAAAAACATGCATTGCTCCTGAGTCTTAATGAATAATAAGCAGTATTTACAAACACTCTTGCTTTGCACAGCAGCCAGGGCTTTTTAAGATTGCAGACATGCCAACCTTAAGCAATGCAATAGCGTCTGATCTACCCAAACAAGTTCCAGATGAACTGGTACCCCTGCATAGCAGCCTCCCATGCTGTGTAGAAATGCTAACTTGACCCTCAAAATGGCACAGCCTGGACTCAGTACTGCTTGGATTTGTAACTGCACTGATTTTTTTTCCAGGGCTGGTTCCTTCAGAGACTTCTCAAGCATTTCTGCTTAATGCTGACTTAACTGTAGACATTTTCCTAAGTAGCCAGAAGAGAGTACTGGGAATCTGGCATCATGGAATACTTTGTATTTTCACCCCCTAATCAAAGATGCGTGGAAACAGTATTACACAGTCCCACAGGTCACGAGATTTCTTTAACAATTGTGGTATTTAAATAAATAAATACCTAAAAGTGGCATCGTATTTACCTTTGAGATGTAATGGATTGTGTTTTCAAACTCTTTTCTCTGACCATAAAGCCTAAAATGGACTTCAAAAAAAATTTCTCATAACAATATGACTCAAAGTTGAGGCGCTGAAAATACCAGATGTCAGGTGACTTGTGATGCTGCTGTGAGTTTGTGGCAGGTTTGCAGTGTGTGGCCAGGAGGTTTCAATATGAAGGTCTGTCAACATTGTCTGGCCTGGCCCACATTACTAGTAATATTTCCTGAAAGCTTTCAGGTTAAACTTGTTTTCCACATGAGAAACTCTGATGCTTCCTGTGTTCCTGAAGTGAGTGTGCTGCCTAGGTTGTTTAATTAAAACACACCATTGTGAATGTGAACATGGCAATGACCCAACAATTGCTGTTTCACTCAACCCTGCGAGGACCACCCCAGTTTCAAGGGGCTAATTTAGGCTTCTGAAAAAAATGCTCAAGATCCTCTGACAAGTTAGTTTCTGTGTCAAAGGAGTGAGGTTTTAATACAGTAAATATCAAAGTTCGGCAAATGTGTCCTGTGAGATCAGCTTAAAGCAGATACAATGTCTCAGCAAACTGAGATTTCCTGTGTCATTCTAACATTGCTACCCAGCACTGTATCAATTGATCTCATACCATCCATGAAAAAGACTGTCTTAACTTAGCAGTGATTATCACAAAATTATTGGATCTTTCATTATTCCTGTGACTTACTTCTTAGTCCTGTGACTGCCAGTGACTTAATTCTTCTCTTAAGCCTTCTAATCATTCCTGTATTCATGAATTCACACCAAATAGCAGCACAAAATAACTAAGATTGGACATTATATCACTAAAAACACATGAACCAAATGCCCTCAGTGTCTCCCAGCCTGGCCCTTCTGCACACTGCTGTAGATAATCTGGAGACCAGTTAAGGAATTCGGAGTTTTCCAGTGACTGAGATGCTGAGGAGTTAAGCACACTTAAAACAGAAGATCAGCTTTCAATGTGATTATCTCTTGTAGTCCCGTTTCGAACGATACATGAAGGAAAGGGAATGCATATGCTGCTGAGGAACGTTAAGTGGTACATTTAATTAAGGAAATTAGACCTTTATGAGAGAGTCAGAGGAACCAAGAATAATCTGAAGGGCCTCTGCCCAGTGCTTTGAGAAGCCTCCCTGCCATTAGTGGTCATACATGTACCAGTAATTATTATATATGTGGCCTTGAGGCCACTTCACTTGAGATTAGGGTATCCAATCACATCTCCAGCATCAGTCCTGCTGGCAACAACGAGTATCTTAACCTCATGTTTTGTCATCATAGTTGACGAGTTACTAGAAAATCCAGGTTAAGTGTTAGACCAAACAGCAGGTCTCAAGCTGGTCATGAATAAGTCCTGCTGAGGGAGAATGTGACTCTGTAGTTTCCCTGGATTTGTAACATCTGGCAGGCTAGTGAGTACAGGGTGAGAACAGCTGTTTGAGAACAGAGAAGAAACACGGATATGGAACAGTATGTATGCAGCCTGTGCACAGTCCAACCCTACCTCAGATAACATGAGATTTATAACATCATTTCAGATAAAAACCTCTGCTCTCTGGCTTTTGTCAGAGCTCGCTGAGAAGCATTAGCACTGGATTCTGGAACAGTGGTGCCAAGCACCGCAGGAGGATGTGCCCAGGACAGAGCTGGCAGCACACCCTATGCCAAGTGGTATTGATGGGAGGATTAGAGCCTTCATGGCTTTGGCAGCCAGTGAACTGAATATATTCATTAATGAAATTGTTTATACATGCTGAAAATAATAAATCCCAAATCTATTGAACACTGTACGAGGTCTGGAATTAATTATGAACCAGCTTGTAGCAAATCATCTTCTCTGTATGTTCTGAACCATAAATATCAAACTCATACAGTTAATTAAGGGCAGAATGATAACCATTATAACCACACCGTCTCAAAGAACAATATGGGATACATATAAAGAAAAGAGTCCCAAAGGGACATACAGATCAAGTCCAATCACTGCTTTTGGCAGCCAACCACAGTATAAAGTTTCTTTTCATAAAGGGATGAAGCTTCACCTGAAAACTAGTGAAGTGCTTCAGCTCAGCTCCTCCTGTGAGAAGCAGTTCCAGACATTTTCTGCTCATTACTGAACTCATCATATATTCTCTGACCTAAATAAGACTCATGTCCAGTTTATACACATTTACTCTTAGGTTAACATTTTCCTTCAAGTTAAAAAAGTTTTTCTCCCAGGTGTTTAACCTTTTCCAGTGTCGACTGGGGCGAGTTCATTGTCTCTCCTGCTGTTTGTTTTACTAGAGCCCAGCTATTTTAACTCATCTTATGATACACAGCCTCTCTCTGCACTTATTTTAGTTCATGGATATCTTTCATGCTCAACTAAGGTCCCAGTAGCACTTTGTGGAATGTTGATTTCTTTTTGCTGGAAAGATTCCAGCTGAAATCATGTAGGATAACCTTTGCTTCTGGCATCAACTTTAGAAAAGAAGATACAAAAAGGAAAGAGCAACAAGTACTGGATCACCAGTACTTACCATCTTTTCTCTTGGTAGCCTCCTGCGTAATTAGTATCAAAGACCAGTAGTGTTTACTGGATTTACTCTGAAAAGAACAACTTGGGTGATGTTGCAAATAAGAGCGAGTTCAAGGGCACTTAGGAAAAATATGAGGCAGGGTCTAGAAATAAATTCCTGGTAGTCTCACATGTAATGCACCAGGCACAAATGCATTCCCCCACTATGCCTCCATATGCTGCTAACAAAGAGAAAAATATCGGTAATCTAAAAGAATGTCTTGCCTGTAGCTGAGGAGAGGGTAGATCACTAATTATATGACAGATTAAATCCCTATTAGATTAGTGCTTTTCAGTCTCTTCCAATTTGTGGACCCCATAAAATTGTTCAAAGGAAGTGCTATAGCAAATTAATGTCTTCAAACCATGAATCGGTTTCATCAAATACCTTTACCAACTACTAAGTTGGTATTTAATATCCATGATCCACAGGTTGGGAAATGCTGGAGAAAAGCATACATTGCTTATTGAAGAGAGGTCCATATAAGAGTCCATGTGCATTTTGGATTTTCAAAACTGTCCAGCCAGTGTTAAACTGAGTAATCTACAACAGAAAGTGGAAAGTTTCACTCTGAGAACAAGTTCATTTTCATATGTTTCCACAATATAAACAAAATAATAACACACGTAGAACAGTAACTGCCAGAGTCCCTCTCTTGAGGTTTACAAAGTTTCCAGCTACAAGGTCTATTCCTATCTCATTAAGGGAGTTCAAGTATTCACAACAACTCAATTAAACAAAAATGAAGACATATTTCTTACATCCTTTGCAATTGAATTTGGCCAGTACTTGAACAAAAAAATAATACTGTACAACAGATTTGTGGCACATACACAGTCTGCATTGACATGCAAGGGCCTGATCCAGGAAAGATTTGCATGTGAGCTATTTTTATAAAAGACAATCAAGAAAGTCCCCTATTGCATCTAGACTAGAATCAGAACTGAAGTTTAATTGGAACCAGTGTCTAGGTCACCTGCACATTTGGGAAAGGCCTGGGAAAGGCCAACAGAAGTGCAGCACCTCCATGAAGTGGAGGTGTGCTCCTGCACATGAGAAATACCAACAGTGTGCAGAATAAGTCCATTTACCTAGAGACGGAAAAATCCCTACACTTAAGCTCTCAGCTAAATTCAGTGGAACAGAGGGCTGATTCTGGCTGTCCAGACTAGCTGCTCCCTAAGGGGGCAAGAAACCAGAAACGAAGACCCAGCAGGTAGAACAGGGGCCCTCATTAGTCAGAGCCTGTCCCACAGCCCCTGAGAGCTTATAGTAACCAGGTTTAAACAAGAGACCATCACACAAGTTCCGGTGGCAAAACAAGTCCAAGCTTAATCTATGAAGTCAATCCAGGCTCAAACACAGCCCTGTGACCGCAGCACAGGTCCACAAGAATGAGGAAGGTCCCAGGTCATGCCACAAAAGCAGTTGATTGTTCAGTGTCTGGCTCAGCAGGGCTCATGGTCTGGCAGGGCAGGGCTGTAGAAAAGCTGGATTTGAGGTTGGTCAGGGCCATCAGTGTCCATCAGTGCCCACACTGGGCTGGGTACGTGAAGGGTCACCAGGCAGCAGTGTAATGGCCCCAGAATAAATTTTGTACTTAAAGAAAACTTTGATAGCACATTTCATTTTTTTCATGAATCAACAAATTTGATGAAAACTGCTTCAACAGAAAAAAAAACCCCAATCTGCTGTAATTCCTGTCGCCACTCTATAAATACAGCCTTAATGAAATCAAATTACTTGTAGCTTTAAAATAGAACTCGGCATACATCTAAATGCTTTGCTAAGCCAGGGCCTAAATACAATGTTGTGTGTGTTTTTGTGTTTGTCTCTTGTTTACACATGGTGATGGACAAGCCATTGCTTCTGCCAGATCTTTCCCTTTCACATGTGTTCGGCGCGGTCCACAGCCAGGATAAATTGGTGTCGTTCCAACGGGGCCAATTTACACCAGCTGAAGATTCAGACCCACAGCTGTATTTGTGTAACCTCAATGCTGCATGAACACAGTTTTTCCATTATAAATATCTGTGTATATGATTCATAGAGTACAGTAAGTTTAAGCTGCAGCACATTAAATTATTCCAGACAATGGGCCCAACTGTCAACCCACCAGAAAATTAGCTAGATGTGTGACGTGACAAATAGCTTTGTATTTATATCAGAGCACCATTTCCAGCATATTCACACTGAATGTTCCCACTAAATGCCAGAGTAAGAGATCTGTGTATTTTTTTCCTGACAGATATCAAGCCACAGCCGTGCACAATGTAAAGCATGTGATTCCTATAATGCTGAACAGAAAAGTAAGAATGTTATTGTTGAAGGTGGGAGAAAATTACAGCTCCCAAACAGATAAATATGACTAATGATATCTGGGCGTATTTTATACATCTGTGTTGTTTGCTTGCTTTTTGAAATATTGCATCTTTCCACCACACCTAGAAACATCAAGCACTCAGGCATTCCTGGAAAGGATTTTCTGTTCCTTAAAAAGTAAATGGCCTCTCCTGGGCACAGATCATCTACAGAGAACTTCTTACTGTCTGAGTGCAAATTAATTCATTGGCTGAACACGAATTGTAATAATAAAAGATATAAACAGACTACAGCCTCGTGAATGGAAAACACAGTTTAAATTATGAAAACATCACAGTGGGTTCCCAGATGAGGGATATTCCTCTCAGTTTTCAGAAGAAATTTTCATTTGGTTGTAAAATGCCATAGAAATTTGGTGACTTTATTATAGACCCTGGTTCTATTCCTGGCTGAATGTGTGACATTCCTGTCACTCCAAAGAGCTGCCATGAAAAACAAAACCAGCCAGATGGATGTTTACTGTTTTGTACCAGAATCGTGGCATTTCCCCTACCAAACTTACCTGTGTCTAGACCCAAAGATACAGCTGTGGTGTAATCATAGCTTAAAACTCCTGACATGTCATGGCACTTCATGTCTGGAGCTGAGACCTCTGCACAGATGGAAAGCAGAGAAAGCTTTCTGCTGGATTTTGGGGTGCCCAGCCTTCCCTACCCCTTTGTGCTGGCTGTTTCCCCATCCCATGAATCAACCAGTTCAGTGTTTTCCTCAATGCTGGCTGACCTGTGGAACTGGGATGGCACTGTCCTCACCTGGTGAGGGGGCACAGGTGGTTCCACAGGTGGTACCGGGTCTCATTGCCCCCTCAACACCCCCCTGGATTTCATGAGGTGGCCTGTCAGGAGGTCCTGAGCCACCCCCAGACGCTCCTGACAGTTCTAGCACCAGGGAGGAGAACCAGCACACACCAGAGCCTGACCATGTTGCCAAAACACCCGTCAGCCAGAGAACACCTGGATACAAGGTGCTAGGGAAATAAAATGATGGCTGCTGAGGGCTGGAGACACTCTGTGGGGTCTCACCTGAGGGACAGTGAGTGGCAGGGACTGTAAGGAACAGCAGATGAAAAGATGTAAGGATCAGAGAATAGCTGTAACAGCAGCAGAAAGAAATTTATGCAAATATTATCCCTGATATCCCCCTGCTGCCCATCATCCTACCAGGAAAGTTTTGATAGACTGCATATAAACCAAGACAAAATTGAGGGAAATTGAATTTGGGGAAGAGTTGTGTCCTGCTTTTTCCTTTTAAAACCTGAATTAAGAGCAGACATTCTTGTTCTTTAGCAAAAAATTGAGTAAAATTCCTCAACTCAAGACTGTTTCCTTTACGACACCTCTTCAGCACCTGTGTAGAGCACAAGGCATCCAGGACTCTGATGCCAAATAATACAGAGGGGCCTTGCAAGACATGAAGATTGAAGACAGTATTTCTGAATTAGTTTCCATAATGATATGTGCATGATATGTAAGATGGAAAGTCAGAATGATGTGGTTTAAAATGACACTGATACCTATGGAAGTGATCCACAGACCATGCTCCTGGTTTTTCTTCTTGAACCCTCACCAGCTCCTGAGAAGGAAACCTCTCAGCAGCACACCCACCTTTATCTGTTCCCTATAAATAGATATGAAACATAATTTAAGATACGCTTTTAAGATCCCAAGCTCTGCCAAGTGTGGGTCATTGAAAGCATTTCAGCCAGGCCAGGAAGACATTAATTTAGAAATAATCACATGGCTACATCTGAAAGATGCTGCACAGTAAGTTTGTGAACCTCATGCACAGTTTAATTACATTATTTCCTGACAGGTAATCTCTTATCACCTAACCTTCTTGAGGATCAAAGCAATAAATTTTAAAAAACAGCTTTCTTCTCTTTCTCTGTATGTGCTTGCCTCTCTCTTTTTTTCCTAGATGTGTGGGCTTCGTTGCCCTTTAGAGCATTTGGGTCTTCTCGTCTTCATTAGACAGAGCAGAACTTCGTGATTAAAATAGGCTATAATCGCCCTTAAAAATGAGGTTTAAGTCTGTGTTCAGAAGCCAAAACAGATTCTTGTGCCATACCGATCAGGGGAGCATTCCTGTGCCTCCCAGCGGTGCCAAGTTGGGAGATGCTGAAAAAGCCTCGAAATGCTCCCTATCGAAATTGGCAAGCAAAAGAAAGAGGAAATTTCTGCAAATGCAAAAATACTCCATCAGAACATACTGCCTTCAATTATTTTTGGACCCATTTTAATGTTCATGGAGGAAGCAAGAGGAATAGTAACTGCGTATCCAGTGTCGGCAGCAGGAAACTACAAATAGCAGAGCACACCATGTTCCAGTTCCAGCAGCGGCAGAGCCGTTTCCTTACAGTCAGGACTGGACGGGCTGTGAGGCGGCTGCTGCCAGAGCCTGGAAACAGAAAGCAGGAACTACGCCATCCCTTGGATAATGTTCTGCCCTCTCACACCGAAAGGTCAAGAGTGTGTTGGATGATCCAGTGTAAATGGGATAGAAAGTGTCCCCCGATGCTGTAACTATGCTACAGGGCACACTTAGCACGAAGGAAATGCGCAAGGCTTCCTCACCCCGAGCTGCAGCAGCGGAGAGACGCATTGTTATTGCTTTTACATTCCCATTGAAAAGACCAGGTTCAATTCCAAGTGCTGTCGAGGCAACATATTTAGCTGCCAGCAAAAATAATAATAATAATAAAAAAAACCCCACCAGATTTGGCAGCACAGGACAGGGCAGAATGAATTTAAAAAGAAAGAAGGAAAGCAGTGAGGTATCTATATAATACATCAGACTGGGGCTCCTACTGCAGGACGGGCTTCCTGTGTGACAGGAGGCAAGGCAGTTAACCTCTGTGGTTTTTAATTCCCAATTTTTAGCTTTGAACTTTGCATCTTTTGTACTTCCATTTCGCTGCTCCAAAGCAAATCCAGATCAACAGAAATCAGTGTCTAGCAGTCATCTTCATGATGGACAGCTGTCCACATCTGAAAAATCAGTACAAATGCCTTCAGAAGATTCTTAATGTGCTTTGCTTCTGGAGTCTGAACTCAGGTCATGGAAGTGTGAAGGGAGACTGTACCCTCAGAGCTGTCAAACCAGCAACAGACTCATTGCAGGAGAAACAGAAATGTCAGTGGTAGGCTCCAAAAGGGCTCCTGCCCCCTTCACCACAGCGAAAGAAATGATGGTTGCAGCAATGTTGGGTGACATTCACCACTAGAATAACAACCACAAGGAAGAGGATTTCTGATATATATTTACCCTGCTCCCTGTATTGCTCTGCTCAGCAGGCAAGGCAATCCCACACTTCCTCAAACCAGATGGCAAAACGGGGTTTGTAGCTGCTTTCAGTTGCAGGAGCAGCACAAAGCAGTTGGTACGTACTTGTGAATTTGTCCTGTGGTTATTAGCTTTGTCCCCAGGCTTTCTACTGATGGATGGAAAGGCAGAAAAGCAAACGTTCACAATGCTATCGGCACGCAGGGAAAGACCCCCCGTGGTCTTGGCTGATAAATAGGAAAGTAGCAGAATACATGCTTGACACGGTGAAAGCTCCTTTGGAACATCACTAGTAATGACGACTTTTTGCGTTTACAGTCCAATTAGCAGAAATGAGCTCTATTTGTGCTTTAAGGAAACTTGAAAACTTCTGTAATTATCTCCTGATCTTGCAAAAATCTGTTTGTTTTATTTTTTTTTCCTACAGGTACCAAGAACAAGATCTTATTAGGTGTGACCAGCAGTGGTCAAAATAATGAACACTTCCCACAGAGCCCACCATGATTACTTCCCGCTCCAGCAACTCTTCACTTTAGATTGGAGACAACAAATTGTGGATGGCATTAACAACCTGTCAGAAGCTGACTTCATATTAAACAGAGCAGATGTCAGCTCACTGCATCTTTAATTCAGAGCTACAGCCTGCAAAGACTGCTAGTCCTGACATGCAGGTTCCTGAACTGAGAAATATGAGCTATGCAGGATTCATCTTCCTCTTAAAGGTGAAGGGGTTTTCAAGTAATTTATCCTTGTAGATGCTGGAGAGGATTTACCTCCACAGTTCCCCCATGATTCTTTTGTTTCCATGACTAGGTGAGGGAAATTGCAGATTTGACACAGTTTAGCTGCCACTCTCAGAGCCTTCCAAAAGGAAGGTGCTGATCCCACTATGAAATCTCTTTAGCACATGACATGTACACTCACAGCATCAAAAGGAACTGTCAACACACACTCTGTGCACAACCACCCCTTGTTATAACATTTTTTCTGCTTCTAGGCCAACTTTGTTCTTTTATTTGTTTTATTTAAAAAAAAAAAAAAAAGAAAAAAAAAAGAATTCTGAGGCCAGGTAAACCCAGTAATTTGAGAAAACCATGAGCCAAAGCTCTGTTATGCTACCACCAAGCTTCACCAAAAAAAAATCAGTAAAGGTGCATTCAGAGCATCATACTCTCTGTTCAACTGCACTGAACACCTCATAGGGGCTTACCCATGACAGAGAGCATTGATGTGTTTCAAGACAAAGCAGGAGCAGCACTCAGTAGCAAGAATTCAATTATTTTAAAATGCAGGAAGGAAAAAGGAAAAGAAACATGACAAAGAACACATTTGAATAAACACTGAAAATTAATGAAAACCTGCTACAGTAGAGTTATTGCTACATGCTTTCAATTTTCACCTGTATTTTCGAGCCTCCTTTGTTCCAAGATGTGTGAAGTAATTAAATAAAAGTGATTAGAGCTGGCATACGTTCATTTGAGGAAATAAACGGATTTTTGGAAATGAATATACAGTTTCCCTCTTTGATATGAACTTCCTGTGTTGATCCTCTGTGCTTGATTGGTGCTATCAGAAAAGTCTTGCTCAAAACAGCTGAAGTGAAGCCGAACATTTGCAGCACCATACTAAAGCAACCCAAACCATGTGTGCATATATAACTGTGGAATGCTTCCATACCCTTAGTAGGATACCATTTCCATACCCAGTAGAAATGTTTCCATACCCTTACATCTCCAAGGGCATTTTTCAACTGAAAATGTGCATTTCTTTGCTTGAAACAATCAATACCACAGTCAAATTCAGGGCCTTATTATGCTACATGACATATAAACAAACACTTAACTATTGTTTATACACCCAGCTCAGTCTCAATTTAAGCATCCTTTCCATATCAGCTATATAATCATCTTTCTAACATTTTAAGATCTGATATTGCAAAGCAGTGTCTGCCAATTCAACAGTTTAGGAACCTATCTGCACCTATTTTCTGTGGTCTGCCTGGTGTTGAAAATTCTGTGTCAGGGCAAACACTTTGTGTTGAACGTGGGGCCTGTCCTCTCTGCTGCTTTAGAGTGGGTTTAAGTACAAAGGATGGGACGAGAGGATGATCTTCTATTCACACAGCAGCTTATTTAAGCTGATAGCTGACTATCCTTCACAACACTGGCATCCCAAGTCTGATTTTATGAACAGTTGTCTAGTGAGAATCTCTATGGCAAAAAAAAAAAAGGTACCATATGCTAAGGGAAACTTCAGATTATAAAAGAAAGCATTTTTCACTGGCAATATGAGAGAGGAGATGCCAGATTTGGAAACAAGGTTTCCAGAGAGAACAGACACTATGTGCTCTGTTCAAGAGTCCATCGCATAAGAAAAGACAAAGATGCCAAGGCAACCTAAAATACTTGGACTGAATGTTCCTCTTGAGCAACATCTACTCCAGATCCATAAATGCAGAGATCTGTATATTCCTCTCTATGATAAAAATGAGAACCAATTGTGTCAGGAACACTTTCAAAGATTGTTGTTCTTATATTAGGACTCTTTCAAGCCCCAGAAAATCAGGCTGCCCGTGATGTTGCAAATGTGAACTAACACAACTGAAATCTGGGGAGGGGGCACCAACATGGACAGATAAAAACATGGTCTTGTTACCATAAGCAGGTGGCAGTGGCTAATCCTGCCACCAGCAGGGCTGCAGCCACAGCCAGGAACTGGCATCAGACCCTCTGGCTCAGTCAGTGCCAGTCAGGGGGAGCTCTTACAGACACCATGAGTGTCTCAGACACCACTGATTTCAACAGAAGCTGAGACTCTCTCAGCTTTACAGGACCAGGTCTCTGCCTTCTTAGCTGACAACTCAAGGAGACCTCAATCACCAAAATGCAATCAGATCAGGGATACAGCTAAAACTAGCCTGAAACTGAGTGCTTTTACCCAATGAAGAGGGAAGCAGATACTTTGGCCTGAGAGGGGTAGGTACCAACAACAAATTGGTCCTCTGAGAACGCCTTTTCTGAGACTATGGGTAAGAGATTTCATTTATGCTCAATGGTAAATTCTTGATCACTCTCCTTATAAAGCCCTCTGCAAATACATGCCTGTTCACAAACATAGACCAACAGTTCAGTGCCTTTCCCAGACAGTATTTGTACCTGAAGGTCCTGTCCTTTCTCTGCACATACATTTGAAATGGGCTAAGGATAAAAGAAACATGCTTAAATGAGCCTCATTTGGACCCTCAGTCAAATGTCTGCGCAGAAGAACTAAGCTCATCAACTCCTTTTATTGCAGAAGTCTTACGGAGCTTACCCCAGGTCTAACAACACCCCCCGTGCTCAAAATCTCCAGGAAAGCTCCTTACTGTGATGCTCACTTACTGGGCTGTGGTGATATCCATGGTGTAAGTACTTACATGGAAAATCCAGGGCATGCTGAGTTCTGTATCCCAGTGTGGTATTCACATAACTTAAATGAAATCTAAATCCTATATGAAAATCCATGTCTAATCCATGATTATTATGCCTGTATGATTATTACTGTTAACTGTTAAATACCATTCATTCAGTAACAAATCCTTTCACAGTGAAACAGCACACAGGACAAAAGTACTTCTTGATGCAAGGCACTAAGGATGTGCTCTCATTCTTAATCTTGATTCTGGTTCTGTCCCCTCTTAATATGCTTCCTGCCTCCTCCCCAGTCCTAATTAACCACCTCCCCAGAACTCATTCATTTTGTATTCATTTCACACATGACAGCTCCCTCTGTCAGCTTCTCAGTACTCTCCTCATTGGCTTCCCACTCTCATTCCCTGAGACACATCCCTCTTACAGTAACTTCTAAGCCAATAATTCACATGAAATCGTGGAGGCAACTGTATATCTAGCACACAGCACGGATCAAAGAAACGGAGCGCTTCCTGCAGTGAAATAAGAGAGGAGAAATGGTCCACCACTAAGTGGATTTTATCTTAGTCAGAGGAGTCTGTCCCAGGTGCTGTGCCTGTTGGCATTATCCAAATCCTTAGGACATTGCAAACAGGAAAACTCTATCGTTTGCTTATGCATCACTTTGAGGGTCTCTTGACACTCCTAAAGGAAAAAAAAAAATATCGATGTGATGGGGAATGTAGAAGAAAGTTAAGATGTTGCTAAAAAGACTACCTTTTTAGTCTTTCTTGTGCTGCTTTTTGGGAAAGTCAGCTAAGACCCATTTCTATGAAATGCTTCCCCAAACATCACTTGACTAAAGGAACAGCTACAATTGCTGTACTTAATGGACTGTAGTAAAATAAACTGCCTCCTATTAGCAAGAAGGGTCACACAATCAGATTTGTAATGCATTTTATTACAGAACATGCAGCATCAGAATTTTTAAGTGCAGTAAAGGGGAAGTAATGTATCAAACAGGTAAAGTGAGTATCATCACTGCTATACTGATAGTTCTCCTTCTCCCAAACATCAAGATATCAGTGTTTCTTTCTTAAAGTCATCTTTTCTCACCAAAACCACAGCATAAATTCCCACATTTTACATTCTATTATCCATCAAAGCCATCCTTCCTTGTGAGGCACATAAACCTTTGGCTGGTGTAATACTCCAGTAATAGTGTGAGCATGGTTCAAATACTCAGATTACATACTTCTTGGACACTCTCCTCCCCCCAGTGACTTTGCTGTGGAGCTGGAGCTTCTCTGTATTTTTCTAGACTAAATCTGTCTGGTCTTAAGTGACATTCTAAATGAGGAACTGCTAAATTTTGTCTGGTACTTCATGGTGGGTACATTGTTAGTTAATGGCTATCTTGGGCTTCTGCTGAAAATCAGTAGAAGTCTTTCCAACACTTTCATTGGGGACTGGAATAGGACACTGGACAGGAATCTAGTACAGATGACATATCTATGATTTTCCTCCTTGAAAAACCAAATGCCAAATTATTTCACTACATGGGGACCAAGTTCAATAGCACCTATCTAGTAAAATAACATATCAGTTCCCTTATTTAAGGAAACCTGACTGAGGAAGAGGCCTGAGGCAGGTGTGAGAAAGGAGGGACACAGCGTGTGCTCTTCAGTGCCATGGTCTCACTGTCCACACCTGCACAGAGAGCAGGATGCAGGAGAATTGCTGCAACTGTTACTAAGCTCTATTTCCCCCTCAATCATTTTGCTTCTAGCCCCCTCCAAATTTGTCTTCTATCTATGAACTTTGCACTGTTAATCACACTCCAACCACTCCCGCACTCACTGCCATTCCAGCTGGTCACATCACCTGGGAAATGGGAGCAACAGCTGCTGTGGGGTATGAGCTGCAAGCCCTCTTTGCTTCCCGCTCCCTCTCACTGCAGCAGCCTGCAGAGCAGCAGCACCACGGCAGCCCCCAGCAGCCAGTACAGCTTCCCAGAGCCTGCTCCACAGTGAAAATCACAGGCAGAGCTGTGTTTTTTCAAAGGGAAGCTTTGGTGTACATGAGGCAGTTGGTTTTGACTGCGAGCCTGATACTTCACTGCTCCTTGAAGACTAGATGTGGCCTGTGGTTTGCCACTAGACTTTCTACAAAGCTGGCCTGATCCAAATAAAATGTTTCTCCCACCGCAAACTTCCAGTGAAATTCACTTGTGGCATTTTCTAACTACCATTGCCATCTTTTGGAGTTTGCCTTCATGTAGGGGATGGGAAGTCAGGAAGCAGAAGGGGAGGTGAGGACAGAGAGAATATGCAAAGCCCCCTCTTGCCTCCTGTTGGGGCTGACCCCAGCAGTGTTAGAGCAGCCTTCTCTTTGCTCTGCTGTGACAAGTTTACAGTGGAGACTCTCAGTTCAGTCCAGCTGCTGACTATATTGTTTATACTTAACGTGGACAATGCTGATTACATCATGATAGCTGTTTTTCATTCACATAAATGCCAGGGTAGTAAAACTGATGGGGAACCAACCCAGAATGATGTGGAAATTCCTACAGAAAGTCAAATTGGGTGCCAGTTACAAATGATTTCCAGAAAAGCTGGAAAGTACAGCGTGTAAGGATAATTTTTTGTCTTTTTTTGGTATTTACTCAAGTGCAAAACATGTGGACTCTTGCCTGAATTAGTCTCCCTGTCCAGATTTCAACTGACCAATTATCATTTCTCAGATAGTTCTAATAGTTGGATCTTCGCAGACTGTGGGTTTTTGGTTCAAACAATATTCAGTTTAGACTGGGCTACATTTTTTAATGTTACTGGTGGCTAAAAATATTTTGCTTGTTACCCAGTAAAAACACAAAGAAGCCTCAGCCCTAGTTTCAAAATCATATGTATGTACATATGTATTTCTATATTAGTTGGTGAGGAATAAATTTGTTGAACAGTGAGGGTCAGGGCTATGCCAGCAGCTGAAATGTGTTATTTATCAGCAGATCATTACAGTCAGCACTGCACAGCATGTTAACTTCCTCACACCCCTCTGCCAAAGCTCCCCACATGGCTGACCTGCCTGCTAACTTGAGCTTCAAGGAGCTTCCAGTCTCCATCTGGGGATTCAGTCTCACTGTGCTGCTTCTGCCTCTTGGAGAGCCCCACTTTTCCTCTCCCTTGGCCCCAGGACAGGAAAATAAAATCCTAAAGGCCTGACTTGGAGACAAAGTTTCTCCATAGACAGCTTTGCTCTCTCCCACTGATTTGAGTGGGAAAAGCCCAGGCTGTGACTGTCACCCATTCTGCTTATTGGCCAATAATAGGAGTTGTTCAGCATACAACTCTACAGACTTCTCTAAGTTGTAATACCAGCAGCTTGAAAAATTTGTGTGTCAGGGCAAAGCCTGTCATTTCTAAATGTTCCAATAGAGGGGATCTATAGGAGGAAAAAACCTGAATTGATTTGCTTGGAACATTTGGGGTATTTTAATACCAAGGGGTTCAAAAATTAACGTACCTTAAAATACTGTGTTTTTAATTCTTGTGTCCTTTTTTTTTTTTTCCTATCCCAGTTTTAAGAACTTTTCAGGCAATGAGGGCACCTGAAATTTTTGAAATCAGAGATGTCAAGAAAATGGAAAGTCCTTGTCCATTTTCTCCTTATTAGAACAGGTTTCCTGAAATATCATCCAATCACTATACAGAGATATTTAAAAAAAACCACCAAACCCAAAACCTTGTTTATATTCAGAATTTTATGTTGGAGTTTGAGCTTTCACAGGGTATTAAGAGTTGTCATTTGATTAGAACTAAATGACATATCCAGGTTAGATGGAAAGAGCTGTGCCTTTCCCTGGGAGATGAAAACTACCCTGGCTCTGCTACCATACCTACGTGTAGAGGTTAAAGAGCAACTGAGCAAACGGAGGTACCTGGAAACTCTAAAATTCAGTACACAGACACACTGGTGGCTATTCCTGCAGTGGAGACAGTGCTCAGGCTGGATTTAGCTCTGAACATTTTATGACACAAGTACTTTCCAGTCTGAGATGATCAGACTATTTCAAAGAGACCTGCAAAAGGCAGCTACATAGAAAAGGCACATCAATATTTTACATCAGTCTGTGTGTGTGAAAAATGAAGTCAAAGGGTCTGCAACCTCTCCTGGAAGAAGTTTTGGGAATCTCAAACTGGGGAGGTTAAAAACAGATTTGAAAGTATAAAACAACAAAATATTTTCTATTCTTTGGGAAAATGCAGCAGTCAAGGAAAGGCAAGCAGAGGCAAAGCAGAGAGAAGCCAAAGCAAGACTGTTTAGTTAATGTGAGGCAGATGAATAAGAGATGTCAAGAAGACCAGAATGCCAGATTTGGCGCCCAGGAATCACTCAAGACAGACAATGTTACAAAGGCAGGAATCATCACATTCTCACTGCTCCTTCCTTCACCTCAAAGGTTTCATCTATTTGTTGACTTGCCTAAACCTTACACTTAACAACCTCAGAATAACACATGCAAAGATTGTAGCTGTCACGTTGCCTAGACTTACATCACACCATCCTTTTATGCCTGTTCAGGAGGTAGAAAGGAAACATACTGGAGACTTCCTTCAACACTACAGAACAGTGCTTGGCAGCAAGAACTTCTCTGACATTGACTTGATCTGAGAGCCTTTCAGCTTATAAGTTTATTAACCATAACAACTTCCTAAACATTAATAATATACCGGTAATATTAGTGAATCACAATCATAATTTTAAAAATTATGTTAGTAAGCAGCAGTCATCTGAACAATCCCAAAGAAAATGAAAATCCAAACTGTACCACTGAAATACAACCACTGCTAGGAAGCACAGAATTGAGTGATCTCCTTATAGCATCTGACACACAAGGAAAAGGGAGAAGAAGAAATTGAAGCATTTGGAATTAAAAATTCAGCTCTTGTGCATTCTTGAGTGATGCTGCAGCAACTCCTATTTTGGAGGGATTCATCTGAATTCAAGGTTTTCCCAACAGGAGGATTGATTATACAATGATGGAGCCTTTTCGGTCTTAAAACGTTTTAGAGATATTTAGTACATGCATTGAAAAACAATGTCATGTGTCTTGCTCTGCACTACTGAAGATTATGTTTGTTTCAGCAATGTGCTTTTCCCTGATGTTTTAAAATAATACTAACTTGTAGCTGATAAAAAAAACCATCTTCAGTGAGATCCCCCTGGGTCTGTCCAGGCAGACACATTAGTGAAACAACTGGATTATACATTAAGTAGGGAAGATTCACAGACTGGCGTTTGTGATGGATGTTCAGACTAGATAAACACGGGTCTGAGAGCTCAGTACCTTCCACTGAGAATACCCTACCTCTCTGGCCTAGAATTTTAAATGTGCAGCAAAGACTTCTCACAAAATCACCTAAGAAGGTGTCCAGCATTCCTGCATTAAGAAAGCCAAGACTCTAGCACAACACAATTTTCTAAAGTAAATTCCCAAAACCTGTGCTTGCATGTGCTTCCAGAGGCAAAGGGACAAATACTACAAGTAGTAAGGAGCAAGCTTTACTGTGTATTAGTGAAATTTGAATGTGGTGCTGTTTATGAGACTTGGTTTGGGAACTCTGGCTGGTTTTTAGCCATCATTTTCAATAAACATGACAAGCTGCTATGCTTTGCTTGCAAGGGAATTCCTTATCTACTACAGGTTCCTGAATTAGTATCTTCTGAAGAGGCAGGAAATGAGGATGTAGCTCAGCAGTGGTACTGCACACCTGTGAAACTATAGCTTCCTAAATCCATGTTACTTACCTGTACTTCTGCTGCTCTACATACTTTTGTATATTGTATTGCATTTCAAGACACACTACGTGCCATTCAGGCTGATACACTACATTGCAAACATATAAGAAACATGAAGTTGTGATGAAATCTCTATGAGAATACCTTATTGTTAAATATTTCTCAAATAAGGTCTTGTGCTGGTGAACAGGAACAGGGCACTGACTCAGTGTCAGGTATGAATTCAAACGCCATCCTTATGTGCTTTAAATGCAAAATGGCCACACTGGGCTTTGCTTGTTGCTGCTACTTCAGAATACTTTCTCTTGGAGTGCTCATATGTTTAACCTAAACAGAGTCTCAGATCTCTTCTGTGGGAACTGAGTGGCCATGGCCTTCGTACAAACCCATTGCTAAAGATTTGACCCATTGCAAATCTTTTTGGGATTTCCTAGGAACAGGAAACTGAAAATGTTCCTTGAGGTAACATTTAGGAGCATTTAAACTACCAATTTCACGTAGACTCCAAGAAGTGCAAACAATAATCATAGTGAATCAAACCCTAAAATCATTCTTCTTTAGGTGCTGTGACAAGTAGATAAATATATTCATAAGCTTAGCAAAAGAAACTTGAAAAAAAGACCGATTCTCGTGCTAACGTCTACTAAAAATACTCATTGTGACACAGAAAATCAGATTTACTTTCACCAAAAGTGACACAGATGAGCTACTCTTGGATATCATTCTGTCTGCTACATCCAACAATTAGCTCAATGAATCTGGTTTATGAGACACGTGCAATACATCTGCTGACAACGTGAGATTTACACCTGTGATGAACACCTCATGTTGCCACTTACAGAAAAAATGGTCACAGTGCCCTTGCAGTAGTGTCTTGTTTTAAAGTACGAAAGGAAAAGATTGTTGTTCCCTACCTTCTCAGCATCTTGCTCAAAAAGCCGGAGTTGAAAGCACTGGTCCAGTTTCAGCTTGCGGACGTGCCACATCTGATGCAAATGTTGCCGGGTGGAATGCAGCTTGTCTAAAAGGCTGGTGATCTTTGGCACAAGACTCTGAAAATCCGCGCTTCCAGGAATGCAGTTCCTACCAGAAAAACCATCGCTGGATCTTATGCATTGTAATAACCTCTGACCCTCACGATCCAGTTCTTCCACGGGAGCTTTAATCACTTTTTTCTTCAGCTGTGTGTGCTCATCAATCAGCCTTCTCGAGCCCTCAACATCAACTGGGAACTCCTTCCTAGCCAACATTTCCTGGAGATCCTCCAGCCTTGATAATAAATGGATAGCACTGTTGAAGAATTCTTCCAGCGAGACACGCAACTCTATCCATTCGTCGTGGTTGTAATCCAAGGACCCTTCAAACTCATCCGTCAGTTGAGAAGGATCTACAAGTTTTGCCAGGCCTTCAACAGACACCATACTCGTCTAAGGAAGGAAAAAGGACAGCATTTGAATCAGTGATGATCTAATCAGAAACAACAGTGCAATCCATCAAGCGATGCATGGTGCAGGAAGTGATTATTTTCCTCATCAATACATAATTGAAGGAACATTGTAAAAAATGTCAAAGACTATGTTTAATTTTGATGAACTAACTGGATAGAAAACTTTGCTATTAATGGCATTGATTTACTTATTTATTAAAAGACGTTATATTTAATGGAATAATATCTGCCTTTTTCAGCTGGCCTGACTACCAAAAACAGATAATGAAAATGCTTCTGCCACAGATTACAGCAACACAGCCGGGCACTGAAGACGTCTTACTGCAGCTGTTGGATATTTGGACATGCTTGTTCACTAAACAGGTATATGGTGTTACAGGGATTCCGTTTCTTGTGTCACACCCCAGACAGTGGCTATACAGAAGCAAACATTTTAGGCAGGTATTGCAATCTGCCAAAACACACAACGTGTTGGGTTTTTTTCTTCCAGATTATTCCAGTTGTCTTCAGCCACGGGCAGATCTCTTCCATACTAACAATTCCTAGTTTAATTAAGCCAAAATCCATGTAAAAGTGAGATGTCATTGGAGTATTAACAACTAGAATTTATTGCAAATAGAAAGTACTGCCCACGAATCACACACAGTTAGTGAGAGATGGTTTTAATTCATTCAGACTCAGCAACTGGTGATAGAGAAAAGCACTGGGTGTCTGGAAAGCAGATCACAGTTTAAGGATGCAACAACCAATAGCAGTTCCCATTTGTTTTAGACAAATTATTCTTTTTCAGAAATACAAGCTTAGGGTTTCATATGTAACTAGAGATTTTCAGTGCTGTCATGTTAACACCCAAATTGGCAGCCCTTAAAGGCCTGTGATATTCATCAGTGACTGCACATCTATCCCTAAAGATCAGGCCTCTAAAGACTGTCAGTTTGTGCTCTTCAGAAGTGGAGGAACCCAGTAATCACAGCAACCTTGTAAAATTCATCTACAAAGAAAAACACCTGAACTCCTGATCATTTTCCTGAATTATGTCCAAAAGAGCAGAGTGACCACTGGTTTAAATTTAATAATAGCCCTTTCCTTCCAATTTGTATCTATCTAAAAATATCAGCAATTCTGGAATTTATTTAAATTGGGATTGTATTGAATTTATGCTCAGGAGAAAGATTATTTTAAGACTTTCTTGCATTATTCGTTACTTGGGGAAAGGGAAAGACAGTAGGAAGAGCCAACAAACAATGGGAAGGCAAGTGTGTAGCTTCAGAGATTTTTCAAATTTTTAAATCTCTTGACCTGGGCAATGACCCCTTGAAGATAATTCAATTTAACAGTTTAACTGCCTGTCAGGAAAATACTTCTGGTCATGGTTAACACTTGGGAATCCCCCTGCAGGGTGTCAACATAATGGAAGCACTGGTCTAATCAAGGACAAAATGTGACATGAGATAGCAGAAAGGATTTTCATTTCACAAATTCTGCAGAAATTTCCTTTATTCAGGTTTGGTTTTCTAAGCAATTTTTTAAACTCTAATGAAAACCATCTTAATTAGGCAGGCAGGTGGTAACTGTCCTGCAGGTATCATCCATCCTTCTTTTAGAAATCACTTTAAATAGTGCTGTCCACTATTCAGACCCTTTCAGCAGAAGAAAAAAAATAATCTTGAAGGCACCTCTGAATTACTGCTAACTAAGCTGCCTGGTCCATTCCTCAAAGTGCCAGGGAGCTTTGGAGTCCATGTACATAAACCAAACCCTTTCCTTTGTGTGAAAGTCTGTGGGCTTGCTTCACTCTGGACTGTGACGCAGAAACACTCTGCTGGAGCCTCACCACACAAAATCCAAATCCTTCACCTGCACTAAGGGTCCTACAGTGCCCTGGCACAAACATAATGCTTCCATTAATCTCAAAAGAGAAATCTGGCCTTAAAACTGACACTGGTTACTGCTGAGTTTGTGGATGGGGCAACTCAGTAGAGACTTCCCTTGCCTTCCACTGCAGTGTGTTCCTGCCAAGGCCCTCGTGTTTGATCCGAGCTGTGGGAAATCACCATGACAGTTCAGGGCAGAGAAGGTACCTGTGAGCTGCCCCACATAAATCAAATAAATGTGGGTCATATTGAACTGGGAAGCTTGTTTGATACTCAGTTCTTATGAGAGCACAAGCTGCCAAAGAGCCTGAGCTTACTGATGAGCAGCAGCAGCCACAGACCCAAGAATCCTTTAAAAGAGAAGTCCCTGGATTGTGGTATGCATATTACAGGGTGGACTACAGCTTAGGAGATCTTTGTTTGCATTGTGGAATTGAAGGATTCAAACCATTCTGATTCTGAGTGTCTGCAGGTGGTCTAATATGCAGAAAAAGCAGTGACACTCCTCCCCCAGTCCAAAATCTTGTGACTCATTACAGACACCCCTGTGAACAGCCCAGCAGACAGGCTAAGGCTCAAAGGCACACACAACACACACAAAATTAAAATGCCCTTCATGTGTGCCAGCATGTACAGCAAACGAGTCCAGAGCTTTTAACACAATATAGACTCAGAGCTGTAACTATGAGGAATAGCTTGATCGCAGTTTACTCTTTACTATCATCACACCAACTTCACACAGGAAAAAGCTTGCAAAAAGTATTAATTCATTTTAAAAACAAATGTTCTAAAAATATGTATTTTTAACTCTGTTACTTTACTTCTAGGTTTTGAAGCTTTTAGGAAGACATTGCTTTTGTTTACTAAAGCACTGGAGGATTGAAATTCAGTGTTGGATATACATGCATATCCTGTGTTTTCTTGGGCTACTATGGGACTGCCCCTCAGTGCCCATATATTTTTTAAATAGACACTCCCCATCCCTCAAAGCTATTCTATTACTGGTCTCTGCACAGGCTCCCTCCTGCTCCACATTCTTCTGTACCGACATATCTCCCTCCTCCTTCCCACTGCCCCCATCCCTCTCATTCCCCACAGGCAGCTTTGCCAATCTCACTGCACTGTGACGGCAGCGGCCTCTGCCAGGAGCAGTGATTTCAGTGTCAGGGATCTCTGGAGGTGACAAACCCATGCTGGAGGCAGCCTTGCTTTCAAAGGGAAATATGGGATAGCATATGGGATACCAAATGCAAGTTATTTTGATGGCTGAGTCTTCAAAAGTAGCCAAGGAATGCAAAGACTTATTTAATCAAAGCAAAATTTATAAGTTGACTGGGTTTTGTGAAACAGGTGGGGAAAGTGTACAAATACTTAAATCGTGATAATAATGTAAAATTGTGTTATTGTGTAACACCAATCTAATTCTCCATACCAATTCAAGAGTGCTTTAAAGAACAGGTTGAAAACAAGGATATATTTATATCACGCTGATTTCAACAAATCTTAAATATATACTTAAATACAGTCTTCCATTGCAGTAAACATTAAGAGCTATAGCCAAATTATCTACTGAGTTCCAGAGATACAAAATCGGAGTGTCTCTCTGGAATTAATGGATTGGTAAGACAGCCAAAATTATAATTGTTTTTCAGTGAATTACAAAAAAATAACACATGACTAAGTCATGGCTGGGCATGATTGAAGTATGAGCACTTCCTGCATCTGAGCTTTGCCTCTCTTCATGAAAGAAGTTAAAATTCACAGAAAACTAAAGTGCAGTGCCTGAGGCACCTTATCAGTCACATGAGTTAATGTTATCTCTGAATTGCAAAGCTCAATTAAATGAAGGAGGTGACAATATAAAGAGGTGACAATTTAGTAAATGTCTATTACCACAAAAAAAGTCACTACACAAAGCTGGATAGAGGGCAACTAACAAACCAATACATTTGCTTCTAAAGAACTTTAGCATTTTAACTGATTTGCTGTAGGGTTTTTTTTCCTATGAGAAACAAAGGAAAGACTTCATGCAACAGCTCCAAAAGTAAATACCACAAAAAAACCCCTAAGCAAAATGAACTGTGTGAACCTCTGACATGAAACATGCAACTCATTCCACCACTGTACTCGGGAAACAACCTGATGCCAGGGCATCAGCCCACTCCTGCTCCCACTCCCAGTCCTCAGATGTATTTTTTGTTTTCAGTTACAGAGCTTAGGAATTATTTTTTTACCTGAAGAAAAGTTTTCATCAGAGACAATGCTTTACCGTACATTTCTCTGTGGCTCTCACCTCAAAGATGAACTTGGAACTGCCGAAGTTTGTTTTCTGCTTCTGCCAGAAATTATCAGGTTTTATAATGAGGGCAACATGAATCTCAGCAGGAAAGGCTTCTTGAAGGGTTTTTAGGAGAGGCTTGATCAAATCCCATTTGGATCCCCTCATATCGATAATAACAGTGAATCCTCGTTTACAAACATCCTCACTGTAGGAATAAAAGCATATCATGATAATTAATATTGTGGGAAGTCACACCAAGACTTAACTTTTGTTGCTGGTGTTCAGTGCTTCATGGCAAAGCAAGGAATGTTATACTTTAAAAGAAAAGACAATATATTGCACAGCAAAAAGGCTTTAAGAAAGGTTGTATTAATTATACTATAATCTAATTTACATTACATTCTAGTGTCCATATTACAGTTTTATTTCTAATTTGACAAACACATTAATGCAATTTTTCACTAAAACCATACATACTTTCACACAATTGAAATCAGAATCATATATTTCTGTATAGAAGCTCTTTATATGAACATACAGTGGATTCTGCTTTCAACATATTGAATCCAACCTACAGCCAAAGTCAAGAAGCAGGGTCCTGTGCCTTAACATTATTGGCCACTTGTAAATTTGGGTACCTTCATTCACAGAGGCCCCTTTAAGAGCTTTTTCAAAAAGTGTCATTTCCAGAAAAGTGCCTTGCAATCACTGCCTGACAGGAAAGTCCTTGTCACTCAGCATGTGTACTGTTATCATTGGGGCCCTTTTCCCTCCTGATTGATCTTCCAAATGCTGTTGGATCCTTTTCAATCTGCAGTCAGGCTTTTCTGCCAGCCTGTGCTCCTCCCTTCTGAGAAGTTCAAGACAGATATCTGGCCTGGGCATTGGCAATGCATGGGGCCCAACAACACCAGAGCATTAATTGCAAACGCTTCTCTTTTTCCTCAAGAGGAGAAAGAATAAAAGGACATGTTGATTGAAGTCAAATCTGGGCAAATTTCAGCATAGCTTTTTAAGGGATGCAGTTGTATTTGTCCTCAGGAAAAGAGGTATGGTTCAAAAGTGTCATCCTCCATCTGCAGTTCCAACATTTGACGAGACTTAGGAAGTGTCTGCTCCTCTGACTGACCAGCTAATAGATCTGCCTTGCATGGTATTGAAGTCTTGAGAGCGATGGGTCTGCTTTAGGACACAAACTCTTGCACAAAATGTGTAAGTCCCATTCCCAGTAATATTATCTGTATGGTAAAGGAGTAAAATTCATTTGTGATGTACTAAAGATGCCAGAATGGTCTATATTGATCTAGTTTTATTATTTTTTTTAAGGTGAGATAGAGGTCACAGCCTTTTCCACTAAAAGAGAAGCTGTTGGAAGGAAGGAAGTATGGAAAGGAGAGAGCAAGATAAAAACAGAAAACAAACAAACAATAGAAGAAAGATGAGAAACATGGCAGAGCATGAACATATTTTGTATAGTGAGGTACAGAACAAGAAATCCTCTTTAATACATGAATATAGAACCTTTGACTTTTCTGCAAATGGGACATCAACATAAATAGGATCAATATTGTATACATAGATTCGTGTGTAAGATAATTTAAAATAGTAACTGATACTGGATATCACTGAATGATATCACTGGATTGAATCTGAAATATGCTGAGGACAGATATTATTACATACTGGTATAATGCAGAAATTGTAAGACTCTGTTTAGCCTCCACACAAATACTCTCAGTGCACAAACACAGGATTATTTTCACTTCACTCTACCTTTTTAACTTCTTAAAACACTCTTTCTGCTAATAAGATCCATCTCCTACATATTTAACTGAAAACTCTCTTAAGCTTACAACTAGGTTTCTAGGCTGGAACGAGGACTGGGATACTCTTCACAGGAGGCACACTGGATTAATACACGTTAAGAGAGTTCACTAACTCGTACAATCTCAACTTAGTGCCAGGCAGGAACAGTCAAAGACAACAAGCTTGGTCCTCTGCCTTAACATTATTGGCATGTCCAGAGCACACAGCACACAACAGTCAGTGCAAAGAAAAACGAGGGAGACCAGGCACTTCCAAACAGTGTCAAGAATATAGACCTTTTTATTCTCCCTTTACCTACTGCTGAAAGGTCACACATCTGATCCTTCCATAACTAATGCCAAAAAAGGCTGTAAAAGGAGCTTTGTTGGTGGTGCTACTGCCTCTTGGCTTTTGGAACAAGGGCTGAGACATGGAATCAAATCAGAATGGGATGAATAGAAGGCGTTTTGTGTTTTGTGTTATTTTTCTTGCAAAGCTTTATAGGGTCGTCGGGAACTCCTGCCAAGTCACTGATTCCAATTGTACTGAACTGACTTTTCCAAGGATTTCTTTTCCTTCAAACACTTGACCAAGATATCGAGGATCCATACAGGCACATGGAGAGCCCCAACAGCAGAGAAGTAACAGGTAAGTGCAATCTCTCTTTTCTGACATCAATAAATAAGCACACCACCACCCTAATGCAACTACAGCAAGGCATAACCAATGTGAGCTCCACTCCAACTCCCCATGGCTGCTGCCACCCTGAGAACTTACCAAATCTGACCTAAACCGATGAGTTAATGCTTGTTGATGAACAATATAAAAACCTGTTTCAGTAAGTGGAACAGGAATGTCCTGAGGGACTGAAGTCTTCTGTTGGTGAATCTGAACTAAAGCCTTAGACCCAAACAGATGGAAAATAAAACCCTGTCCCCAGCTTTGGAGCACAGGCAGTGTGATACCTCTATACCCATGATTACCTACCACCACGGCTAGAAGATCAGCCTGCGCTGAGACAGATATTCCAGGTGGGGAACCAAGAAACATAACTATGGGCTGGAGTCTGTTGACTCCAGGAAGGATAACAGCCTCTGCAGGCCCAGGAGGTGCAGAGAAGCAGTAGAGGGATCAGACAGGGTTTTGGAGACTTCACAGGATGTTTTCAGCAGAAGAAGAAAAGGCACCTGATTCCCAGCTTTTTCTGGTGGGCACAGGAGGACAACCATTGATGCTGCAGAGCAGGTTGGGACATCAGCCCAGGGTAGGGATCAAGATGCTTCCTGATTCTTGTCCTTGAACAAGCAGTTATTCACTACCAGCCCTGTCCACAGTGCTTGTAATTGACCAAATTTTCAACAACATTTAAAGAATGAAACTGATAGGAAATAGGGGTGGAGAATGAGGAAAGGAAGAAGAATAATCGTAGATTTCTTTGGTTCAAAACACATCAACATGTAACAACTCTTTCACTAGTAATACAAAACTCCAAACAATGCTCCTAATTGCAAAGAGGATTTCCCTACTTCATTCATCACTTAAGCCTGTAAGTTCTTGCATGAAATAAGTGCAAAGATGAGCACCCCTTTTAATTCTAGTGCAGGAAATGTACAAATGGATGGTATTTATTGCTGCAAGAAAAATCTAACTCTGTTTCAAGAGTGTTTTTCACAATCTTGCAGAAGTAATTCTGCTTGCAATTTTTTTCTTTAATGTGATGAATGGTACTGAGCTGTAACAATATCTGAGGGTCTGTAGTCTTGTCTATACAATTCAATCTCCCCAGCACAGTAATAACTCCAAATTCTTCTGCCTCTGCAGAAAATTAGCACCTGATTTTTAAACCTACTTGTCAAAAGCTATTATTTAATAGTGGTTAAACTGTTGCAAGACAGAAATCTGTCTGCTCATTATTTCTGCTTTCAGTTGCCAAGCTTACTGTGGAGAGAGCACTTATGCTGTACAAACAGGTAGCTAGATACTAATCAGGTACTAATATCTCAGAGAAAGAAGTGGGAGATAAGAAAATTATTGAGACTGTAAATTCTTCAGGGCATCTGCCATGCTGTGTTTGTCTAAGGAGCCTGCCTTGGTGGAGGTCTCCAGCTGCCTACACTCATACTACAGTCTTCAGCTGTCTGGAATGAATTCCAATAATTTACTTTTCAGGAAGCCATAGATGCAAATCCAGGGAATTAAAAATCATGAGTAATAATGGTCTGCAAAGCCAAAACCGAACACGTTTGTGAAAGTATGAAAGCTGTGCATGAATGTGGGAACACCTCAAAGGCAATTTCATTAAAAAAAACCCCCACCTAAAATTTAAGCTGCAATATCCAAATATTCACAGCAATTGATAGGGTCCTAAAAAACGCTGGCCTTGTATAGACATAATGAAGCACTGATAAATTCTTTTGAGGCCATCTGTGAAGATTAGTCATCTTTGACAGTCAAGTCATTTTTCTTCAGTTACCTCAGCATGGATTAAGGAAATGACCCGAGGTTCCTTTAGAATAGTCTAGCCATGCTTATTAACTTTACTGCTTGAAAGCAACAACTCAAACCCGTCCTAATTTAGTAATTGATCGGGGAAAGCATCAGTAGCAATCAAGCTTCCTCCACATTGTCCAAGCAAGAAATGCGTTATTCCTGGCTCTCAAGATGCTCCACCAAGACCTATCTATTACGCACAAGTAATCACTTTAGTATGGCAATTAATGTTGATTGTGGTGCTTAAGTTTTTCCGGTATTGATATTTGACCAGAAACTGGAAAAAACGCTCAGATCAAGGTATTTGGACAATCCATCAGCCTTTTGGACATGCTCATCTGGACCAGATTTGCAATGGTGAGCACGAAATATTTGATAGTAGATCCATCATTTCCGTTGCTACACTGCTTTTAAGAAAAGACAAAGACCAGCTTCTAAGTTTAATAAAAACACCCTAGAATATTTGTGAAAACAGTACTTATGATCTGAATTTTTTTAAAAAAAGAAAGCATAAAATTGAAACTCAGAAGCAGATGTGATAATTTTGTCAAAATAAATGCCTCTAATTTTTTTCTAGGGTGCTTTCATAAGGTTATTTTCTCAAATTTCCTCTTTAATTCAGGCACATTCTAAATTGTATTTTCTTTGGCAAGAACTGGTTTGCTGGGTACCAAATGAATTTAAGGACTTCATGCTTTCTGATTAATCTTTCAAATACCTATCACTGATTATGCGTATTTTTCATCCTTATGGTTTGGCCAAAGCTTCTGGCATTTCAAAGCTTCAGCACTTGATTAGCTGAAATAACATAATATCTCCATTCCCATTTTGCAGTCAGGAGTTAATGATGAAGCAGCACATTTAGCACACCTGTTGGACCATTAAAAGCACAGATCTGACATGTCCAGCATCTCATTCAAAATATGATTTGTTAACGGGGAGACCAAGATCTCTTTTAAGGTAGGTCGGTGTAACCTTGTCAGGAGACACTCTCAGAATAACAAGTAGCTCTTAAAGCATCAATTTGTAAGGGCAAAATCTACAGGAACCTAATTATTTTTGAGATCACCATTCCTTTGACAAATGTGGCTACAGTCAGCCACATGATTCACAAGCTGAGGGTGGAAAAGGGAGAGGAAGAGGAGGTATGTGAAAGCCTCCAAGCACAAACTGTTATCCCAAAGGCCTCAACTCATACGGAGACCAAACTAACTCCACTGCCTAGTTTCCATATCAAAATGCACAAACGATCACTTCTGTAATTTATGTGTTAATATTTTGGATTAATTACAATTTTTTATTTGTTTTGTCTTTAGTTTATTTACTCAGCTTGAAAATGAAACTAGACAAAGAGGTTTATAATCAGCATCACTTACAGGGTTTCATACTTTGGTTTTACACCACCACACTGAGCCTGAATATCACCTTGTCAGTAGAAATAGTCATCTATATTCATAATATACTTTCCAGTACATTTAGAGGACAAGGTAAAGTCCTTTCTAATAGACCTGTTTGTCAAGCACTCCTGAATCACAGCTATTTATTAAAATATTTTACTCTATTAAATACTTCTCAGCAAATTCTACCTGGTTAATTATTCCAGATAACTGATATGTTCCTGCACTGTCACGGCATCAGTCTGAGCTGTCACTCACATCCCACACTGACTGTGGCTGTTTGCTGTGATGAGGCAGATTGTCTTCTCAAAGATCCTGGGGCACCTGTGCCTCCTAAACCTCACACCTTGCTTACATGCCAGTATATCAGAGACCAGTAGAGGAACTTAGTGATGCACATCCTGAGAGCACCATTTCTCTGGAATAACAATTCCTACCAGAGAGCTTCAGCTACTTAAAAGGCTTTAGGTAGACAGTCTTTGTCCTAAATTTTCCTTCTTGCATTTTCTAACTTGGTTTCACAATGATTTTTTTGCAATTAGAGAAGAAACAGACACCCAGCCTCCTTTTCCAATTAATCCTTTCTTCCTTACTATGACCTAAATTTGTTTTTTTTTCTTTCGGCACTGAAAAGGAATCACTCATTCTCACTTCTTTTTTTAAAAAAAGAGAAGGAAAGAAAGAAACCAAAGCCCATTTCACACTGGCTGGAACTGGACATAAAGCAGCAATCTAGAGAAATTTCAGTGACAAGTTGTAAAAAGACTTGGAGCCAGTGAGGTCCAGGCAGAGACAAACCTCCTGTCTCTGGTTTCCAGCCACTGCTCTTGGGGGACATACAGTGTGACTGCAAAGGGTACAAGAATGCAGAAGGGTGGGCTGCACAATGTCCGCATTCAACCCCTGCCCCTGGCCCCAAGTCAACAGGAGGGAACAGAAAGACAGAAAAAGCCCAAATGCTTTGGCAGAAGCTAACTAATGTCAGAATGGGCCCTCCTGCTATCCTCAAACAACTCGTTTTGGTATTCGATTTTTACTTCGAAAAAAAATTACTCTGAACTCAAAGCAATTCTGTTGTAAAATGATGTAAGTTAGAAAGAACTCAGACACCAGCTAGGTGTAAGAAAACCTTTTCCCAATATATAACCATGATCCCACGAGCTTCTGGGAGTTGTTTTAAGAGGTGCAGGTCGGAATTCAGCAGGGTTGTGTTGTGCTCTCTTCTCCCAGGTGAAAATCCTGATCTACCTCATTACAGCCCCGACCAGAACTGGGACACAGAGCTCTCTTATTTAATTGAGCAAATAAACATTATTTGAGAAGCTTCCTGTCTTCATTCAAATAGCAAAGGTATAAGACACAGCTGTGTTCAAAAAAGCACGATCACAGCTACTAAAGCCAAATCTGGAGGACGAATATTATAATTTTTCACTTTTTTTGAGGTTTCTGCTGGTAAATGATGCCTTCATCTAAACTCATTTACCCTCTTCCCCTTTTGTTGTTGCACATCTACTATATTTGGATCAGTGTCTGGCAGGTCTTCCTTGAAACAGCTGCTGAGATAAATACGAAATTCATCAGGCCTTTGTTTTGTTGAACAGGGCTACATTTAAAGATTTGTTACTACAACAAAGAAATATTTGAACAGTAAGTACCATTCAACTCTCTCTTGAGTATTTAAAGTCTTGTATTTGAGATGATTTAGCAGAAACAAAAAAAAAAAATGCTTCACCAAATGAAAATTACACGTTCTCGACATTTGCTGGAAAACATAAATATTAGGATCGTGTTGAAATATAAACACACCAACCATTCTTGAAAAGGTTTGGATGTGCAGAGGCTATTAAAAGTAAGTTTGAAGATTCAAATCCACTGGATTCCAGAGGAGAAATAAATAGATAGGGTCGTGCCTAGGACAACCAAACTAGTAAGATTCAAAAAATAAATATATCTTTTTGCCTGCACTTTAAGGTTTTCTTTTCATAGTTCAAGCAAGGAGACCATGGAGCCCATTTCACGTGCAGTCGCTATGAAGTTTAGTCTACGGCCAACACTGCCAGATTTTCACACAAGGAAAAGGAGACTTTTCTCATCTGGGCAATGAGTGCTTGGGGCTCTTAGACACGGGATCCTAATTTATCTGTTCTCGACATCAGTGACTTAACAAGGGAGTGAATGGAGCATGGTGAACAGCTCCAGGAATTCCAGTCAGCACTGTAAAACACAGTCACCCCAGAGTGGAAAGTCTCCAGATTGCAAATACATACATTTCCTTGAAATGCGTTGTTGGAGGCAGAGAAACCCATAGGGGAAAGAACTTTTATAGCATAAATAAGCCTGCAAACATGTTCGGCTCATGCAAAGAATGATTAATGTCGGTCTAGACAGTCGACAGCAGCACCTGGTAAAATCCAATATATGTCCAGAGGCAGACACCATGCCAAATTCCATGCTGATGCAAGCAGGTATAACCACTCTGGGACTAGCACATTTGATTCAGGGCTCAACCAGGCTCACAGATGAGGACAGGGGGAAAAAAACTCTTCAAAGATGGTAAAATCACTTTTTCTACGTGGTTATTGACATTTCTTGCAGTAAGCACTCATCAGTTCTCATACACTGCTCCTGGCAGTGCAAGAGAGCAAGGCACATCCATTTACAGAAGTGCTGTAATTAAAATAAGGAACTAGGGAGAAAAGATGAGACACTGAGTGCAGGTTCTCATGGAACTATTACTGAATTAAAACCTGGAAAAAAAAGCTTTTATAACAGCAAAATATTCTGCTCAGTCCTTTGCAGATGAAATGTCTTTTTTTTTTAATTTTGTTCCTTTTTTCAGTCTACTAAAAAAAAAAAAAAAGGAAAAAACCTTTGAGTTTTATCAAAATATTTTGATTGCCATAGCATTTTAGAGGTGTTTTTGGTGAGAAATTTCTAAGGCTTTTGAATTTTTTCCTCATTGAAAAATCTGCATTTCAAACCAGCAGATTCTTCCACAACTTAGTAACTTGGCCTCTGCCCTTTTGCAGTGCAGAGTTCACCACGGGATTTGCACTTTCTATCTCCCAAGCAGAAGTGATGTAACTCTTCTTTGAGACCTACAAGATTTGGCCAGAGTCCACCCACTCTATGTTTTATTTAAGGGCATTTATTAATCCATGTATGGATTCAAGTATATCTGTTAGGAGGAAAGGTTGAGAAACACTCTGTGGTCCCTTCTGTGGGTCTGTTTTGCTACAATACTACAAGAGCATTTAAGTTTTCTTTAGAATTGGGCAATTAAAAAGCTGATGCCCCCTTTTTCCCTGGGTTGGACAATGAGGGCTGACCATGACTAATAAATGAGTGGTACTCTTTTTTTTTTGAGTTCCACCCATATACAAACAAAGCAGGTCTTTGTAGACACAATGATTTACCTAAAATAGTTCACTTATCAGATAGATACTTCCTGCCATGCCAGGCTGGGTGAAGACTGCCTGTTGTATTACATCCAGAAGGGCTTGCTCTGAAGCTACAAATCAATCTGTGTTATAAGATACACTTGTAAAATCAATTTTTGTGCATTCATTTACACTGCAGACTTTACTCATTCTTTCAAATAACTACCATGATGGCACTGAGAGGGGAAAAAGTCCTTTTTACAGAGTCCTCGAGAGACAGTGGAAACTGATGTGCTATTGACAGCCCAGCTACAAAACATCTACCTCATGTCCCATTTATTCTGAATCTGTCTCTAGCAAGGCCAGGCTCTCTCTGCATCCAGCAAGAGGGGCTAAGCCTTGCCAGTGAAGCTACTGGATGTGAGGTATCCCTTATTATTTGTGGAGACATTGATGTGCAAGAGATCAAAATCACTGAGGCTGACTGAGCACAAACAAGTCGATAACTCCATATTTCACAGGGAGTAGAAGACCTGAGAGTGAGAAAGTTGGATCCAAAAAGCTTCTGGAAACCTAAGACAAATCCTGTGTTCCATAGTCAAACTATGGAACCAAATCCTGGAAATAACCTTGCAAACCTCAACTGAGTCTCTGAGCTAACACTGCCTGTCTTCCCAAGATCACCTGAGGTGTTTTTACAGCCTCAGATACTCTCACCTTTGTAGGGGACTGAGCTCCTCAGGTGGCTGTGTGTGGTCTCCTCAGGTTTACAGTCCATCATGCTAAGGCACTTTCCCTCACCCATGGGAAATCACACACTGGTGTCATGGCAACACAGTTTTAATGTTGCTTCCCTCATGATCCTTTCATCACGATTGCAGTTCTCCATAACTACCTCCACCCATCATTCACCTCTAATTGGAAAAACTCAGAGCAACTGTTTTATCAGCTAAAGTAGGTTCAGATAAATGATCTAGTTTCAACTGCCTGCTCCCTTTTCCCTCTTAGCTGTATCATATCTCTATCAAAAGCACTATAAAACTTCCAGGCAAGCCCATCTACAAATACCACGTGTGAACACACATCACCCTATTCATCTCAACAACTACATACCCCAGGTGGTGCTTTTCTTGCTGCCAGACCTGAAAATTATATTGACAAATTAACATACGTCAGGACAGGAACGATAGGAATCTGCTAGTCAGAAACAAAACTCCTACAATTTATTGTAGATATCAGCAAGCCCATGGTAATGAAAATCAGAGAGAGTAGAATCATGAAACACTGCACCTAAGGATATTTGGCCTAATACTGAGTCCCTCATTTGATCTGGAAGAAACACATCAAACATACATCACAGGCCACATCTACTCCACCAGATTAATGGTTTCCTACCTGTCAGTTAAACTAATGCAATACAACCTCCTGTGCAGAAACGGGCCTAATGCTGCAGGTTTCTGTAGGAAGTTGAACCGCCACAGTCAACCCCCCCACAACCCCCAGAAAACAATTGATGAAAAACAACAGAAACCATTTCACAGTTGCCGTGCAAACCTCTAGCCCCACACCGGACACATCACCCAGTTTAGGAAAAGTCTACTAAGTGAAACTCCCTGATACTGAGATAACACAAATATACGTAACTATTTTCTTTTCAATTATAGCTTCACATACGGCTGGAGCCCTGCAGTCCAAGGGATGAGACTGAGCCAGGTGAGCCTAATTGGGTTACTCACTTCTTTCTTGTGTTTCTGGGTAACAGCTCAACTCTACCTCTGCACGTTACCTGACTTTTCTTTATTGGAACTACTGCATTCTTCTATTGAATGTATTATATTTACCATATCTTCAGACACAGGGAGGATACATAATTACAAGGAGAATTGCAAGCAGTCATTGGCCACTTCACGGTTAATTCACAAGAGATTAAGTGATATCACTTCATAATCTAAGCATGTGCTTATTTATCCATGCTGGGATATATTCTCTGTTACACGTGTGCTGATTTTATATAGGAGTTGTTTATTGCTCTATACATATGCTTATCTAATTGTACTGAATATACATGCTTTATTAAACTCATAAATGAGCACATTTATAGGTCTGTGTGAAAGCAGAGCCCTTCATATTTTATTTATAAAGTGGAACAATAGAATGGCATTGACATAGAACATCCATTTAACTCAGAGGATTTAGGGTTGTCCCAAAGACTTTTCTATTTTTTTGCCAGAATCAAAGCTTTGGGGTTTTTTAATTAGATTTCCAGCCCATCTGCTTGCAAAGATAGCCCTGACAATATAAACTAATGCACATTTGTCTTGCTGAGTCTGCAGCCAGTGGAAGGAAACAATGAGATGAGGAGAACAGTGAACTTGCACTCTCTGTCTTATTGGGGTGTTAACTAAAAACCCCATTCTGACAGCCTAAATACCACAATTCTTAACTATTTTATTTCTGTTAATTGTACCACAAACCTTCAGATACAACGTTTGTCAAAGCCATGAATTATTCACATAAGCTCTTTCCCATTTTGATGACCACGCTGTACAATTCAGGCTGTCAATTGGGACCAGGCAAGTATCTGGCCAAATATTTATGCCTGCAATTATAATCAAGGATTTTGCTCTTTTTTTTACTGTGAGGAGTAAAAGCAGCGATCACAGCATAATCAAACTACTACTAGAAGCCTATAGTGGAAAAGCTTGCAAGACCACAATTACTGTGGATTTGATGTAGAACCCACAGGAGCACTAATGCATAATTTTAAGTGCTTTATGACATAAAACTAAGGAAAACAGATTAAAATCTCTGTTGCTATGACATGCTTTACAAACAGCAGAGAAAACAGCTCAAATACACTCAGACTTTTTCCTACAATTTGAAAATAATAAGAATGCTGCCCTGGTCTCTGCTATAACAACTGATAGTACTTCCGTGCTAAAACCACCCACAAAACTGACTCTAAGTAGAACTGACTATTCCTGCATTTTTTGTAATTACCAATTCCAAATGTAAATAACTGTTTCAACCTTCTCTGATACAAGCTCCTCTGAAATAATTATCAGTGTGTGTTTATGTCCATCAAGCAAACTCACACAGGTTGTTGGTGTTTGAAAATAAAGAGGTAAGATTGAGTCTATAACAGTTGTTGCTGCCTGAATTATCTCACTGTGGGGATGCTGCATGGATGCAGTCGCATCCTAATACTGGGTTTTTTAAGGACAGCAATGTTCAGTGACCATATTTCTTTAATCCTATGGTCCATCTGATAAAAATATCTTCCATCTGGTTCCTGTTCGTTTGGTTGTGCCTCACAATAGAAGGAGCTTGATTAAGCAATTAAGATGGTGCATGAAGCACATGTTTACATTTGCTGGATACGGATGGACTTATGATCACACTTGACTGGTTTTCTGGAGGAGGATGACAGTACTTAAGAATTAGGAAAAGGACACGGTAAGTAGAAGCCTGCAGGCCAGGCAAGCCTTTTACTGCTTTGGTTGACTTCTTGCATCAATTTCCAAGTTTATTGTAGTAAATTAATGTGTTAGCCTGAAAAAGTATTGATATCCTCCTTTCATTTGTGACTAAGAGCAGATATGGTGAATGCATGTTTCCACCTTGATGATTTCCTTCTTGTGCCCCTGGCAACTTCCACAATGAATAAATATCTTTGCTCTGTCTTAAGATGGAGAAAAGTTGTGCAAAAGTCCTAGGCTTGGTAACGGCTGCCTAGATAGATCCTTTCTAGTCTGTTGAGATTGATTTGTTGCTTGTTTCTGTTTGCAGAGTAGATATATATTTCCAGTTCATTCAGATTCTGGAAGTCAGCTGTAGCCTGGAAGAAGCAACAGGTGAATCCTGTGATCTTCACAGGAGGCACCTATCAAAGGTAGGAAGAACTGATAAATTAGTTGAGACTCATTCATAAAATTACCTGATATAATTATTTGTTCCGAACTACCTTAAAATTCAGCCAAAAAATCCTGTTACATCATCCGGTGATAAAGACTTCTTTGCTCTTCTCTCTGTCCCATCTAACTAAAATAGTTTATCATTAGCTTTGTTTGAACTTGACCAGTATTTGAACTTACATGACGTAGAACATAAAGTGCCACAGCATCTGAAGTATTTAGCACTGCACAAACAAACCCACACTACAAGAACGCTGTCATAACCTGGTGTACCATCTTAACATGTAACATGTTAAGAAGGATCTTAAAGAACTTTGCCATGAGTAATCAGGTGTTAAATAAAACAGGGTCTAATGTTATGCTTTAGAGTACTTCACTGAACAACAAAAGCAGAGAAAACCACATTTTTGCATTGGACTTCAACAAAGAACAAATTACACACCAGCAGATCTCTGACAACTTCCTTTGAAAAAGGAACTTAGTTCTCGGCCACGAGAATGAGAAATACAGAAAGAAAAGCAAGGACTCAAAAAGCTATGTGCCAAAAAAATGTTCACAGGTGCAGGAATTAGGCTTTTAACAGAATCCCTAATTACACATCTGACTTCTGGCATCTTTTCAAGGCAGCATGAACACAGCTAAAGTTCTCTGTGCATTTGTACCCTCACAAAAATAAAAGGGAAACATATGTTTTCATTTGTAAAAACAATTATAAGTCAACCCCTAAAAGGGCAATGTGAGCACAATACTGGCAAGATGGACTTCAGCTTCGGAAAATACTGACTTCTCACCAATTTCAAAAGCCAAGAAATAGAGATCAAGACAACTTTGCACTGGTCTTGTATACAATACATTCATTTGATTTATATTGTTCCACTTTCTGTACCTTATCAAACACGTCTGCTTTAATTTTCCAAGTGCCCCTGGGAATGTATGAAATATGTAATGAAGACAACGAGCACCTTATTCACTTTGATGAATATTTCTAAACCTTATGTCAAAGTTAGAGCAGGTGGATTCTCAAGTGGCCTTTTTCTCAAAGGTATCGAGTGGATTTTACCTAACAAAAATTTATGCCTTTTTCATATAATTAGTAGTGCCCAGCAAGTCATCAGATAAGTGCTGCTGATGCTATTATACCACAGATACAATTTAACAGTCCATAAAACTACAGAGGTGAAGTGTCCAACACAATTCATTCCAAAATGAAAATCCCAGCAAACCTTTTCAGCTGACCCTATTTCCCTGTCACCTACCACGTACAATCCGACACTGCAAAATCATTGGGGTGGCTGTTCTGGAAATTAAAGAGAAACTGAGATTTCCAGTAAGCCTGGTAAGTGGGGAATGATATAACAGTTGGGTCTTGCCTTGTGAACAGGGAAGAATGAAACTCTAAAAAACCTGCACATATTGCTTGTGTATTTGATTCCTAGCCTAACAGTTCATTAACAAAGCAGAGCTCCCAGACATTCTTCCTACGGGTAAGATTGTTCACTACTTTCCTATGTACCTGCTTTTTAATTAGATTTTGGAATGGAACTGCAGCTCCTACCCACAAATCTCCGGTGGGAAGCAAAATCTAAACTAATCTGTGATCCCAGAAATGTTTGCTTCTCCAGATGCAATTTCTGAACACTTACAAATGTAGAAACAGAAGAATGGAGAAATAAGGGGACATAACCACAAAATTGGATGTGATTAATCAGTGTTGTAAGAGTTCAGTTCTGTCTTGTGAATGGAGGAAAAAAAGAGGTCTTAAAGAAAAAGAACATATTGTCTATTTGATTAATACTTAGACTAATACACTAACAAGGAAGCTTTTCCAGCCATTCTTCCAATGTGAAAGATCACCCATTAGTTAATCAGGCACCTGCTTTTTATTTAGGTTGGATTTTGGAACTATTGCTCTCCCCCACATTCTTCTTATACTCCCAAAAATCACTGCATGGCAAAAAGGTACATTTGTAATGGAGATGGGTTTTTCAAGAATATTTTCTCAGGTCAGGCAGTGACACAGTACATGGCCAATTTCCTGCACAGTGCTCCCAATTCAGCACTGGGAAAGGCAGCTTTAAGGCCTCGTTTCCCAGAAATCAGAAGTCTAATCAGTGCATGCCATTAAAGGGATGCGCATTTCTGCCTCATACAGAATACCTATAACCAAACCACTCAGGGTTTTATATCTTCAAGATGTAAAAATATCCATTAATTTGGTTTCCCAAACTTTAGGGAGGTGTCTCTTGTACAGACTGGTAAATTCAGGTTATACAGTTAAACCAAGGGAGAAGAAAACCCAGTGTTGAGTCCTGAACTAAAATGCAGGAAACTCTTGACTGTGTGTCTTCTCTTGTGTTCTAGGATGGCACCTACCTTAGTGCAAACGTGACCCAAATGGGTGAGCTAAATGAAACCTCGGGCTCCAAGTGATTATTTATCATCTACAAAGATCACGAAAGACATGAGCAGAGTTGATAATAAACCTAGTCTTTAGTTGGTGGGCTAAGAAGAGCTGCTAATTCTACTGAAAAGGAAATGCAATTTTAGTCTCCAGTTAGGTCTGACACACAACAGAAAAGCGATAGAAGTTAAAAACCTGCATTGCTGCATTAGCAGAGGACTTTGGCCTCTGGGGCAGTCAGCTGCTGAATCACAGGAGACTGAGATAGAAGAGACCTAACTAATCATCACAGCCAGGGATGATGTTGGTACTTAGCCAAGAAAGAACAATAATCAGTACCAGAAGCCTACCTTTCTTGCAGCTAATTTATCAGCAGCATTAAATTAACATGCAAATAAAGAGGAATGAGGGGAAACTATTCTAGACGTATAGTTTATAGCAATATAATTTAACAAGTATTAGTCTCCATCCACCATGACTGACAGCATGACTTTTCCATACAACATACAAAGTGTACGTGCACAATTGATGAAACATGTACAGGAAGCCCACTTGGAGTTCTCCAAGGGGAAAAAACTCTTTTATTCCCGGTGGGACGTGATGTTTGCCCACGGAGCAGCTCAATAGAATGCAAGAGCACTTCAGAACACAGCATTCAGTCTTGACCTGAAACTCAGTGTTTTGCAGATCATGCCTCAAGAACACCAGAGCCACGAACCCTGCCTTGCAGAATGGTAACCTGCAGGGAAAATGTGGAAACACTCCCTGGAGTTCTAAAGTATCACAGCCCCTGCATGGGTACAAGGTGTATTTTAAACTGCCATAAAGTTCCTGCTAAGGATCCCACCCATCTCCGTATCAATGCTGTGTTGGTATCCATATTATTCCATTCCTTAAATGGGTAACATTTTATAACTGCTTGTATGCTGGACCCTGATTTAGGACTGGTGGAGGAAGAAGGGTTGAGTTTTACCAAGCAAAGGTTTCCAACGACTAATTCTTTCAAACTAAACTTCAAAAAAGTAATATTTATTCAATCCTCGATGACAACATCAATAGCAGAAGCATCTGGCTTGCCAGATGCTCAAATAAATAATCTATCACACTTAAGTCATCCTTCTAGTGGAAGTTTGCTAATAACACTGCATAAATATTAGAGATTGTCAGATTTTTGTGTTCATGTGTGAAATGGGGGAAAGGCACAGGAAAGGCATATGAAGGCAGCCTGAATCTGGCTGGAGATGAACTGCTGCTGCTACAATTTTCAGAGAGAGATGTAGTTATTCTACAAAACCAGTCCTCTGCTAGAATTTCTATCCAATGACTTTAACCAAAAAGAGCACTCAGCAAGGATGCCCCTTGTAAATGCAGCATCAAGCCTACAGCACGTTCCTCCTTTCTCTTGTTTGCGCTGTAGCACAGGTGTGTGCAGGAGGTGGAAGGTGTCTCCCTGAGAACAGTTACAGGACAAGGGAGAGCTGTTCTGATCCTTGGGCTTGTTGGCGAAGCACCACAAAGGAACTTTCTAAAATACTATATTGCTTGGAAATTCTCCAGAGATTAAGGTTTCTCTTTAAAGTTAGACATGAAGTAAGGCCCTGTGGTACACAGGCAGGGAAACCAACACTCCCTTGTCAATAGTAGAAAAGTACCCTGTGGCACACTTTGCAGACCAGACAATGTTTGTCAAGCCAAAAGCATGTCTGTGTTACACTTTTCTGCCTCTTCTGGGGGGAAAGGAGGGAGTCTGGAATTACATTTCTTATTTTTCTGATTATACTTTGTGTTAAAGTATTTCTTTCTCTCTCTTTATTTTTTCTCTTAATCGAAGTAGCCCAACAGTCTCACATCACATAGTTACAATCACATTTTGCTGCAAACAGCTCTGCAGGATCCACAGGGAGCTCTGAAGCAGTGCCAGGATCCACAAGGAAGACATAAAATACCACAGACTTGGTTAGGAGCACCTTGTGGAAAATGAGAAGAAACCATTGATGAGATTTACAACTGTCTACCAAACTTGGACACCAATTCCCTTTGCAAACAGCAGGGAATTGAGCATCCCAACCTCTGAGACAAATTTTGCCAGTCTCAACCCATACTTTCCACTTTATAAGAGCATCAGCCTGCTCAATCCCACATGTAACCATGAATTGGTCATTGTTCTACTTTAGTATGATTCAATTTTCTAATACTATAAACTAGCACGTGCTTTTATGAGCATGGGAACTGCCGAACCCTTGGTGGTGGTTTGCACGTCGATTCTCTAATGGTTAATAACAAATGTGCCTCTAACATGCTCTGGCCATGCCCCCACACCTCCAGTCTCCGAAAAGGGCTAAGTTCAGACCACCTTTCCCTCTCTCTGGACACTAATTAGGTCTCTTTCCTTGATGCAGCTGTCTATTCTCATTAAATTTGTAGGAATTTATTATTCTTGAGAGTCTTCTCTGACAGATTTGGTTTAACAGTAACTGACAGACAGCACGATGGCACAAGCTTTTAATCATTCATTTGGAGACACAGCTAAAAATATATTCGTGAAGATGCATCCTCAGTCCTACCCAAGCTGTAGACTGGGGAATCCAGACTTTGGAGCAGCATCCACAATAGCTCCACAGATCCAGAGAGGATAAGGATCAGGCAGTCTGGGCTGAGACAACTCCACTTCTGTGTCTCCCATTACTTGTTCCATATTGGCACACAGTAAAGGTCTCATCCATTCTCCATGGGAGTATGGAAGAGCTTTCCATTGACATTTGACAATATTCCCATTACAAAGCAGTCTGCAAAGCACAGCAGTTGTTTTCCTGCTTCTAATGACATCCATGAAGAGGATGGCATAAGCCACTTCCAAACTGTAATAATTTCTGAGAGTAAAGAGGATATAACACATACTGGAATTACTGATGAGGAACACAAGCATCCATAGTGGAACAGTCTCTGCAAAAACCGTAGGAAAGAGATCACCTAAAAGAAAAGTTAGGATTGGCTGAGCCACTGCACATTCCACTGACGGCTGCTGACAGCTTCAAGAGGAACCACACACGGCCGGTGCCAGCTCTGCTGCCAGCACAGCCCTCCCACAAAATGTCTGCTAATTTTAGCTTTTCTGAATTACTGCTCACATTAACACAAACCTGCCTTCTCCAAGGAATTCTCCCAGTCACTGCTGCCTGGATCTCTCGGAGAACTGTGGAGCCACAGCTCTGATGGTTAAAAGGCCCACAATGAACAGGCAGCAGCTTTACATCAGCACTAGCATGACAAAGGCCAGGGAGGGCCGGATGGGTGTGCTGCAGAGACTCACCGACCACTTGTCAGAGAGCCACTGACAAAGAGGATGGAGAAAATGAGGCTCTGCCTAAAATTTATAGCAGGCTGCGGTGCCCGCCAGCTCCCTCGCCAGCAAGTGGGTGCAGAATATATCCTAGTGTACAAGTTTCTGCCTTTTCTCCATCACCTCAGATCCTTCTTCCAGGCAGTAAATGCCAGTACAACCAGCATGCAAAAGCCATTTAGGACAGGAACAATGCTGATCTAATCCCCAGTCCAAGGGCCTGGACAGAGCTCAAAAAGCAGAGTGTGCAGCACAGCTCTACGTGAGACAGCTCAGGGGATGGGATCAGGCTCCAGATCCTGCCAGTGCCACCAAGTGTCACTCAGTCATGGTGCCTCCCATATCTTCACAGTGGCAGCTGCAGATGGTTAAGGGGGTTGTTCTACTGTTTGCTCTAGATTTGGAGAAATCCAAGCAGAATCCTTCTCAGCATGAACACCCTGTTGGAAACACAGTCAGGTACTACCTACAACATTGCTAACAGAGATGCTGCAACACGGGGAGCAGTTGCACAGGACAGGCAACCATCCTGTGTGAGAGCCAGAGAGCAGCACCCCCAGCCCATGCTGAGTTGCTGAGCAGCATCTGAGGCTCCCCTGAGAAGACAGCTGAGGTTTACTCAGGACCCTGGCAAAGCTCAGACCCTTGAGACAGACTCCTTGGCACAGCCCATCAATCCATCAAGAATGCTCAGCTGATGTTGCTGCACCAAATCACCACCCGTAGAGGAGGTACCTATTTCCAGGTACCTATTTCCACTGTCCACCCCTTACCCCATGGGAGAAGCACGGCCACAGGCATCTCTGACTTTTCTCAGAGGGTTTTAAGAGCTATCCAATCCCTCCTCTCACAGTAAGAAAGACAGAAGCCAGGTGTGGAGGTGCTGCAGAGCTACAGCTGAGCAGCAGCTGCCTGTTGGCTGCTTTCTCTGCAAAGGACATGGGAAGATGGGGCTGCAGATAAGGACTCTGCTCACTGCCATCCCTCTGGCTGCTCTGAACTTGCAGTCTGAATGCACTCCTGCGGTGAGGAGAAACACCCCACAGGTGGGAAGGTGGGGCTGAAGTGAAAAGGCCAGACCAGTAAAACCAAAAGCCATCAGACCTGAACTGGGTAGAGACACTTGCTTTGCTGCCTGGGAAGAGCACAAAGTAAAGCAGTGACCTTTGTTTCATTGGATGTGTGCCTCCTCAAGCCCTTTTCCCTGGCTCCACTGAAGAAGGCATGACTGAGCTCTCACTGGGCTGGAAAACAGCCCAGTGCCAGGAAAAGGAACTTCCCTTCCAGATCTGTGCTTTTTCTTTGTATGTTAAACTTGGCCTGTAGGGCTACCTCCACAATCCTAAATCTACAAATCATTAACCCACTGAATTTTTGTTGGAGATGGCAGATGAATCATAAAGAACCCAATATGACTTTGAAATCTCAGCATGAGTCTGCATGGTTGGCAGTAACAGAAAACTGAGCTCCCACCCCTACACTGCAAAATAGAACAATTGCCTTGGAAATAATTCAGACATAATAAATGAGGGATTCCTTCATATTAACTGTTTTCAACTGCAGATTTATAGTCTAAAATTAAGCAGATGTTGAGTGCTGAATAGAATGCTTAAAAACACAATGACAAGTTGAAATCCCAGTTTCTCTGCATGTGGCAATCAGCAATTTCAATTATTTATTGAAATACAAGTAAAATATAATGAAATGATGCAACATATACTTAAGAACATAGACATATTGTAGAATTTAGTATGAAGAAACACACTGAATCCAGATTTTCAGGTCTTCCAAAATGGTGCAAAAAATTTTGCATCCAAGACAGACAACTTGCAAAAAGATTTGCAAAGTAATTTCTAGGTCCTTTGAGTAATTTACTTCAAATAAGGATTTCAGTCTTGAAATAACATCAACCTTTATTTTATTTATGTATTTGAGTTCCCAAACTAATGTTCTGAAGCAGGGCAATCAAATCTTCATGAGGTTGTTTCAATATTAACATTGAGTTACTCTCACTTGCTTCTATTTCAAAAGAGAGATATGCTTCTGTTAGACTTTTCACTATCCCAAAAAACAGCAACAGGCAAGGAAAGCAGGAAGCAATGTGGAAATCAATACTGAAGCACACCCCCCCCCTTACCTGAGGTTTGGGCTGATTAAAAAAAAACAATTCCAGGGATTAAAAATAAACATAGGAAATTAAAATTGTGTAACTGTTAAAAAAAACCCACATCTTTATACAAAACTGTCACACGAGCTGGAAAGACTGTTTTCATCCTTCTTTTCGAAAACAAGAGTGACAAGATCTGTGCCCCTCCCAATATGCCTTCTAACAGGGTCTCTAAGATGGGGATGCTACAGAAACCTGCTTCAGTTCTTCAATCTATTGATTTTAACGCCTTTATTTTTGTCCCATTTTCAATGTAGACTGAGGCCAAATTGTTTACGTTAGCTCAGTCTTGCATAGTGGATTGTAACCCATCACTTTTACTTTCCCTCTCTAACATAAGCATCCCCAGCACCTTCAATCTTTTCTCATAACTCCTTCTCCCCATGCTCTGGTAGCTCTTATCACTGCCTCTGCACCTCGAGGAAGTCCACATTTTCTAGCAGCTTCTGGTAAATGGGAGTTGCCAAGCTTGCAGCTGTAGACACTGCAGAATGTCAACATCAACTATAGCCACTGCTCACTCATCTAGGAATATAATGCCTCCACAGGTTGTTACCACATCTGGAAGGAAGTCAGAGATCCTCTTCTGAAGACCTGATCTCCTACAAGTGAACATGTAACAGTCCTGAGGTGCTCAGTAAGGCGACACAGGAAGCCAAGCAGAGCAGTGCGGTTAGAAGCCCTTTAATAGGACAACCCAAGACCACAATTATTTCAACACAAGTCCCCCAAACAGATGGTGATAATATCATGACTTACCAGTACCACACACAATGGTACTGTAAAATCCAGAGGCTGTATTTGAACTGGCTATTGGGGGGCAGGAGACTCTTAAAATCCCCAGCACTCATGTCAGTTATACATTCCCAGTGAGTCTGTTGCTCCAAAATACCTTACAGTTATTTGTTAAATTATATCTGAAGAAAATACTAAACCTCCATTAGGCTCATCAGTTGCACTTCATTTTTTTACTGTGATATTTTGATACAAGCGCATGGTGGAATAATTACCGATGGCACCAGATATTTAGTTGGTAAAATTAGTATGAATTCCCTGGTGTTATTTTTTAAATAGATGGTTATTTTTGTAGATCTACAATAGCCTCTGGAAAAAAAAAAAAAAAAAGTCCTCAAAAGCTCCTTTTGTGCTAAGATCACATAAACCCTAGAGCTCCACTTTCTGTTAATTCCTATCAATCAACAAAACGAGTTTCACACTACTCCTGGCCAGAAGAGCTAATATACACAGTACCACAGGTCACCAGAGAAAAGCTTAAAATAAATCCAAGAGTGGGTGAGTATTGCTACATTTTACCATCCCCTGTATTGTTTCTTTTGATTTTACAAAGCTCCAGTCACTGAACTAATTATTAGAGGCACTTCAGTTGCTTTACTGATCCAAGCACCTTCCATCAAACTCAGGCAGCTCTGAGGAATTGTTCAAACACACAGGGCTGGCCCTTGGAAACACTTTGCTGCTGTTATGAGCCCTGGATGTCCCCCCAGAACGGGGAAATATTTGGGCAGGTTTTTTAACAGAGGACAAATAAAAAGTAGATGTCTTTAAAAACACAGGCCTCGGAGGGATCTCGGGTTTCCCCCTCTGCAGAGAGCACAGAAGATTGCTTATCTTGGCTCCAGAACAGATGGATGTGTTCAGCCGGAAGATTCACTGTAGCTGACAGAGAACATTTCCTTCATCGTATTGCTTCTCCGTGCGAGGAGATAACTCAGGCTAATAATATTCTGTCTCCTTTTTATCCTCCTATAGCCCACGCATAACTTAATTCTTAATTCCAAAGGGCTCGCAGAGGAGATTGGCCTGGTGTTAGTTTCATTTCCACACGTATAAATCAAAGCTCAGTCTACTGGAATAGATGGCACTGCGCTGGTGTTAAAATATAAAATCCTCAGCAAGGCCAGAAGATTCCCCCTCATCTCCCTGATCATAAACACCATGTTATCCTACATTCAGTCACGCCCTCCAAATTTCTAAACATCGCATCCATTTAAATTTGCATATAAATAGGAGCTATCCCGATTCACAAGAAACAGAGCTTTGCCTACCCAGAAAGCATTAGTGCAAATGTAAACCAAGCAAAAAATGGCAGAGCGGTAGAAACTTGGCATCCGTGGCAATTACCTTTACATCTAATGAATAGAGCCTTCGTTCCTTAGTAACTAATTACAGTGGAACTGTTTGGAGAAAAGGACCTCGTGGTTTGCCTGAAAGAGCCAACGTAGGGCACCGAACCAGGACCGCATCGGTTCACAACGTCAGATACCCACTCACCACCTTCTCCCGGCACCCAAGACTGCAGGAGCAGGCTTTTGAACCTTCCAGGAGCCCTAAGTCACCCCAGGCACTGTGGACTGAAAGGTTACCATTTTGGGAAAGGGACAAACTGCGTTCCTAGGTCTTCACCCCCACGCAGTAATCCTCAACCACACAGGGAACCCCGCTGCCTGCAGGCACCTGCCTGACCGTGACCCCCAGCTGCATGAAAGCCCTCACTATTCAGCTCTAACTCAAGCACACACAGCCGCTTTCAGAAATCCCGCATTATTATTCCGGTTTTGAAGAAGGAACTGCAGAAAGCTGAATCAGAAACTTTCAAAAGTGCTCGCAAGACCCTGGTTTCACTTACCCTAATCTATCATCACATTTCATCACCAATCTCATACCTTCTCAAAGCTCCCAGTGCTGTGCCACCTCTGCCCCTCCATTAAGACATAAACCAAGGGTTAAGTGACAGATTGTATCAACCTGGATAGCAATCTGTCTCACTCAGAAACCAATGCACCGGGAATAAAGAAAGAATTATTATCCTGGTGTCAATATGATGAATTACAGTCTCTTTTTACTAAAAAAGAATTTCTAGTTTTTCAGCTAGCACAGAAAACTCTTCCCCTTTTAGCACTAAACATCAGAGCAGTTTCTCCTGACATCCTGTTCAGAGGCTCTGCTAATGAAATTATTCATTTTGGTAGATGGCTGATGCAGTTAGTCACTGTAGCACTGGTCCTGGAATAAACATGAACTGAGAGCCAGTCACAGGAATTCCAACTGCTCCTTCCATATATTTGTTTCCAAAAAGTAAATAAGTTTGAAAGCTCTGCTGATTGCCCTTGTTAAAGTGAACAAAATGTTTAGGGAAAATGAGTTTTCAGGGTTTCCTTACACCACACAGGTTACATAAATCCCACGTGCCAGACCCATGAAGTTTGTGGTCACATTTCCCCTCCTACAGCAGCAAGTTCACACCTGTGGCACCAGATAAAACAGGAGTGGGAGAAACCAAGAGACATCACCTCCTGATCTATCCTACCCTCTTCATAACATTTATACCCATGCCAGAGGTTTGCCTACAGAGTAATGGAAGGATTTAAGAAGAAATTAGGTAACTTATTAGAAATCTTTTCCTTATAACAAGCCTAAGCATCACTTGCTTCAGTGTAACACTTCTGTTTGTCTTAGCCCTGTGAATTGTCACAATGTGCTTCCACAGACCCTACTCACTCTCCAGGCTGAACAAACTCTACCCTTTCAATCCTTCCCTAACAGGCTACTCTTCCAAGACCCACTGATCACTCCTGCTGCTTTCTGCTCCCCACCCCTCAGTGTGCAATACCCCAAGAAGGAGACAGTGCTCTAGATAGTGTCTCCAGAGGTCCAATCTGCAAAGACCCTTTGGAAACCTGTGGAAGCATTTCATGTGTCCCTCACTGCTGGCACATTTTCAGGGTGGTGGTTGTATCACAGAGGAAGGAATGTTCTCTGGTCCTCCAAGGGCTTCACACATCAGGGCAGGACAAGGCTTTGCAGTGGGGACTGGTGGGGGTAAAGCTTTTTTAGTGTTTCTAGAAAGAGAGGCAGCCAGGTCTTGTATTGGCTCCTTCAGCATGCACCTCTGACCCCAGTGTCTGCATCATCAGAGCAAAATCACTGCTGCACTGATCCAGAGCGAGGCAACCGAAAGCAGCAAAGACTGAGCTACAATCAATTTAGTTGTGTGAGAGTGGGGAGCAGAAGGGATGTATCTTGCTATTGCTGCCATCTCCATGAGGAAAAAGCAATTAATAAAAAAGGTTGACACGTTAGAAGGTCATTTTTGCTCTGCACTTGCTTGCAACCTCAAGCAACGTCATATCTTCATACTTGTGACCATGCAAAAAATGATAATATGTAATGAGCACTTTTATTACTGCAGCAGCTGGAGGGGGATTGCCAAGCCCTGGGGCATATACCCCTAGTGAGTGACCTACTGCTCTCCCAGCCCCACAGCATGTCCATAATCTCTCTCACAGTATGGTTCAAAAAAGGGTTGGCTAGAGGACAAACGGGGAGTGGTGGGGATAAAAGCAAACAGATTCAGAGATTCAACTTATTAACAAAACCTTGATGACCAAAAGTTCAATACAGCAAAAAGTTCATCACCAGAGGACTTACGACATCCAGGGAACAAGCACTGACAGATCTGATACACGCAGCTGCTTTTACCAGTCACTCTCTGCAGCGGAGTGATGAGTCTCCAGAGAGCCCTTACCCCTCCTCTCCCATACCAATCACGACCTTTGCTCTCTGCACACTGCATGTGTGACCTGAGACCCTTACCCCTTGACTTCCAGAGGCAGCCAACACCTTTGCCTTTCATGTCCTAACTTCATACTCTTTGCAAAAACACGACACTGTTTAACAGGGGGTTTAAAAGAAAAGTTGCTCCTGGGTGGCACAGGGTGTGTTATTGCAACCCTGAGCATCCCTTCTCAGCCCCTCACCTGCCTGGGGATAACATTCCCCTCAACAGCCAGGGCAGTGGTTACTGGGCAAGGATATCTGGCAAGCTTAAAACCAGGAAAAGGAAGCTGGATGAGGGCATACATAGCCTCATACCCTCTGAGGCTGGATCAGAAATACCTGCCTGGGCACTGAGCCCTATAAGCCATCTCCCAAAGTCTGCAAAGACAAACATGCTCTGGCAACACACCTTTCCTCCAGCATCCCTGGGAAAAGGATGAGGACCTGCCTGTTGGAGGAGAGCCACAGGACTAACATGGAGAAAGGTGTTGGTTTACATTCAGAACAATTTTAAATGGCTTTATTTGAAAGCTTCCCCTCAAGTCCACCTATGTTCCCTCCCCAGCCTGGAGAAATCTCTGGGAAGTGCTGGAGCAGGAAAATCTGCCTCCTTGTACTGGCACATTCTCCTCCCCAGCAATTACAGTCCCCTTCCCCAGCTCTCCTGAACCTCCCACAAGGTATTAAAAAGCAACAAGAAGACAGCAGGCTCTCTCCAGCTTGCTATATTTAACTGCAGACCTCTGAGAACTCTCCTCCTTTGCAACCCTCTAAAACAGTTGCACAGAAAGGCAGGGAAGGAGAGCTGCTCCTCGCTGCTGTGAGGAGCCTGCAGCCCGGGTTTGCTCACACTGCCTCTGCTGTGGGGCTCCTGCACTGCCACGTGTGCGATAAAAACCACCGGGGTGTACACAGGAGGAGGAAGGGAACACTTTTGTCCCTCCACCCCAAGAACTCAAGGTACTAAATGTTAATACTTGGAAATCAGCAACTGCCAAGAACAAGTTCCCCACCCACCCATCCACCCTGAGCTTTGAAGTGTTTTCTTTCTAGCTTTACCTTGGCACGCTGGCCAAATAAGTCACAAGTTTCCGAAGGTCTTCCTGCCTTATTCTGTCATGATTGCTGCGGGCTGGGAAGGTCAAGACAGGACCACCTCGTTTATCACGGCCACCTGTGGAAAATAAAGGATTGTTAGAAAATCAGGCAGGAAGCACATGTCAAAAAAACTATGTGCACTGACTTGATAAACAGAAATTACAGCACATTCAAGAGTCTACGCGCTCTTTGTAGCTTTCAGGCTTGCCTAATTGAGGAAGACAGGCTTGCAATTGCTGGAGCTCCAAAGGGGAAGATATAGATTAAAAAAATAAAAAAATAAAAAAAAAAAGCCCACACTAGGAAAATTGCTACTAGCAGTTCTTCTTTCACCTAATCCCATCAAATCTAACATATCTGCCAATCCAAGCAGGCAACATTAATGAAATCCTACTGTGGGGATAGTTTTAGACTGGTCAACATCAGGAAAGTGAAAGCATTTTTCGCTGTTGCTCAGTGTGTTGCACAGCTCATTGCAGGATAGTTTACAACGTCCTGCCAGGTTGAAGGGATGTATCCCAGTAATGCTTATGCAATACAGCATTATAATCTATCAGGTAATTCATTAAAACTGAAATTTTGATTACAAGTTCATGCCTCCTATGCTTTCTACCTAGAAAGTTGTTGGCAATCAGAATAATTTTTTAGTTTGTTTGTTTTGTTTTTTTCCCCTGGAGCTTTCCTGTCTTAAAATCCACTCCCTTTAAACTGCCAGCGTTTTCCACTCAATCTTTTACAGCAATTGTCTAAAGGCTGAGCCATAAAGGAATGACTCTACTCTGAACTATACAATCACAAGTACAGACGTGAATACAATCTATTCAACAGCACCTTATTTTATTCTCTCCTGTGACTAAAGTTTAAGAAGCTTGAAACTGAAGTCTAATGCCTCATTCAATGTTTAGTTCTTTCTTCACATATTACCTCAGGAATTTTTCCAGGAATTGTGTGTTGTTAGATACATATTTGCACTGTTATCTAGGAAAAAGCCTCAGCAAAACTACAGCTCAGAAAGCTACCATGGAACTGCAAGGACCTCACAAACAAGCTGTAAAAATGCAGATGAGTTTGCACTTAACGTGTAATCCCTTTACCAGAAATATCACTTCTGAGAAAGGAAAATCACGTGCTTCTCTGAGCTAATTTACTTGCCCAACAAGAAGAAAAAGCTACGCAAGGACATGCACATCTCCAGCACCGATCCACGCAGAACTCAGGACACCTGAAGTCTGTGCTACTGGAACATTCTTGCCACTATTTAGACATTTCATTAAAATACAGGTGTTTGTTTTTTTTCAATTGCTAAGACCTGTCCAAAGAGCCTTCTACAGCACTGCTGCCTGTAGCAGACAAAGTCTTTAACACAAACTTCATCTATACAGATAGAGATGCCACTCATACCCCATGTTATTGTTCATCAGTCCACATTCCCGTGGTTCCCAAAGGATGCAACACACCTGAGTGGCTACATTGTGCAACTCTCCACTGGAACCAGGTCACATCTGATTTGTCCAGAGACAGAAATGGAGAGGCAAGCAAGAGATGTCATCTTTATTTTGATCCCTTATGTGGACAGGGGGACATATGGAGTAAAAAACTGTCCTGTCTAATATCCACCCAAATCTCTGTGCCTGATGTTTGCTTTTGGCTTCACACCATGAAAGTGAGGAAGGTCCCTTGGAATGCAGTGTCACCTTGGCTGATCCATGCCCCTGCCACACAGCATGAAAATAGGGGAGTAAGGTAAAAAAGATTCAATTTACAAGGAAATAAGCTCATTTAAATTTTCAGAGCTTTTTATGAAAAAACCTTCCCATTTTAAGGACATTCTCCCTTTGTCGAGATTATTTCACACACCACATCAATGCCAAAACCATTATATCATGCACTATGTGTCCAACAGAAAAGCAAGCCAGCCTATAGAATGGCAAACCAATACAGTAACTAAAGCTGGAGGGAAATATTTTTTCAACACAGGAAGCTTTTGAAGGTTTTGAAAAATTTCCCATCATATCAAGATGTAACTAAGGCTTTCAAAAGCTTCCAGATACTCACTGAAGCAGAGACCTTAACTTGAACTGCATCCCAGAAGAACATGCTACTCTCTACACAGTCAGGCTCCCTCTCCTTCTTCATTCCCAATTATTTAAATAGTTGTACAACTTCAAAAAGCACTAAGGGATGAGATCAGGAGACATCCAAGCCCACAGTTATAATCCTCTTGCAGGATATGAAACACCTGAGCTTCCCACAGCCCAACAGCCCTAATCACTCTGATGCTGCCCATTCACCTTCACCTGGTGAACCAAAAATCCTGTTTCTGGGACCCCTTTGACACCAAAAGTTCCACCAAAGTGAGCTCTGCAAAATAAATAAATAAAAATAAAAATTATCTAAATTCTGGTAAGCTGAAAAAGTGAGAAAACTCTTGACCATTTTACTAATGATAACACAAGGATTTCAGCTACAGAAAAGGAAACAGGATCCAGAACATTCCCATCGTGGCTTTGCTTCAGGATACAAATTGTCCCTCAACAGTTCATCTAAACTGTCCTCAGAGGAGCAGGATAAATAAGGCTCAGGTACAGGGTCAGAAGTTACCAGGACAGACCGGGGAAAATGGGTTAATTCTCATTGGAGGAGGAAGGTTGCATGGTGACCCAGTTGGAGGTTTCTGGATGATGGAAGGATAAGTAAGTGCCTGAGTGGATTATTCTAGTCTTATAGCACAGAAAAACAAGGAGACACGGGGCAAATCTCAAGATATGTGAGACAAATGTTTCTCATTTGGGATAAAAGTACTGCTCTCTGCTTTGAGCAATAGGGTGAAATTATTATTACAAGCGCATCATACATATTAGAATCCTTCAGCTGCTTCCAAATTATTCAATTCAACTCAATTCAATCCCAATTATTGAGAAATCTCTATTTTTCATGAATGCCTGCATAAATTACGATTTTATCAAGAGCCTGTATGAAGAAACATCAGATTTCTTCCAGAACAAACCATGGTATGTTTAATTCACCATAAGGCTTACAGATTTCAGTAACTGTGGTATACTGATAATATGTAGCTTTCTTATTGCATTTTATAAGCAATAATCTCAGCTTTTCTAGGCAGTCTAAATGGGATATTACCACCATCAAACTTCAGACACCAAACATGCCTATATTAGGACACCCATCTGCCCTAACAGAGCCTTGGACAGGTAGCAACAGACACTAAAAAAAAAAAAAGGGAAGAAAGTCTTTTGGCATCAGCTGTATACAGAGCTTATATTGTTGCTTTTCTTTATTATTATCTTTTAACTGATGGGAATAGTGAAGTACAGAGAGAGGGGAAGAAATTCAGCCCAGATCCCACAGCAAGTTCACTTGAAGAACCAGTAGAAATGAGGTTTTCTGACTTGGCCCACTATGTTAGAACTTCATAGTGCTTGAAACTGTCTGTGCTTGTCAGTAATCCATTCAAGGAGGCTAATCTTGCCCCAAGTCAGCCATGAGCTCAACACCAACTGTATATGAACAGTCTTCAAAGAGCTACTCAGCACGTTTTTTTAAAGGAAAATAAAAAGTAGAAGGAAGTAAGGACTCTCAATTGCTTTAATCAAGATATCCCATGTCCTGCCCACCCCCCCAGACTCACAGACATGGGATGCAATAATTAAACATGTCATTGGATTTGTTAATTAGTTTATTAAACACTAAAAAAACAGCTAATAATTTCTTATTGGTTTTCAAGGTGGGTTTTCATGGGCTTTGCTCTGATTTAGAGAAGCAAACAGATGGTCTGGTTATTAGTGCTCTGGAAAAAAAGAGTTAGAAAAACACATGTTCTTCAGGGCACAGAGTACACTGAGAACAAATATTTAGCCAAATATGTCTTGCATTTCTCCCACAAAAACGCTTTGTTGATGGCCCTGCATGTCAGCAGCTTCCTTACCAATTCTTCCCATCTCCCTTTCTTCTGGCCTACATAGACTCATTGCTAAAGTCAGAACTTATTCCCAGAAATAGGATTCCATAATTTTTCCACCACAAATCATGCAGTGATGTGGAGTTGTGATGCACACCCCATTAGAAGAAAATATTGAATAAACCTGAGATGGCCTGCATGGAAGCAGGCTGCACAGTCAGTGGCCTTCTGATGACCACTTATCTAGATCAGGGTTGCATCCAAGAGGAAAGAGACTCCAGCAACAATATCATTATCCTAGCAGCTGCCCAAACAAGTGCCCACAGGTAAGCCAAGATGTTGCCCAACCCAGAGTGTTGCTGCTATGGGCTCTCTGTACTGGCCTTACCAATCTCAAGTCCTGAGGCACATCCATCCCCGTTAACACAAAAAGCTGGAATTCCAACTATGGCTAGTCCTGTTTAGGACAGGAAATTATCAGTTTCCGTTAATGCAGGCTCCTTGTATACAGCAGATAATGATTTTATCAAGCTCTGTTTTCAAGCTCCATCTCTCCACTTCTATCAGCCATTCTGCCACAGTGCCTTACCTGCTCGCAGTGATCCACACTTAAGGGTTCTAAACCCTCTACTTCCTTCTGCACTCTTTTTCTAAGCACAAATTCACAAGGATTAACCAGACTCAGAGAAATGTCCACACAGACAGGGCTCCCACGTGCCTCGTGTGATGTCCCGCAGCACACTGGGAACGGAAGCGGGAGCAGCACACAGTGTCTCTGGCCCCGCTCAGACGGCTGCTGCAGTTCAAATGAACACGCTGCTTCATCTGACCCTGCACATCATAAGCTGATCCATCTTGATGTTGCAGACTCTGCTGAGACCGTAAGTGAGTTTCCAGAGGAGATGAAATAATCCTCAACAGGTATTTCAGTCCAAAATGTGGTGAAAAAATGAATGACAACGAAGAGAATTAGAAGACAGAAGGAGGTCAGCTGATGTCAGGCACCTCAATGCAATGATAAACAATACACTCTGGATTTCTAAATCTAACTGACAGACTTCCTAAGAAAGAAAAGTATTAAGGAACTAGTATCCGGTCTTAAAATAACATTCCTTTCCCTACCATAGCTGAGCTCTGCGAGACTGCTTGCCCCTAGACCTCCTCTGAACAGACTTCTACACTAAAACTCCTCCACCTTCAAAAGGGACTCAGGTGTTGCACAGGCCATATATAGGATTATAAATTAACCTGTGACCACCCTCAAGATCAGTTGGTTCCAACATAGGTGATTTCAGTGCAACTGTGATGAAATTTAAGCTCCCACAACAAGCCCCACCTGCCAATTAACACAGCTGGGTGCAATCACCAGGATCCCATATCCCAAAGTCAACTGCCTGAATCAAATCCTAATGGCAAAAATTCACAACAGGACATTTAGGGTTAATGACTCCAAAAACAAGACCAATTGATCTCACCAGAAGATTTCCTGGCAGAGCAGATCAGAGGCTGTAGAAGGGATGCCCAGTGCAGTGCCTGGAGGATTCCATCTCCTACCAAGTGGATTTGTTCTGCAATTGCTCTCCAAAAAACCACTGCTTGGGTTTGAAGAGACCACCTGCTGGGGGTTGTAATACACTTTTGCTGTTTTATGCAAGTATTTTGGGGTACTTCCTTAATTTTAAATGTATGCTGGCCAACAAGCCCCTGGGGAAATGGTAATTACTCCAGCAAAGCTAAACTAAGGACAAGGGAGACTCATTAAAAGGAAGGAAGAGCTTCTTCATGTGGAAAACAAAACTTCCAGAGAGAGTATAGAGGAGCTTGTTTTTTCCTCTGGAAGTAGCTGGATTGCTCTGAAGTATCAAGGGAGCACCACGTACCCTCCTCTTCAAAATTGACCCTAAACCTCTCTGCCTTTTGCCCCAGACGAAAATTCCGTTTTTTTTTTTTTTTTTTTTTTTTGATCTCGCCTCTTTTATTGCAGATTTATGGGAATAGCAGTATATATTTAAAAATCAATTGACAAACTGGACAAAATAACTCCCAAGTCTTCTAAAACAAAGCCCACGGCATCCCTTCTTGCCCCCGAAGATGGGGAGGGAAGAAAACACAGCACGTGGTGAGGGTGGTACTGACAGACACTCCAACCTCACACCACTGGGCACAGTGTTAGAAGCAGTAAAGAATAAGGAGAAACAAAGAGAGGCCAAATTCATCCTGATCACACACTGTTTGTCTTCCTCATTTGAGGCAAGCAAGGAGAAACAGCAATGGCAAAGTTTCTGATGTTCATCAGCGAAGTGAAATATGTGATAAACTGAATCACTGTAACTGGCTGCTCAGGTTTGTCACATCCCCAGCAGGGACATCCTCAACACCTACAGCCAAACAGAGGATCCTGCAAAGTAATGAAAGTTCAGGGCAGAGTTTAAGCTACTGGACTTATGTAATTGCTATTAGGAAATCTTTCCCACCCCCAAACTCCCCCCACCCGGCTTTAAGAAGAAATTCAGCCTAGGACTGGAAAACACTGGCAGATAAAGATGTCTCTGAAATTTCACATTCCAGCAGAGTATTTATATTTAAATATTTAAATAGCCTATATTTTCACACCAAAAAAAGAAAGAGACAAACCCAAACAAACAAACCAAAACCCCACAACGACCAAGAAACAAAGGGTTTCCAATTGTGAATTTCAGTGCTTCTTGTCAATTAAAATTGATTCCTTAGGAAAAAAAAACCATAAGCCTGGAACCAAAGTGCTTTCACAGAAATAAGGAAGTTTCCAGAGGTGACAAGTCTCATTAGTGGGACAGAAGAGCACATCTTACTGCAAAACAACCCAGATGGTTGGGTGTTATTGTTTTAAATATCTCAAGTGCTACAGTCACCTTCCTGGGTCCTTATATTAAGGATGAGAAAACCCTCTGAGCTGGAAGAGGAGGGGATGTACACAGACCTTCTTCCTTCACAGGCTCAGTTCCTCTCTTTTATTGTTATTTTCAAAGGCCCTGACATTAATTGAGAAGCTGTACCTGTGAGACAGGATGCAGGGACAGTAAGTGCTGGCAGTGAGGAGACATTCTCCACAGAATGTCCCATGGCTGTGGTTAAAACGTGTGGAAAAATACAGAGCAACTGATTCTGCACACTATATTTACTACCTGTAAATGAAATCAGAAATCCAAGGAGACTTTTTGATTTCTGCTTTAACTTTAGAGACCTATGAGGATATCTAAACAAACTCTATAGGTAAAAGCTCTTCTGTATACTCAAAAATCAGTTAACAAACACTCTTGGAAAACAAAAGAAAAAATCAAACAACAATTAAAAAACCCCAAACCAACAACAACAACAACAACGAAACAAAGGGGAAAAAAGAAAAAAAAAAAAAAGAACATGGCAGGCTCAGACTTCATCAAAAGACCTGGAAATACCACAGTCTAAACATTTTCATTTTCTTCTTCAAAGAAAAATCTCTATTAAGGCAGCAGCAAATTCCTGATGAAAGCATCATGGCCCAAAACCACTAGGAAAATTCAATAGTTAAGCAATACCATGTTTTTGTAATAGCATATTTTCTATTCTTGGAATTTCCATTTATTTCAAACTACACCAGTGGTAATAGGGAATGGTATAAAATGGAAGATAGCTTTCTGTAACAAAATATAGAACTGTTGATGTTTCACTGGAAATTTCCATTCCAGAGGAAGAGGAGGATGGAAACTTTTAATTTAAATCAAAACTTTTTGTGCAAATACAAACTGTTTATATCTTTCAAAAATTAAATATTTTAGTTAGTTTTATTCCCAACTCAATACAAATTCCAGTGTCCACAAATCAGCACTTGAGAACCCCTGGAACCTGGACATGAACTCTTCCAGTGCCCAGAGGCACTGAAGGTCTCATTTGAATCCTTTCTCTGAAGAGTGAAGTGCATCCATTGCATAAAAGAAAAAACATGCTCCTCCACATGTGGTACCCCTGGTAATAAGTGACCTGTGGTATCTTCAGACAAGTTTTTGGGAGTGTCAGTGTTTCCCCCTCTGAGCTTTCTCCTCTGATTCAACCTGCTGGCCTAAATTTGGTGGAACCTAATTGCAAAGTTGTCCTTTCACCCAGTCTATTTATACTGAAATTCCCAGCTCACGAGGCTGCCCCTGAGAGATGGGGTGTTGGGGACAGTGGACTTCTGAAGGATGGAGGTGGCTGAGCTGTTACTACATCCACTTCTCCCTGCTCTGTGCCTTTTGTTGCCCAAAGTCCACAGAAAAACCACCTCCTTTGTGGAACACGCAGGTTGGGAGCTCTACTTGTCACAGCTGCAGCAGCTCCCCGGCTCATTACACACCTCTGCCATGTGCTGTTGGTTCCTCGGTGCTCAACCACCCGCTCAGACACCCTGCCAGCCTCCTCCTTTGTACTCCTGCCTCATCGGATGAGCAGACAGTACCTGCCTGACAGGAGGGAGCCCACACACCACTGCTCTTCTGAGCCCTCAAGGGAGCAGAAGCACCGGGAAGGATCCCGAGAAACACTTCTGGGTGGGATAGATAAAAATGCTCTCAGTGAGACCCATGACAATAGTCAACAAAGAAGCTTTTTCTAGCCTAAGTGCATGAAAAGCTCCATGCATGGGAAAGGAACATGGCAACACATTCACCTCCCTCTCCTGAGAGCCTCATACTCTCCCTTCTGCATTGCACTGATCAATAGGAAATCTCCTATAAATACAATCAAGCAGCAGAACAACACCCAAAATTACACCACTCTTCTAAAACATCATCTGTGTTTCCCAAGAAAGACTATAACACCAGTTTCCAAAATATTTCACCACCTCTCACTGAAAAAAAACCCACCTAAAATAATCTACAACCTGTTTTATTTCCTCTCCTCGGTGTTCATCTCCTTCTCAGAACACAAAAATGAATCTCTGGCCTGTAACTCACTCACTAATGGTTCCCAAAGCCTTTGCATTGCTGGAAGCAACACAGTGAACCACCCAGGCAAAGCCAAGATTTTATTAGGGTTTAGACAACAAGCAGGTGGCCAAAGCCACCCCCCTGCCAACCCCCTGCCTAATCTGCTTCCAGGAGGTCAGTGATGGAAGCACTCAGATGGCGATGGCTGGGACGTGCTGCCCCCACGACCGCTCAGTCCATCGCTCGGAGTGTGAGTTATGGAATGGGATTTTCAGGTGCTGTTTAGGCACTCACATGAACTCTGGGTTCAGTCTAGCTCGTACATGAGATCACTGGAAGAAAGCAAGAACCAGTTCCAGGAAAAAATCCTGATATTATCCACTACCCCTCAACTCTCCCACAGCGCAGGGATGCAGATGCAGAGCCTGCTGCTCGCTGCCAGCTGAGTCAGCCAAGGGGAAGTGCCAGGCACAGAGCCCCAGACAGCACTTAGGCTGGATGAATCCATGCCCAGCTAGTTAGAGCTGTATGTCAACTCTGAAATTAAGTGCCCTTGTGAAAGCCTGAGTGCTCCTCTGAGATGGCACGGCTGTGCAGGCAGGTCCTGCTGTGCCTGCTCTGGAGCAGGCGGCAGCCGCTCTCCCTTCCCTGCCTGTGCTGCCCCTGTTGCTCTGCAGGGTCGAGGTGTGGAGCATCCACCACACTGAAACACAAAGCATGGTGTATCCCCTCCCTGAGGGGTCTTGTGGGTTCTCTGCAATTTTCCTATGGAATCACGGACCAAGAAACAAGCCTGTGAGGCACAGCTGATGGGAAAAGAAATAAGCTGAGAGTTTTGTGTGTGCTGTTAAATTCTGCTGGTGTAAGGAGAGCCCCCTCGACAACTTTACTGTACTGTTATCGTTAAAATTAACTGTAGCATTAAAATCTGAAGAAGATTCAATAAAACTCCTTTTCCTCAAGGAAGCCTGATTAAAACACAATGTGTTCTCAGGGTTTGTGCTAACTACAGAACTTTTTTTTTTAATCTTGCAAAGTCCAACTATTTGATTTTTCAATTTTGTCAAACATTCTGTGCTCAAAGCATACTTTAGGAAATTATTCCACTTTAAGTAAAAAGAACTCAACCATCGGTTGAAATGCTCAAACCTTTTCTTAATCTGCTTTATTACAACCCAGGGGAAGACTGGGCAGTGCTTACACTCTGGGCTGGAAGGTGATGCTGGGGCTGTTGCAGTGGGACACCAGAATCTCGAAGTGTTCTGCCTGCAAAGGCCCCTGGCAATTGTTGCCTGTACTCATTGCATTTGGAGACCATGAAGAGGAGGTGTAAATCCTAGGACATCTAGCTGTGTTAGGAACAGCACATTTTGAGCAGATCCAAGTCTGGAGGCTGGTGAGTCTATAAGGAGCAAGCTGTACCTTGCCTGCAGCTGATCATGGTGTGAAACCCCAGGGGGTCGCGTTGGAGCTGCTTGTTTAACACCCCTCCCCACCCAAAGGCAGGCTTGGCCCGGATAGTGTCTAACGAGCTGATGATTTGGTGTGAGACCCTCTGGCACAGTCACCATCAGAGCAAGGGGCTATATAAACAATCCAGACAGGTTGTCATTATTAAATATTCCATGAATTACTAAATGATCCTGCAGTCATTTCCATGCAGAGCAACAGTAGGAGCCAAGAACTAAATTGCAGTACAGTCCTTGAATAAATTCCTCCCTTTCACTTCCCCAGAGCACGCAGTTCAGCTCTTGTGTCACAAACAAATATGCAGGTACGCTCTGTTTTTATGACTGTGTTCCTCTCTTTGGAGCAGTGAAAGCCAACAACCACATAAAACATTTCAGGACATTCAGAAGGAGATTTCAGTGTGAGATAAAGTACTCCTGCATGTGAGGAGTGTTGGGATAGTCTTGGTTTTCCATATGAGGCTTTTGGTGTTTCAGAAACTTCCCTCAAACTCCTGGATTTTCATGTTGTTGATGAGAAGGTTTAGCTTTTATAGGGCCTGAAATCATTTGCCCAAGTCACTGCTGGACTCATGATCCCTGGACTATTTAGCTTACATGGAAAGACATGTCACACCAACCATTAGTCAAGGCAAAAGCCTTTCCTGCCTGGACAGCATCTCCGTGGCTCAGCAGGGTGAGGAGCCCCATCCTCATGGGCCCGACTCCACACCTGGGGAGAGAGCCAAAGAGGAAGAGTCTGGGCACCAAACATCCTTGCTGCTCCTCCCCTCCCTTCTGCAGTCAGCATTACTGTGGAGATGAAGGAAACAAAAAGGAAAAGACTGCAAACAAGGGGAGCTGGCTATTCTTGATGCAGGGTTTTTTTCACTGTAAGCAGCCTGAGTGGTTTGCAATCATAGAAACGCTGCCACTGGAATACCCTGGGTTTATGCTGCCAGTTTGAGTGACTTCATGCAAGATTATGATCACTTCAGACTTTCTCTTCCCCCTCTCACTGACAAGTTGTAATTCATGCCAGAAACACTATCATCCAAGCTATTCTCAAAGCCTTTTCCATATTGTCTAGTCCTCATCCACCCCCAGGTCCTCAAGATTTGTATCCTGAATGAAGGCTGTAAATCTTTGTACAGGGTGGCAGGAGAACTTTGAGCGTCTGAGCTATTATGCAAATGCAGCATCAATGGTACTTTTAACTGCAAGTTGATTGGAATTGTAAATGAAACACCAGTGATTTATGGGTCAGAGTGCTGCCTACAAACAGGAATTAACGCTATTCACTGACCTTGAAACCAAAGGAGGATCCCTGAACTGCCCTAAATGCTGAGACAGCCCTCATCTAGGCTGGAGCTGAGAAGCTGCATTTCATCCAATCTGTGCTACCCATTTACCTGTTCCTCAGAATCATGGGCCAGTTTCCAACGCTCTGAGTATTACTGGATAGCCTTGTTCCATATACAGCCCTTTTCTTAGCAGAAGAGCTAATCTAAGTACTACCAAGGCCAAACATGAAACTGGTCCCTCATGACTTTGCAGCACCATAAGGACCAGGATGTGGCAGACAGTGCTCATGATGGGCTGGAGGGATCGAGAAAAGGTATGCTCACCTGACACAAAGGCCACTTTCTCCTTCAGTATAGGAAGGACATCAGCAGCTTTTAAACCATCATTTCGAAAAGAACCTGCAAAACAAAGGAAAAAAGGAAAGCTACATTAGAAGAGACCATGCCCCTGCTCCCAGCTTTGTGGACATGCCATGTTTTTCAAAACCAGACGGGAAAAAGTCTATAAATTACATAAAAGCACCAACAAATGGACCCAAATGGCTGATACACAAACAGCATTAATATCAATAGAGATATGTCTGTAAAAAATAAAAATGATAAATACAGATAATCAGCTCATCATGCTATCCTTCAGAAGTTCTGAAAGGTTAACAAATTTCCCACCAAGTAACCAGAATTATCCCTGCTGCACTTTTCAAGACCATACTATCAAGCCTGGGAGATGCCCATCTTGCACACCCAGCCAGGAGCCTTCTCCCTTCACTGTTCTCAACACAGTCCAAGCAAAATTGCAGGGAACATTGCAGCTCATACACATCCATCTAACATCAGCCCTTGAGACAGATTTGCACAGAGGCTGGCTTAAAAAAGGCTTTTCCCCTTTCCCCCTTAGTGCTGTACACAGCAGATGGGGACACAGCTCCAGGTGTGGACTGTGGTCAGAGGGAGGACGAGTTTTCCCTGGGCAAGGAGCAGTTTGAAGCCACAACACAATCTCATGTACTTCATGCTGTTTGATTACATGTTAAGTATACCTGCACAGGCCATTTGCCTTCCCTCCAGTGCCAAATTATTTCATGTCTCCTGAAATTTCACCAAAGAAATCACAGATTTTTACTTTCCTGGAAGCCTCTGGAAAAGAACTGCTGACAGTTTCAGGCACCAGCAGCATCTTTCTGTTTGCAAAAGCCAAGCAGTAATGGATAACCCCAGAGCAAGCCGGACGCTGCTACTCCATCAGTGCAATTACGAAACAAAAGGTGGGTTTGAAGGACATCTTTGTAGTTGCTCTGAAAAATAAGTCATCCATCACTGGGTAGTGAATACCCATCATGACAAGTGATCTTCCATATGGCCTTAAATCTATTCCAGCTCCCCAAAGAATATAACATATTTGAAACCCTGTATTTTTACTTTCTGCCTTTCACAGGCAGACAGTTCTTCTGAAATGGCACCAGGGAAAGCAAGCCTTCTCACAAAGCAGCTTTCTAGAAACAGGGCAACACTGCTGCAGCCATCACACCCTCCTTGCTGGACACAGCAAAGGATACCTGAACATTTGGGTCTGAAAGTGGGACTGAGGATAAAAGCACCCCCTTTATATTGTCACCTATTGCTTCCAACATGCAGCCTGCAAAAGTACATGCAGACATTTGGACCAGACACAATGAAGACTGTAAAAGCCATTTTCACCTGCAGCTGAACTACAAGTGTTAGTATTATTATGACTGAATTACTGTTAATGGTAAATGAGGCAGCACTTGCCATTCACAGTCAGATTGTGCAACAAGACTGTCTTGTGCATGTAAATATGTCCATCACTGGTGACCAAAGGCTACAGTTACCTCTGTGTGTCCCTATATGCTCTCAGGTGTCACCTCCGTGGCACTCAGCTCCAAGAGATGCCCAAGTTGACCAGCTAAGCTAGTGAAAATTATCAGACAAAGGAGTGAGGTAATTCAGTGAAAAGCCAGGACCAATGTAGCTGCATTTTGAACAAGCACCAGAGCACGGTCCTGAGAGACCCCTAAAGAGTGCATTGTATCAGCAAAGCATTTTGGGACCAAGCACAAGAGTCCTGGTTGCTTTCGGTGATCAAGTAAGCAAGACTTTGTGCACTCTGTGTTAAATATAGGAGACTTTGCTATTAACTCATCCTCTTAACAAGAATCCCAGGCTGTGGCTAGCTCTCACATCAAAGGTAGGAACTTCTCAGCCACAGTCAACGTTTGGAATTTAAGCAGCTTTTTATATAAGCATCTCATCCAACTGTGAAGCAAATGAGAACAGCCAACATGCTAGACACATCAAGGGGGGTTGAAGACACTCAAGTGGAGTAGTGGACCAAATTTATCCAGCTGCATGTTCAGCAGTGTCAGTGCAAGTTGCGTTTTGGCCAATATTTGTTAAAATTTTTCAGGGAAATGACAAAGTCAGTTCTTTCAGACACAGACACTATACAACTGAGGTCTTAATGAACATTAGAAAAAAAGTCAGAGAGTGTATGCAGAGCACATACCAAGGACTTCTTAGCAAAAGCCCACTATACTGAGGGCTGAAGGACAATTTCAGACACTCTTCTACAAGGAAGGGCTGCAAATCTCAAAGGTAATATGCGCAGAGACCAGGAGAGAAATGTGTGACTTTAAAAGATGGTCACCTCCTGAGCTGCAGCAGGGCAGGCTGCAGGCAAGGGGCTCCCTGCTAACAGCCCCAGTGTCCTGACTGTGCACAGGAGAGACAAGAAAAGACTTGAAAGGGGACAGTGCTGCCAGAGGGTACTTTCCCCCTTGTCAGTATCACCCAGGATAGGTCAGACATGCTCCAACACGATGAACAAATTAGAAAACTGTGAGCCCATCCTACAGCCAGGGAATAAACAAAAAGCCCCAAGATCTGCAAAACTTCCCTGAGGATGAGGAAGGAAACTCCTGAAGGCAGATCAATGCCTGAAGCAATGCCCTCACTCTGGATCATGTATGTGCTCAACCAAGTGGCAACTCATGACCCACAGATGAGGCCATGGCCACTGCTTTCAGGGGTCATTCTCGTTCCTGACAAAATCCTTGTGTTAGAGGCTACATCTCAGCACATGCTATCAGGTTTTCCAGCAAGGGCTGGGGGAAGGTAAGGACCCCAAAACCAACAATAAATCTGTCTCCAGGAGGGTCCAGTGTAGCAATGATTCATTCTGCAGGTCATAAGTTATTATAAACATATCCTTAATAATGCTTATTTCCATCCTATTCCCCAGCTGTTTCTAATACATTTGTTTGTTTGCATGCTGGATCCAAGGCCATGTCTGCACAGCACCATCTGATTTTGGCTGCAGAGCCCCATGTACGCACAGGCTGTACTTTGTATCCTGCCCTACACCTCCCTGCTACCCCTCTTAAGACTCAAGTCCTTCTGCAGTAGACAGGCAGAGGACAGAGGTATGAAGAAAGGGCAGGCTGGACACTGAGGCATCATCCCCATTGTCCAGGTATTGGTTTGCAGGTTCACCATCCTCACAAGCATGGAAATACACAGCAGTGAACCTCTTGCTTTGTCCCTGCAGGTCTCACTGTGGTCTGCCAAGACACTTGAACATTGCAATCTCCTCTTTACCGAAAGAGAGACCCAGAAAGCACAGTGCTGGGACCCAGTCACTCTGCAGCCCCTCACACCTCCTTCATATCCTGGCTTACTGTGCCATCCACATAGCAGGAGCACTACAACTGGCCACAAACTTATATTACTCCAGTGACATAAGAAGAGAGCACACCATGTGAGCTTGAGCAGCTGACAGAATAATGTGTTCCTGTAAACTTGGAAGCACTGAGAAATTAAAAGAGTGGATCCTCAGCATGGCTGAGTCATATGTAAGGGCAGAGCAGCATCACACATGCACAGTCCATCTCCCAGCAGGGATTCCCCGGGTGGCAGAAGCTGCTCACTGTTTTAGATGAGATGCTGTAATGAGAAGCCAGATGGGTGAGGCGAGAAGCTTAAGGCATGCTTCCACTTCCATGTTAAATGTAGCAATCCTGAAACTGAGAAAGTTCCTTTTTCCCCCTGCACAAATGCCCCAGTTGGCCTGGGGAACGCAACTCCCACAGAACATGGAGGTCAGAAGCTCAAGGGGCTTCCAGAACAGGTTGGAGATCTGCAAACAACAATCTCCAGGGAACTGTGAAGATTAATAAAATAAGCGAGAGTTTTGAAAAGAATGTAAGCCTACGGACTTTGAAGTGAAAGCCAAGCTCTAACTCTTGGAGTGAAATATAAATTATGCCTGGAGAGAGCTCTGTGAGCTTTCAGACTGCCTTCTCTAAGTAGAGTGCAGGGCCTCTGTTGGAGACACGGTCTGGGGCTAGATGGAGCAATGATCTGCTCCAGAGTGGCTTTTCCTAGAAAAGCTTCAGTTCTAGTCTGAAAAATGCAGCTCTTGGCTTCAAATAAAGATCAGCTGCTGGAAATATGGAAATACTTTCTATACTTAAAAAAAGTATGCGTAGGCAAGAAGAAGGCCTCCTGTCAGAGCACTGCATGGGGCTTAATCACTTGGCTCCTGATGCCTTCAGCAGGAGTTGTTCATCCCAAGTCCCATGCAATGTTTCAGGAAAGGCAGCCCACATTCTCCTAGTTCTCAGAACAGATTTGACTATTTAAAAACTTTGGCACAAAGTTTCTTTAACCAAACAAAACTGAACTCCTTGGGCTTAAACCCATCCCTCGAGGAACTCCACTGGAGTCCAGTACGCAACAGTAGGATTAATCTGGTCCATATTGTTTCTTTCTTCTTCCCTCAGTAAAGGCCTTTCCTGTATTTCTATACCACCACCACCCCCCCAGTTTCAGGGGCAGTAACCTCCCAGGTTTATGATAGCCTAATTGCCTTCCTTTTTTTCCCCTCAAAGTCTCAGTGGATTTTACTTGTGTTTGCAGTACGGTGGCATCTTGGCTTGCTACAACATACAAACAGAAGGGGCGTCTGATGTGAGCAGAGAGAGGCAGAACAAAGGAGACTTTATTATTCCCATTGTAGCCTTTGCAAACTGAGACACAGAGAGATTGACTTGTCCTGTGTCAGACAGAAAGTTTGTGCAGAGCTGAACCCTCATTTCCCCAATGCTTCCCCAATGCTTTTCTCGTACAAACATCCCTTTGTTTTCTGGAAGAATATAATCCTCCTTTTTCTTCTCTTTACACTTCTGGCTTCCTTCTCCTGCCCTTCTCTCTCCATTATTCTTTCCTTCTGCGTTTCTGCCTCAAATATTTACTTTTTGTGTGTGATAAACCCTCTTTAACCCCTTCCTTCCCTTCCTGCAGGCTATTGTCTGTCCCCGCAGGGCTGTGAGCCTTCCCAGTTTGATTTCTGTGATTTTCCACAGGCCACGCAGAGGGGCTTAGCCAGGGGCTGCCGGGGCCTTTGCCGCTGGGACTCTGCTGGCTGAGGCTCATTGGTTCAGAGGCACAGAGGCCACAGCATGGCACAAGCATTTGGTTGAATAGAAGCAACATGTGCTCCCCACTAGTATTTTAGCACCATCTGGCAGAGATAAATGGTGCTGGACACTCCGCATCTGCTGGTCGCTCTTCTGCGGACAACAGCCTGATCCTTGACGCAAAGAAAGAGCAATTTAGTGCCCCCAGCACCCCAGGAGCCCACGACGCTCTCCTGCCACGCTCGCCCGCTGCAGGCAGCAGAAGAGCAGGTTTTGATTTCACAGAGGAAGGAAGGAAGGAAGGATTGGATTGAATTGAATTGAATCTTAAGGCAGCACCAGACAGAAATACCACAAAATTAAGCTGTAAATATCATTGCAAACTATTACTGAAGATTAACCCAGAGCTAATACTTCTCCTTAAAGACCAGTAAAGGGAATACCTGGTCTGGTCTCACAGGAAGCATTTAGGACTGCAGGTCAGAGTGTGGCAGGGATAGGGGAAAAGGCAGGTTAGACTAGCACCGTAGCCCTGGGGCAAGGATGGCATCTGTGCCCCTCCATCCTCCATTCTCTTTCTCAAGACACCAGATCAAGCATGCAGACTGACACACAGACTCGTTCCACAGCTTCAGAAGTTTGCAAGAACCATGGACAACAATTAGATGGTCTGAACAGAAGACTAATCCCACTGTACCACATGCCACACTCTTTATCCCAGCTGAGACAGAAATCAAATGCATTACATTGCTGCATTTATTCTAAAGCAAAAAGATGGATGTTGGGTTTATACGTAATACTTAACCTCAGTCCACGACTAATATTATTTTCTCTGTGTTTCCTTACTCTGTCCTTCATTTTATTAATTATACACCACTACTGCTCATGAAATATCCTTCTGGCCACAGCTATCAGGTGGCAGTACTATAGGATACCTCTGCTTCCAAGTTTTGCCAGCCCATGTCAGAGGTCCAGTTGCTTTCCTGCCCCCTCCACACCGACAGGTTAGATCCTCTGATTTCCCACTGCTTGAATCCCCGCACAGGGAAAGCCACTGCCAGCACAGCCCCCACCTCTCCCCTGCCAGAGGCAGGGCTGGGGTTTGGGGGACCTTGCTAATTGCTGAGATTGTTATTCCTTCCACGAGGTACTTGGCAGCATCGAGCCTCCCAGCACAGCCTTTGAATGTCCACACATTTAAACAGTAGCCTCAGCTTGAAAGCTCGCCAAAGAATAGGCAAGGCCTCAAGAAGGGTAGAGCCGCTTGCAGCAAGCATGCAAATTCATCAGCCTCTCTGCACGTGTGGCCTCTCATAAGCCGTGTTCAGCATCTGAAGCCTAAAACATCCCACCCTGTGCATACCACCTAAGCTGACATCCAGGCTTTGCCTTTCAATAGATGGCACAAAACCATTCAAAGCATCAGAAGGATAGTGAATTTATGCACGATCTGTGGCCAAGGCTCTGCTTCAACTCCATCCATGGGGGATTTTAATCATTTCATTTTAATCATATACTAATAGAGCTGCTAAGAGAATGCAACGACTGCGAGTCGATCTTGGTACGCATTTCCCTTTTATTTTCATGAGGACTTTGGAATCAGGCTGAGATCTTTCAGTTCCTACCCTTGGAAAAATAATTAGACGTTATAGGTAGCCCTGTGGATAGCACATCTGACTGCTAGTCAAAAGACTTGGCTCTATTTGTGGTTCTGCTCCTAAATTGCTTTATGATTCCTGAACAAGCTGTTTTAACTGTGCCAGATCTTGGTTTCCCTCTCTGCAGAACGGAAATAATGACTGCCCACATTAGTAAAGCACAGTCAGGTTCACAGACCTCAAAAGCACCTTACAAACGTGAATTAATTCTGCCTCAAAAAACCTCTCTGAGGCAGGGAACTGTTGCAGTGCACTTTTACAGATAGGCAAAAATGAGGCACCGACAGTAGGAAACACTTGCTCTGGTGACCACAGAAAGGGCTTTTCGGGAAGAAAATGGAGACGTTGGGAGAATTGGAAAAATTAGGTCATCTGACACAAAATCCTGTGTTTTATTTCTTAAGTGTGCAAGGGATAGATATGCTGCCCCAGAGGGAAATAAGTATATTCAACACCTTGAGCTTTTAGTCGTTAAGTGTCTTGCAATCTACATATTTCTCTACACATCAGTGACCACCCAGACGCAACAGTCTTTTATGGTGTTAATAAACAGCTACGGGCCATTTGTAATCTGAAGTCACATTTTAGACATAGCCATGGTTTCTACCCAGGCCTAGTGTGCGTGAATATTTTCTTTTCATTTCACTCCCCTCTCAATTACAATTGGGTTCCTTATGGAAACATTCCTCAGAATTTTATAATCCCATAAAAAGTTCAGAACTGCTGGTGGATTCCTGGAGGAAGGATGCAGGGCCCCTGTGAAGTTGTAGAAGCTGAGCACCCAGGGTCTCATCCTCTATTAAATTCTGTAGGTTAGAATAATTTCCTTTAACTGGCACTGGTTTAGTCAACAGGCTTTTTCCAAAAAGCTGCAAAACGGCATCTGCCAGCACCTGTCACCTCTCAGGGACGTGCTTAGGGTTTCCCGTCCGTCTCTCAGAAAGCCTCCCACTCACATCCCGGAGGTCCCCAGCCACCAGTAACTTCTCCAGGACAAAAATAAAATAAAATAAAATATCTAATTATGTACAACATTGAGGAGACACTTAGCTGAAACGCCAACCTTACAAAGGAACCATATGCCAGTGCCCCAAGTGTGCTTTGCAAACATCTGCCTCTCAGGGGATTTCATGCCAGACAGTAAGAAAGCAACTTTAATTAGAGGCCAATTGAGATCCTTGTCCCAAAACCTGTGACTTCGCTAGAAAAGAAAAAACATCCCAAACAAACAAAAAATGTTTAAAAACATTCTGTACATTTTCTCTTTTAATGCAGAGTTCTCTTTTTAATTTTTCTAACAGATTTCAACACGCCCCATCTGAATGGATGCACAGGCTGACAAAGTTCCCATTGCCTTCAGAAAAACCCTTGCCCAGGAAGCGTGGCTGTGTCTAGTACGAGTGTCAGAGTAGGTTTTAAATTAGTCATTTCTGACTGTGGTTTATTCGACATTCACAAACTAGCGCCTCACTATTAATTAGGCTTACATTTCCCCTGTCTCACCTCCCATCAAATCCCATCTGACCGGATACATTTCTGCCTTTGCTCATCTCCTTTGGTCCCTTTTCCTTTCTGTCAGGGCTTATGATTTCTGCTTGCAGCTATTGTGTCATCCTGGGAAGCTGATTTAAAAAAAAAAAAAAAGGGAAGAAGAAAAAGAAAACCTAAATCCGCAATTCAAAGGGGAGTATTCCCTTCCTGTGCATGAATTCCCTGGTTAGGGACAAAGTGAGATCCATTCCCTAAGCTCTTGAGACAGGGCTGGCAAAAGTAGAAACCATCTCTGCAGAGGTGTGCATGGGTCCCTGGTGGGATGGCAGAGGCTGTCCCCACCCCTGAGCAGGACACAGCTCATCCAGGAAAGGCAGTTGCAGGCCTCTGGCTGGTGCATCTCTGGACAAAAACAACAAAACCAAGGCAGCAAGAACAGCAGCAGAAAGCACCCCAGCTGATGTCAGGCAGAGCACATCTCAGGGGCACAGGGAAGGCTCAGGCTATGCTGCCTTTTCCTGGCGAGCAGGACCTCCCTCCACACCCTCCAGCCTTCTGCTCTTATTGCAGTTTCCCAGGGTCTACTCCTTTGCAAACCAATATAAAACCAACCACATCCCACCAGCAGGGCCTGTACACAACCCACTTGCAGCTGACTTCAGGTTTCCCAGACCTCTTCCATAAAGCACTGAACTGGGAAGCAGCAGCAGCAACTCCTCCGAGGGTCACACCAGGAAATACTCTGGGTGTAACAGCAATTGCTTTAACTTCCCCAACAGCATCCTAAATCCAAACAAAACCAGGGCAAACATTTTACATACATCAGCTGGAGGGGGAGGGCAAGACACTCACAGGACTAAATAATTTATCTGCCTCTCTTGCGGATGCTGACATTTTTGACACACATTAAACATTAATGAACATCATTTTATGGATGGCTGAGTCATGCCAGTCAATGGATAATCTCCTGCCTCTCCACCTGCCCCTTTCACCCTCATTTGGCTCCTATCGCAGACTGCAGCCACTTGTAACTCTGCCCCCTGAAAGAAGCTGGGCTCCCCCAGATGCCAAAGGGCAGAGCTAAAGCACCGAGGGGGCTGAACAGACCCCAGTGAACACATGGATGAGAAGCCAGCCCACCGAGTCCTAACCCCACTGCTGTTAAATTCACAAACCTGCTGTTTTGTTAATTAGCTAACACGAGATGCTGTGAATCATTTTGGAAAGCAAATTACCTCCCTGATTTCCAAAAGCTTCCTAGCTGCATTTCTTTTTTAACTTACTATTTTTTCCTTCTCTCAATGTATAAATGCCAATTAAATTACAGCCTGCCTCTGTTTAATCTAATGTTAGCCTACTCATATTTTCAGCTGCTCCCTGATGCCAGTTATGGCCCCTTATGCCCAAATCTCTTTAGCATGCTAGTATAAATGTTTATAGCCCTAAGACTTAGTGCTGTAAGAAGCTTGACATTTTTGTGCTAATAACCTGCGATGTTATTGTAATGTTGAATTCAAAAGGATCACCAATGGGTTGAAAACACAGCTTTCCTTTAGTTTGTTCCAGCTAAGGACACATATAAAGAGATGAGTGGGATTAAAGCCTCATGAGCTGTCTGGATCTCTTCCTGGACAAGCAGTCCTTAAATTTGCTGAGATGATACTCACCAGAAGGCAGAGTTACAAAAAGCCACTGGGCAGTCTTCAGAGACAGAGGATATGCATTTAATCTCATCTTACATATCATAGGATCATAGAATCATTTAAGTTGGAAAAGAACTTTAAGATCATCAAGTCCAACTGTTAACCCAGCACTGCCAAGTCGACCACTAAACCCATTAGACTGTGATTCTGGGTAGCAGAGTTACCACAAATATGTTCTTCATCCCAAAGATACCTTTCTTTATGGAACGGGCTAAAAGATTATCATCTAAACTCAGTAAATTGCCTCCTTTTCACTAAGGGGGAGTTGCACAAATAACTGGCTACAGGTTAATGAGATCTGACTGATCTCCAGAGGGTGCAAGCTGCTGCTCTATAGATCCCTGACAGCTGGAGTTAAATGACCATCCAACTCATCCCTGAAACACAGGGAAATAGTTTGGGGCCCCTCTTTCCAGCCCACTGCCAGGTTGCATTTTTTGCTTTCAACAGAGGTGACAGAAGTGCAATATATTGGCAATGATTTTTTAATTTCACAGACTGAGCTATAAAATCCTTTTCCCACGCACATTTTCCCTTCTTCTAAGGGGATTTTACTGGTTGGTGGTTTCACTGAGTAGCATGCTCTGCAAAAAACAGCAATTCCAGGCAGGAGGAAATTGTCACATGCAAAGTGTCAGTAATAGTCTACAAAGTTCATTAAAAAGGTCTTGTAAAGATAGTGAAATTATACTTTGATCTGAGATGACCTATTGAAGCCTGTAGGATCTTCCTGCAGGTGGCTGCCAAGCCTCCCTTGAATACAACACTGAGGAGCAGATCCCAGTCTAAACCCAGATCAGTCAACCAAAAGACATTTATTACTTTTAGTAAATAAGAGATGAGAGGAAAACACATCTTCTCCTTTCTCCCACATCTCCTACTGTAGGTGAGATTTCACTCCTCTGGCTGCAGCAGTTTTAATAACCCATTTTGATATTTTTTCCCTGGGCAAGAAATCCATCCTGCATAAACATCTCATGCCAGGCATCCCTGCTCTCCCACACAGACATGCACCCACACACACCTTCTCGTATTTTGGTTCTGGCTTTGCTGATAAAAGGACAGATCGTGTCCACATTTCCAACCTACGACTCAACCCAAGGTTTCCATGACCTTTTCCTGCAAACTCCAGCTCTGCTGCTGGACTGACTCGTCCATTATGTTAGTTGTTCAATAACTCTTAGGCACTACCGTGCTAATAAGGCTTTGAATAAATGACAAGGCACAGCCAGAAGTCAGTGAAACATTAGGAGTGATGACAAATCAGAAATGGCAAACTGACTGCACAAAGGAAAAGAAAGAAATGAAGTGAGATTTTTCTGTCTGCTTCCAAAGCAAAGGAGGAATGAAAGACGGGCTGGAGAGAATAGATTCATCACGCTTTGGCTTCGTTATTATAATAATTAATTTATATTAGCAGGTGCACATTAAGAAGTTCTGTTTCCACCCCTCTGCCACCACCAGCTGGTGCAACATGCATGTGTCAGTCATGGGAAATAGTAGTTGTGCTGGTGCCCCTCGCCATCCATCTTATGCCTGCATCCTGCAGCTTTGTTATGGGGTCCAGTCAGCAGCACTGGTACAGAGCTGCACAAACAGATTTTTACCTCAAAGTCCCTAAAATGTCCAGGGCCAGATATGGTGGGAGACAACCAGGCACATAATGGCATTTCCCATATTTCATGGGAGTGGACTGATGGCAGAGCACGGGTGTCATGGCCAGGTATTGGAAGCAGGGCTTTTATAATGATAATTTTGTAAACCTGCCCTGGAAAAGTACCTAGGACTTTACCAGAGAGCTCTTGTTCCTGAGGAATATACCATGGAAGTGTTCACAAGTCCATAGCTCTCTGGTTTATACCTCATCCAGTGGATCCCACTGAAGGATTTGGCCCAGTGCCCAACAGCAGAGTTCTGAGACATTATTTGGGAGTGAGAGAGCCAGAAAAATTCCCTCTTAGTAACGCCTGCTTAAATTTTGTGATATGATGAAAATGCAGCCTGTGAAAATACATCTACCCTCTCTAGCACTTTCCTAGGAAACCCTATCAAATGTTGTGATATCCATTTATAGCAAGGTGTACATTAACTCCAGAAAGCCGAGATACATGACCCTGGCTACTAATGAAAGCTGCAGGATAAAGCAATAATGGCATGCTAGGGAACAAAAAATGTATACTGAAATATTATAGAAAGAAAGTTATTATGCAGGAGAGGCACAAAATTCAATTTTCTGAGTGGTACACTGGCTTAAAATATAGACAATCAACCTTTTCACGGCCCTGAGATGGTGCTTTTTTGCGAATGTTTTGTGAACTCACACACAACAGAGAAAAACAAAGAGATAAACAGTCTCTTCTTCCCCGCACTGAAGTGCTACAGTACTGAGCACACTGCTGCTATAAGACTACTGACAATTAGTGATGTGTCACCCTGAGCAGTATCTCTGTCTGCACGTATCTGATCTGCCCATTGCCGTCGTTCTCAGCCACCGCAGCACAACCGTGCACAGAAATCTTACATTATGGGAATAAATATCCATTGAAGCCAAAGTGGCAAGTCAGCTGAGCACATAAATTGCCCAGATTCTACCCGAGGACAAGAATAATTATCTTTCCAAATACCCTTTAAAGCGCTCACTAAAGAATACTTTCTGAAGAGGTCAAGCCCTGATGATAGCTAATACTTTCAAATGAATCTTTGTTATTGCCCAAGTACAAAGAGCTGTTTTAATGCATCACGACAGAAGAATGCCTCTCCAGGAGCGAGCCTGCCCCCATTTGTGCAGATCATCACTTAAGTGTTTGGTAAGTCATATGACTGTGGCTTTGAACGATTGCACTTTGAAGTCCAACAGACAAATGTCAGCATAAAAAGACTGGGGGTGGGGGGGAAATCCAAGCCCTTCACAGCCAGCAGCAGTCGACAGAACAGCAGTGAGCTTGTCTGTGGAGACGAAACAACCAACAGCCTCTGAGCAACCGCCTCACCCCTTTGCTTCTGAAGGCTGTTTAGCAATGGTGTAGCTACAGAAGTGCCAGTAAGGTGAAGTGCCCTAAGTCAGCTCTACCTGTTCAGCAATGTGGCTGAACCCAACAGCACTTACAGCACCAGGAGCTCGGGAGCACCACCACTGCTTGGAAAACAGCACTAAGCAATATAGTGCCCTTGAAGCCATAACACCAGTTAGTCCCTTGGGTTTCAATCATTTGAGAGGAACTGTGTGTTGTAGCTTATGCTACCACTGTCACTGCTGTTCCAGGGATAAACAGAAGGCTTCTGTCATCAGTGTTTTCAATCCAGCCCTTTTTCACAAGCACTGCTATTCAATTATAATGATTGTTTTGTTACGTGTGGTTCTACTCTGACTCCATAAAAATAGCATCATGGAGTTCATGTTTATTGCATCTCAATGGTTTCCAGATCAAATGCAGTCAGTTTACAAGTAAAAGAGATGTTTGGTTTGCTTTTCCAACTACCAGGTCTACAAACTCACGCTGGGATCTAGAAGTTAAGTTGTCATCTTTTTGGCTTGTACACTTGCAAAAGGAATGAAAAAGAAATCTGCTTGCTCGCTCCTGCAGTGGCTGTGTATTTCCAGCTTCAACAGAGATAATAAGGAATAAAAATGAAGGCAATATTTTTAAACCCACTTATCTAATTCTGTGCTTCAGGGCTTCAGAAAGGTAATCTGATTTTAAAAGCTACTCCAAGGGCAACTTGAAGTGACAAGACTTAAGCACCACATAAAATCTTACTGCATATTTAAGTACATAAATAGTATGTACCTAACTTTAGGCACCCATTTTTCAAAACTGTTCCCCTTAATTTAGTCAGCAAATTAATCAGATTTGCATGTGATTACACATAGAAAGCAGATCATTTCTGTAGGAAGGTGTTATTTTTATACAGACACTTGTTGGAGCAGAATTGCATGTTAAACTAAAATTTATGAGTCTGCAAGCTGAGTCTACATTAACTATTTGACAGCTGCAAATTATTGCATTACAACACCAACTTGCTCACACAGGCCCATGTGCACACATGTAACTCAACCACTCCCCAGCTGTCTGTAAAACCTCAGCGTTGTAGGGGTTAGCAGGTTTCCCTCATGGCAACTCTGACAGGTTGTAATCAGGTATCTGAGCCCCACTGACCTACAGATGAAAGAAATAAGATATTCTAGAGGCAGAAGAATTCCTGGAACCTGGTTTGCTACAGATTAGCTACCTACCACCTTGACATACAGATCGTCTAGCTCTTTGTCGTGTGCACTGTGGGTTCCCTACAGCAAAACCTCCACTTTTCAGCCGTGCCTTTGCTCCTCCGTTCCATCCCCCCCAGTATATTCAGCTCTTTCCTTCTGGGCTCCTTTGCCACATGGTTTTGGATGCCACCAGTCAAACATGTATTATACCCAGAGTGCTGCTCTGTATATCCCAGTGTGACAGTCTCCTTGAGCCCTGCAAAGGATTTGCAGAAGCCTTGGCTAACAGTGTATGTGAACATAGATTTATGGTGGGTAAACTGAAGAAATGTTCGCTCTGTCACAAACATTCCTTCGTGACCCATGGTGCAGCCACCCTGACCACCCTGTCTGGATTTGGGCTTTGCCTCCTCCATCCTTGTGCCTTTGAGAGTTAATGACGATGTCTGATGGCAACCAAAGAGATAATGCATGAGAGCTTACTGGAAAAGTGGGCTGAAAATAAAGGCTGGGAACATGGCCAGCATTTACAGATGTACTGAGTTAGTGGGTTGAGAGGAACTTTCCAAAATATTGGCCAGTTTTACACACCCAGCCTTTCCACGCTGGTTTCATAAGCTGGAGGTGCCTGCTTGCAGAGGCAGCCCTGCCAGGCCATCCTCACAGCTTTACTGTGGCTCTCCCCCCTTTCCTATCCCTCTCCGACAAGGACAAGCAAGGGTGTTTAATTACATCCAAATGCTAACATTTTCAGCTAAGTGTAAAATTGTTGATTTGGAAAGCAGCGCTCCTGCCTTCCATCATTAAAGAGCACTGTGATCAATGTAACATCAGGTCATTTACGCCTGTTACGGTGCAGAGAGATGTATTTCTGTTCTCTGGCTCTCTGTATGTATTCAGGTGTAAAGGGAAGGAAAGTGAAGCCTCAAATGCTAATTGTGCTGCTTAGGACATATTCACCCCTAAGGAGTCCCGTCAATCACACAGCCTTTTAGTGCCAGGCAATTGCCAGTCCTTTCCCGCTCCAGCCCCAGCCAAGGTCTTGCCCATGATGATGAAATCTGCCTGGAGATTTTAGAGACCCACAGTCATGCAAAACGAGGCTGTTCCTGCAACAAGACGCTACTGACTTGCCTTCGTAAACTGTCAAGGGGGCTCTGAAACGAGCACAGTGAGAAGGAATGGGAGTACTTGTGGTTCACTCCATCCTCCGGATGATATTTTCCCAGCACTAGTCACAGCTCGTGCTATTTGAGTCATCCTCATCTGAGAATGCAAATAGTTCCCAACCAGTAATGCAGCATTTCTGCTTTCAGGCTGAGAGCTCAGCTTCCATCCCAATGCTCCAAGCTGAGCTGAGTCCTGGAGACTTCAGGAATGTTCAGTGTCCGGGGAAGTGGCCTTGTACAGGTGGGGTGGTAGGGTGGTAGAAAATGAAATGCTCTGGGCTGGAAGGAAAACAGAACCACAGAACCCTCCCAATACTATTGGCTTTAGACTTTGGATTAAACCCTGTCCTTAGTCATGCTGAGGCAGAGAGGAGCAGCCCTGCACAGTATTCAGCACACTGTAGATTTACTCTGCTGAAGCCATCCTTCAGTCCCATTCTTCTGTATGACTTTCCTCATGGTCCCTCTGGGAATTATTTAAATTCCTTATAAGAAGGAATGGATTTGCCTTGCCATTTACAGCACAGGATGTTGTAGAGTTACTGGCTCAGACCAGAATGCTTCCAACTTAGATTCACAAGAAAAATAAACATTAAATTGGAGTTTAAGTTGAGTAAATTCAGATATCTGAAAGCAAAAGTAGCATTTTGTGGGAAGTTGTAATTATTCCAGACAACAAAAAGAAATCCAGAAAATTCAGAGCTGAGTTAAATGCAAAAGCAAACCAAGATGGCTAAGGTATGGAATCAGTGTTAAGGCATACCAGCAAGGTTGCAGAGACCCTCCAGGGACAGCAGGGAGCAAGCACACAGCTCTGGCTAATGCACAGCACCACTGATAGCTGAAGATTAAATTGATATTGAAAGCCCATTGCAGATTAAATTGATACTGAAAGCCCATTTCATTTTTTATCTTTCCCTTATTGAATTATTTTAGGATGAGAGAAAGGAGACCACGTATCTGTATGCTAAGAGTAACATGGAGGTATAGCACATTAATCTGGCAATAAAGCCATCACGGACAATCTGTTGGCTCAAAGCCTCAGGACGTATATCTTACTCAAAAGCTGCATATAAATTCAATTAGCCCAAGAAACAGTTACTGCCTTATAAACATGTGATGTTTCTAAGCATTCATTTAGCTGCTTACCTGCAACAAAACAGATAATGGAGATACTCATTATCTGTGCAGGTCCCAACCCCTTTCTGTGGCTCCTTTAAGAAAGCTCCCTAGAAATTAACACTGAACCTACACTTGAGTTTTATTCCTTGGAAGGAAATGGCCTTCCCTTCCTTGGTGTGGTGTACCCTCTCCAAAAGCCTGTGAAGGAAGTAACCCATGCCACAGTGAAGCAGATAAATGCTGCAGGTGGCCCAATATGTGAGATCTTCCCCCATCCCCACGCAGCTCTGCCTGGGGTCATGCTGTGCCAGCTCCAGTCTCCAGGAAGCTCTGACATTTTCCTTGGTGGTCCCAAGATAAGGAAGGATAATGGTTACCCAGGTTAGCCGGAATCATTTTCTTTTCAGTCCTGGCCACAGACGTAACATGTGATCACACACAAATCGTCCGCTCTTCCTGCATCTCGGTTCACCCATATGCTGGGGACAGCATGTTTCCCTAACTCTGAGAGCAGCCTCAGAGCCTGGAAGCAGCATCTTCTCTTTTCACTGGCCAAGAAAATTTCTTGCCATCAGTGGTAAGTGGGTGTTTTCTCTGTACGGTTTGCTCAGAGGGAAATTAAAAGGCAGAAAGCAAAGATGTAAAGCTGTTCTTGAAAGAAAATGTCCATCTCCAGGAAAGTGAGAAAACATTACAAGTTCCACACATTTGGCACCGCTGCCAAGTGAAGTCTTGAGCAATTAGTCTGCTGATTGCTTGAACTTCACTGGGTGCAATCTAACTTACCATCAGTACAAGCCTCAGGGTGTTTCCAGCAGAGGGTGCTCAGCCAGAGCTGTTCTCAGCTGCCCCACTGGCCTGTTCGGACCCAGTGAAGACCTTTGGGTGCCGCCCGTGAGAAATAAGAGTGGCAAATACTGCACTCAGAAAGAAACCCAGCTTGTCTGAGTCATCTCTAAGCTTTCAACACACACATCCGAGCAGGATCACTCCTATCCTGGAGCAGCTGCCGTGGAGAACAGTGTGCTTGGAGGCAAAGTGAATCTACTGTGTGGGTGAAGGGAGAGAGGCATGGGAATGCCAAGCCCCTCGCTGAGGGCACACTTGGGGTTATCAGAAGCTCAGGATAAGCCCCTCAGCCCTTGTGCAGAGCCCCACGCACTGCATGGCCACCCCTGACAAAGACCAGGACCGAACCGGTCACTTGCTTATCCTCCGCACTGCAGATGTTTACAGGTATTTTTACTAAACACTTCAAAAAGGTGCCTCTCTCAGGAATCTGTTTACACATTCTCAATCTTCTGAGCTTTCAAACATTACATTAGGTCTGAAATTCCCACCACAGCAAGTGGTGATCTTCAGAAGGTATGGAGTCTGGGCGGTGGAAGAGGCATTTAAGCACAGAGTGGGTGTTAGCCCAGATCTCTTCCTCCTCAAGCCTTGCTGGTATCTGCAAAAGACTGCACTCAGTTTTTGAGCAGTAATAGTTCCAAAAGTTGGCAGATTTGAAAATAAAACATGAAACCACATACCTAATTGCCTGGGTACTGGAGCATAGAATGTCTCCATCTATGAGCTTGAAAGCTGCCAACACAGTTGCAGAAAGGAGCTGCAGTGTGGGGCAACAAGCACAAGCCTTTTGTAAGATGTTTTTTGCAGAAGCAAGAACACTGGGTCACCAAAATCATCACCTTCAGGTTTTAAGACATATGCCCCAACTCTGTGTGGGATGTTCAGTGAAATGAGTATGAAGCTTTGGTCCTCAGTAGGAAAACTTACACATTGAAACCTGGGATAATCAGTTTGTCTCTTCTTGGGTGAGACTCAGGTGACCCCACACTGATGCCAGATTACCCCTCATTATTTGAAGTGCTTGTCCCATGTATCTGCCTGGGAGGTACTAAGCAGAGCAGAGAGAGGAAGCTGGCAGTCAGCAGTGTTTTAAGTGTGGTTAAAACCCAGACAGCTTCAGAAAGTAAATAATCCCCCTGCTCCCAGTCTTCCAGTCAAAGAGTCACATCTCGACCAAAACCTGAAGTGGAAGCACATCAGAGGAACTGCAGTTTCCTACTCCGGAATTTTGGGTTTGATAGAATTTGTGATTTTAAATTGGGTCAACTAACCAATAATGTGGCAAAAGAAATAAAAAATGAATGCACACCAAAAATGAGAAAAAAGGGGAAATGGGCAGCAGAAAAATGTTATGTGACATTATTAATGACTTTTTCCTTTGTTCTGCTGTCCTGTGAGGGAAATCAGTTCTCACACAGGACTTGCAGCTGCAAGTCAAGTCTGTTCCTCCAGACCAGGGAAGCGTCCAAGATCTCACATGTATCTCCATCATAACGTGTCCCAGCCACATGTTCTTCTGGCACAGAAGGCCAAATTCCAATGCCTTTCCAAGGCCTTTTTTTAGGCCAAGACCTGGATTTTGTTGTGAGGGGACTTGTGCTGAAAGCCAGTCAGAAAGTCATAAAGAGATGTGCTCATCTGGAGCCGTATCTCTTTATAGAAGGTTCCTGTTAGAGAACTCTTGTCATCTGGGAGACAATGCTTATCATTTCTTCAGTCTGAACACATTTTTATTCAAGTCACAGAGACATATTATTTCTTGAAAACAGGGTAATCCAACTACTTTAAGATATTCCTTTAACCCAACTGGAATTTATAGAAACTTAATGCAACAAATGGGCTTTCCTAGAAGAACAAGATTGTGTGATAGCTCAGAACTGCCAGGCCCCTGCAGCTGAAAGTGCAGTGGGGTGAGAACAGACAGTTAACATGTGAAAACGAGGACAAGGAGTCAAAAAAAGAGAAAGAGAGACAGGAAGACTCACTTTTAAATGAAAATATTATCCTGCTAAATTGCGTGATTAAAAGTCCAAAGAAGAAAATTTGAACATGGCACAAGTTAAAAGAATTACAATTTATACAGATTTTTTTTTTTTTATCCTGTCTTCTAAATAGGCAATGATCTGTTGCACATAAAACTGTAGGATGATAATTGGAAACAGAGTCTAGTCCCATGACAGGAAATAAACTCTTATCAATGGCTTTTGCAGATCCCAGTCAAACCGTTGGGAAACTGGTAGTCCTGAAAATTAATATGTAAGATCATGATCTTGGAGAAGGATATAGCAAATACACTTATCTGTAATGAGTCTGTACTGGGTTTTTTGCCATAAAGATAACCCTTGAATAAGAAATCCAGCCATTTCCTGGTTTGGACTTTGTCAGGATTCCTGGTAACAGCATTGAGGAGAAAACCCACGTAATTTGCTTGGCAATGTGAGACAGACTCCAGCTTCCGAGCAAGAGCAAACAAGAGGTTTTCTAGCATCTCATGAGCTGAGCTAAAGACAATAACAGAGCATTATATAACATGACACAAACCCATTTTCACCACAATCCATTAGTGCAGCTGAATCACTCAATTCTGCAAACTGCACTGATCATTCAACATTAATTGGGGCAAATTAAGTTATAATTTATGACTTTTCTCCTTCATAATTACTTATGGAAGGAAATAATGAGGAACTAACAATTAAGATGAGGGTGAAAAGCTTCAGAATAATTTGTTAAACAGGAGTGTCCTTTCTTTTTCTTCTCCTTAGAAATAGCCTAGTAACTTACCTATTGGTTACTTGGGCTGTCATTTACAGCTGTGCCCCAATATCCAACTCATGGGAAACAGAAAATTCACAGCCCACTTTCTCTAAATGCACGGATAGGAGCTGTGTCCACCTTTGCGTGAGAGTCACCTAACAGCCACTAGATATCCTAGGATGCTACTATTGGGGAAAGCATTTTTAGAAAAAAATAAAGGAAAAATACTTAAAGAGGAGAAACCATTCTAACCAGGAGATCTGGAAACCAAGGGAGGAATCCACAAGTCTGAGGTTGATGCATTGTTACAGATCAGCAGTTCAGGCAGAGTGTAACTTGTGCACTGGGCTTGTGCCTCTCTTTTTCCAGGATGATTTGGACCCTTAATGAAATCAATAAATCATTTCAAACAAGACCGCTTATCTTATATGCACAGAAAAGGAAATTTAACTTAGGCTCAAAGGCAAATTACAAAGAAAAAGAAAACATCTAGCAGTGTAACCTCATAACCAATTATTCCTTTCACAACCTATTATTCCTTGCATATTGTCAGTTCTCTTCAATTAAATGCCCTGTGCTATTTTAAATACTACAAATCAGTGCCAGTTCAAATAGATGTTTTAAATTCATGCAGGGGAGGGAGACAGACATCCAAGCTGTAATTCTTTATTCCAGGCTAACTTGCTCAAGTTATAAACTGCTGATTTGAACATGAAACAGGCCTGAATGATCCATTTTTCCACGGCGATCAGAAGACGGGGTATGGGGCTGATAAAAACATGCTGATACTTGGCAGTAAAACCTCATCAAACTTTTCCAGACAAGATAATATTCAAACCCAGAACCTGGAATAAAAGCAGCAGGCAATTTCTTCTCCAAGCTGAAAATCCATGATCGTTTTGTTCCCATTTTTCTCCTCTCACACACAGTTTTCTTAAACAGAAGGTATTTGTTGTAGAAAAAACCTAAAGGAGTTGACGCGAATAAAAAGGGTTTGGTTCCTACCCTGCCTTCCTGTTTACCAAGCAGCAAATCTTGCCTGAATTTCTCTACAGTGTGCAAAGATAACTAGCAGCTAAATAACACACTGCAAGCAAACATATCATTACAGGGCCAAGTCAATACATCCAATCCATGCATGAAACACCCTTTGAAAGAGAACCTCGACAAGGAGTCACTGCAGATTCAGGACCAGGTGGTAGCATGGAGTGTATAAATCAGAGGAGAAGTTGGACCTTGTTTTATATTTTTTAAGATAATAACTTTTTAAACAAAAAATGGAGCAACATAGAGACTGGTGATAGGCTCAAATGACAGCTGTTTTCCCGGGGAAGAACACAAGACCGTGTTAGTGCGAAGGATGATGATGGCTTTTCACTCCTATGGAGAAGCAGAGAAGGATTTTGAGGACAGCTCACATGAGAATGTCTTTATGTCAGACAGTAGTGGAATGTACAGATAATCAAGCAGCTATAAGTGCACTTGACAAGCTACCACATTAAAAAGCTTGGCAGAGCCATTACCCATCTCCTAGGCAAGAGAAATGACTGCCCCAGGCTGCTGCATCAGGAATGCTCAAGCTAGCCCTGTTTTAGCCAACCTCTTGGTCACTTTACCACAGTAACCACAAGAACAACTCTACCATTCAGAAATTCTTCCTTGAGCCTGTTCACTGCAGGATTTGGGGTCTGGAACGGAGATATGCAAGGCAGTCAAAAAGCAGAGTCTGAGCAGCAAAAACTGGACACGACTTCAGGATGAAGATGCTCCTTGTTCTGTCCCTACAGTTCCCTCTCACCTGTATTAGCCACGCAGGCCTGAAAAGAGACCTGTCTCACTCATCACCCAGAGTGAGTTGGAATTGTGCTGTGTATGCCTTGTGTACATACACCAATTTTCTCACATTATAAAAGCAGCACTTTCCTCTTAAGTCCAGGGATGATGGACATCCTTTCCTCTGCCAAATTTCTCACCTATCAGGTGTCTCTATGAAAAAAAGATGGTTCTCTTTGTTCTTGCCCACAGCAACAAAACAAAAATAATAAAAAACTACAACGATGCAAAACAAAACAAAACCAAACAACAAAATCTCAACAACAAAAATGACAGCAACAAAAAAAGGACTATTGAACGTTTTGTATCTGCTTTGAAATACTGCAGATACTTCTGACAAAGGACTGGGATTTTCAAAGGGATGTCCATTTGGGGAATCCAGTTTCTTAGCAACTGCAACAGACCTCTTAAGGAGTAGAGATTTCAAGAACAGAAGCGATGAGCATGCTCTAAACCTTGCATCTTCTTAGGAGACTCCAGAAGGGGAATTTGGAAATATAAACCCTCAGAATGTCTGCTTTCACTGGCAAAAAGTCATCCCCAGTGTCGTTTCAGACACATCCTTCTGGATCCCCTGTGCATCCTCCTCCTGCTCCCACTAAAGTAAGGTGTTATTGTCAATGCTGCAAGCAGGTCCTGTTTACATTAGAATGAATCCTTCAGCATGCTTAGGAAGTTCAAACAAGCACTTGGCTGTAAATCTGAGGGGTTTATCCAGACAACGGTGGTAGCTGTTCGTGTGTGTAGGAAATGCTGCAGATTGACCTAACACTTCTTCTGAATGGGAGTTTTACTACGTCTCCTGTGTCAGTCACAGAAGTGATGGGCGGAAAGAATGTTCATTGTTATTAAAAAGGAAAGTCAGTTTCCAAAATGAGATATATCACACTCCATCCCTTCTCTGCCAAACATTCCTGTGCACCTAATGGTTCTACTAGGAGGAGAGATTAAAGAGAATTGTGCAGATCAGATTATCGAATGACAAACTCTTTCAACCTGCAATTCTGAAAGCATAACGTTCTGGCATCCCACACCACACCTCAGCTGCTGGAATATCAGGTACAGCCAAGGCTTGCTTAATCTATTGTTAGTAGGAATCAGGCTTTACACTGGGATGTGAGTTTCCTTTTACTGTTGGAGTGGAGATTTTCTATTAGTCCAAAACAGAGAGCAGTGCAGCTGAGCAGAACACAGGGCAGTTTTGTCCTTTTCACTTGCCCTGCTGAATGGACTGTCAGCAGTTCAGTCTATGTATCATGAATGCTAAAGTACTGGTTCAGACTGGAGTCCTCAATAGACCTGCTGTGGTACCAGGCAGCCTCCTAATTCCCACTGCTGCAAGAGCAGCACAGCACAGCACACAGAAAAATCCCTTCCCAAAAAAAACCCCAGACATCCTCCTTTCCCCCACATTTAACAACAGTTCTGCTCGGCATTTCTGCCTCCTCTTTCTGAATTGCTGAATGTACACCTGGGACAGGCTCAGTCGCATTTCAGTGCTGCAGACTTCATCCCAGCTCTCCACTGGGAAACAGGGATCGCTTTAGGTGCCTCTTCAGGCAAATTTCTTTAGTAGTCTCCTGTTTTCCCTCCCTCCCCCTCCTCCCAGCTTTTTCTGATCTCTGAATAATTTGTTCACATAGTACAGCTTCCTTTGCCATTAGAAGCCATAAATCAAAACACAAGCACTGCAAGGTCTTACACTTTCAGAATCTATTAATTTTTGGTTTCTTTGGGAAATAAAAATCTGTGTGACAAGTATGAGGGAGTCACAACCACTCTTTTAACAGAGGATGATGGAAATGGAGTTCAACCCAAATTTCTGCCAAATCCAAATATTTTTTCCTCCATTACTTTAAAAACAGAGTAGTTTCCTGAACCTGGGCTCATTTTCTTCCTGCAGCTATCAGGTTTTCATTTGTGGATGGCTGCCTAGCACAACCTGCCCATCTGCTGGGCTCCCTCCCTATGATCACTCCCCAGCCTCTGGCACCCCTTGACCCCAGGACCAAAAAAATTGTATTACCATGAAAACTTTAGAAATTTGGTGTGTGTATCTGGCAGTTTGAGGAGGGCTCTCCCTGGGTCCCAGCATCTCCTGTCAGCTTGGCTATTTGTCACCACAGAGCAGCATGGAGTGACACTGTGGACAGGGATATCACCACCACAAGCCTGGCTCAGGGGACCTACAGTCAGGTTCATACAGCAGGACAAAATTACCATAGGGCAGGGAGGTGCTGAACCAAGAAGCAGAGAGACTCACTCCAGTAGCTGCTCAGCAAGAGAAATGCTTACTGTGCCCAAATTGGTTTTCCTGGACAAACTGTCCTTTTGCCATTAAATTACTCTCATGAGATCTTTACACTGACATGGCCACAGGAACAGCACAGCCTGTGGAGCCAAGGATTAGAGAATCCCCTATCAGCTGCAGTCAAGAAATGAAAGAGCTGAGCCCGTCAACACATTTTTATCTGTTAAAGGTTCTACCATTCTGGATCATCTCTACAATCTTTGTACAGAGAAATCCTGCCTGTGATTCAAAGGCAAGTGCTCACACTTCATCAATGCACCTCACAAGCATTTCCACATGGCTTTGGATCTTATCTACCTAAAATCTGCAGTAAAAAGTTCAAATGAGTGACATGAACAGACAGAGGCTTGTTTAACATCAGCAGCCCTCAGAAACTGCCTGATAACTCCAAGTGCTCTTCAGAGGGATCAACATCTTCTATATGAGTCCCTGAAGCACGTAACTCCTCCCTCTAAGAAAATCTGAAACCCAACAGCTATCCTCTGAGCCTTGCAGATGCACTAAGTGAAAACAAACACGTACAACAGCACCAAACTATTACAGCAACTCGATGCCACTACAGGCAACAAACGCCAGAGGTGAAGCTCAGCGTGATGCTGAAATAGCTTTTTCATCATGGCCCTCATCCTAAAACTACAAAAATGCATCTTGCAGAGTCAGAACAGCAGCGAGTTATTTTGGCTTTCTACATCCTGTATCTATGAGAAGAGAAGGAAAGAGTTGCAAGTAATCAGAAATTTGTAAGTCATGTTTCTTTGAAGATGGCTGTTATTCTGGGTTGCTTTACAGATGTCAGAATTATTTGCTACAGAAGTTCCTTTCATTAAGAAATGAATTTTTATAGCTGAATTTCACTAGTTGCAAATGAGCGAGACACCATTTAAAGCACCAAAAAAGGGCTTTCACCACTTCAGAGCATTGGGTTTTGTAACCACTTCTACAAGTCTGCAGAATTTATGGCTGAAGTGTGTTTGTATGATGTGATCCCAGATTCCAAGAAACAAGATTCCAAATAGTTCAAAGCTAAACAAGGGCTCACACAAATGATAAACTGTGAGGTTCTGTAGTGTCATCTTGTTCCAGAAGCTTCTGAACATAAAGAGTGCAGCCAGAGTCGTTAGCAGCTGGCTGTCTCTTCCCAGGAACTCACTGGTAGTAACCACTGAGGTCCGTAGCCCCTGTTAGAGGATGCCAGCACAGCTGAATGCTCTATTCATCATTTGTATGCCATTCACGAGGACTACACACACACACAAACTTCAGAAGGCCAAAGGTTTAGCCAATCTGTGGAAACTGGGCAATTAGTGCAACGTCTCCTGTTAAAAGCTGGTGTCCTCAGCTCCACACGATTCACGACAGATCACTGAAAACAATTAGAGTTGTTAACATACAAGGCACTAAAGACATTTACAGTGTGAAGTCATTGGCACCCTGGCAAGATGTAGAGATTTTATACAAGAGGATACATAATGCAAGCACGTGTTATAAGCCTGCTCATTAGAGTCTACCTGAAATGTCACCTTAGAATTCCCATTCATTTGAATAAAAATGTAAAAGGAGTCATATATCCTCTTCTGGTGGTGTATACTACGGTTCATTTGAGTCCTACATTCAAACACAAGAAAGAGAGAAAGAAAAAGAGAGAGAGAGACATCCCTGTCCTCTTCTGCCGCATTTGTGGGGACACAAATGGCACAGTGGGCCTTGATGGGCTCTGAAGCCAAATGCAATGAAGCAACAGGAATAATGTGCCATGGAGATGGATTTAAAATTCAGGTCTCCTGTTCAATCCCTACTCTTTCTTCCCCTTTTAGAAATGGAGTTCTCTCTGTGCTGCCAATAGATGAGGTTTGATTCCTGTAGCCTTTTTCAGTCCTCTGCAATTTTTAATTAGGGTGGAAGGAGGTATTTCACCTCTAGCTTTGCAAATTCTGTTCCAAAGGGAAATTCAAACAAGGTTGGTTTTATTCTAGTTTTGAAAGAAAACAAATTCAGTAATGTCAGATTTTTTCATAAAACAGACTTCGAAGTGTTGACTAACTGTCATCCTGATGCTTTAGTGAGCATTTAAAAGAGCAAATCTGAAACAGCTGAAATACCAGGAAAAATTAAATAGCAACTCTTGATCTAAGAAAAATATAAATTGATGGAGCAACCTGCACTGGATGCAGAATTAAAATGCACATGGGAAATAAACTGGAATACCTCACTCAATTTTTGTTCATCGCAGGTCATCAAGCTAAAATGAGAAAAGCAAACTTACAGTGTTTTACTAACCAGAGTTATGGAATAGCAAGTGGTCTAGGACTGCTCCCATAGCAGTTTGGAAAAATATGCATTTTTGAAAGGCTGATTCTTCTGGCAAATTCATAACAGAGAGTGGCCACAGGCTGTAAAGGACAGACCACACACACGCTTTCTGGACAGTCAGTGACCAGACACAAGCCTTTCCTCTGATTTCTTCTAACTTAATGGTTACCAATATTTACTTAGACTGTAAATAAAGGTCATGATTTGCTAATATTTCTCTGCTCTGCATGTGCTTAAACAGTATAAAAATCAATGCACTACAAGGGCACAGTCATGGCTTTTTTTCAAACAGGAAGAGTTCCTTGAAATGTTAGAAGAGAAAATCCCAATCTAGAGGAGCACAACAGACAAGAAGATCTTTAAAAAGTCCAAACTGAACCACAGCTGAAATGCAAAACACAAAGGTATTTGCTGTCAAGGTTTGAAAAATACACTTTTGCCACTTGCCAGTGGTGACTTGGTGACTTTGGCTGGTACTAATATGTCACAAAGTCATCACACATTTCCACACTTTTTTGATTCCACCTTTAAAATAACCACCGAAATTGCCAGAAGCCCAAAGCAGAAACCTTCCAGATGGACACAAGATTAGAAGTTTGTCACCTTTTTTCCTCTATCACATGAAACATATCCACTGACTTGCACAGTCTGGCTTTGACAGAAGCTTTATTCTATAATCACTCCAGGAAAGCAGAAGGCACCCTGCAACACCCACCACACCCCACCCAGCCTTTTCTTTCTTTCTTTGTTCCGTTCAATGGCAATGGCAAGAAGGAATTTCATACAGCACTGAGGAGGAACAATCCAGTTAATAGCATTGCTGGAAATTCATACATCTGGGACAAAAGCAAGCTTCAGCCTGACAGCTGTTTGAAACATTCAGATAGTCTCATTCTGTTGAACAAGATTTCCCCAATACAAATTTGAGATGACTCAGACAAATTTTATTCAATTTTAAAAACATGGGGCATAACACCTGCTTGTGAAAAACCTTCAAGGTAATTTTCAGAGATGTGAAGATCTCTGGAGGTTTAAAGATCTTCAACTAACTCCCAGTTAGAAGAGAGCACATCTGAGCAATGCCAGTGCCCTGAAAGCTCCAGGTTTGCACCACCCAGCAGAGGACAGAGCCTGGCCCTGGTGCTCTCCTCCATGCCCAGCTCCACAAGGACCGGCAGCACACCCTGTCAGCAACTGCTGTCTCAAGATCCAGAAGGCAAACCAGAGGAAGCCCTCAGTCATCCATCAAAGCCATCCCACCTATATGAGTCCCTGCCATCCAAAGCAGTTCCTGCACCCGCAGACATTAGGTATATCCACTAGCAGATCCTTGTCCTTAGCACTAACAACTGTGCTGTGTACAATCTGCTGCCCAAGAAAAACTCTTCTGTTTACAGTATGAATAATTATAAACCAATAATTTCCTCTTTTTCACTAATTAGACCCACTTCTTGTTCCCACTTACTTTTGGCTTTGTCTGCCCAACATTTTGAGCATTACCTGCACCCTGAGAGAGGGTAAAGGCACAGCCCATTTCTACTCACAAGCATCCCAGTAAAACGTCTAGTGCTGCAAACCACTCTATACTTCCTTTTAATGACAGTCAACAAAGAGACATCTCCAAACACCTTCCATCTGTCCCATCAGCAAAAATGATGCTTTTAAGGGACGTTTCCTCCCTTTTCTCTAGACAAGAAGGATGGATCAGATCAAACCAAGCTATTTCAGCACAGGGGAGGAAGTGGGCAGGAGGCAAATGTGAAGGCATACAGGGAAAATACACACACAACCAGTGTTTGACTGCAGGGACCTATAATCAGGCAGTTGAAGACATCCAGTTTTTTTTAACCTTTTGTTCATTGTTTTAGTAATTTTATCTCTCAATGACAGATGAGGCGGATATTGCTAGGAAACTAAATGATTTCTTTGACTCAGTGTTCTGTGGGGAGAATGAGGGAAACATGCCAAAAATGGAGAGAAATTTCCCGGGGGCAGAAAATGAAAAATTAATGAAATGCGAGGCAACACGCAAGTATGTCAAATGAACCAAGAAAGGGATAAGAACAATTAAAATCAAACAGTGCTCGGGAGAGATTGGGAGGATCAGGAAGGCAGGGGAATAGTCTGAAGAATCTGTGTGGAGGAAGCCCTTTAACTCCCTGTGAGGAGCAGAGGAGAGACGGGGAGAGCTCAGGTTCAGGACAGCGAGTGAGGAACATCAGGCTCCCTGAGCCTGGTCTTAGCACTGGGAAAAGTTACCGGCAGCAGCTTGAAAAAAGAGTGACACACATTGACAGGAAGGATGTCAGGGTGGACAGGCTTCTTTTTTTCCCTGGAGCAAGATGGCAATGAGGACAGACCCAGGATGAATAAGCCAATCTTGTTGGCTTAATTTTCAGCAGGCAAGTACCTTCTCTATAATTGGTGACAGCAAGTGAAGAAGACCCTGTAGATGTGTGGTAACTTAGCAGGTAGGGGAAAAGTAACATGTGGGCTAATTTTCCTTGTTGTGCATAAAGCTGTATACATATTATTTTATATAGAAGTGTTCTGCACCCAGGATCTGGTTATTGAAAGGCTGTGTCAGCAGCAAGTCCAGATTTGCTGCTCCCACCTTGCGGCTGCTCAGCTGCCTATGAGCTGTTTGGCAGAGCAGTCAACAGCTCTGCATCCCAGTCTCTAACCTGATCACAGCCTGGGGCTGCCAAGCTGACTCTGTGTACTGATCCTGCAGCGGCCCCGGGTTTGTGACTGGAGTCCTTGCTTGGAAACAGCTCTGTCTTGGTGGGGGACAGCAGGAGAAGGCCATGGATTTAGTTCTAAACTCCAGAAGGCACTTGGCCATGTGGCTATGCTACTTTGGGACAGGGCTGTTTTCTTGCATTAGTGAGTGACACTTCAGCTTGCTAATAATAAAATGGGAAGACTGGATGCAGAAACACAAAGAAATGAGAAAATAGGTCGATCACTCACTTCTGAAAACAGAAGAGAAAAGGGATAATGCTGGAAAAGAAATAGTTGAAAGGAAAAGCTACCTTGATGGTGGTGCAGGGTGTGGACCAAGGAGGCATCATCAGTGATAGAAGAAAAAAATCAAACAGGCCAATGATGGAGAACAGACAGCACCTCCTTTACAAAAAGCAGAAAAAAGCTTCTTGTGGACCTTATCCCAGAGTCCAACATGCTTTGCAGGGCACAGTCGTAGCCTCCAGTCTCTTTAATTCTCTTTTAAAAGGATTAATTTTCTAACAAGGGTATTTGTCAGCAGGTCACATGGTGAGCACAGAATATCTGCTGGTATCAACTAGGTTGTGTTCCCCTACCAAAGCAAGCAGCATTTCTGTTTTACAGAAGCAGAGTGAGGAGAAATGTCAGATGGCGAGAGAGGTGCCAAGACTTCCTTGATGGAAGGTGATAGACAGGTCTCACACTTCCATACCAACTGTTTCAAAGCCTGATTTTTCAATCACTTTTAATAATTTCTCTGGATCCAAAATAAATGTGGACAGATGACATGATATGCAGACAAAACCTGACTCTCCCAGTGGGAGGAGGAATATTCCCGTGGTTTGTATGAACTCAACTTTTAAAGCCAAAGAAAGTAACATTTTTCCTATATGCAGCCATTACATTTCCTTTCTGTGCATCTCCTCCTTCCTGTAAAAGAAAAACACTCCCGGCTAAGTGAGATCCAATATATATAATTATGTATATATATAAAGTGTGATGCTGCCAGAAACCCTGGATGCTTTGGGACCAAAGCTGTGCCGAAATCCACTGGAGCCCTTCATTCACAGCCTGGTGGGTATCTTCCAAAACCCTGCACAAATCTGTACCCCTCATGGATTTTACATCAGCAATGGCAAACGTGAGTAACAGTCCCATTCCTACCAAACTGACTGGCAGGAGTTTCTCCCCATTGACTGTTTCACCAGTTCAACAAGAATAAACATGTCGTAAATGGCTGTCCACTGACAGCGTGGGGGTAAAATGTTGCTCCCCAAACCCAAGCCAGGCAAGAGGCCAAGGGCCAGCTGGCACCTGTCAAAGGGAGCCAACATCGGGCAGCAAAGGCTCGAGGTGGAAAGCCGAGTGCCAGGTTTTGACTTCAGGTACATCTGTGCAGCCCTGCGAGTCCCTGGGTCTGGAGGGGGATTTGTGCAGGTGTAGCCAACACTTTCACTGCATTTATTGCAGCATCAGGTTTAAAGTGCTGGTGCAATGGCACAATGGTGATCAGTGACATCACAGCCTGGATTTGCCTTCAGATCTACAGCTGTTCATCTGAGTTTTTGGCTGCCACCTCCATGAGCTAAGGTTTTGATTGGGCTCTTTGTTTGGTACCGGCTGGATCCTCAGCAGCTGAAGTCAACAGCTGTAACTTCACATTGCTGCAGTGAAACCCTGGGAGCTGCTATGATTTTTCCCAGCTGAGGATCTGGCCTACAGAAGGAGAGAGATCACACCACAGGGAAACAGCTTCCCTGAGGAGCAGGACTGCGGAGCCATCGAGTCTGCCATCTGGCTTTACAGCACAAGGGGCTGACACACTTTTAACAGGAGGAGAGGAAGAAAAGACTCCAATGAGCTGCTACCTGGCTGTACAACTCAGCGCTGCAGGGTTGGGACATAAACCCCTGCATGGGATCTTCCCCTTCTCAACCTTTTAGCTTTTCTCAAAAATCCAGCACAAAGTAATGACCAGAGGAGGCTGTGAACTACTTGGTAACTAACACCACAGGCAGAGATGAACCTCAAGGTTCTTTGAGCAAGACTACTCTGGAGAGCCATCATGACACCTCTCATCCATATTGGCATGGACCAGCCCCAGTGTGTGGTTTTCCTGTCATCTCGTTCTGTTGCTTCTTCATGGGGAGAGGAAACCTTGTGCAGGGGATGGCTGCCAGGCTCTTGGGGAAGAAGTGTCACCAAAATTCATGGGTGAACCCATCCTTTTGCATAAGAGAGTGAGAAAAGCTCCTGCTATTCAGGGCTCTTTAACGTGGAAGAAGGTGCACAACACACATTGTACCCCTGGGCCCCTTTTCTGCATTTACACAGTAGATCTCACATTACCCTGTGTGCACCCCAACCCTGGGGTGTTCCACAGCCTCTGTGTGGTCCTGATGTCCCTTGCAGACTAACATTAAAGACAAGTCTCTGAAAAAAACTCAGGAAGTGGCTGGTTCATCAACAGGCATGTCCCCAAGCAAGCCCCTGACCCTCACTGTGCAGCTTGTAATTACAGAGAAAGCCAAAAGAATTTAGTTTTCATAAGAGGTGTGTGTGGCTAGCAATCACTGAATTAATATTTCAGCTTGTCAGAGCATCTCCTTGTGAGAAGATCCCAATATTATGAGGTTAAGAAAATCTAATGTGAAGCTGAGCCACAACATAAAAGCCATGCTATCTGTCAAAGTCATCAGCAGCCTTGTCCATGGGATTTAGCAGTCAAACCCCCAGCCTGTCAGCTCTGTCTCCCACAGCAGGTAACGCATTTAGCATCAAAACTCTTTCACAAGAGGCAAAAAATTGACCATAGAAGTGAACTTTGGATTTTAGATTCTCCTTTCTTTTATTGGTGATGAACATGTAATAAAGAGGGGGGGGAAGCTGTAAAGCAACTGAAAAACAGATGTAAGTATTTCTGAATTAGATTGGAAGCTTTTTCTGCTGGAGGACTTACACACCTGATCTGCAGCATTTCCAGGACTGCATCCCTAAAAAAATTCCTAACATAACGAGTAGGTTAGAAACTTCTACAGTGTAGTAGCTGACCTTGATAATCATTGATCAGAAAGCACTTTAGGATGGAGCAATCCCCTTGCAATCCCTGAGTAAAAGCTTTTATAGAGCTCCTGCCATTGCTGAAACGGTGGGGCTGGTATGGTTAGAAGGAAACAGCACTTGTGCTCAACCTCTATGTCCCCCTGGAGGAAACAACAGTGGAGTCTAAAATCAAAAATTTGAATTAACCAAGTCCAGGAAAGCTCTAACAGGGGAATTCAAAATGGCCAAAACCGAGTGAAAAACTGCTTCCTGAGCAGCTGCATTCACTGCTGAGCCGCAGGTCACAAGGCAGCACTGCCCTGAGCTGAGAGGGGGTGAGCAGCAAACAGGTTTGCTCTGGTGACAGCGCTAAGAGTGCCTGGGTTGCATCGTGACTTACCCCACCTGAGCCCGTACAGTCACCTCAAACTGCAGAGCTGAGCCTAAAATTCTCCCCTGCCCCGCTACAGTCAGTACAAAAACACAAACCCCAAAGGTACATCGCATGCAATGGCACAGACACAATCCCAAATTGCTCCAGGAGCTGGTGTCCTGCCTCCCCACCCTGCGTGCTCCCAGTGCCGAACACACCAGCAGCACAGCCTGGAGGGTTTCTTTGCTGCCCAGGGAATCACTTGCTACAAGCAAAGAAATATTTGACCTTTCTATCTGAAGGAGCTGATGAAGTAGCCCTTTAAACCTGCCTCAATTGGGCTGTGTTAAAAGGGAGAGCCTTCATTCTCTGCAGTAAATCTGTAATTCATTAATTTCTCGTCACATACGGAGGAACAAGTCTGCAGTAAAGTCTTCTATGCAGGTGCATAGAAGAGCCAATCTGTTATAAAATTGGGGTGGTATTTCCATTCTCTGCAGAGTTGTTAAGTGAGCAGCAGGGTAAGGGGGGCATCTGACACTGAACAGATGTCAGATTTTATCTTTTTTTTTTTTCCTCTCCTCCTAGTCTAGACAGTGGGTCTCACGTCCTCCCACCTGGGGACACATCTGCTTGATCAGGTTTGTGGAAATGAGCAGTGATGCACCTTGTGTGGATCACTTGGAGAGATCCAGCCTCTCATGGGAATGCCAACATCACTATGAGGTGGCAATGACACCGCACCACAGGCTGGAGGTGGGATGCAGAGGCAAGGGTGAGCTGGTCTGCTCTACCATTCAAACCAAACTGACATAACCAGTGGCAAAACACAGGAATGTTCAGTGGCGGAGGATGAATGCTTCCCCCTGTGCCACGGTACAGGCAGCTGAGTGTATCCTGTACCAGACTCCCCAAGCAGCAGCTGGGAGCACACTAATGAGGACAGCGAGAAAACAAGCCACAAATCTCCCCCACCTGCTCAGTCTTTGAGACACTGGAGACATTGTCCTAAAATTCTTTGTTCTTCGCAGTGTTTGCAGGTCACCTCTTTGATAAACTAGTTTCCAGCTAAGCTTTTAATGACGAGTGAGGCACTTGTGTGCTCCCGCAGCAGGGGAAGCCCCTGGGCTCGTGTTGCTTCCCACTGCTGGGCTGGGTGTTCCAGATCTCTGCCAGCATCCCCTGCTCAGCACACTGGGAGCACAAACATTGCACCCTCGAGCTTAACAGTAGGATCTTGTTTAAGGTGTTTAAGATAAGTGGGTCACCTACCAAGGCCGCACAAATGGCATTTCCAGAAGGGTGTTGTTATTTATACAGCACCACAGGGGACTCTGGAGGTTCAAAGACAAATAAATCGTGGCAAACTCCTTCCCCGAGGGCCTTTGTAATGTGCAACTCAAACCCTCTGGGATGTTCGGTTCCTCCTGCGAGCTGATAAGTGCTATCAACTCCCACTGACTTTAATAGATATGAGGATGCTCAACACCTTGAGAGACAGCACTTTCAAATTACTTTCATCTCCAGCAGTATGGCCACTTACACAGTTTTAGCATAATGAAGTAGAAAGTGACAACCATACTTAAGAACAGTGTTCTGCAAAGGGCAGGTGGAGGACAGGACCACCTAGATTTTCATCTCTAGCTTCTACACCACAGAGTTTTGCTGGTAGGAGATGACGTCTCTAAGAGGTTGAACAGAAAAGTGAGCTCCTAGGAGAGCAAAAACACCACAACCAAGGCTGACCTTCAGCACTGGCTGGGGCAAGACACTGCTCTAAACTGCTTCTGGGGTATTTCTCTGTTTTGGGGTTATGGATGGTTTTTTTAGCATTTCTATTTCTGTGGTTCATAAATGTTAGCTGGGCAATAGTAAATTGTCTACAGCAGAAAAACTCCTTTCCTAACTAGTAAGTGATCCAGATGGAAGAGATGCAGGGGTGTCCTAGATCTTCAGACTATAAATCTGATTCAGCTGCTGCCTCCAAGCCAATCTTTTAATTAAATTTGCTCCTTTTATAAGTGGTTTTGTGCTTGGGTTTTCTTGTTGTTGTTTGGTTGAGGGTTTGAGGTCAGTGTTTTTTGTTGGTTTGGGGTTTTTTTGTTTGTTTGTGGGTTTTTGTTTGGTTTATGTTGTTGTTGGGTTTGGGGGTTGTGGGAGGGGCCTTTTTGGTTTTTGTTTGTGGTTTGTTGTTTTTTTTTCCCATGGATCTTGCAGCAATAGGCTTGGCTTCCTCCCCCCCCTCCCCCCAATCTTTAAATCTCCAGGTAATTTAGGCTGTTTCCCCCATGTAATCCTTGCTCAGGGCATGCTATAATTCCATAAAAATTTCAACACACAGAGAGACAGGTCAATCCTTATAATGAAGCTGATCTTGCAGGAGTTGGAATATTTGAGACAGATAGTCAATGCAGTATTTATGTGCTCTATTTATTAACACCTTTGATGACTAATGGTGAAGGTTATTTGTGTTTGCTGGGGGTTTTTTAATCAAATTACCTGTATTTATAGACAGGAACAGACTATGATGCTCTTCTGCCAAGAGGTACAGAAACAACCCTTCAAATCCCTAAGAAAAACAAGGATATTCCAGTATGTGCAGGAGGGAAAATACCGTTCACCTGTTTAGCACTTTTAATTGGGAGAGTTCAAAGTGCTTTGAAGAGATCAAGGATGGGGAAGAGGCAGTGTCCATTACAGTCAATTAAGTTACCCTTTAAACTTCAAAGTGATCTATCCATGCCCAAGCCTTACAAGCAGAGAAGTACAGTCACTGTGGTTTTTGACATCACAAAAACCCAGAAGAACGATTCACACCGGTGCACACAACTTTAATTTTTATAGTCCACAGCTTCAAACATTTCAAAAGTAAATCCAGTATGTAGAAGAACTGCTTCCAGTTCCAGAGACAGTAATATAAGCACAGGTATGTCCTAAAATTAAATGTCTTCCCAGGTGGATAGAGACATGAAGAGTCAGAAGAGAGGTGTGAGCTTATTTACAGGCTGGTGTGAGATGGCAGAAAGCTTTCCAGCCTCGTCATACTCTGCTTCCCAAAGGACTCTTCAAACATGTTATTGTTTTCACTAGGATTTCATTCCAATGGGGGGAAACAATCCATCAAAGATATTTTCTTACTCTGCTCTAAAATGCTGCTTGGCTTTATGAGGTAATAATAAACATATTCATATTAAATTTTACTCCTGTGAGAGATGAACAGCAGCACGTATGAGAGCAGTTGCTCTGACACAAGTTCCACGTTTTCCCAGTTCACTGACAAAAACAGATTTCCTTTCCATCTCGCATTTCAGACAGGGCTAGATTTCAAATGAAGAATGTTTTTGCAGGTGTAATTTTTGCTTAATTAGGGCACCCCCATTTGCGTGCCAGCCTTCGAGAAGGGAGAGCCAGGCTGAATACTTGTGCTTCCTTCTGTTTCTTTGTGGCTGCAAATCAAAGACCCAGAGAATATTCTGCACCCTAAATTCATTTAGAAGGTCGAAAACCACAATAAAGGCTCATGGCTTCAAAAAGCTGTACATGAGTGCTCTGCATTAACCATCCCTTCTTCCGTGCAATAATCTCAAATTGCTTTGACTACTTGCTATGTAGATCAAACTCAGATTTCTGCTTGTGTCTTGTTAAAGCAACTTCCCAGTCACCTGCACTGATCCGAGATGGCAGTGAGAGCACTGCTTAGAAACTCATCCAGATAACAAGAAAAAGAAATATCAAAGAATATAACTTGTGTTATAAATACAGTGTTCAGGCCACTTGCAAAAGTCAAGAGTTGTGAAAGCCAGACAGAGAAAACTGAGCATGTTTGTGTTTATGTATACATATATATATATATATATATATGTGTATACACAGATATGGATGGTATAAACCTGTCAGATTACCAGCCTATGTATAAAAGAAGTGCAACACCACCAGAAGCTGAAAGAGACAATTTTCGGAGATGCTTTTCCATCTCTACCTGTGAGATATCTGGCTTTCCACGGGATGGGGACTCATTGTGTTGCTCTGGTTTCCCAGCTGGCATGTGCTGTTTGTCCAGCAGCAGGCTGCATTACAGCCATGGCATGGCTCTTTTTGGCTACCACCTGATTAAGATGTTGGGGGTGACATCATTGATTTCAGGGGCTGAGTGATCTGTACCCTCACACAGAAATGAATTGTCCTTTCCACTGTAACTCCTGATAACTTCAACATCCCTAATGGCCTTTCACTTAACATCTCTGCAGAGAATGGAAATAACACCCCAATTTTATAACAGATTGGCTCATACTATGCACCTGCATAGAAGACTTTACTGCAGACTTGTTCCTCTGTATGTGACGAGAAATTGAGCAACAGCTTTTTGCTGTTTGTGTGCTTTTGTGTGCTTGGAGAGCAACTCCAGCGCTGTTTCACAGCACCTGAACGGGGTAAAATGGCCACTGGCATTAGAATAATGGAAATGATAACATTTTTATCTAATAGCACTTGATTTGTGTCTATTACATACAGTTATAATATTCCATAATACAGGTAGTTGTGTGCATGCTGTGCCCTGCCGAACAACCCACTTTAAATTTCTGTGAACAGGCATAATATATTCCATCTCACTCTCCACAGAATTCTTCCTTTGTCCACAATATGCTTTCAAGCAGTTTTTATTTGCAAATAAAAATGCTTGTGAGGCAGCATTTCATTTAGTTAGGCCCTGAGAAAGGGAGATATGGCTTGAACACTGGCTGATAGTCATCTGTCTTCCAAATACTAACTGCTTGCAGATCTAGGAAAGCCGTTAAGTGGATTTTGCAAGACCCACAAGGTAATGTTTACACTTCTTTGTACACAGATCTGTTCTTAGATGTATTTAGGATTTTTTTTTTCAAGTCCAGGAGATCTCCTATGGATTTGAATACTCAAAGGTCCCCTCTGTCCTGAAGGCTGTGCCAGGGGATTATCAATGTCCAAATACCACTGTCAGCATTTGCAACCATTTGTTGGGTGCTCCATTTTGAAGTGGAGAAAGAAAGAGGTGCTTGCAGAGCACCCATCTGCACACAGTGAGGTGGAGCTCCTTCTTGGCTTAAATCAGTGCTGAGGACTGAAAGACATCAATTCATTCTTCACAGAGGAAGAAAATGCTGAGGAACCACCTAATTCCTATTTTGCTTTGTTGCTGGCCAAACCTGGCAATAGGAGATGCTTTCAAGCCTCCAGCTACTAGATACTCCCATTTCTAAAATTACATAGTTCTACAATGGATTATCCCAGACACAATTTTCCAAAAAAAGAAACAAATCAAAAAATATAAAAAGACACAAAGGTCAATAAAACCTGTTCTGGAGTATCCATCAAGTGATGTTTACTCTCATGAAAAGGTAATATTTCTGCAAGAGCATTACAGACTGAAGCAGTTTGTGCTGTGATGCATGGGAAGCAAAAGGAATATTGCAGACAATCCATAGTCTGGAGAACAGCACTCCACCTTGGGCAATCCAGGGCAGGAGGACAATAAATCCTCCCCCAATCCCATTCACAAGTCTTTGCACATCAGACCAAGTCTGAAAGATGAGATTGCCAGGAGCAATATCTTATAAACCTCATCTGCTGCCCAGCTTGTGCAGACCCTCAGCAGGAGACTCTGCACGTTCACTTGGGCATCAGCCAGTGACTCTCATGGTCCTAAATGATTCTTTAAATTTGGTAGGTTAACCACAGGAAAGGAAAAGGGATAAACCTCATGAATTAAACGGTGTAACTCTGAATGGTCAGGTCACTTCTAAGACATACTTGGCAAAATCAAAACCCCAGGACCTCAAGACATCATTTGGTGTATGCCAACCCCATATGTGGCAAAAACCTACTCTTTTCTTTAAAAATCCACACAGAAATAGCTCTCAGTTTAGAATGGAGCCATCAAAATTTAGCAGCCTCCTCCTTGCCTTTTTCTTGTCTATAAGAAAAAAATTCCCTCAGCTTTGTCACAGAAAATTTACGTCAACATCACATGCGTGCGGAAATGCCAACATCAACATTTAAGTACCATGGAGCAGCATGTCAGAAAATGAGAAATACCTGTGCAAAACCATGTCCAAACATGAAAACTATACTGAGTAGGGTTCTTTCAGTGAGGTGTACCCCTGCCCCAAACTTGTCTTTCTACTGTCTCTTGACTTCCACAACAAGGTATCTGGGTTTGGCTTGTTCTGCTCAGAGAGATGAAGTTTCTATTTAAATTGCAGCAATGGAATTTTAAATAAAAACTAAGGTGCCACTTAAGCTCCTAATCACATTCAGGGCTCCTTGGTATTGAGCTGAATGCCCTTATTTTCCCTAGAACTTCTGTGCTGATGTCAGGCATTCAGCACATCACAGGAGATACTTTCTGTTGTGCTTCACTATTGCCTGGAACCCACAACTCTCCAAGAAAAGCCCAGTGCTAAACAAGAAAGCAGGGGATTAGATTGTCCTACATGACACCACAAAGAGACACAAGGTGACTATAACTTGCCCCCAACAAACTTTCACAGTCCCCAAATCTGGAGGTGTATCTGTAGCCACCACACATGTAGCAGCAGAAAGAAAGGAGAGCTGGAAGCAGAGACGTAGGACAGAGTAAACCTGACTGCATTCCTTGAAAGAAAGAAGGGATCAGTCTCCAGGGCATCTGCAATTCCTGGATTGGTGCAGCTACAGTCCATCGGCAATAAACAAAATTTCCAGAATCTCTGAGAATTGAGTCAAAGGCATAGGAGACAAATTCTTGCACTTAAATTAAGCATCAAAATGCAAAAGTACAAATCTATTCTTCCATAATGCATGGGAGTATAATATATGTGAATACCCAAGCATCAGTTAAAACCCAGACACACTTCTAAGCATATCCACCAGGTAGAAAATACACCTGGATTGACTGAAAAAAAATGCCCTGTCCACCCTTAGTAAGGCTCATTTATTCATTTAAAGAAATATAATCTTAAAAAACTTGCTCTAGCCTTTGATCTCCAGTCATCAGTACAAAAGGCATTTGGAGTACTGCTCAGACTTAATTAGCTTGCTCCTTTTTTATACATGATCTCAGTCACACACTAATTAATCCATTTATAGTTTAAAATCTATCAGTCAAATCCCATACTTCATTCTTAAGACAACTTCAGAAATGGATCCACTCCTCCTCCTAATTTGTTGCACTACTAGAAACATCTACCCCTCCTTTGGACAGTCCCGCTTTCCCAGTCAAGGAAAAAAACCCAGAAAACATTCATCTCCAAGGAGTTCCTGAACTTGGATCACCCGGAAACGGGGCTGCTCAGTACACAGAATAAAAAGGAAATATAAGCCTTATTTTGTAAAAAAGGAGAATGATGAAAAGCTGAGCTCCACCTCCTGTATTTCACTGAGCCACTGCTGCACATAATGCAGAGAGCTGTCAAGAGATTTAATTAGGATACAAAATCCAGAGATTTAAGAATTCTCTCTCCTTAGAACATTCTTAGGGATTTGCTCAGAATTAGAGGATGGTTTAAACATTAAAGGGGTTTTTTTCCCTTTAATGAGATCAGCTGCATAGTGGAAAATGAGACTTTATTTATCTAAATATCACATGAAGAACTGAATAATTTAATAACCTCGCTCAACTAAATCCAACCCAATATATTTACACTTCTTCATATAAAATACTTATTTCGTGTTTGACTTGCAATGTATAAACAACTCTTAGCTCTACAAACCATAAAGATAAATAATAAGAACTCGGCATTAAAAATCAACTGTTATCTTTGCTAACAATAATAAGTCTTTCAGTTTGTACTTATATTCAAACCTGAAATCATATGGTTATTCACTTAGCTAGATCTCTTAGTGAACGTTTCTGGACATAAACAAACTTTCACCCCATTTAAAAGTGTTACATACCCTTCCAAAAGCGATTCTTGCCCATTTTAGATCAAGACTAGCGTTGGTAATCAGTAACAACCAATGGATCCTTAGGGATCTACAAATGACTAAGGTATGTGTTTGCTTACATACAGTTTTACAGAAAACTTCAACATTTCCAGGGCTGGAAAATAAAATCTAGCACATCTATTTCCTTTCGATGCTGCTTTATCTATCACTAGGGCCAGGTTCAGCCACCCTTGCAAACATTTACTGTCTCAATGGAATGATCCATTTAGCTTAGGTTAATTTAGTTCAGTCAAGTCAGGGTAATCAGTTCGCCCAGGATTAAGAAAAGGACTGAGTACTGGAAGAAAAACCCAACAAACAAAACACAACAGGACGATTTGTTTTCCCCTGCTGATACATCAAAAAGAAATGAGTGTGGAAGACTGGGACTTAATGATTCTGAAGGATAGATTGCCCAAAAATAACGTCTGGTTTATTACACAGAAATAATATTTTAAACCTTTTAAAATACAACTATACATGGATTGGTAAAAAAAATCCCAAACTCTTCATCCAGGGCAAGGAATGTAGATTTACTTAACCAGTACTAAGGCTATCTTTCAGTGCAGGTTTTCTGCAGTTTAACTGAAATCCATTTTCCATCTTAGCAACTTTGATATAAACTATGAATGAAAAGTAAGCTGTTAAATTGAAATAAAATTATTCACTATGTTCTAAATGATCAAAGCCTAAAAGTTAAAAATAAGAGAAAGAAATTTGAAGCTTGTTATTTGAATTATTTGAAGCAATATAATTACTTCTAATGTAATTACTTGCTGGCAAAACTGCCAGATTTGGTGTAAATTATGTGCCTTGGCAAATCATCATGTCCTAAAGTTTACTAAATCAAACCAAGTGTCACTTGTAAAAGGATCAAAAAGTAAAAACAAGGACACTTCTCGTATCTGTTACAGAGACTAGATGGGCTCCGTGGTGTGATGACATCAAGGTGCCCACTTTGGTGCCTCTCCTCTCCCCACTTAATTCTGTGGCCATGCATGAGCTCAGCAAATGGGAAAGCTTCATTTGTGCACAGCTGCCAGCATGCACTCTGTGCAGGAGAGCACACGCTTAAATTAATATTTATTAAGGCTCTCTAATGGCAGGGGTTGCTCCGTGTGCTTCCACTCCAACCCGTGGCTGCCTCACCAGAGCACTGTATGGAATAAATCAGTGGCCCATATGCAATGTCTGCTTCCCTGACTGTAAGATATGGCTGTGGGTGGTGGCAAAATGCAAGTGAGGTTTCCACCTCAAGCAGCTTCTCCCTTTCAGCTGCAAACAGCACATGGAGGGGAAGAGTGCAGATTGCTGCGGTCTGTGACTGCTTCTTTCAGAGTCAGAGATGCTCCTCGGTCAAGTAAAGCAGGAGAAAAGTAAGAGAAACATGGTAGGTTGCAAAGATGTGCACAGAAAGGAGTAAAACCCTACAGCACTGTACAGGCTCAGGAGTAAGTTCGGCTGTGGGTTTTGATCACGTTTTTTTCAGGTAGGAACACTCTGGAGCACACTTAGCTCCTTGGCTCCTTCATGAGCCCCTCCACAGGGCTGGGGCAGCTGCAAGCTCTCCCTTCACAGCAGGGTGCTGGAAGACAGCTGAAGAGACCAACATTTGGTGGTTTTGCTTCATGGGCTGCAAATGGCTTACAATAAAATCAAAGGAGAGAACAGAGAAATGCGACTATGTAAGGGAGACCTCATCTGATTTGAAGACACATCTAAAAAAATCAATGCATCACTCTCTAAAAGTGTCTACATCTCACAATTAACAACAAAGAGATTCCTGATTAGCCCCGATGGAGGTGTAAATGTTGTAAATTTCTGAAGTAGGATCCATCAACCCCACCCACAGCACCTTCAGAGAGCTGAGATCCTGGGGTGCCTTCGAGTTTCCTCAGCTCCGAGTTTTGCCATTAGTAGCCAATAAACATGTTTAGCCCAAATAGCACTGCACACACTGCTTTAGAGGGTGAACACTTTGAAAAACAGCACAGGATTTTAACTATGGCATGAAGGAAGATTTTAAACAGTTTAGGTAAAAGCTGATGGTGTAACAACCATCTTTTTTTTTTTTTTTCCCTGCTGACTAACCTAAAACCCCAACCTTTGAGTGTCTATCACATCACAGACACTGTGCATTGCCTGGCAGGGTGGTCACCAACATAGCAACAACCTTTTCTTTCCAGCAGTCTTACATCTAGAGATTTGCCTGTAGATGAGCAAAACCACGCTGCTCTTGGGATGAGGATCTGGGCATATGGGACATTCCAGCCCCTCCTTTGGCAATCTCTGCTTGCCTTAGCTGGGAACCTGAGTTAGCACTTCCCAAGGACAAGACAATCTCTAAAGACAATACACACGGAGTAGGAGAAGGGAAAGAGCACAATCCTATTTATGCCATTGGCAAACTGCAGTATCACAGTGAGGAAAAGCTGGGAATGAAACCATCTCAATTTGGCATAGTCAGGTGTTCAACCAAAGGACCGTCCTACCCTTCAAAAAGAGAAGGAAAACAATGAACATTCTATTAAATCTTTTCTTTAAAAAGAGATTAGATGTATGTAAGAATATAAACAGAACACAGCATCAATATTGGTATAGAGGCCTTTGATAGATTGATGTTCTGAGGATACAAAATGATACTTTCCCAGCGCATGCACAGCACACTCAAGATGAACCGAAAACGAGACCATGTTATCAGTAGTTCACTACTGATGCCAGGTTCTCATAGTCTGCTTTTCATTTTCATCAAGCCTACTTCATTACCAGTGCCTTGATGCAAATTAAAATGAAGTCATCAGGCTCTAGACAGATATACAATTTTTGTTAGAAAGGCGATGAACCCAGTTCCTGTTCCTGCGAGTGATTATGCAGTAAGCAGTCTAATTTTCTACAGATGGCTTAATGAGACTGCATATGCATAAAAAGTTACCCACAGGCATATTTGCAGTAGAAGGGCCACGGTTATCTCTTAGCTGCAGGGTCTTCCAGGGACCCAAGCAATTACCATTGTTGGGAGCAACAAAAGCAATGCTACAAATGCATCATTAGAACAAATATTTCGTAACTGGGCTTTACTAGTTACACCTGGTGCTAATATTCTTAATAATGGAGCACCACTCAGGGGGGAAAACTTCCTGCACTCTGTGGTCATGGATACACCAGCATGGACACAGCCAACCTGTGCCTCCATGATGACTGCAAAGCTCAGAGGGAGCTGATGGCAGGGTGGCATTGGTAGCTGAGCTGCAGAGGTGCAGCTTCACAGAATTAGCCAGATCACCTTAAATGCTCTCTCTGGGACCAAGGGAGGGATGGACAGAACTAGGTGGGATTGTGGAGGCCAGTATTCACAGCACAGCCGGGGACCCCATCACCCATCCACACGGTGCCATCCCCTTCACGGTTTGACCAAGTTTCCACCTCTCAAACATATCTCAAGGCTCTTGACTTTGTGAAGGTTTTGGCACTGAGCTGAGGGAAGGATGGTCACCTCTGTGGGAACAATCACCCCAGGATGGTGGGCTGTGTCCAGGCAAGGGCAGCACCAGTGCAGTGGGGACATCAGACACCTTTGTCGTGACAGTGGGAGTAGTGGTCATGGGGAAAGCTCCAGCATCCTGGTGACGACTCCAAACAAAGGGCATGCCCAGAAATATACCAGGGACCAGTTGGGACATTATCTTGTCAACCATTTATAGTCTTCCCGTTACTGCAATGGAATGTTTTCAGGAACAAGTCCAGCATTACCACTTCTACATTTCTTCAGTAGCTGCTCTCAGCAGGTGTCGTTAAACTTGCTGGAGGCTGAGCACATTTTATCTGCTGTAGCCCTTCACTCTTTAGCACAGACTGGCTGCGAAAATTTCCACCTGTCCTATATAATTTTTATCCAAATTCTGACTGCAAATTGCACAGGAATGCACTTTCTCACTTTGCCCATGTTTTGCCTTGCTGCTCTTTAACATGGAGGCACATCTCACAGGGCATGAGAAAAAGGAATTTTTATCAGTGACAGTCACATATATATATATGTTACTTGTTTCCACCATGGACTGGGATGCTGGGAACCATTCCCTTGCAGTCGGCATGAAGCATGGACCCTGCAGCTACCCGGGAGCTGAGTAAGGAGTACGTGGCCCAGAGATCTTCAAAGAGATCTTGAAAGGAAACAGCTGGTGATTCCAACTCCCCTGCGTGTTTCTGAAAAGCTGCATGAAGCATGTAAGAGGAAAGGAAATATTTGTCTTTGAAAAGAAAACAAAAAGTTGTTAAAATCTTGGAAGATGTGGCACCCCACAACAAAGTAGACAGAAGTAGTTCTTAGAAAATACATAACTTAATATTTGTCCTATAGGCTCCCACAATAGACCAGAAGCCAGGAAGGCTCCGTGCTTTGCTCAAACACAGACCAAGGACCCAGTAAGGCTTAAGGGGATGAAGTGGTGACTGACTGTAAGCTGGAACACGCCTATGTAGGAAGGGCTAATGAAACCCACCCAGAAATCTGGGGGAACCCATATAGGAAACAAAAGTGATATGAGAAATGCTGCCTTATGTGTATCTGCAGTACAGTTGTACTGCAAATACCTATGGAAGCCAGAACTGGAAGAGACTAATTGGATAAATCCAGTGATAACAAAAATAGCAACATAGAACACATACATACATTGGAAAGTTGCTCTGTTATGTGGAACAAATAGGTCTCCTGGCTCTGGACCCAATAGTGTTGTCAAAATAATTATCAGTGAGTGAGGCAGAATCCATGGTCTGTTCCAGAGAAGAGATGGAACCTCTCAGGACCCATTACCAGCCAGGGGTTAGACCTCATTAACCCTCGTTAAGCCAAGGAGGATTATATGTTGCAAACCAGATCTGAGTTTGGCTTTAAATTTACCACTTGTTTACACAAGCAGCTCAGATAGCTCATTTCTGCTTCCAGACACCCTCACTGAACTGTTCCATGCTTCCCTGGGAAAATTCTAATAAAATAGCTGTGCTATTCTGCTTTGTACAGTTCTTTTCGATCCTAGTCAGACTGGTCCAACCCCAGGTCTCTTGCTGTTCTTCAGACAGCTCCAGTCTCCCTGCACATCTTGCAGGATATGCTGAGTGAGTTGGGCCTCTTGGAGTCTGCAAGAGCTGGGGAGCAGCCAGTTCCTCTTGCCTCCTCCAAAAGCTGGAGTAGCTGGTCATTTCTTTGAACTCAGACTTCACAGGTTGCATTTGATGAGTAAACTAATTGCAGGCTGGATGTCAGTGCTCTCTGCTCTTCAAAAAATGGTGCCATGCAGGATTTTGTCTACAGCCCACTGGACCAGGTGAGGCAATGGTGAGGGAAAAGAACAGGTACAAACCAGATTGCACTTAAGCATCCCCCATTCTCTGTTGCTGAGGAGCTTCAGCTCACCACATTTCTAAGGGATAAAGTTATATCCATCCCTACGTGCTGTGCAAACAGCCAGTGACTCCAAGGGCAAGCCAAGACAATCAATCTGCCACAGCTGAGCACGTCCAGGTCTGCTGTTGTCACTGGGGGATTCGTAGCAGTTGTGCTTTGGGAAACAAAACAAACAGCAGCACACTTCTGTACACACCAGCTCAGGCAGCTCACCAAAATCAAACCGGGCGAGTGAGGACTGCTCGACCTGGAGGATTTAATTAGAGTCACTCCCCCCCCTCCCCAAACCATCTGAAGGGTTCAGAGTTTTATTCTTACTAACTTGCAAATTTACTGCTCTAATTCAGAAGGAAAATTCATCGTCTCAAATGTCAAGAAGTTATGTTCAATTTCCTTATGGTGTTTTGACCTTCTCAACATGAAGGAAGCAACCCTTAAAGCTGGGCTGCAGAGAATATTTATGCTGAAGGGCTCCTGTGTGCCTGTCAGGACAAGGCTCCACGCTGGGGACCTCTCATCCATCTCAGACCCAGGAGATACCTCCTAATGTCAGTGGACAGATGTAGGACAAATACCAACATTTTTCAAAGAATTTGCAGACACAGTGAATAATCCAACCAAATCCAGTTTAGATTCCAAAATGGAAACTCAAAAACGTTTGTTTTCTAATATAAATTATTTTTTTGATTCACTGTACAAAACTAGGAACTGGGCCCTCAGTTTTTTCTGTTTTTTAATGAATTGGCATCTCATGCAGCTGAGCAGGGTTATAACACAACTCAGTGAGAAGCAATACATTCCAGGGTGAATTTTGGATGGTTAGTGATTTCCAGAAGTAAATAAATCACTGAGTTTCATTTTGAGCATTGCTGAAAATGTCACCCAAGCTGAAGGGGAGCTCATATTCATTAAATAATACTTCAGTTTCTGAAAAGGAAAGGGGGATTTCACCATACCAAAGAAGAAAGAAACTTAGTACCAAAAATACAGAAAATGTGAAAATCTCATCCTGTCATGAGAATTATGAGTACACCCTGAAACAGGACAGTTCAGTGCAACTTCAACTGGAAGTGCATTTGCTGGCCTGCTGGAAGGCAGCAATCAACTAGTACAGCACTCCCTGCACAGCGGTCTGGTCAAGTTATTCTCCACATGAAATATCTGTCTTCCATGAAATGATACCCTTCCATCCATCCCCAGGCTTTGGAATGGAAGGATGTCCCCATGCTAAAAGTCACTGTTATAACCTGCATCTTCACTGGCATCCTCAGCTGCAAGGCAGAGGAAGCAAACGTGCCTGGGAGATGAGTGTCTCCTCTGTTTGAGCCCAACAGGCTCACTCGAGGACACTGTTGTGCCAACACTGGAAAATGTGCCCAAATGTCTAGAGGAGGAACGTGAAACTGCAGACACTGCATGCTGACAACTTTCAGCTAGTCGGTTCTAAACTGTCTGGGGATTTCCACGCAGACAGCACGAGCTTCGCTACCCCCTGTTGCACAGAGAGTTATTTCAACAATTTATTTCAACAATTGCCACCATCTCGCATGCTCAGCCATGCCAGCTACCCAGTCCTCCTTGCTGGTACAGACCTACAGGACGTGATACGTGCACAGAGGATCTCAGTGCCGAGGAAAACCCCTTCTTCCTGTTCCAGCAGCATTGCTGCTGCTGTGGCACAGCAAGGGAGGTGAAACTCAGCTCCTGCAAGAGATCTGCGGCATCAGTTTGTGTTGGTTTTCACCCGTGGGAAGAGATCAATGAGGTGTGGGAGCAAAAGAAAGATGGCCCTCACTGGCATGAAGTTTTACAAGCATCCTCCTGCCGCTTCAGCCAGCTTGCACATTTCATAGCATTATGAATTTAAATGCCATGGGATAGATCTGTCTGGCAATAAATTCAGCCAAAGGCAATCTCTTAAAAAGCCATCATTATGTAAGGTTGTGCTTGCTCATTATAATGAAGGATGGAAAATACAGTATGCGTCACATGGTGTAATTCAACATTGATTTCCTATTGTGACACATTTTACAGAGGCTACTCTGCACATTGTTTTTGCCATGGTCTAAACCGGGACTGTTTTCCCCCTTTTCCTGCCTTTTATCTTCTCCTGTTTGCCCAGTGCAGGAGACTATTTCAAGGCAATACCTTCATCTTTGCTGCACATCAGAAGCAAAGCAAGGGAGGAGTGCTGTCTCCTATCCTGGCAGCTCTCCATCGCATTTTAAAACTCTTCCTTGAACCAAAAAAGCACATCACTCATTTTATTTCTCTACTCGTCAAAGAAGAGCTGGTTGCTAACAGCAAAAAGAGCCACTTGTGAATCATGCCAGCTCCTGGTCTCATCCTGCCAGGAGCTCTGTCATCTCAGCTCCCACCGACGCTCTGCTTCCTACAAGAATCTGGACCATGCAGGATTGGCCTCTCCTAGAGACTCAGATGGTGCTAGAATTATATCTTTCTACTTTGAAGACTGTATAAAACCCCTGTCACAACACCCTCAGTTTTTCAGCTGAGCTATTCTTTCTGTTGATTTAGATTTTACCTCCTCAGTTTCTTCACATTTGTAATCTTCTTTGTGCTAATGCTGCTAAATAGGTCTTTTTATCCCAAAAATCACTTTGCCACCAACACTGCTTGGCACCCTTGTCTGCAATCTCAACAGAGATGCCAAGGGCTGTGGTGTAAACTACATTTCTCGTGTTTGATCTTCAGTGCTGTACCTGTACACCTTCACAGGTTTGTCAAGTTGGTGTTGAAAGCAAACACAGCCATGGTCCCACCTACACAAGAAGTTACCTTCAGCCAGGGTTAGATAGGTACAAACCCAGAAGGCTGCGGTCCCTGTGGAAATAAAAGCCATGACTGCCCTTCAACAGCCACTCCAGTAAGGCCACCTGCCATGATACCATCTATGACCTGGGGCATCGAGCAAACAGCCAATGGGGCAGAGGAGCCTTGGGTGGCTCAAAGCCCTCTTTACTCACTCCAAATCCCAACACCCTGGGACTGGAAAGGCCATGGACATAATTTGGTGATGATTTCTCAGTGCCTTTCCTCTCTCACCCTGTGAGCTCTGGTTATACTGCAGAATGTCAAATACAGTCACATTCTCCTTAGTAAATCTATGTCCTGTGTATGCTCTTGCCTCTTATACATCAAACCCTTCCTGCAGGACCCTGGGGAGGCAGCTGGCTTTCCAGGTAGGGAAAGAACTGCCCTGCTCCTGGCATCAGTAACAGGGCTGCCAGGGCAAGAGTGAGGAGCTCACACAGACACTTATTTGTGCTTCATATGCTATAAAGAAGCTCCAATTCCCCATCTTCAAAACTTGCAGGAATCATTAAAAGATTATTAAATGCCTGGGGTCCAATGAAAATTGGACTTTCTCTGATTTCTATTTTTAGAAATAATAATTGAACTATTATTATTTCTATTCTCTGAGATAGAAAGCTCACAAACTCAACGTTTGGACTGGAGCAGCTCAGGAAAACAAAGCAGCCTGACAGCCATACAAAGCCTGTCGGGGTCCAGCTCTTGAAATCCTGCCCTGTGCTTGAGCTACAGCACCATACTTGGTCCCTTTTGTCTTCCCAAAATAGCAGCTAGCAGGGCTGGAGAAGAATCAATTCCCAAGTAAATCTCATGCAAATTGGAACCGCACAAAGGAGGCTATTAAACCGCAATGGACATCGGCAGCACCACTCTCAGACCTGCATGACATGTTTCAAAAGAGTCTGATATTAATTAAAAATGGGTCTTGATTTATTTATGTTTCTTTCCACTGTGCTTTGTTATTTTAATCACTGAAATACTGGCCACTCATGACCCATTCCATTGTACAGTTTTGTTAATAATTAATACAGGCGCATAATCTTTATTAAGTTACATAAAAAATAATTATGGAGTTTTACCATCAATGTAAAACAACAAATTAGGTTTTGTCTGTAGTTTCAATTTGTCCAGTAATGATATTTAAACATATTTGAAATTAACCAGCTCGGATGTTAGTCAGATAGAAGTAGGTCTGCAGCACCTTTGCATGAGTATAAAGAAATAATATATACATGGAATAATTAAAATTTCACATTTATGCAGCACTTTCCATCTCCAAGGGATCCCAGAACCCATTAACAAGTATATCAGAACAGACATATTTTGCAATATTTTGCCTTCCTGTGACAACTTCCTCCCGTGGATTTCAGACCATTTAACAAACAGTAATCAAGCCTTCAACACCCTGCAGGGAAGGGAATGGGCTCCACTGAGGGCACAGAGCCCTCAGGATGGGGGAAAGGCAGCAGGCTGGAAGAAAGGTTGACTTGGTACTGACTGCCCCAATTCAGGCAAGGTTTCCATTTAATAAAATACTTACTCATATGTTTAAGAGAGCTTTAATGCACTGAAGCATGGCCTCAAGCCTCCTGCTGAATGTGAGTGTGGGGAGAACCTGGGAAAAGTGTGGTGCAGAGGAGAGCATGGTCACTACTGGCCTGTGAAGGCAGCTCCTCTCTGCCAGCTGTTTGTCATAATTACTTCAGGTTACACGTGAAAAAAATTAAGTTATTTTACTTGGGTTTTACATGTGATGAAAATAACTTTATACCTTCAGCTCATCAGTGTTTATTTCTATGTCATAGATCCCCACATCTTTAACAGGTCTTGCAACTCAGCATTCTTTCCCTGTATACTTCTTAGTTTTCCAACCCAAAAATTTTTCAGCTGGCACTTTCTAGCAGGGACTACATTTTAAATCAAATATCTTTCTCCAAAATTGTCTGCACTGAGTGTTCTTACTTAGGAGGTCTCTGTGTAATAGAGAGACACTACTGGGTGAAGCTTGGACACAGCTTTGGCATCTTGCCATGGCAACCTCTCTTTTAGCCATGAGGAAGAACTGACTAAATGCAATTCACTTTAATGCACTAAAACTTCCTGTATCTGTAATAATGATTTCATTTAAAACTACATGATTTTGGGATTATGGAAAAAACAGATATATAGAGAATAAATTCATAGGATTTTCAAATAAACTATTACAACACCAAAATAATTCCAAGCTCTGTTCAGAGGCCTGAAAATCATATTGATTTGTGGGCAACATAGTAGCCGTTGAATTTTTGTTTCTGAGGCACTAACCTAACGCTAGATTTTTCTTCCATCATGTTGCAGAGGACCAGAGGACACAGAAATCTGCCTAAGGCTTTAGCTGGAACACTTTTTTTTTTTTCTCCTGTATTAGCAGCAAAGGATCATATTAAGAGGTCTAGCAGATTGCAGCAGACTGAAAAATGATTACCCCTGTCTTTTAGGAAAATGAGAGCAGGGCCTGGGAAGAAATGCCTGATAAAGTTCATAAATGTCCATCAAGTGCTAAGCTGAGGACCATAAAACCTTCCTCCTTCTCTCTAAGCCCTGTACTGACAGCAAACCATGTTACAAAGCGTAATGATTATTTCAGGCTAAAGTTTTCTTTGTTTTTTACTTTTTTTTTTAAGAAAAGATGGAAGTCTATGGTTAATTCTTCACCTGCAACCAGAGTTAGCTGAATTCAGAAGAGGAACAATGGTATTCTCTATTTTTACTGCCTATTATTAAGTGCTGGTTTCCAGTTTTGTTTAAATGCCAGTTATGAGGATTCAATTTACCCCCTCCGAGGGGGATGTCTGGTATCATTCTGAGAGTAATAACTGCAATATATTATGTTAATTGGGCTCTAATAAGCCTCACGGTGCTTTTGCTTCCAAACAAGAATGGAAATGTCATTTTTTAAACACAGTGCACCAAGGAGCTGTCTATACCTGCACCATCTTATTTCTGAATCTGAGAATAGGAGGCAACAGCACAGATTTCCTGGGCACTACAGAGAACGTAAGGAAAACCCAAAAGGTCTAACTACTGTTAACACAGTCTGCTCTGTTTGAGAAACTAGGAAATCCCACATGAAGAATTGGTTTCATCGAGATGGCCTCCCCTGTCAGCAGCCTCCAATGAACTTTAAATAATGAATTTTAGGGCTGTTGTCCCACGTATCATCAATCTCAAAGACGAGGAGTCTCCAGCAGTGAATATCTCTTCTGTTTAACTCTCAATAGAACTGTATTTCATGCAATTAATGTCAGATGCTGCTTGTGCATTTTGATCATTTCATTTACTTACAGCACAAGAAATGATCATGACCACAAATCCAAGGCATCTTTTGCACTCATTAAAATTTGGCAGGAAGCCTGCAGGGTTATGCAGGCTTTAGCAGATTCTCAGGGATAAATGGGGATTATACCAGTTACCCTAATTAATATTTTGCTATTAGACAAACTAGGGACAATGACCTTTAAAGACGAGCAAGAAGAATCCCCTCCTGTGTCCAAAAGAGATGAATATATGCAATTGCATACATTTTTATCAGTATAGATTTTGAGTATAAGACATCATGGCCACCTTACATTTCTCATTTTGGCATGACAGAAAATAAATAGGAAAGTTTTGTTGCAGCTTCACTTTAAACCTTTGCACCTGAACAGCTCCCCCGTTCGCAGAACCGAAACCCCAGAATCTCAATAATTCATACTGTTTTGATAAAGGCAATGATACCTCAAGAGCTCCTTACTCCTAACGCAGGCTGTGCTCCTCAGTACCAAGCAGCCAACCCGGGGCAGGCACAGAGGACCCTCAGCTGCAGGGGCACAGCTGCTGGAGGTCTGGGGGGTTGGTGGCCTCAAGTCTCCCACCACATCTGCCTTGGTGCCCCTCCTGCTGCCCTGCCAGCTGGTCAGGATGAGCAGAGCTGTGCCACAGGGTTCCACACCATCGACCCCTTTCAAATCTGAGTTTTCCATCTATGCTGATCTGTTATTGGCCAGCTTCCAGCAGCACACAACTGCTCCTCTGCCACTGCTCATCCATGCAGACCTTTCTAAAACCTGCCTCCTTCCTTCCCTCCCCCTCATTAGGCTTCTGTGCTGTTCTTCTACAAAATGCTCTTCCTCTGTCACGGCACTAATGTCTTAAAGTGTCACCAGAAGCTGGCTGACTATGACCTCCCCAGCCCGTCCTCACCCTGCTTGTCCCCAGGCAAAATACACTTTTCCAGGTGTTTTCTTACCACTTCACTTGAGAAACCTTCCAATAAGTTTCCTGTCCTAACAGCAGATGTTAAGTAGACTAGCCTGCAGTTTTCCAGTTCATCTCCTAACCATTTAAAAATAATAAAAATATGTTGTCTGGTCCTTCACTTTCCCCAGAAATCCTTCTGAAGAAAGTGCTTTCAAATAGGTCCATTTATGGTTCACCAACCCCATTGCACATTCACTCCAGACAATGAAAGGGGGCTTCCTTTCCAGACTTGGAAGACATTATTTAAAAAGAGAAACGTAACAATCTCACTAAGCCAGTAATACAACTTTTAGAAAAGTGGAAGCATTTCATCATTCCCTGTGGAGATCCCAAGCCAAAACTCTGCTGATACAAACTGGCTTAACAGAGTGATGCTGTCAAAAAAGATGTCTTTTTTTTCCTGTGTTGTTCTTCCTCTTCTCGTTTTTAGATACCAGTATATTATTTTAAAGAAAATGTTTTATGTTAGATTAACACCAAACATCTGGCAAAGGCCACAAGCCTGGAAGTTTCAGATACATGGTAAATCCAAACCTCTCCCTGAGTGTCCCAGAGGAGTGGACACTCTCCTGTGTGATCTTCCATATTAAAGCACCACAGATCCCAAACCACACATACGTAAGCCCTTACAGGTTAGTCTGGAACCTTCCCTAGTGGCCCAGTCTCTCCTCACACAATTTCCACAAAGTCCACCTACAGGGACTTGTTTTGAAGCTATTTCAGATGCACAGTGAGAGGAAAGTCTAAAGGACCAGACCTGACACATTCACGTATCACACACCCTCTACAAAACTCCATCAGCTCTGTGGGCAAGATGCCCAGTAGAAGGGCTGGATGTTTTACAGTGATGTTGCTAACATTTGTTAAAAGCTCCAAGGACTTTGGTTAGTGGTCTTTTTCAGCTGCCTGATGATTAACACAATTTTATATGACTAATTAGAAGTGTACTGGTTCGTGATGCAAATTCAACACTCTCGCTCTCAGTGACAGGCTCAGACCAGCATCCAGCAATCAGGCCAGCTCATACCTAACATCCAGCATCCAGCAATGAGGCCAAAGTCTCCTTCCTCCACCCCTGATATCAATGTTAAAGAGGGCCTACCAGCAGGGAGATCTAGGACACCATGCTTTCCTTTCTGCTCTCACAGGACCTACTGCAATCCGCTTGCAGATCAGAAATCCCAACAGCCAAGTTTTAAGCAGGTAACACTCCTGCATGGGATTGCCAGTACAGAAAAATACCCAGGAGGTGCTCTGCAGATAGTACAGAGATGAACCCAAAAGCATCAAAGCACGCTCATTAACTTAATTCTAAAGTTAAGAAGATGAACTCAGTCTATAATGATCAGACCAACCTAAACAAGGAAACTGCACACCTCATACAAGGGGGAAGCTGGTGCTCACTGGGAAGAAAACTGTCTGAGAAAACTCCTCAAAATCCTCCCGTGCTCCAGTAAAGCCACAGTCATACAAAATCCAAGCAAAGCCAGGATGTTTTCCAACGACCTGGGATTGTATGGTGGCATCTCCTTTACAGGAATCCATATTCCTTCTCTAATGCACAAAGGTTACTGCTTGTTGTTGTCAGAGGTGTACTGGGCACTGGGAATGATGCCTCTTCTTTTGCACATCATGCCCAGTCACTAACACCTCTTACCTTGTAGCCAGATATTGAAGATAAAAGCTGTCATGAAAATAACCTGATGTATTATTTAGCATAATCATTTAAAAATCACCATGGATTTTTAAAAACCACAGGCGGATGTAATTAGATTTAGTAGGTAGCAAAGCTCCTCGCTGATGGTGTAGAGTCCCAATTTTCAACACTCTCTATACAGAAAGTTGCAGAAAAACTAAATAAAAAAAGCTTTTCCTTCTCACCAGGCACCAAAATAAATAAAACCAAGTCAACATTTCACCAAATGCACGAAATGAAATACGTGCTTGCTGGCATGTGCTGTGAGGGTGTCACTCAGGAGAGCATTTAAACGCATATGCTTGTATTTAATGAGTTATATAAGACTTAGGAGTAGGTTTAACTTCAAGCGTGTGTGTCTGTGTTTTGCTGCACGGGGGAGGTGTGGTAAACCAAGGTCTCAGGAGCCGAGGCACCCCGGGGGTACAGGGCTCGGCAGTGAGGAAAGCCAAGCGTGCCCTGCTCCCGCAGAGCTGCCTGGCATTTTTCATGGCTCATCCCCCATGTTTCGTAGGAAACACGCACATTATTGCACTTCAGCCGTGCTTGCCAAAAACAGCCCACTGTGGCCATGTGCCCGTTCTCCCTCTGCGAGGAAGAACAGCTGATACCTCCTTGTCTTGCAATAACTCTTACCCCTTTAAATCAAGTTGACTACAATACATAAATCCCCCCTTTTTTTTTTCATGCCTGCAGACAGGTTAGCAGATGTTTTCAACATCCAGGCTGAAACCGTAAATGATGAGACAAACTTGGACCTCTGGAGCTTGGTGTGAGGCTTGATGTGGGAGAGGAGCTGTCTTCACCTGTGCCTGCAGGGCAGGAAACTGAGCCACTCAACTGCTCAGGGGGAGGAGGATGTGAACCCCAGGGTGGTCGAGTGTCACAAAGGATAAGCCCCCAAGTCCCCCAGTTCCTGACTTCAGGGCTGTCTCCATGGATGTCTGAATAGATAGAGAAAGCAAAAAACCCCACAATAATTACCTCAATTTCAGCTTTAAAATTCATTGAAGAATTATTTATTTTCTTTAAAGGATGATTCATATAAGAAAAAAGACTAAATGCCTGAGTGATTATTTCAGTCATCTGTCTAGTCAGCTTCTCCTGCACGATCCCAGCAAAAACTTCACACTGGATGGATCCCTCTGAGTGAACCTCTCCTGTTTCAGGTGATGCTTGTGCCTCAAGTGTACAGAATGATTTTTCAAAGAGCAGTTGTGCCTGAAGGCCCTGACAGAAATCAGGAGGCAGTGCTGTGCAAGCACCCAGTGAAAGGCTGACAAAGAGCTGGCAACTGCAAATACCCTCAAGGAGAGAAGGGCAGGACTGGAGGGGGCTGATGGAAACATCTTCATTTTTTTAATCTCAGTTGTTTTGTCCAGTGGATTTTGTCCTACTCAAACTTGTTTGATCCCGACACACAGAGAGCAAAGTCCCTGAACAGGCACCAGAGTGACGGCCTTGCCACCCCAGCAGGGAACCCACAGGACCATCTTTGCAGCTTTTATTTACAGAGCAGTGATAAAGTGGGGGGGACCTTTTCTGCTCATTAGGAGGAAGAGGCAGTGGGACCACCACTGTATTCCCTCCATGCACACACCGCTCTGGGCAGCCACTGAACGAGACAATGCTCCCTCATTAGGCAGAGGGTCGACAAATGCGTCTGCCATCCTTCTGTTACTATTTCCAAATGAACTCAATTAAGTTAATTAATTTTTTTCCTGCAACAAAAATGGCAAGGAAGAAGGTGGGACATTAAATGAGAATAAAAATAAAAGATCGCTTCTCCTTCTCCAACCCAGATCTCAAGATTGTTTGCTTTTAAATGAAAATAATTTTCAAAACATTAACTTACTTGAAGAAAATCACTAAGTGTTTTTCTCTGTGGCTGCTTAATTTGAAAAGTCACACCCACACTTCTCCCCTCAACCAAGTATGATTAATGCAAAGCAACTTTCCTAAAAGAGGAATTACTGTCACACTTTTGTAATCTCAATCAATTATGGATACTTCAAAAAGTACAAGGAACTTACATTTAATCACTACAGAAGTTTAAAGGAAAGGTTATGTTATGTGCTTTGGATATATGAGGATAGGGGCATATAATTTTCACTGGGATTAAACCTTCTTTTGAGGAAATCTTGTAGGTAATTTACATATAAAGGCACAATTTCATAATTTACTCTTTATGATTTGTCTCCTGATGGGGGCTTTAAAATTAAACAGGATGCTAATTCATTAACAGTTTAGTGTGCATGCTTGTATATTTTGCTTTTCATACAGATTTCTAGAAGGTGAAGAAACAATAAAAGCTTTCCATGTTTTGGAATCTGCCATAGATTTGAGATAGAAAAAGGGAGATAAATAGTAATATGGCAGATATATGAAAAACCTACTTAAATTATTCCCATTTCATAGCTGCTTTATCCTTTTTTATGTTAATGATTTGATGATTGCACCCCTGAAAACCAAACCAAATTTCTTCCATTTTGAAGAAATGACAGTGTGAGTGAACCTCAGTGCATGAAAAGTATGTTCCCTAGAAAAAATTTCTCTTGTTTTTTATTGATGGATTAAAAGTACCACAACAAGAAGAGAGGCTGCCTTCTGTTTGTAAACATGAAGTTCAGTCGAAAGCCAGCGTTTTAGCCAAGAAGCACGTGTATTACATGCACAGTGACTACACCAGATCCCTTTCCAGAGAAGGCTTTCACTGTGCCATGCCCTGTATGAGAACCAGGCTGAAAAGCTATTCAGTGCTTCAATTATCTTTTCAGGCTGGTCAGAAGTTGTCCAAGATTTCAGCTCTCACTACAGAAACGGTGACCTCGAGTAGACAGAAAACCTCACTTCCACCTCCTAACATCCCTTTATGCAACCATTACAAAAATATCATCATCTCTACTCTGTTGCACGTGTTCAAAGTCGACATCCTCATCACCTCTGATAGTAATTTCACCATGTGCTTTGCTCCCTCTAACTTCTAACCACCTAGGAACCTAATACTCTTCTTGTTGAGACATGGAATTTTTCTCCATCTGGATGCAACAGAGTCAGCCAGAGTAAAAATGAAGATGTTTTTTACCTTTTTGTCCCAGGACTCCCAAAGCAGTCACTGAATGAGTTCTTATAAACTCCTACCATGCACTTGAAGAGCATTATTGGGTTGTTTCAGATTTAGAAAAAGGCATGTGAAAACCCCTCTCTTTAGAAGTGGCTTCTAATTTGATGCTTAGAGGCTCTGAATTGGCGCTGGAGACTGCTGTGAGTTCACACAGATTACCTAAGTTGTTGATTGAAGTATCCAGATCAAATACCTGAAAGTGGGATGCGAATATTCCCTGTAGGGGATGAAGTTTCAAAGGTATTGCCTAGCACTGTAGAAGTTTATCCAGGTGACATCGTCAAATAAATCAGGAAAAGCAGACAGTGTTTACATGGGTACATCTAAACCATCGTGTCTGGGAAATTTTCCCCACTCCTTTGGATGTATACTCTGGCTACATCCCAATTTAACATCAGGTAAAGTGCTAAGTCCCACTGCCTCCTGCCCAGGTCCTGTTTTCAACTGAAGAAAACCTTGGTAACTCAGGAAATCCAAGTTATGCTCTAAAACACTAAATGACCAGAGCCCTGTGTGCTCTGGAGCCAATGAAATAATTTGGGACTCCAGACTCACAGAAAGTTGCAAACACTCAGCATCCAGGAACCTTATAAAGGTTTTTAGTGACCCAACCACCCCCACTCTGTCATTTTGCAGCCTTATCCTCTAGAAAGCACATTATTCTTATTTTTTAACTAGTAATACCTGTCACCCTTATTTAAGGATCAAACCTCTTTACACACAGAAGCTCCCAAGCAAGTGACCCTGCCCTATGCCAGGGCCAGCCCAGTGGCCAAGGCTGGCTCTGGTTCTCAGGCACTTTTGTTTCCGGGGTTGGTGGGGGATGAGAGCGGTGCCCGAGTGCTTCCCTCCTCCAGGAAATGGTCCCTAACAAGTCCCTAACGCTGCCCATTACAAGGTCAGCCATCTGTCTCCTGTTCAATACTTTCCTGGCAATTGATGCCCCCAACCACAGCATGTCTGGTAAAAAGCAAAGCATCCTGCTATCAGCTCCTTATGCTGCCCACCTACAGCCCCATACTCATTCACAAAAGCTTTCTTGTGCATAAGCTTAATGGACAAAGCAATCAATGCAAACAAAATCACATGCTGTCCAACTCTTTTCTTGCAGTAAGTAGAATCTGAATCTTAGGCTTTTGTCTGAGACACGCCTTAGGTCCGGGATAACTAAAGCCAATGCGGATATTTACAATTAGCCACAACACTTCTAACTTAATTATGACATGTGGGTAATTTCCTCTACTAAGTTTATGGCCTGGCAAAAAGAATCTCACAGGTAACAACCAATGTGGTGCTGTAGTGCTGCAGATTATCAGAACATGGGACAGCTCTTCAAACCAGTATTTCAGGTATCAACACTCACTTTATACCAGCTTGGTAAAGCACAGATCAAGAATTCAGAATTCTAGCAAAACTGCATCCCAATGTCTGTTAGGAAAAAGATGTAGCCAAACAGGTACAAACACTTGCTTTCTGTTAAGGTTCTCCTTAGACATTCATGCCACCCATAAATATGGAAATGAGGCTGCAAGCCAGGTTTTTATTGGAGATTCTAGGTTGTTTTCATCTACTTGTTGCAGAGAAGTAGAGCATGTTCCCAGTTATTCATGTTTTAATGGACTGCCTCCATGTGTATTTCGCCATGAACACATTCCCCAAAGGAAAAACGGTCAGGAGATGGGGTGAGCTTGAGAAACTCATGAATATCAGGTTCTCAGACAAATGTCTGCAAGGCAAATGCCTGTAAGACACGACATTGTGTGACCAAGCACTGCTTTTTTTTCATATTTCTCTGTATGCACCCAGGATGTCATTAAAATCTGGGAAAAATCATAAGAAACCATTTCAGACTTTTTCACTCAAAAGATTCTCAGTCCAGAGTTTTCACCCTGCAACACACATCAAGGTTACAATCACCAGGAGACACTTAAAAGTTCAATTTTCTGTCTCATGCAAAATCATGAACACAAAATCCTGCTCCAAACCTGGCGATGTGTCGCAGCCAGACAGGCCCAGGGCTCAGCTCCCCTGGGCTCCCCACTACACTGCTGCATCTCTGAGACACCTTTGGTGAGCTCTGTCACCCCAGTATTTCTGTCCTTACCCCTAAAGCTTCTGTTTGCTGCCTCCATTTGGTCTGAAAGTTTTTTTCAAGGCAGAAACTGCTAAGGTCAGAATTGTGCTGCATTCCCAACACCAAAAATGATCAGTTTGTTTGCCAGTTATGACACAAAGTTCTCTGTATTTTAAAGCTTTTTCTTAGTAATATTTAGACACTGGCTACAAATTACATGTTGAACAGGACCGAAACACTTGGAAAATCTGCTACTGCAATGGGATATTAGCCCATCACAGGCATTATCCTCAGCACAAATGTGCAAGCCAGGCAGGGCAACTGAGGAGGCAGGAGCTGCATTTTGTGGAGAGTGGTGGAGTTACAATCTTCCTGATTTATGGGACACTAACTGCCTTGCGAGGCAGTAATGATTTTCCACAGAGGTCATCACAAACACTGTTTGTCAGTCTGCTTTGAGCAAATCCCATTAAGAAATAGGTGGCTGAAATGTTTATTAAGAAAACCACGAGTCACATGACAGAGCTATAACATTACAATTTCAGTTCTACTGGATGGCCTATGAACAATGAACTCGATGAAGCAGGTATTCCCAAGAGAGGAATACTAATTAAAAAAGAGAGAGAGATGCACTGATAGACTGGCACATTCGTGTGCTCTGCACTGCCTGAATTACTTCCCCATGATCACACTTTATACTTACCTTTCCATACATCAAACTCTTATCTCTGTCCATCTAGCACATAAGAAAGATTTATAGCATGTTACATGGGGTGAAACTGTGAAAAAGCAGTTACCATGGCAACCCAGTATTTCTTTTCTGTATAAACTCGAAATACCGAAGCAAAGGAAGGCCAGAACTCCACACCAACTTCAAAGCTGATCTTTGTTCCTATTAAGATGTTTTAAAGCAACCAAAATATTTTACTGCCATCAAGCATACATATTAAACATGTCCTTTAAAACCCTTTTAAAAAGAAGTGGTCAGTCATTGCAAAACACTACTACAGATGTGACTGGGCACACAAGAACATGTTACCGTGAAGGAAGTACCTCAGAAGACGCCCCGACCATTCACACCTGGGAAGAAGCACGTGAAAGTGCAGTAGGTGACTGCAGGCCACCGCTGTGTTACAGGTCAATTTTGCAGTATTAAGATGCTTCATGGTCAGATTCCTACATGTTCCTCTACTGGATCACAAACAGACCTTGACCCATGAAGATGAATCACAGCTGTATTTTCGAAAGATAAAAACCCAGCGGCTCCATTTCAGTGAAGCAGCACTACATCTCTGCCCTCTCATTTATCACAGACTACTTTATGTCCCTGTACATCAGCTCCACTGCCCCTAAGTTTAGTGTTTCCCAGCAAAATGCATCTTAATTCAGGGCACCCACCCATTTGCACTGACATCAGAGTGCTTTACTGCAAAAGTCCCCAGCAGATACCCAGGGGTCTGCTTGAAGCAGAGTCTCCCTGTTCTCTGTAAGGAAAACCTTCCTTCCTTGAGTGGGCAGGATCTGTGGGCCACACACCACACTGAGCCCAACAGGTCCAACACAAATAAACAGATGTGCACCAAGGTGGCCTAAACATCTGCTAGGACCATTTGTCCAGGCCTTTTGATATCCAGCATTTTGGGGGGGATGTTGGAGGGGGAGGTGGGGTGGAAATCCAGGAAGGAAAAAGTGTACACTTGCAGGGAAAACCAGATAAATGGTAGACCTACCTAAGAGTGAAACAGGAACTTCTTTTCTCTCTACCTTTTTTTTTTTTCTTTTGTATGGGAAACACAGTTTTGTATATATCATTCACCTCAGAGCGTGGCAACCCAAATTTATAATTTTAACAGGGGAGTTTACAAACTCAGTGCTCTTCAGCAACATGACCCTCCGTTTCTCCATCAAGCATTACCACACAGCAGCAACACTGTGCCAGCTGAACATCTGAGCAGATCAGCCAGGACAGGCCTAAGCAGCCATCCCAGCTGCTTCATATCCTGGTGCTGCTTCCCATTTTCCCCATTGCTGTGTATTTTCCACAGGCTAAAGCCCTTCCCAACGGCCACCACTGCCCAGCTCCCACATCCTCACATCCCTGTGGTGGGACACCGCACACTGCACTTGTCCTAAACTCCCTTCCAATTGAAATCACTAAGTCTTTTTTTATTGTTAGTGAGGGCTGAATTTCCTGTGGTGCTGGTAGCATGGAAACACAATCTCTGATTCACAATATTAAAAACACATTTTCCAGTATGAATGGAGCAGAAAGAGAGGGAGAGGGGTAGTGGGATACACATGCATCCCACTGAAGACAGATGAGTCTCAGAAAATCACAGATAAATCAGGGGACACTGCCACCTTAGGGAAAAAAATCAGTGGTTTTTTTCAGCTATGATGCAAATTGGATGGATATAGCAAATACTTGCTTTGCTATGTAAACTGTGAGGTGAATGACTGTTTTTTCACCTGCTGAAGTTCCCCTGCTGCGATGTGTTACAGCATTTTGCGTACAGATTGAAATCAAACCTTGGGCACTTTCTTCTCCAGTTATTGAGGGAGCCGAATACTGTTCCCAGCGAACCTGACAGTAACACAGTGTTATTAAGGGGAGGCCCACTGCTGATCTCACTAAGACTGGTATCAGAGCAGAGTCATTCCTTTTTACTGCAGAACTCTATTTTAATTTTATTTAGGGAGGCAGCATGACCTCATAGGCAAGGCATCAGGAGATATGGGTTGTGTTCCCCACCGTGCCATGTGATCACAGGCAAAACATGCAAGTGCTCTCTGCTTTCTTTTTTTTTTTTTTAAATCATCTGCCACGTGCTGGAAGTGATCGTTATTTACTGCCACAGAGTGCTCTGAGATCAATGAATGATAAACCCTAAAGAAATGCTAAGTGTTGCCAATGAAGTGTGCGATTTTTATACGATTAGAACAACATAAATCAGGACTAACCGCAGTGCCATGGACATAATGCAAAATCAAGGCTCGAGGTGGTCTGAATGGGTAGTAAAGTTCTGGGAACAACAGATGACCCAGTGAAAGCACAGTTTAGTACTCAGCACAAGAATGAGGTAATGGTAGAATAGGCTTTGATGGAGAGGACAAAGTGCCATAGAACAAAAAAAGCGAGTTCATCTTATTTTGTTCATATTGTGTCAATTTTCCTTTCCTTTTACGACTGCGTTCTCTCACAGACATATTCTACCTCTTTCTGTTCCTGCTAAGCTTTGTCTTATGGCCTCCTCCCTTCCTCCCCTTTCTAAATTCATGCTGTGCATAAAATTGTCTCACTGATTTAGAGTAAGATTTATTCTTCTTGGCCCAGTGCTCTGCTCCATTGTAGGCCACCAGCCCTAAAGCAGGGAGATTTAGCATGTGTTTCATAAAATATTTCAACTCTTGGTCCTTGTTTTATTCTTTTCCATTTCTTTCATTTTTTCTTTTTATGGAATTTCATCAACACCACAGGATTGGTACCTGGGCTCTAAAACCAGCTGATTCAACAACCTGCTATCCCATCACGCATCATAATAGTACCTACAAACGATAACTCTTTCAGGTTTCCTCCTCATTAGTCTGAATTCTATAAGAAACTCAGAAACATTGTTGGCTGTACATTGAATCCAATTTAACTCTCCAAACAGCATCACTGTATCCACTGTAAATACATAAACTCCCAGCATCCCATCACATTGGTGCTCTGAACACTTAAAAGACTAAAGAAAACAAAAATAAATGTTTCAGACATTTACAAATCTCGCACAGTTAAGCCAACTCTATCCCAAAAAATGCACATTGCACAAATAAAACTCATAACTCTAGTTGAAATGAGTTTTTTAAAAGAAAGATGCCACTTCTTAGAGCCAGTATTGTTGGCAATACAGGAAATAGGGTAATATGAGGAGCACCTCTGGGCCTCTGGTCACCCTCTCTTCTGGGTACCCACTCTGGCACTCATTCTGCCCCCAGGACACAAGAAACTTCAAATGAAAAGAATATTAAGTAAAAAGAGATTTTGGCAATTCTGACTAGTTAGGATTCTTAAATACTTCAAGCCATGCTGACTGTTGCAAATATGCTGGAAATTGTCATTATTAGGACTAGAGCTGTGATGGGGGGGCTCCAGTTGAAGTTCTTCACTTCCATTAAATGCAAAAGATTTTTTGAAAGCCATAATTTTTCTGTTAAAACTTGATGGCAAGGTACATATTGCAATATCTGTAAGTTAGCTCAGTTCTATTTCCCTTAAACATCTGTAGAGCTTTGTGGAATCAAAGATGGCTCTTTCTGTCTTTCTGAAAAGGGAAAGAAATTTCAGAGCTTCAGACCAAACACATCTTCCACGGGCCATAACCTCCAACAGGATGGTGGGATGTGATCTCTGCAAGAGAACTGCCAGGTCCAAGGCAGGATTCAGAGCTCAAGCTCTACAAGCCAGACCATTGTCAAACACATTAACAGGTCCAGCTTAAGAGAAAAAAAAAACAGGTCTCTCACTTTTGGGTGTGTATCTCACATACTGCCATAGGAGAGATTGAAATACCCTCTCAGTGAAAAGAGGTTTAAAATCCTCCTGGTTTTCTAGTTTGGGTAAGCAATTTCATTTGCCCAGGTGAAAGAAATGAGCTCCTAGAAGGCCCTGCTTAAATGGCCAGGGAGCACCAGTGACAATGAATATAAAACACTTTAAAATATTGCAAGTAAAGTTGTTCTGCTTGATTTTGAAACCGACTCAAAAGCATTTCCAGCTTATCATTGCCAAGTCAAATTTGACCTATAACAAAAATCAAACTCTTAATAAAAACAGAAAGCATAGGTACATTCCCATAACCAAAAATGATTGAGCTGTTACAGCTCAGCAATTTACTGCCCATCCACTGAGCTGCAATAAGTATGGGAGCACTTCAAGCCCACTCCAGTACTGAAATAAAATACATTTGCTGAAAACGTGCTTCGGGGGATATCTGCAGCTGTTTCACGGAGGTTTTAACCCACCACTGATTGGAGTAAGCTGAGAGCACACTAACAGCAGATTAGCATGTTTTACCTGATAAACTGGAATTTGTGAAGCCACAGCTATTTGACTGCTCCCAACCATGCAAATTAACCATTACTCCATTAGCCAAAATACTTGGTGCCCACAGTGACACCAGCTCAAATTAAACTGCTGCTGATTCAGAAACAGTTGAGACTGACAGTCACAGATAGACAAAAAGCCTTTGAGACGGCTGCCCTATGGGATACTGAGCATAATCAGCCACTGAAGCCAACAGAATTGCAGGATCATGTCAATCACAGTTCTTCAGGTTTCTTTTAAACGCATATATCTGAAAATTTGAAAACAAAACATGTTTCTGCATATATTTTTAGAAATGAATGATCCACTTCGTGGGGTTTCTTAATGCTCCTGTATGCAAATCTATATGTTAATCACTCCCAAATCACTCCCTGGAATACTATCCATATGATAAATATTTAATTCCTTGCACTGACATTACAGGTTGAACACTTTTATATTCCTACCACATAACTAAAGCCACGAACAGTGGGGAACTGTCTGAAATAATCAATTATATTTGATCATTCTTGGCCATAGCCACCGCAAAGATAAATCTGCCAAAGGAAAGGAAAATGTGACAATGCAAGAAGGTGACAAAGAGCTTGAGAAACTTGTTCATTTGGCATTATGTGGCAGCGGTGACATGTGCTGCCTCGTGCCTACGTTGAGAAAGAGCTTCCAACAGACTGAAAAACTCTGCCATGGTCCCAGAGCATGTAAATGTCTCATCCAGTGTCCATGGAGAAGCATGGACAACTGGATGAGACATCCATTATTCAACACCGTACAGGAAATAATTAAACCATCAGCACTTGGATATCACTGGACACATGAAACATAATTATGGCTTTTTCCAGTGAATTCACAAAGGTAAAGTCAGGAGCAGGTGAGAGAAGCCCACCCCACAGGCAGGGCTGAGGAGCCTGGGGCCAGGTGGTTTTCTCTCCCAGCAAACAGCCAGGAGGTCTGACAGCAAAGCTTTGCTTTTCCTGCTATACCGAGATCCCATCCCAAGGAGAGAAACGTTTGCAGAGATGTCGTCCCATGGGAACTGTGCACAAATCCCCTCCCTCCCAGCCCTGCCTTGGACTGGTTGAAAAGTCCCAGACACCAACTTGCTTCAAAATCTCTCACGACCGTGGTGCCCCAGGGTCCAACCCACCACTGCTCTGCCACCCGCTCTCTGCATCCAGAGCACCAAATTGCCAGTTCCTCTTCCAGCTCTTCTCAGTCCAGAGGGCCAGAGCTGTACTGCTAGTGATTTTTCCATCATTATTAATTTTCAGATTATCCAACTGCATTTGATCAAGACAGAGAGAAGAAACTAATAATATGGCACAGCACTTAGGAACACTAATTGCAAATTACTCTTAAATAATACATCACCCCCTCTTAATTATGGCCACTTGCACTCTCCTCATCAAAGTGCACATCTGCTAATGTATTTTTCCAATAATATCAGTATAAAGTTGCAGGAAAAGGGTAGAGTAGTGGCTCCTTTGTATCTTGACCTGCTCTCAGCCGAAGTTTCCCTGAATGTCCAAAAAGCTTTTCTATTTTTTCCTTTCTGGCTTAAAAAATTCATTCCTAAGATACATTTCTTGGACAAAGGATCACTCACTCACACTCCTTTCTGAAGGAAAGGGTAGACCAGAAACCTGGTTTGCCTGAATAAATAACTAAATCTTGTATTTCCCATTCATTTCCAAAGTCTTTCAAGGGTGAACCACTGTAAATTCTGCAAATTTAATGTTTATACTTGTTTTGCTGCACCGAAGTCCTTGATGCCATTTTTTTCCCATTAATTTGCCATTTTCCTCAGTACTCATATGAGGAACTGCAAGCTGCTGAAGCCTGTGCTGCCATTCCAGTTCTGCACATGCCCATCACCACAGTTTTCAAAAGACATTCATGACTCTGAGCTTTTTAATGTCCTCACTAGTGAGCTCTAAGCACTTGCACCAGTTCCTGGCTCTGGCATTGAAAACCAAGGACACAGCACACTTCCTCCTGCACCAAAAGCAAACAGCCACCTTTGAAAAATGTTAAGAAAAATTGTTGCCCAGCACTATCCACTAAAACAGTGGTGGACCTGGAATCTGAGCTCCACTCTCCTTGGTTGAATACCCTGGATGTTATAACTTTCTTAGGAGCACAGCACTCTAAGACCTCTAACTTGGATTTCTAAATAATTCAGAACATTGGTAACTAGATCTGCTAATTTTCTTCTATTGCCTAATATTTCCGTCATGCTCCAAATAAATCCCATTTAGTGCCTAGACATGACATGCCAATAAAGGTCCAGGGCAGCTCCAGACCTGATGCTACCTGTAAGCAACACAGTCTTGCTAGGGGACCATCAGGCAGCTGCATTTACCTGGTCAGCTGGTTCACCTGAAGCCCCATGACACTATCACCAAGCTAATCATCTATACGAGACACCTTTCTCGCTACAGCAAATTAATCAATCACAAATCTTTTATCTGACAGGCACAGGCTTGAGATTATTGCTCTGAGTGACCAGTTTTCCTCACCACAGAGAAAACCAACAATTAATAATCAAAGGAAAAGGAAAGTAAAAAAAAAAATAATCTCAACCCCAGTGAAAATCAGCTTGGGTCTCTAAAGAGATTTTTCAGCTTGTACTACACGGGACATGCATCCTCTTACTGACAAAAACCAAAGAAGGGCTTTTAGGTTCTTAGATGTGCTGCTCTGTGAATCTCCCTGCCCTGACATAACCTAGAGCTGAACAAAGGATACTTTCTTTTCTTTTGTTTGAGTTCATCATTGGACTAAAAATCTTTTCAAATTTTACAGGAAAACCAGCACAGTCAAAATATCTGTTTCAAGGCAGAAAAGGTGAGAGGTCTGAGGGAGACATTTCTCCTTCTTTTCAGAAGTAATTGCAGTTGACATTGGTTCCCAAATTGTTCCTTTAGAAAACATCCTTGAGACAAGTTGCCACAAAACGTTTCAGCTGCAATGCAACATGTGTGGACTCTGCCAAAATTTTTCTGACCATCCCTAATAGAGCTGCAGCCCCAGCAAAGCCGCTCTTCCCAGGCATCCTTGAATTTCCCAGTCACTGGCAGAGGGAGCCTGTTCTTGTGTTTCCTCAAAGAATGCAAAATAGGAAACAGCCCTAATAGTGACATGTCCCTCATAGATAATTAAATAGAAAATCTGGCAGCTTTTCAGACTTGCTGCTACCTTCCTATGAATACAAAGCAGGTTTGCTTGACAGTCAGCAAACGCACCGGGCCCCCCCGCCTGGGCTGGGGTGAGTCTCCGGGAAGACTTTAAACAAATGTTTGTGATAGATCAGCATTACACTGCTCACTTAGTCTCGTCCAAGAGACGTGACACCCACATCAGTCTTTGATGACTCAAGTGAAAATCCCACCCCTTCCCGGCAGCATTGTGCATGTTCTTACTAGGTTTTGACTCTAAGCAGCGCCCAGCCCATTCCTGGGTATTTTCACTGGCAATCCCGTAGATCCAGCTATTAACAGCCAGGCTATTAGCTGGTGCTGCTCACCTGCATTTGTAGTGGTTTCCACAGCATTTCCACTTGTTCCAGACAATGATTTTAACACTGACCGGCCCAGCGTGGGGTCAATTAACCCCATAGTATCCAGGCAGGTAAAAATGAACCAGTTTCCTGTCTTCCCAGCAGCCAAAACAGCTGAAGTGTTAAGAGCATACTGAGGGCAATGCTCTTTTTAACAGCACTTGGCACAATTAAGCTTTAATTCAGAGCTGTTATTTTACAGCTTCATTTGTTTCTGCCAATTTTATGTTTGAAGGGTGGAGAAAGCATGAAGGAATAACAATTTAAGCAGAGCTCAGCAGATGGAGAACGAGTCCCTCTTACTCTCTCCATCACTGCTGAAAACAGGAGTTTTCCACCTCACAGGGATCCCCTGCCAGAAGCAGGAAAAAAGAAACACCCTGGCAGTTACCAGAGCATTTGAACCGTCACAGACAAGTAGGTTTCTTTGCAACGTTGCACAGGCAGACAGAGCTGGGAATAAGACAGGAACCTCAGCAGTACCATGGATGGTGGGCAGTCAGCAGCACTGTATCTTCTGGAGACCCAGGCTCCAAGCCAAACAGGCACTTTTCAGCCTGTCTTTTTTTTCCATAACACTAAGGATATAAGAGGGGGAAAGCTACAGGGAACCATGACCCTAACATGCCAAGTTGCCACCAAGTGCGTGAGCTGGATGTGCTTCTACTTTTCTGTGCATGGCTCTTCACCCCTCAGCTTATCTGGCATCAATTTGCTGCTGCACCAAGGAATAGGACGAAACCCACCCTCCCCCAGGTATTCAGCATAGGAAGCAAACACACACTGAGGCCTCGTGACTAAACCCTGGCACAGGCAGGCAGCAGTGCAATTAAAGGATCATACAAGCCTGTGAGAGGGAAAAGATAAAGACCTGTTTGTAGGGGAAGGGTCACGGGTCACAGGGAGCTGCGTTGCTGTCCAAGCTGGAAAAGGAGGGGGTTAATCATTCGCTCAGAGCACAGCAAACAAAAAAGGCTTTAAAAATCACATCACTCCAAAACGGTCCAAAGGAGGACACATGTTGCTGCTAATGGGGGATATTGCTGGTTTGCACCTCAAGGGTACCATCTGGGCAGAACAGCAGTAGCTGCGTTACAGTCGATGTCATTATGGTGTGCTGGACCCGTAAATCCTGGAGGAAACCCCCATGTAAGAAGTCCTCCAGCACATGGTGGTGGGACAGGAACCACAGAAAGCAATAACCACCCTGGGGCCAGATACATGAGGTACAGAAACGGAAAAGCAAACTCAGCAGTCCCCCCCCACCACTGCCCTGAAAAGAGAGAAGCAGAACATAGTGCAGGATCCTGCCAGGGGGTTTTTGTATTTCACTCTGCTCTTCAGCTCACTGCACAAAGTGCTCACATACCACAGTAATGAGTGCAATAGAAATGCCTCCAGAGGTACAGTAGATTAGAGAGGGCCAAACAAGAATGCAGCAGCTAAAGGGATAATCAGAGCTCCCCTCCACAGGGAAAGGGCAAGTCTCTGCACTTCTATTTCTGTCAAAGCCCTTCTAAAAATACACTGGGCAGACAGATCCAGACCTGCTGGAGTGACAAGAGTTAATGTGCAGCACTGGGGGCCTGTCATGCCTGAATTGATCTGACCAGGGGACAGGTACACCCACAAGCATTTCTCTGGCATCCTCCACTATGGGCAGTGGTCAGGTCCTGGTCAGGGTGCCGCATCAGCCACCACCCTCCATTTCAGAGCCCAACTTTGACTTTTTCTCTTTTCCACCCCAGTTTGCAGTACAGTAAGGCAGCACAGGCTCAATAAGTTTCACTTGTAGCTCGTTGTCCCATGGTTTTTAAAAAAAATCGACCTTTTTTTGCACTACCACCTTAGTATCACCTAGGAAGGCAGGACCCGAACTCTCCTGTGAGCTGAGGCTGGAGGAATGCAAAAAACTTGTTTGATCTGCCTTCAAATTAATTGTAGCAAACACATTTTTTCCTATATATGTAAGAGCACAAAAAAAATCAATGTTACAGCTAATAGACCCTTTCATGGGACCACAGTAATCAGTAGTAGATGTCTGTGCTGCAAAATAATACTTGGCAAACCCACAGTGCTTTAGGGTCAACGGAGAGATGTCATTCCTTTCTGCATAAACCGATTTACACTGACGCCACAGATATGCTACTCGTAATGCTGAACAAATATCCCAGAAAGATTAATATTATTTTCATTGAACTCTCTATTTGAAGGAATATAGCAGCACCATTTCATCCCTAAGCTGATAATAGAGTCCACGTGTGAAAACAATAAAATAATAAAAGCGACATGAGTAAGACTTCAATGGAAAAAGCTTTACCCAAGGAAAAGTTTCTACATCAAAGCAGGCAGATAATCTGACAATATTTTCTCTTACAAAACTGGATAAAGTTATTTAATGATTTAAACAAGATAGAGTATTATAATTTTTATTAGTCCCTAAAGAGCTACAACTAAGCTGCAGGGGAAAATTGTTTGCCTTATCCTGATAGGATATCTAAGGTAATTGTTAATTTTTTCTGGTTTGCACGATCACAACCAGAAATGCAAACAAATAACGATTTTCTAAAATTACTTCTGCAAACATTAGTGGGTTTGGTGCAAAAGTACTCAGACTTGAAGTATGCAGGGATCTGATCCGTTTTCCAAGTTGATGAGAGCAGGAGGCTCCATTCTCTCTCATGCCCCTTGCACTGCTGTTGTGTTCCTTGACCAGCAGCTCCCACCAGGAGCATAGGCAAGATGTGCAGGATGTCAGGAAGGGCGAGATAATTCCCAGCAGGATGTATCTGGACTCACGAAGGAGGGACCTTTCTAAACAGAAGAGTTTCAAGCTGGTCACCTCTCCTAGCAGCAGCTTAGCACTAATGGAATTCTCCTATAACAAAAGGCAACAGAGAAAACTAATGGATTTTCCCTGTTGCTTAAACAAGTGATATCCAAGACATTTAGGGGATGAGTATCAGTAATAATCTGTGTGATAAGAGCTCAACTGATATCAAATGAGAGGCATTCCTTGTCTCTCTGTTGGGCCCTTGGATTTTCTCCCACATGTCTGACACTTATGGAGGCAGCAGAGATGTGAGAGTGGTACAGGTGTTGCTAATTAACAGCATGTTGGTCATAAGTGGGGAACCACTTACCAAACCACAGATTTGCTACCATTTTGGTTACATTTTTAAGAGGGATTTTTCTCTCCCTCAATCCTTGCCACAGTCAGCATTTTGTTCAGTGGGATATGCAGATGCATGGCATCTGAGGACAACCTGGCCTTGAAGGTTAGCCCTTCAGCTATCTCCTGAGTTTTCCAGGTCCCCAAGACAACGTAACTCAAGATCTCCAGGTTAAACAGCTGTCAAGATGAGTTAAGACGACAGTAACTTAACAGAAACAGAAGTTGGCACGTTAGGACCACAAACATATTTGTAAAATGAACATGCTGCCCTGTAATCCCTACAGGATGGGAAAGACCTTGCTGGTTCTTAAAGTACGGACGTTACAGCTCTCACTTGGCTCTCTGTGTGTATGTAATCCTGGTCATAATTACGTGCATATGTTAGGTATTATTTATAATTCAATGAGAAGAACTAGATTTCATTTTTGTTTGGTCACCGCCGCTCTTTATGTTTGTGCTGCATAAAGCACAGATTTACTTTGCCAATCAAAATCTGGTATCTGAGATCCTGTGGGGGGCTGACCCCGACAGGATGCCACGTGCCCACCAAAGCCACTCTATCACTCCTATCCACAAGGGAGAGAAATTGTAATGAACAACTCATGGGTCAAGATAAGGACAAGAGAGGTCACTCACCAATTACCATCACAGGCAAAACAGATCTGACTTGGGGAAATGGGAAAAATTTACTATCATTGAGATCAGAACAGGATAATGGGAAATAAACCCAAAACTTAAAATGCCTTCCCCTCATGCCTCCCGTCTTGGAGCCAGGTGGTGTTGTCTCTGTCAGACGTGGGGGAAGCTTCCAGCACTTCCTCACAGAAGCCACCCCTGTAGTTCCCCCTGCTACCAAAACCTCGTCACACAAACCCAACACAGATCCCTGTGGTCAAAATCGCTTCATTCTTTTTAATGCTTCAATAGCTTTTCCTTTATGTGCAGTGCTCAAAATTCTTTCTTCTGCTTCTTTTTCTTGTCTGTCTTGATCCTAATGCCTATACTCTCCTTATCACTGAAGCATCTGAGTAGCAAAGGAGCCAGGGCAACTTGTAGAAAAACTCAAACACACTCACAAGGCCTTCTACACAAGGTTCACTTTCTTGAATAAAAAATCAGGTTTCAGCCTGTAGCACTGGGGTCACAGCACTGAACAGGAAGTAAAGGGAAGTCTCAGGATTTGGTTTAGAAGCAGCATGAAATGTGTTTTTTGGGAGTACCATATCAGGAAAGTGACTCTGTATCTTCTCTTCATTTGCCCCCTTACTGAATGAGGGACCAAACCAGAAGTACTTTGGACATAGATCAGAACATCTCTGCAAGAAATTCACTGCAAGTAATTGTTCTAGTCCCAAATTATAGATATTAATAGTAACAACAACAAAAAAAATATACAATGCTGTATCGCCACAGTAGACAACCAGGAAACCTAAATGACCAAAAAGAGAGCTAAGGCACCAGGACACAGAAACACCTTCAGGTATCAGAGAGTTGGGAGAAAGAAGAGTCCCTTGCCTGTAGATTTATGAAACCAGAAAGAGTTTAGAGTGTACCACATGGGCACACATCAGATGCTCAAACTGTCCTACTTTCTCTAACAGGCAGCTTGGGGAGAGCCCAGTCTCCTGAAACACTCATTTTGAAAGTCTCTCTGGTCTAATAACAATGCAAGTATGCACTGGTTTATATCATTAGTGCTGTTCATAGCACAACCAGCCTATAAAAACAGAAACAATCTGCTGAAGAGATACTTGAGACAAAAAATACAGCAGGGTTTGCTTTCTTCCCCTTTTGTTACCAAGCAGCCTATTGACACTGCCTCTACTCTCAGTTTTAGTCATTGTAAGTTCATGATGGAGAAATCAAAAATACTGGGATATTTATTATTTCACTTGTTCCTGAAGGAAAGATGGCAAACAAGGTATGTCCATGGGAGGATTGCTGGGTAAATGACAGGCAGAGTACACACAGCTCTGGGAAATCCAGCTATGCTAGCCTAAATTATTTAACTTGATCTAGTCAATAAATATTGCATCAAAATTCAGGGCAAGAAATAGAAAGTTTGTACATGAGATTTATGTTTCACTCTATGATTCACATTATAAGTGGTTTGATTAAATATTTATTCTAATATTCGCTTGGGTTAAGAATTGTACCAATTTGTCTATACAAAGCTATGCAGAAGCTCATAGGAAATCTTATAAATGCAGCAGAAATGCATTATCAACCCCCTAGTTTTATTCTAAAACCCTTTTTTTTCTGTCTTGATAACAAAACCTGCCAATATAATTTATTCCTTGCCACCAGTGGGCTATTGATCTTCACAGCTGCTGCTCATAGGCTAAATCAAGCAAGGTTTCTGTAAAAAGAGAATTCAACTTCTCAGGCACCTCAAATACATTCAGAAGCAGAAGTTCAGTAGAGTGAACATTAAAGGAGAACTTTCAGGAGGTTTAGGTCAGCTCTAGTAAATCACCGTGATCTTTGATACATTTCACAATTTAGATTAAATTCTTAAAAAAGCTAAACTTCATCCCACTGATAGTTCAGATAACAGCATATCCTTTCCGCTAGAGGGAATAATTATGATAGCTTAGCTTTTGTCAGATTGATCTCAATCTAAAAGTACATGTTATTTTCCTGAGGAAAAAAAAAAAAAAAAGAGAGATCAGCAACATTTACATGAAAACAGGTCTGAATATTTAAAAATAGCAGGTGATGTTGACAGACATTTAAGAAGACTTGCTCTTAAAACTGTTTATGGCTCAGATTCTAAAAATGAACTCCAGTTACATATGCCACTGTCATTAGTCATATCATAGAACAGAAACCACAAGTCATGATTGAACACATTGATTATTGGTAGCTGACAGCCACTTGTAAGGGGAGCTGAACAGGAGGAACTTTGTTGTCAGCACTAGCACTGCTTGATTCACTGAGTGATGTGGTCCTCACCTTTGTTCTTCTTCCTCTGAATGAACTGAGAAGGTTATCTATCTCTGCAAAGTACTGCAAAGTTGAGAGATAAAAGGCACTATGTGTACTCCCATTGTGTTGCTGTTTATTAATTAATGGAGGAAAAATGCACAATTGTGCCTTTTTCTTTGCTTTGGAACATAATGAGCAGCCAGTGAAAGAGCTTCAAGCTTCACCTCTGCGGATTTGACAGAGGGAACATCACATCATTAAATACAAAAATGTTGCACTGTCTTTGCCAGAATCTATCAGCAGACCTGCACTGATGGTCAGAAGTTACATGTAGTGAAAAACATTCAGCATTGCTCATCTGCTCCTACTACAACTTCTGTCAAGGTTCTTTCAGCTGGACAGCTAAGAGTATCTGCTAACAGGGATTTAAATTCACAAGCTAAACACTTCTTTCAGCTCAAGGAATGGGATGCAAAATGAATGAGACTTGTCTTGCTTCCCCCCTCTCCCCCCTGCCCTTTATTTCTTAGTAATGGACAAAGGACTGTAATTCTCCAGTTCACTAGATCAAGAATCAGTTCAACCAGGATAATTGAACTGGAGAGAATATATCAGTATAGATGCTATGGTCTCTCCTCAGTGCTAAAAAAAATAAAATAAAAAATCAAGATATGTTTCCAGTCTCAGTAATGTCAGAGCCCTCCTGTATGACCTTAATCAAGGCACTTTACTTCAGCGTGCTTTTTTTTCATCAGTAAGACATATATAACAAATCAGATTGAGTCAAGAAGTGTTTGGAAAGTCATTCTGAGAATTCTTTAGGCCTAAAAGCACAAAGTCCAGAAACTGGTGTCAATACATTGCCTGATCACCCCCTTTAGTTTCACTACTTCGGTATCTACAGAAATAATCAAAGCATGGATACCTGTGTTAGGAACAAGAAGAGACAACTGCAAGCACAGGAATTTAGATCCACCACTTCAGACATGCTGCAGATAGTTCCTTAACAGTTCTTGGAAATGAAGCTACATGCTGTGGTCCCATTAGATCATTTACTTCAGAAAGATATTTAATCTTTATTGAAATATTGCAGGTAATTAAGAACTTCCAACATCTGCTGGAAAGCTACTGCAGATGCTGTAACCCTGATTGCTGAAGTGTCACCCACCTTTCCTGTTTCCATTTAGCTGACTAAGCTTCCAGAGAGGAGATCTCAGTATGCCTCTTCCTACTAATTGAACAACTGTTTAATATAGTGCACTTTCCTCTGGGTATTCTGGGGTCATTTCTGAGCCTTATTTTCACACCAGGTCTGGAAGGTCACTGCAATAGGACTCTCAAGGGTGTGCTGGCTACAGGCAGTTGAAGCTCCTCCCTGCACATTCATACAGGGAAACCAAGGGTTGCTTTTTCCTGAGAAGCCAGAGGAATGTGTCCTGGCTCAGCCCCAGTGCATTAGTGATAGGGCACAACTCTCCCCTAACCTGCTTCCAAGCACTGGATGGCATCCAGTCCTTGATGTCCTTGTCCAAGCAAACCCTTCCACCACCAAACCCAGCTGAAATGGCTGTGACCTGTGATCCCAAAGAGAAAGAGCCTGTTAGGGGAGAAGTTTGGGTGACTCTCCGTTTTTCAGAAGATGACAATCTGACTGTACAATGCAGATTTCCTTTTCCCCTGCTTCTCTGGTTCTGTGTTTTGTCAAGCAAAGTAACCATAAAAATAACAGAAGGATATTTTACAGAAAATAGATACTTCTCTCTCTCAATTCATTCTGTCAGCTCCTCTCCCAAATGTGGCTGCTCCTGAAGCTGGCAAAGCCAGAGCCATGCAGCTGTTTCCTCAATAGCTCAGTGCCTCGGTACAGGCAATGCATAGTTTCTTTACTCTGCACTGATTAAAGGAAAGCGGAGCGGGGAATGGCACTACAGAGAAAATGCTGTTCCCAAAATCCTTCTCCTCGGGACAGGTGTGGTGGGCAGACACAAATAGGACAACCCCACCTGTTGTCATCTGTGAACAGGACAGCCAGGACACTAAACACCTACCCAGGTGAACAGTCACCCCAGTATGTGACATCTTGTGCCACATCAGCATTTCCCCCTCAGCAAGGAGCAGACACGACAAACTGTCCCAAAGAACCAGGACTGTGTAGGATTTACCACCATTCTCCCTTGATTGTCTTTCCTAACTGTGAATCATGCGAGTGCCTGTGCAAGGCTCTAAGGTTTCTCCATTGCTATGGGAACACAGTACTCTGCAGCTACTGAAATATTCAGCCCACCTCCATAAAATACCAGGATTTGCAGATTGCAGCCAAATACCTGAGCAAAGAAGGGTTTTCAGAAGCCAATGTGCTATTAGCATTTAATAAGGAGAAAGGGAGGTTATTCTCTCTGAACAGCTTGAGACTACTCCAAGCAATGGAATTGCTGATGACCTGCTGCACTCAACAGCCCTTCCTCCCCCTCACCGGAGATGCTTATAAAAAGGCAAAGCCCTGGCAGTAGGAAAAGACAAAAAGAAACACCTACCCTCAGAATAACAAAACCATCAGTCATCCAAATGTGGCCGAATATTTGTGGTCAGTCAAGTCCCAGCTATCTGGCACCCAACAATTTGGATCGTCTCTGCCCTGAAATTACCCTCCCACAGACCTCCAGGATAGGTACACAGACATCTGGCCTGTACCTCCGTTGAGGTCAGATGGCATTCCCGCTCAAAGAGCTGAATATTTCCTCTTTTTTTTTAACCCTCAAACTCAAATATCAAAAGAAAAATTAGAGTTTATTTCCCATCACTGGCTGACACAACTTTCATGTAATCTGGAACAATAAACAAGGACACTTGCATGGGATTTGGCTTTTTGTTAGGCAAGGATATTACTGGGATTCAATGGGTTTACTTCTGGTTTACTGGGCTATCCCACTTTAATAAGCCAGTTCTTACACAAACATATTTGCCTGTCAAGTGGTAAGATGAGGCATAAAAACTAAGTTGCAACAGAATTGAATTCAGCAGGGAGGGAATTAATTATTTCTCTTTGAACAAAACAAAAGACAAAAAGTCTTCCATGCATATTTCCAGGATCATCCTGAATCTATCAAATTGCCCATCAGTCAGAAAACACTGAGGGGGAAGGGAGATGATCAACTGTATGACAATTAAAAGCACTGTAAAGTTGCTCTCACTGAAAATTTTGTGCCTGTTTTTTGCCGTGTTCCCAGTGGTGGTAGGAGTTGTAGGGATTTAGGGAGTGCAGCAGGACCAGCCATAACTGCAGCCTTTGTTTAGCAACATCAGCCACGCTGTCTGAAGATCGACCTCCTGGTTCCAGGGCCCAGCAGTGTAGGAAGGGGAGGAGCAGTCCACGATGACTGGCCACGGCCCAGGATTTGTTTCTCACATAGATAATAGCTACCCGTGGTTTCCCCAGTCCCTCATTTTCTGTTCAAGCTGATTGAAACAATTGTCTGTACCCCATTCCAGCCATGCTCTAACACACCTGGTGCATACATGACCTTAGCTGGGACCCTCCACCTTCTCTTTCTGCTCATCATTAAAAGTGTTTACAGGACACTTGCAAGTCGCAGGAAATGAAGTTACCCCAAGATGTCTGATCCAGGCCACTAGACAATGGTCATGATTCGAAAGGGCCTATCTGGACTTCTGAAGAATTTCACAATGTTCTCACAAGTGATGACCATGTTTAAGTTTCCTGCTTCCTACAAAGCTCATAGAAAATTTCCAAGACCAGCTGCTAACCCAATCTAACTTGACCTAATATTCTGAGACAATCTGTACGAGACAAGAACTTGGAGATCAATCTCTTTTAGTGGTGGAATAATAGATTATCTCCTCCTGTATTTACAGGAAAACAAACCTTACCTACCCTCTGTCTTCATTATTCAAGGTAAATAAACAATCACACCTTTAGTATCTTTTCACTGAGATTCCCATATGTATCTTCTCTAGTTTTCTGATCATCCCAGTAGCCCTTCCTGTCACCTTTCTTGAATAGAGACGTCCAGGTTTCTGTACATAAGTTGTTAATAGCATCCCACGTTGAGCTTGGAAGTACTACATCTTTGTACTTGTCAGCTATTCACCAAATCATAGTAATTCCTTAAGCTGTGGTAATGCTGTCATGTGTTTCAGCTCTTCTTCAGACTGCTTAATGCACCACTCGAAGACAGTAAGCTCTGGATATGATGAGCACAGTTACACAGATGTTGTAGAGGATAAGATACGATAGGACATGACAGGGCAAAACAGGAGGGAAAAAGTTATTGGCCGTGCTGCTACGGACCACAGTAACGTCAGGGATTAGGAGTTCAAATAGCAAAAAGCAAATAGAACACAAATCATAATAATAGAGGTCTTTCTAATGAAAAAGTAGACAGCTTCAGTTTATGCCATGCACAAGTACATGGAATGATAGTGATTTATGCTTTTTAAACAAAAGAAATAAGTGTTTTGATTGGGCTTGTGGGGGAGGGACTACAGGGCTTTATATTCAAAGCTTCATTTTAACCAAGGAAAATTACTGAGTGCTGCATGAGGCAGCATTCAGCTTCTTTCCTTTCCTTGAGCAGGGCACCTGGCTTGCCTCGGGAATCCAAACACAGCAGGACGCCTTTCTGACATCTACCTCCTGACCAGCCGTGGGTGTATCTACTGACATTAAGCAGCATGAGATCTTCTCAAGGAAGCAAAGGCCTATATGAAAAGGTTTCACTGAAAAAGGAGGAAAAGTCTTTAAAGGGAAAACTACTCAGCATGCTGCACCAGAAGCCAAGTTGAACTTTCATTTTAGATCTGAGCATTCTGTAAGAACAGAGTGCACATCTTACAGAGTGCACTTCCTACAGTAAATTATTCTTCCTCAGCTGTGTTTCTGTACACTTAAAATTTTTATATAAACCTCTATAGAAAAAGAAATAACAGCAATTATAATCCTAGCAATTATGTAGGCCCTTTTTGCTAGACACCAGAAGGTGAATTGTTACCAGGGAAAAAAAAGCACTTCGCCCTGAGAGAAGCAGGACAATGAATTCCCATCATGCAAAGATGATAAACCCAGGTAATCAAAACCTGAAAACATTGTCAGGCAGTATCTATGGGGAAGAAAAGCAAAAACATAAAGCAGCAAAGCCCAAAGGTCTTAAACCCCAGCTAAGAAGTTTGGCTTGCAAATTAAGCTAGGAAAAAATCTTTAGCAGAGAATTAATGCTGTGCCAACATTGAAAATGTACAAGCACAGGTTTAGGACAACTATAAACTATAAAATCTGACACCAACTGCAGGAAAATGAATGCAAAAGTTAGTACGAAATGCAGTTGATAAAGATTAATATGGTCAATACCTCAGTGCATACTTCAATCACTGAAATATCTTGTCAAACAAACCTGCTTTGATTCTTTAATGAGGCACCAAAGTGTGGTTACTGAGGTCTGGTTGTATTGATACAGTGCACATATCTTCTTATGAAATTTTTAAATTGATGTGGTGCAACACCCATATTAAAAATTAGCATGATAGAGCACCAGTAAAGTCTGCATTAAATGAATTCAGACCTTGCTAACTGACATCTGAAACCACACATGAGGGATAGGTGTTTGCAGAGGTTTCTTCAGGAATTATTGTTGTTATGCTTGAAGACACTGAACATTTTCATGAGTGTTCAGGAGGTAAAAGTAACTTTGCTACTACTGTAATGCCTTGTTGATAAAGGGCCTGGTAAAGCAGTAAAGGGGGATGAAGGCAGGGCAGTCTGGTACAGCAGCAACACAGGCTGCTTAGGAATCCATTCCAGAACCATGTACTTTTATAAGGCAAGGTGAAAAATTATAAAAGAAACGACGTGCACAGCAAAGTGGGACTTGTCTCTGGAAGGCAGCGGGTCTGAAGTAATTTAGGTTAATGAGCTACAGCAGCTGAACCGCAGTTCTTTATTCAGTGATGTTACAAAAGGGATCTGCAAACCGAGGACTGCAAAAGGAGAAGAACTGGAAAACTACTGCAGCTTATAATCAGTATTGCTACAGTGAGACTGAAATTTTGAAAGTGATGCAGAAACGGCCATAAAAAATAAAGGTATAGAAAAAATAAATCTTAAATGAGACTTTGAAAAGCTTAGTTTACCAGCAATAAAGCATCTGACTGCACTGCAGGGTCTAACTACTGCTGCTTTTAGAAAAAAAGTTCAGATGAGAAAAACTATATAAAGAGCATGACTGGCCATAGGTATGACTACAGGAAGATCTGTGTCGATTCTCCAGTTCTCACTATCTTTGTATCAAATGGGATTTTATTCCAGAAAAAAAAAAAAAAAAAAAGCAACAACAAAAAAGACAAAACCAAAACAAAACAACCACACACAAATAAACACCAAGAACACCTGCCTTCCCCCTCCCCCCCAGAAAAAAGAAAAAAAAGAAAAAAGAAAAGGAAAAAAAAAAGCAGCCAAGTGAATTGAGTTGCTAAGGCTCAGATCTTTTAATGACCCTGGCTGAGTAAAATATTTTCCTTTAAACAGTTGTGCAATCAGCATGAAAGTCAATAGATGCATCCTGACCCACAGGCCCCTACTCAATCCTGCACACAGCAGCAAAACTCAATGATGTGATCCACTATTTGTCACACAACAGATGCCTGGATGTCTTACTGGGAACTTGGTGCATTGTTGCAATTCAGGCCTTGGCCCCTCACCTGGGTAGCCCCTGCTGCCCCTCAGTTGGTGAGGGCTCAGTGAATTTGGACTATTCAACTGAAAGAGGGAAAGGAGTACAATTTTTCAGTCAGGGATACTTATATGGAAAGGCTCGAAAAGAGGAAAGGAAAATGCTTCCAAATTAGGAATATTTTCCATGGTCTTTTGATGAGTAGAATTTATATCTCCACAAACAGAACAAGTAGGTCATCAAGGAGTTAGGACATGCTATTCCCTGGACACCCTGTCAGGTGCCTTAACTACCTGTCACAACTAAAATGGGTTATAAGACCTAGAAATAAATCTGTATTTGTGGATACCAGACCATGACGTCTCAGACAGACCATGGAGTCAGTTCATGAGTCTGTTCCATATTACGTTCAGGTAATTTCACATGTAGCTTAATAGCATTTTTGCGCAGATATTGCATAATAATAACAATCCAGAGGACAATCCAGCTGTGTGCTCAGGGTTCATATATAATGTCTCAGGTGTCAGTGAGTGTCCAGTCCAACCCTGAGGCAGGAGACGGTTTTCTCTGAGTCCTGACCCAGGGAGGGAAGCACCTCACCCACAGGTGCTGGTCCCACAGCCCACCACAAACACCACCAGGCAGCAGGGCAGTAAAAACCAGACAGACCTCCTGGCTGCTCTCCTGGGCTTCTCACAACTGGCCCAAAGTGACACTCTGTATATAAGCACAGCTGAAAAATCTGCACACATTTAAGCTGCTAAGTACTAGATATGTTGTTACACCAAATATTCACTGACCTCTGGCTGAATGTATTTTAATTGAAGTAATTATTCACTCAGCTCCAGCTGCTAGAACTCCATCCTGATATGTGTGAAAGTAAATGCCTTTTCAGATTGGCTGCTCAGAAGGCTGGAAAGTATCTGCAGACTGATTAGCAGCTGGGAAGGGAGTCTTCCCAGGCCCATCTGTTTTGCACAACTCCTCTCATCAGTTTATCGATACGTTTTTAATGCTCTTATCAATGAGTTCCTATTAGGTTAACAGCCTGAAGCAGGGATGAAAAGCATAGTCATGGAGAGGCTTATGGTTTGTTGATTTCCAGTTGATTCCAAAGCTTTTAACATTCTCTTGTTTTCATCAAAGTGTAAACTGAGCTTGAACTTTTGAGGTAGCAAGTGTGCTTCTTGAGTTTCCTGATGAGGATTTTTTCCTCATTAGTTAATCACTTTGTTACAGGCTTGGGTTTTCCAAGGCAATTGGCAAAGCTTGCACTGATTTGACTCAGAATGATTTCACCCTAACATTAACAGTGACTTAGTGTTTGTGCTTCCCTAGAAATAATATGTCACAAAAGGGCATGTTTTTGGCCCTTCCAGACTCTGAGAGGGCCTTTTGCTAATGATAGATCGAGTTTTCTGAAGGGTGAAGTAAGTTGTAGGTATCAAGCTCAGTAACACTACCCTGCTTCTGAAGCTGAATAAGAGTTTCCAGAAACATCCTCGGCAATGAGAATATTACACTCATATTGAAAAGCAGGTCTGGATGACACAAAGGCTAAATGCCATTTCTTTAGGTAAAGCATAGTGTTATCACCATGAGTAGGAGAGAGTGCAAAACACTTTAATCCTTATCCAAGATGGTAAAAAAAATTACTCAAACAGTTGAAGCAAGTCAAGGTCAGAGTTAGAAAAAATCCCAACCAACCGACAGATTTACTGCTTCCCAGCTTCATGCTCTAATTAAGTACAATCAACACCAGCATTAACAATGCCCATTTCTTACGGGTTTCTGTCTTGTGGAGGGGTTCCCCGGGGTGTAAGGCACATTTTGATCCAAAGCCTTCTTTACAGCTCGGGTTTACAGAACCACCCTTTACAATTGGGTTTCTCTGCAGTCTAATAATGATGTAACTCAAGCCATACTCAGTCTTTTCCCACTGGGCTCAAAAATTATTACCCAGAGAACTGGCAGTGTCTCTCAGCCACCACAATGGTGTCGGTCTTTCACAAATGGGGCTAAGGAGCAAACTGAATTTGTCCAGTTGCTTATCAGTATGTTTTCCAAAGCCTTTTCTGCATCTTCTGCTGCTCTGTACAGATGTCACTGCTTGCACATCCCATCCCAGGTATTTCTAAACATGCCAGAGGTTTGTCTGAGCTGATTATGTTTTGTGAGTAGCTAACTAGGACTATATAAACAACTGTGAACTAAACTTTAGGAAGATCTTTGTCTAGCAATTTAGATCAGATCCATCTCACTAGAGATGATGGTTCTTGACAGTGTTTGGTAGTCTAGTAATCACAGAGGAATTAAAAGATCTGTTTAGTTATCCAGTCAGAATTCCTAGCATTGTTTACAACACAAATGATCTTATTTATACATTAATTACATTCAAATTTAAGAATTTAAACCCATGGCTTTGCATGAAAGATTTACAATGCAAATGACCAAGGCAAAAAGACTGTTAGGAGAATGCAGAAAATTAATTACAAAGCCCTACGCAGTTAATAATGGCTTTGCACATAGTACTATCATGTTTCTTTTTCATAAGTTAAGGCTAGAAACTGATTGTCACTGTTAGAGAGGCCTCAGTTCTGCTGAATTTGTTAGACCTCTGGCAATTGCACTTTCACAGGTTAATGGAAGGAGCAAATTACTCAGTTTCACATTATAAATAAAAATTTGACACTTTTTAACGCACAGTGAACTCCTCTGGAAGAGTCTTTGTCATCAAGAAATCTTCCCTACTAAGAGAACATCCCAAAATCACTCTGTGTGCACTGAGTACATGTTGAGTCCCCCCTGGTTAAGCAACTGCTTTTTGTTGATCTCCAGAAGGGTCTATTAAGACAGTGACTCCCACATTGTCCCTCTAGGCACCAGGAATAGTTCTAAAGATTACTTCCCCTTTGGAGTCAGACTAGTAATGGTTCAAGTAAGAAAACAGACTCGCAGCAAGCTGTAAAAGGGACAGAACACAAAAGTTTGTTCAAATAAACATAACTAGTGCCACTTGGATGCTGAAGATTGCAGGAAATGGCCCAAAAGTAAGGAGATAGGAGAGAGTTTATGTATCATTCATGTAAACAACAGTCACAAAGCCATCACAAAAATAAACCACTTTCTTCTTTATGATCCTCTCCAACCCAGCCTTTCCCTGATCAGAAACAAGGTCTCTTGCTAGAGGGTGCAAGGCTGCAAACCCCCTCAGAGAACCTCGGAGCTAAACACAATGGCAAAGACACAGCCTAAGGCAGACACCCAAAGCTGGCCACAGCCACCCTGTCCTTGAGCTGAGCCTCCTCCCCATCACCCACCATCTCAAGGACACTCATCCTTGAGCATCTCGAGGGTTCCCCACCAGTCCATTTACTGCGACTTGCCCACCTACCACCTTTGCTTTTCACTTCATGTGCTTGAGAAACTGCAGCACACCCAGGTCCCAGCTCTCCCATCTCAGTCTGCCTCCCTGCCTCATACTCTGCAGCTGCTACCCAAAAAGGTATCCAGCGGTTCCCTCACACCCAAACGCTGGTACAGAAAAGTTCATGTTCCCTGTTTACACCAACCTCTCCAAAAGGCTTATTTCTTTTCCAAGATTAGAACATACATTTCACTTACACATTTTCTTCAGGGCAGAAGAGTTTTCTGTCTCCTCAGGTTAGGCTGGGTGACTATGAGCATCCTGACCCAGGTGCTTATTTTGCTTTTGCATTTTCCAGGCTGTGAAGTCCCCCAGGAAGGGATTATTGTGATATCTGTATCTCATACAGGCTTGATAAAGTTATGAGCGCTTAACAAATACACAGAACATCCACATACAGGAAACAAACCAAACAGAAGAACCAAGATGGAAATGTTGCTTCTAGCAAGCAAATGAGAAATAGTAGAGCAGAGCATTGCATTTCTTGTGCAGTCCCCTGTGTACCTCCAAGCTTACTTTGGCAGAGAATTACTATCTTCTAGGGGTTCTTTGCTAGCAGGTTTTAACCACTAGCAGGTTTTAAATGAATACAAAATGAATGAAAAGTATTCCACATTGAAATAGTATGTGGCACTGTACTGAGAAGTCAAATGTTAAGAGACATCTTGTCAGTGCTATTGGATGTAATTCTAAAGGTATCTCATCTAAGAGACCGTACAGTATTCCCACAGGGCAAGAATTAAAACATATATAAATCCATTCTAAACATTCAGTTCACCCCTTTGATTTCAAGAGTCCACATTTCCCAAAACAAAGAAATTCTGCAAGCTCTGTTTTGTGTACACCAGTGGAAGCAACACATCTGTTAATGCCAAGAGGTTTAGTTAAGCACATTCAGAACAGATTTGCTGCACAATGTTAGTGGCGCTGAACCTGAAAGCAATCATTAGAGAAGGAATTTATTCTTGTGCTAACCCCAAGCAAGAGTCACCATCCAGCCAATTTAATATCAACAGCGGTAATTTCAACAATATGATATTTAACCACAATCCTAAAATGGCTCAGTCTGGAAGCAACACAATATCAATGTTTCAAAGAATGTGTCCCCAGCAACATCTGAAGAGGGAGGAAAGATTCAAGGCCACAGTGGTTTTTCATGGGGTTGAGCGCACAGCTCTTGCTTGAACTTTTTCTTAATTGAGGTTGCAAAAGAATATGCTGAGGAGTGAACACAAATACCATCTTGGACAGCAGCAACGTCTGCAGAGGACAGTAACGGAGGACAAGTTCTTTGCTGTGGGAGCATCTGGATGCAGCGCTCCACCCCAGCTGGGGTATATGCCAAGGGACACTTGGGTACCCTTTACAGATTTTACAGTGGTGAACTCCTAAATGCATCCTCAAAGGAGACCACAGGGCCCACAGATAAACCCTTTTTTCCTCCTGTGATTCCTTCACTTGCATCTCTCCTCTCTTCTCCAACAAATCCCTGCTCCCCTTCTTGCCCGAGGCAAATTCCCTTCCACTCCTGCTCCCCTAATAATTTCCAACAAGAGAGGATATTTCCTCTTTGCTCTTGTGGCCCCTAAGCAACCCCGACTCAGGGAAGCCCAGACTGCAGTCCCTGAGCCAGATGCAGTTTTTCACGACAAATCATTCGGCCTTGAAAACTTTGTTGTGGCTTTTGGGAGGGAGGATGTCAGTTCAAAAAAGTTCAGATTGTTCAAATTCTGACCCAAATCGACAATGCCTTTATGAGGCTTTCCTTATGAATCCTATCCTTGTGTCAATGTATTCATTGTGTGTCTTATCAGGCTGGATGATAAGATCTTTCTGCAACAAACACACATTAGGTGAAATCTGTTTTCCACTAAGATCAAGTTAGTTTTACAATGACTTTCAACAGCAGAGGACTGCAATCATTAAGGAAAAGGAGACATACAAGCTGATAGAAACATCCATTTCTCAATACCTGTCGCAAACAAAGCATGCAATGGAACTTTCCCCCGAACAGATTGATAATGGTGGGACAAATGTAACACCCTGAAATAAATAGCACCACTGCTTTTGTAATATGTTTTATAGGCAATTCTGTCTCACTAAGCAGGGAGGAAATAAATAAAAAAAGATCCAGGAAAAACAAAATAATATTAAAAGCACAGGAAAAAACACAAACAAAAAACCAAACCAAACCAAAACCCCAGACAAACCAACAAACAAACAAACAAACCCCAGAAACTTTACTTAAAGGGTTTATTGGTCTGATCCACTGTTTGATTCTTACAAGCATCAGAGTTCTCTCTATAACACTGAAGAAACACTGTATTTTATATCTGGAATTTTCTTAAAGCATTCTCTGCCTCCTGAAGTTTATTGTACTGTGGGAAAAGATATTCTCGAGATGCCACAGACAAAAGAAATGTAAGGATTCCTGTTGATAGCTCCTTGACTAATTGCCATGAATGCATCCTGCATACCAGCGGGGTTTTCTCTCAGTCTGCTCCAAACTGCAGTAAAATGAGACAGTTTTGCTGCTGAAGCAGACACTTCTATCAGTCCCTCTGTACCTGTGGATAATTTGAACGGCCTAAAGTATTTCAATAAATTAAACAGGATAAGTAGGCACAAGTTCTTATGAAGGCTCAGATGAACTTAAAAGCATTAGGAGAGAAAATAAGACCTAATCAATGTTTCTGTAGAGGGCCTCCTGTTCCCGTATCATTGGTAAGAAAACAAATGTACTTGTCCTCCCAGATCGTAGATCTTACAGCCTCCAGGAGCTGGTTGTGACTAACCATTCCCATCTGTCAGCACAGTTGCCTTGACTTAGCATTATCCAACCTCTGATGACACAAATTAAATATCCCCACTTCTCATTCAAACAGTGAGCAGAGCTCTTACCAGACAATTCATTCTAAGCAAACTGATTTAGGGAAATGCATCACCATGAACAAAGAAGTTACCCACTTGCTGGATGTTTTCAATAACTTCAGTGTCCTTGTCTTTAATCAACTACCCTTTACCAGCCCTCGACACTTCTGTTTGAGGCAAAAGGATTGCTGCACTGTAAGCAACACAGTTTTTAGCCCTTCAGTCTAAGTCCTTCTCTTAAAATTTCCTTTTTTCTTTTACTTTCTCATGCACATACACACACATTGTTGAAGTTTACCATAGTGATTTGGAGCCAAGAAAACAATCTTCATTTTTGTCACAGATTATAGTTGAAACGCACTAAGCAAGCACACTCTTCTGAAAGATTGCTTGAGAAAAAGGAAATAACAAAACAAAACACCCCAACCCCCCAAATTCATAACTGAGTGTTGATTTAGAACATCACAAAGACATATTTTTACTTTTAGCAGTTCTTGTCTTCACTTCTTTGCAGTTGTCATCAAAAAAAGACACCGAGGAATCAAAATCCTCTGCAGACAGACCAAGGGCTTTGCAGTGATGAGCACCCTTGGAGAACAAGACACACATTCGGGGAGTTGTTGTCCTCTAAACAGCCCAGGCAGAACTCTACCTGTGCCACAAGCTGTCTGGTGAAAAGGCTGTCTCCAAAATGCAAGTTGAGCTGGGCTTAGATTACCTTATGCTGAGATAAATATGCTAAATATATATATATATATATATTTTTTTTTTTCCCAGAAGAAGCCAAGGAGTGGATCTAAAATGCATGTCTGTCCTTTGGGTCCACTGGTCCATACAGTCCACTGTACCCAAATGTCCTATAAGCTCAGCTTTTCCATCTTTCTTCACGTTCTGGAAAGACTATTGATGGATATATTGGCCAATTTGAAGGGAATTCTGAGATCACTTTTGATAGATGTCTGTGAGGTCTCTGTGTCACATGTGCATATAAAATCCTGGAAGGGAGCCCTGCTTTTATAGCTTTGTAGCTCTCCCAGTCACCTATAAGTGAAAAGGAAAGAATGAGGATGCTGGTTGCAAAATTTGTCTCAGAAGTCCCATCAAGACTGAGTTATGTGCTTTGGAAGACACATGTTTCTTTCTTAAATATTTTAAACTCTTATCTCTGCAGAAAGCAAAACCAGATCATTTCTAAAATAGAACTTCTGGTGATCTTGTTGGGGGGTCTGACTTCTCCACTGGCAGGCTTAAAACACCCTGGCTCTGTGCTTTGGACAGAGACAGAAGGTGTCAGTGAGCCAAACTGAAATCCCTTCCTACCTTGCCAGGTAAGTGTTCATAACTGAGCCTTTTCTGCTGCTGGTGAGGATGTCTTGAATATTTATGTGAGCTCCTTCTTCCAAAAGAGCCATTTGACGTCCATTTGGTGAGATGGAGGGGGCAGAGCCTGGCCCTGTCTCTGACAGATTAAATCCAGGATTAAGAGTATGATCATAAGAAACTGTAGAGTGCAAATATCAAAGGTTAAAGAACCAACATATCTTAACTGTGTCAAGGCTGTGAAATTTGTTTCAGTAGAATTTCTTGAAGATCCCTGGGATGCCGTGGTGTGCATGTAAGAGCTCTGAGTCCCAAACTGGCTCTTCACATTTACCAATAAACTTTCTGCTCAGATGGATTGCTGGGTTGTCTTGCCTTCTGGAAAGACACATCGTCTAGAGATCTTCCAGGAACTGATCCTGACTGATGACTGGGAAAGAGCAAGAAATAAACCAGGATCTGGGGCAAAGGATTAGGTGTTGTGCAGTCAGCGTCAATTGTCTGGATCAGTACCAACTTTACCGTAGAGTAGATGGAGTTCTTCATTGATATGGAAGACAGCAAGATGGATATACAAAGAGACAGGTTTTAGCTGGACAGCAAACCTTGAATTTATGTACACGTGTCTGTGCTCCTCATCCCAGAGCAGACGTGTCATGGAAATTAAGGAGGGGTTAATCTATTTTTTGACAGTGATAAACAAAGAGGATGTAAATTAATACAATCAGACAAGGGTTTTTTGATAAATAGACAGTCATCAACCAGCTCCAAATACACTGTTCAGGAGTCTGGCACACTGAACTACCCACATGCAGGGTGGTGTGGATCCCAGCCAACCTTGGCAAGATCTGGCTACCGAGGCCGTGTGAACTTGTGAAGTGTTTCACAGGTTTCAGAGGGGACTAAAATTCTTTTTGAGGAGCCAGCTGGCTGGTGATGCAGGGTCAGCACGGACACAGTGAGTACAATATTTCATATGGTAGTACCAATTTTTCTTTGTCTTACTCTATATCTTACTGAGAAAGAGGAACTGGTCCAGAGAGATTCCTGACTTTATATTTTTAATTAATTGACGCTCATATACACCAGGAGTGATCAACTGAGAGGAAGCTCAGAACAAGCCTTTGCTTTACAGCACTGGAAAGAGGTAAAAGGAGGACATGAACAGCAGCAGCCCCTGGATGCAAACACATGTACCTAAACCATTCCTTTTCTTAAAATCCCAGCTCACTCAGCACTCAAAGCTACAAGTTTTCTTGTGATAGGGCCAATCATGATCACGGCTCTTCTCCTCTCACAGAGGCAGGAGGGATGCAAGGGGACAAGCTGGTAACAGCCCAGTGCTCTGTCCTGCTCAGACCAGCCTTGGTGCATGTGGATATTCTCTGCCATGTCAATTTTGGCTCTTAGGGTCAAGATGAACTTCATTTCCATTCATATGCACAAGAGACATGGCATTTCCACATCTTATTTCCCATTTACTCTCATGAGCAGCAGCTTTTAAGCTTCACCCATTTTGGTTTTCCCACCCCAACAGTGCCTTATCAGTGTCTCTTGTGCTCACCAACTCTTGCTCTCAGCTCTTTCACTTGATACTGTAGGTTTGGTCTGAAGATTGCACAGCCAACTTGTCCCAAGTTTTCTTTTCCCACAGGCAAACTAACTTGAAAATTGTATTTATAATTTTAGGCCACTGAAGACTGTAAATGACAGATTTTGGATGAAGAAATAATAAAACTAGTGTCATTGCTCATTTCTGTAAACAAACTACGTGAAGCAAATGAGTTAGCTTGAGTGAATACAAGGACAAACTTTTCCTATTCCAAATAAACAAAATGGGCTAAGATATAACTGATATGGGTTTATGGCATTATGATTTTTCTTTTTTTCCAAATTCTAAAGAAAACAGAAAATTACTTTATCTTCCCTTCCTGTTTTGTTTGTTGGATATATTTTTTGTTTTTGTTGCTGCATCCTGCTTTGGTTTCTTTTGCTTTTGTTATTGCTTCTTGGTGAGCTTTTTTCCACTCAAGGCTAAATCAAATCACAACTGCTGCTTGGAAAAGCTGTAGTTTCTCCCCCCTGTAGTTTTTCACCCTTTGTGCTCCTGGGTTCGGGGGTAGGGCAGAATCTGAGATGCCAAGTGGAAGAGTTGAACTCAAGTGATGGAAATTGCTGCAGAAAACCTCCCAATCTCTGTGTAATATGTTATATTATAACCTACGGCGGCATCATTTTAGCCAGGCCCAGAGCAGAGAGAGCCACTGCACTGGGGCAGCAGTTTGGGGGCACTGCTGTGCTGCCCAAAGCTCTTCAAGATGACCTAAACACGGAGAAGGAGTCTGGGTGGCTCCCAGCACACACAGCAGCTTCCCCAGGCACCACCTACTGCCCACACCCTGGGCCAGCAACAAGCAGACAAAGCTTTGATTCGCACTGTGGATAGGAGGAATAGGATTTATGTTTCCTTTTGAGATCCTTCCTTTTGCTGTTGCCCCTCTAAGCACGGGGCAGTGTGGCTCTGAGTGACAGGGAGCCACGCTCTGGCAGAAGTCCTGTTTGGCTGGAGGTGAGCGTGCTCCTGGGACAGAGGGAATAACCCACCAGTAGTGGAGACCCTGCTCATGGATAGGGATTCTAACAAAAACTTCAGCCTCAGACTTACAAAGGAGTTAGATGGACTTAACACTCTTAAAGCAAATAACCAGGGAGGATATATTGTGACAGGCGTTGCACAGGAGCTTTAGCATCCATCAGTACTTAAAGAATTTCTCTGTTCACCATTATTACTGAAACTGCACCACGAACAAACAGGCAGTTAAACTATCTCGGGATAAGCCCCACCTGGTTCTCTCACACACATTGCTCCTTCTGCACCCTGAGAGTTCACGACCAGGCACTTTACGGAATCAGATCCATAAAATCTAAAACTCTTGCAACCAGCCCCTGCTAGTGTCCCCCCAAACCAGCACTGACAACCCTTCTCTCAGCAAGAACATCTCCTTCCTGTGCTTGAGGCAGAGCGGGTCCCAGTTCAAACGTTCAAGCTGTGATGGGCTGGCTCAGGCCATATTTATAGTTCAGTGGTACGAGGGAAAACTTACACAAGGCTTTGCGCTGTCAAAGCAGAATGTGATCATTCCAGACTGTGCACTGACATTAGTAAAAATATCAATTAAGGCCAAAAATGCACTTTTACACTTAGCTGCTTGGATTAGATTGTAACCAGCTCAAGGATAAGAAACACTGTTTGTTTATCTTAATCACATTTAAAAATCCAGGCCTTTGCACTATCTCCCCTCACAACAGCAATTTCAAGTGACAGTAGGAATTCTCCAGTGCCTTCAAATGGACTTTTTTTCTGCCAATACATTCCATCTCTGCTTTTAAAGTTTTCTTTTTCTTGTTTTTATAACTTTTAGGCAAATACTACCAACTCATGATTCCCCAAAAAACAGAGAAACAAAGCAGAAAGAATAACAAGTTCAGTGTACATCAGGAAACACGCAGGACAATTTGCAACACAGTGTCAAATAAATGCTCCTTTGCCTTCACTGGAGGTCAGTGGGGCAAACTGGTGGGAACTATTTGTAATTACAGGTTGGGGAGAGACAATTGTGGCAGTTGTGTGGCATTTTAATGATGCCTTCTGGTCCAATTTAGCTTTGGAGATCTTACAAGGAATGGAAAACACCCAGAGCTCTGCAGGTTCCCAGAGTGTCTATTTAAATGTGTTCAAATAAGCCTGACTAATTTGTTTCCAAACTCCAAAATTTTATCTCAGTAAAATCTGTGAAATATTACTGCATACAATTAAAGCACGATCAGTGCATTGTGTTGGATGAATATCAGCAAGTCCCATTTGTGTCACATCTGGAAGTACATATGTTACACGTAAGAGAATATGATATAAAACTTCAATTCCCCATTACTATTCATATCGGACTTAACATACCATAAAACAGAGATTGATTGCTCCTGACTTTACCATAAGCCTCCTGAACTTTTCCTTTAAACTTGGTTAATGATGTAAACTTTAAGAGGACAGATCCTAGAGGCCTTAAGTCCAGGATACAGATACAAAAAAGGCAGCAAACGTATTTTTGCAAATCTTGTTTTCAAGGCATTGGTGAGCCTGTTGTGCAGTCTTCGAAAGCTTGAGGTGCCCCCCATTGCATCAGGCTTGCAGCTGACTACATTCATCAAATGATCCCTGTTGTATGCCAGAAAGGAAGGTGGAACCCTGCACCCCCAAACAACCTTGTGCCTGATGATACCTTTGTGCTGATAGGAAGATGAGAAGCAGAGGTTTGGTTTAAAGGCATTCACAGCTCTAAGTACAGAACATTTGAGACACTTTTTAAGTTTTCCTTTATTGGACATCTGATTCTGTTACTACCACTGCTTTTACCGGGACACTGTTGATGCTTACCAACTTTATGCTTAACCAAACTTATTGCCTGAAGCCCACCTGCAACACTTCTCTGGGAATAAACCTCCTGATGTGTTGTTTCCTCCTACACATCACTGACCAAAGGAACCACTGCTATTTTCTCATTTCAGGGAGATGAGGGGTTTGGCCTGTTTACAATGATTAACAAAAGCAGGCTGGAAGAGTGGGGCTACACTTAAAGAACGCCTGTCTCAGTGACAGAAGGAAATCTGGGCTTCTCTGTGTTATCAAGGCACATATTTCATGAAAAAAAATACCTTTTAACGTGGAGAAAACAGCACTATCGTGCTACAATTGACCACTAGCCCTGGGCAGAGCACCCATGTACAGAAGAGAAAATGCAAACTCTTTCCTCTCTGCACCTCCCATTTCTCACCCAACCAACTCCTACAGTGGGCACTGGAAGGGCACTTTCAGGATGGGATGGAAAAAGCAGAAAGAATGATTTCTGTGCCTTTTTAATAACAGCTCTGTCCACAGCAACAGTCTCTATGTACATCAAGACTGCAGAACAGTCAGTCGGACTCTTGGCAGACGTGATGTGGTGGACCATCTGAGTGTGTGGCTGTTACCAGCAAGAGCAGCTCTGCAGCTATAACTGCACCAAGATCTAATGTTATTTTTACCACACACTGACTGTCTAATATTAGTAATTATGCATATTTCTGAGGTTTCCTTTTGCATAGGGAAAATAAATCCTAACAAGCAAGGCAAACACTTGAGCATCCTGCAGCTTTAAATCCCACAACATGGGCCATTAGGGACTTTTACAACATCTTGGGTGAGATCCATTGTGTAACACTGAGGTTCTGTTGGAAAGTGAAGGACACTCCTCTCCTGCAGACCTGGTGAGACTCTCACACTCAAGGATGCAAAACAGAAGGCACATAAAAATAAAAATGCCTTTTTTTACATTGTCTTTGATTCTTTCCTCTGTTTTGCTGACAGCCTGACACCTCATGAATGCAGACATTCCTTGACTCTATATCCTCAAGAAGTTAGCTACTGAGTCTGTGATTTAACTTTTAAGGGGCAAAATAGGGGAAGTTTTCTGATATATTCACACTCACTTAAATCTATACATCTGCACTCAGATCCAGGCCATATGGGACAGTTTCCTCCTCAAATCAGTGTTTCTCCTGAACAAGACTCTTTGCCTATAGTATATGCCAAAGCCTTCTTAAATTAAAGACATAAATTAAAATAGAAGAAATACAAATTCAACAAAACTCTATTACAGTTTTAAAAAGTAAACATAATCTTGATAATCTAATGAGCTTTACATCGGGGCTCCAGTGTAATAGGGAGGAGAAAAGAACTAGAAGAGAAGTGACCAGCTTTTCCCCTCCATGGTGCCATCCTAGGGCCTCTCAAAAGCTCGTTTTTGGAGGCTTAATTCTGTCTTGTAACAACTGACTCTATTTGTCCTAAATATTCAGCTGAAAATATGTTCTACATTATAGTATTGCACAGAGAGTCTTTTAAAAGCCTTGTGATCATTAAAGTTAAAAGTCTGATGAGTAATGTTGTTCTGTCTAAAGTATATGTCGTTCCCTTTGCCTCCTTGCTTTATTTTGAGACAGATATACTTAAAATAGTTTTAAATAAATATGGAGATTATTATCCAACCTAAAAGATTTAATTTAGCATTTATATGGGTTTTAAATGCATGCCAACACTTTCCTTCATTTCAGCATTTGGCAACTGTTCACTATTCACAATTCTAAAGGCTGCAGACACATGTCTGATCATTTTAGGATATTTAGAGTTGTAGCCAATAAAGACAGTGCTGATTTTAATTAAACATCTAATTGGTTTCTGAGACAACAACAAGAGCCCTGATTGCATGAAATTGTGACTGGCTCCTTTAAATACTCGTGGGTGTGAATTGCCAGAGGCATCGCTGTCCATCACTTCCCAATGCCTCACGTCAGGGGCAGTTTGATAATCCAGCCCAACTGTAGACATCTTTCTTTCCAGTGAGAAGTGGAATATGGACTGGACAAAGGAAAAAAGCCATCCATAAATTAACTGTTCTGTCACTCCACCCCTGCCTTAGGAAACTGTTTACCACCAGCTACAACAAACACCAGTATATATTACAGCAATTCCTCAGGTGGAGTGAGACAAATCAGGGCGTAGGAAGCTCTGCAATGTCACTTTCATGTCACCAGTTCAAGTCTAGCTGACATCTCCTGTACTGCTTTAAGGCTGTACTATAGTGTCCATGTTTTCCAGACTTTCCCAAGTACCCTTCCTTTTTACTCTCTTTTGGAAGGCACCTTCCATGCCATTCACTTCCATGCCCACTCCAGCCATATGGACAACTCCAGCATTTTCAAAGCCACCTTTAAGGTGCTTTGGCAGCTGGAAGCGTGGCCATGGCTGGGGACTGCCTGAGTCACCCATCCCAAGGGAACACCAGAAAGAGCCCTCCCAGCTTGGCCGGGAACCCCAGGTGGATGGGAGAAGTGTTAGTGGCCTCTGGACAGTTCCTCCAGGCACACATCCCTGTCAGAAAGTGCCCAGGACAGCTGGGTCCCATGCAGGCAGCCTTGGGTGCTTCCTCTCACGGAGCCAGATGCTGCACTGCTGAGTGCAGGACGATCTGTGCACAAATAAATGACTTCAGCCCCCTGGGCTCTCTCCAGCACTAAACTGCTGTTCAGGAACATCAGTCACCCGCTCAGCCAGCCTGTGGGTGATGGACACTCAAGAGCCATCAGCTGGCATGGTCTCTGCCTCACAGAAATTATGCACAACTCTGCACTTCTGCACCAGGCAGGGGTGTCCAGAGGGCACTGGTGGCCACCCCAAGCGCACCAAAATGCTGAGGAGGGCCCTCACTGCAGGGCAAACAAGGGTAGTGTTCAATTTCTTTTTATAGGCTTCCTTCAAATCATTTGGAGAGCCACTTACAGAGTTTACATATTTAAACATATTACATCATTCCGCTGGGAAGATTTTATTCCTTGTTGAGTATTACCACTGTATTTTGGAAAACAACAGCAACTTGGATATATCATTAGTATTTTGTGACAATTAGACAAAACATTGCAAGGTCTCTTTGTACAAAACCTTTTCAGGTTCATCAAACATAACTGTGTGGGCCATGTCAAGAAACAGCCTTTTTATGTTGTTCTTGATGGCATGGGAGCTGTTGGCCTCTCTGTAAATGCTGACCAAACCATCCCAATACAATTTGCCTCTGTGCCAAAATGTAAATACATTCAGTCTCTTCTCTGGACAGAACACAAGTTATAGGCTCCTAACCACCAGCTAATAATAATGTTTAGTTATTGGGAGTGCAGAGATGCTACATAGTTATAACCAAAAGCTGCTTTGTGAAATGACCTGCCAGACATTAACACTGATGGGGCGTTTTAGGTGTGATTACACAGCTTCTTCAGGCAAGGAAAGCCTTGCCTGAGGGCTGCAGGAATGAGCTTTTATGGTCAGCAGTGGCTGGTGATGACAGTCCCACCCACACTTCTCAAAGATTAAAACCTCCCAACTCCTTCTATTGCTGACAACCTTCTTAGTTCCCCTAAAGCACCTTAAAGCTGTTGGGCTGCATTTCCCACAGACTATTTTGTTATTCCACACCGACTCTTTCCTCAAGACCTCCTGTATCTTATTGCATGTAAATCACACAAAATTTCACACTAAGCCTTTTGACTTGCTGTAGTCTACACTGAGTGCTCATACGCACAGTGCAAGGCAGCAGCAAACATTGCCTGTCAATGTCTACGGGTTTTCAAACCTATTTTTCGTTAATGGGAATGCTGAAAATCCCAATCCGTTGATCAAAACAGCTCATGATGACACATGAGGAGACCCTTTGTAACTACAGGCAACAACCTTTTGCATCTCCTTAGTGACACGACACAGCATTAAAGGTAAAAGTAGAATCTGTAAACGTGTTATAAAAGAACATCTGATTGGAGCCACTCCTATACCACAGATATATTTTTCACACCCATTCAATTCCATTGGCATCTGAACCTTATCTGTGCAAGGAGCATCCCCACTACACCCAGTTCAGCAAAGTACTGTCCTGACCAGTCAAGAGAAGAAATCATAACCATTCTTTATAAGGGAGAAAAAGGGGACTGATGAATAAAAATTATCCATCAAATGCTACCAAGGCCTGATCAGTTATTCCCAGGCTCAAAACTTATTATTTCTCATGTAATTTTCCCATTTTTGCCAAGTTATGCCTGCAGTTAAATCCCGCCCATGCAGTTAAATCCTCTTTAGCCTGGCTGATGTCAATTAGTTTACATGTGTTTAACTGGGAGTTTTTTTCCCCAGGGGTAATGCCTTTACTCAGACAGCAGAAGGGAACACTTGGTCTGCTGAGAGCCAGGAGGGCCCTTGGGAAGCATCACTGCAGACCCTGTGCTTGCTGTTGGACACAGTATTCTAGGACAGAGACCAGAGGCTTGTGTTGCTTTCCATCTTCAAATCAAACAGGAAACACATCAAATCATTGATGTTACATTGCAGAGCATTTAAATTAGTTTTCTTCAGACGGTGTTGAGTTGCATAGGGCACACAATAAAATCCAGGCTAAGTGATTGATAATCTGCCATGCAGACCTCAAACTTTGGAGCATTAAATTGAAAAGCCCTTTAATTATACCTCACCTACTATCTCCAAACTCCCAGCACTTTAACACAACATAGAGAATCTGTGGAGGGCTCCCTTAATTAATTAGTTTGACAGCTTTTTAGACTGCTTGTTGTATTTTCACATGCTGCTTTGACAATTATTCCTATTTTACGCTTCTAAAATATCGATGTACACTTGCACTCAAACACAAGTCCTAGGTAATGCAATGAGAATCCCTCTATCAACTTCAATGGACTTTCAGGCAAAGCTTGAGGACCTACAATTTCAAGCTGTATTAGCGGGGCCTCTGCTTTATTCCTACATTTTCATGGAATATTGTTAAGTATTTTTTACAATTTCAACTGTTTCTGGAGAGATTATTTAACTGGTTTTGTATTTGAGTGAACTTACAAATGAGGTATCTACATGTCCAGATCAATATCCAGGTATATAAATATACCTGTTTATTATATTCATTAATATAGCTATATTAATATACCTATTTATACAGGTATAAAAGCCAGAGACCAATTTTCCCAGTTCTAGCTGCAAATCACGCTTTAGGTTCTGCTTTAGTGCAGATTTATACTGCTGGCCAAATAACTACAGCCCCAGTACTGAAACCCCTGGAAATGGCTATTCATGTACAAGTAAAAAAAAAAAAAATCTGGTGCTTAAGTGTCATTCAGGAGTTTGAGTGATGTGGAGCCTTATGCATTATGGAATGCTTTTTTGGTGTGTGTTCCCAGGGCTGAATGTGTATTCATGACCTGATAGCACTGGGATCATCTACAGGTTGGCTGTGGAAGAAGAAAAGGAAGCATTCAGAGCTCTTTGTGGGTCAGGCTTCCCTACAGATACCACTGGTAAAGCTTCAACAACCAGAGAGGCTGAGGTAGGCTGACAGTGAAGATATTTGGAAATTGCTTCTCAGCACCTTAGCAACGCTTAATGTGACAGCTGGAAAAGTGGTGCGAGATTTGCAATACATTTTGATATTACTTGCCATAAAGATATTTTCTGAATACTCTGAGACAGTTCCAGGATTATTCTGCAAGGACCCTATGAAAAAAAAAAAAAAGTCTATCTCTTGCAGCTTCTGACTATCGGTGATGGGTGGATGTCATTTAACATAGTAAGAACATCTTTCTCTCTGCCTTGAATAAATGTTTCATATTTAACTCCCTCTAGTTCCTTAACCTTGGTAATGCCAGGTATCTGTGTCAAAAATGCAAACAACTTTGGCAGATCATAAAATGTCATCTTACTCCACCATAGAGAACTACTGGCAACATGGAGATTAAAATCATCTACACAGACTTCTACTGCAGTTCAAATTAATACATGAGTTCTACCCAGGGAGTAATTTTTTCCATACTTCCTAATTGATTTGGAAGCTACATCCCCTTGAAATTGAAACCCTGTGTGATAAAGATGAACTTTAAATACAACCTCATGCTTTCAGTACTATGCAGTATAGTGTATTCAGTATTATTTCAGTATAATCCACAATAGGATTAGTTAAGCATAAGTATCAAGAAAACAAATATAATTTTACCATTATATCAAAATTAATAAAATTATTACAAGAGGACATTAATTCTTTAACTATTTCATCTGAATTCCATTTCAAGGTAAGACCAAACAACAGAACATTGGTTCAATCCTGCTGCACAAGGACCAGGGAAGAAGATATGCAAGTCAAGTGTCCTACAGAATTTTAGCACAGTGGGCCCTACATCTGGTTATTATATGCAGGTATTTCTGTAACACAAATAATAACATGCAATTTACGATAATGAAACCATAAAATAATACAAACTACAATATTTGGTCCTTTTTATTTGTTAGGAAAAAATAAAAATTACTCTCCTGGCTTCATTTCTTTTGTGAAAACACCATCCCACAGGAAGCGATGATGTTTCCCTAAGGGATATGCAGAAGTTCTCCCAGCTCCTCCTGGTACCACCACAATGCCCTGCACTGCTCAGGGCTGTGATCTCGGATGCAGTGCTCTGAGGTTTCACCTCACCAGGAGCCTGACCGAGGATCAAACTGTGTATTTTGCTTTACAGTATTTACTGTGATCAATACGCCTTTTTGTCTCGTGCAAAATGTTTTTAAGCGTGAAGTGTCAGTATTATTTAAGGTGAATATTACATGGTAGAAGAAATTAATATCACGTGTGGAGTTGGAAAAAAGATGATTTTTCTTATGTGAATGCATTGGAGAGCATCTTTAAATTCCTAAATGTTTTGCCCTTAGGGAAGATTTGTTCCTAGGACTCATGGTTATCCATTGCCATGGTTCTTTACATGTCAAATGACTTGTTTAGATGGAAAATATGTGTTTAGGTCTTGGGATATGGAAATTCCAGAAGCAGTATTGAAACTTTTTCAGCTTTTTGACACTGGGCTCTGTCCTGCAAAGCCCAAACCCTGGATATGCAACCAAGGGATAAATGAAACACAAAGCAGAAAACAGAGAGTTGAGGCCCACAGAACTTTAGAGCTTTGCCCACAGTCCAACAGGACATTTATAGCAAGGACAAGAACTGAACACAGACTTTCTGTCACGTAGTATAAACACATTACCAGCCTTCTTCCATCATCTTATGCCTCTACTTCAGCTGAAAAATAACCATAAGTTTAAGCCAAGTTACAACAGCTGGAAAAAAATAGTCCCTAGTTACTGCAAAACCTTGTGTCACGAGTCTGACAGAAATGAGTGGCTTGTTCTTCAATACACCACTGCCTTTTCTTGTTTATTCCCTCTTTTTTCCTGATCTTTAATGTCTCCTCAATTGTACATGTGGGCCATTTCAGTTCCTCAATATTATTTGCATTCAATAGTGCATATGCAAACAGTATTTTTAGTTAACATGCAATTTGAATAGGACTAGCATTCCAAATCCAACATTTGTCTTGATTACTCTAAGCTAACTGTACCCACAGGCTCTAAAATGCCAGTTTGGAAAGTGCTCTGGGCACAAGATAGTATGAGATCACTAATTAACTAGGAAGTTTTAAAAGGAGATCTGATTTAGGCCCTGATTCAGCAAACAAATAACATTAAGTGTGAGTAACCCCATGGAAAACATGTGAAGTCATTGCATAAATCACACAACATTAAGTGCATGCTGAAAGCACCTTGCTGAAACAGAGCCTAATTTAAAAGTCTCGTATTCTCTTTAATGGAGTGCACTCCAACCAAGAGCCTGGTGTGTTGTGGTTTCCTCTTCTCTGTCAGGGCAAACGGTCCGAACGCAGGGCCAAGAGCCAGGAATTCCTGCTCTCTTAATCTCCTTCTGAAACCGCCTGTCTGCGTTTTGGACGAGTCCACTGACATGACTGCATCCCAGACTACGACTTGAAAAATGTGGAAAAAAGTTTCTACTCAGCAACTTCCCCTACAAGACTATGGTTAGGATCAATTATTTATTTAAAGGTCTGGGTGATTCACTTTTAAGGTCTCTTAATATACTTAAAACAGGCTTAGAAATAAACCCAGTAGGTGCCTAAGGAGATCTAACTTGCAATTCCAGTGCCGTGCTCTAGATCTTCCTCAGGTGAGTAGCTCTTGCTGATATTATTCATCCCACTGATTTTAATGGAAATGCTGAGGTACTGACTGAACTGGGCCCTGCTGGATGCACAGCACGGCAGGAAATATGAAGGAAGAAAAACGAAGGAGAGTGAAAGAACATGGTAAGGATTTCTCTGTTTTTACATGTCCTGGTGCTCCCTGTGACGCACAACGTCCATAATTCGTGGTTGTTCCTGAGAACTGTAACTTCAGGGAACAGTCAGAGACAGGGAGGCAGGAGGAGCAGATGGGGAAGAGCAATTTCTGAAGAAGGCTCTGGTGTGAAAGATGAGGGTTAGAAAAAGAAAAGAATCCCATTGTTGTTCTCTTTAGCAAATGAAGAACAGTCCTTGCTGTTCATACCAGCTCATGGCATGAGCCACCCTGTGCACCAAAAGGAACGGAATTTTGGGCAAATAGGGGCCAATTTGGAAAAATCAAGTGAGGCTTGTACTAAACTGAGACATCTCCCTCACTTAAGTCCTTTCTAAGTCTCTCACATTCTTCAGACAACAATACAATGAAAACTTCAAACAAGTGCCCATTAATTCTCATAGCAGATAAAAATGTTCCTTAACTGACCTCGGCAGTGTTACCCAGTAATAAGCATGTTAAGAAAATGGAAGAATATAATCCCAGGCTTTGAGACAAGACATTTCAGTCTTCTTAGTCATGACTTAGACATTTTCAAACTGTATTTCAAGTACTGTTTTATGAGCACTCAGCTGATGTATTTTTTTCTGATGCAACTTTTCCCTGGAAAAAGACGGAATGGTCTCTGAACAATGTAAGAACAGTAACTCATGGTACTGTAATTAGCAGAAAATGCATTCCCACCACTACAGGTGGAGGAAACATTTTATTTTTTTTTAATTGAGTTCTTGGGATAATATTTTTCAAAAGCGTAAAAATGCTCACAGAACTATGACCTGAAAATTATAATTTAATTTGGAGCTTTACCAAGACCAAACACATGAGTGAAGACAGGGAGAGAGAGAGAGAGAGAGAGAGACAAGCTTCCCTCCCTTCACTGCCTTTGAGGCTGACTTGAATTTATTTTGAATTCAGGAATCTGTCAGCTCGTTGTCTCACCCTGAGCCACTGGGAGCACAGGCGTGTGTGAGCTCCTCTGTGTGAAGGCAGCCGGGTGAAAATATTTTGCCTGATCACCATATTTAGGGGTCTGTCATATTCCCTGAACAAGCTACAATTTCACTCATGACTGAAGAAAGCCGGTAGAGCCACGCAAATGTAAGCAGCTACATAATGGATGCATCTGTTTTAATTTTTAGTGGCTTTACAAATAATGATTGTTATTAAAACAAAGTGTATTTTGTCACAGATGCTCCCAACAAAGACTAATTGGCTGCACAATTACCAGGCTTTGGCTGAATGGGCGCTGGTGCAGAAAGCTGGGTCTGCCCAGGGTCAGTGCCCCAGTGCCCTGACTGGGGTTGGGAAAACCCAAGGGCCAAGGTGGGCTCCTGGTTTAAGCCCCTAAAAATAGTGGCAGAAATCCACCCTGCATAACCATGATCCACCAAGGAAAAAAAGCTTTAATTTGTCTCGCTTTCGGGTTTAGATCTGAAGCTTTCTAAGTGTGAAAGAAGACATTCTCTGAAAGTTCCTAAAGTTTTGGAAAGTGTGATGCCAGAGGAGGTTTATCTCATGAACCCACACTTTACAGAGTCCTGTAAAGCAATAAAACCCAGGAGCTGCCACAGATCACTTCGCCTTGATCCTGAGGAGAAGAAAGAGTGAGGCTGTGACCCTACAAGCCACTCTTAAGTCCCACATCTACTCTGCCCAAAGTTTAGGATGAAGGTTTTTATTCAAACAAAGCTTCTTTGTTTGACTTGCTTTTAAATAGTGATACCAAAACTTCTTCTCCAGTGAATGGTCTCATCCACTCAGGTTGCATGTGGTCTACGTAACTGGAAGCCAGTATTTTTTAGACAAACATTGATCTCCGAAAGCCCCTCATTACTTAAGTGAATCAGAACCAAACCCAACATTCTTCAGAAAACTGAGTGTTTAAAACGAAATTTTCCACATTTTTAATTCAGCATGATTTGTCCTCCTTTAAAAGCAATTTTAATTACATTTCAGTTTTGAATTGATTTGCACAAGATGCATAAGTTATTATTCTTCATTTAGACTGTGTCACTGGAAGCATTTCATTACATGATAAAAAACCCTACAAGCCTGTCTGGCCTCAGGGTAGAAATGACTGGAATGACATCTCTGTATTTTTAGTTCAAGTATTAAATGTGTATGGGCTGCAGCCCCGGTCCCTTGTGGCAAGCGTCCTCCAGGAGGAGATGGCACAGCAGGCATCACAAAAAAGGAAAGTTGGTGATGGAAGGCGGGCAAGAGACTAATGACAGCCAAACTTGCTCTGAATTTTACAGACACGCAGAAAAACCCATAGTAGAACCATGCTGAGCCTAAAAAGTAGGAACAACCACGTGGTACATCTGGTGGAATTGCAATAATCCATGGGAATATACAGTGTCACACAATTACTAAGCATTTCTGCAACAGAACCTGCTTCAGGAAGGTGAAGGAACTGCAGTAAATGGACTCTTGTGTGTGGGTGCACAGAACTGATAAGCTTTTGCCACCAGAGCTGCTGGGCTGTGTTCTCTGCTCTAAGATACACACGGTCAGGCATGAATAACACCTCCTTCACTCGGCACCGATACTACATTTGAGTAGAGATTATTCAGCATCCAAATTATACGCTCAGCAAGATCACCTCCATTTTGATAATTGCCTTATGAATGCATAACACGGCAGCGTGGGGATTTGTATTCCCAGGGACGTCTGCTATCAGGCATCAATCGTTAGTCTGCCAAGGACGTGGCTCACCAGTTGAGAAAGAAGAGGCACACAGCACTCTTGGAAGATTTTCAGCAAGAATCATATCCTCCCTGGTTTCACTGGGCTCTTGCTCCATAGATGCTGAACCAGAGGTAAATTTTAGGCATGACCCTGTGTTGTATGTGATACAACAAATTTGCTAGGGGCTATGCAGGGGAAGGTCAGGATCCTCATAGAGAACGCAGTGTGCAACACTCTCTGCCCTCAATAACACCCCCAGTCATTGCAAAGGGGTATTTTAGAGACACTGCTAGTATTGTTGAGGTAAAAAGAAATCCATCTATTATAAATTCTTTACTTAAGGCTTGCAAATTACTTCTCTCCATAGGATGCATAAGGAGACTGGCATCCCTGAAGTGAAAAAGACCTCAATTACTCATCACTCCCTTAACCTCAGATACCCCAGTAATTGCTGTGAGTCAGTGAGGCATTTCCAGTAAGTGCTGCACACAGGGGCTGATATCCTCTCTGCTCTTTTCCAAAATAGCAAGCACTTGAGTGGGAGCGGTGCTGATATGTGCACACAGCTCCCAGGGAGAGATGGAGGTGGAGGGGAAGCTGGGCTCCTGCTCTTCACCTGGCTGAGGGGGAGAGCACAGCCCCCACAGCTGATGGGAGGGGCTGCATTGCAAAGTGGAGCTTTAGAGACGGTGCCAGAGACAAATGTGTTGCACTGAGGAAGAACATAAAGAAGGAGAGTTTGGGATGTGCATTCATCCCTCAGAGCCACAGCAGTAATTCTTGCTGATTGGAGGAGCAGGAGTGATAAGCTGGTCACGAAGGCAGTGGCCCCTCACCTCACAAGGGTGAGAGCAGGTGCAGGGACTTCAGCAGCACACACAGGTCCAGAAAGCACTTTTCAAGAAATCTCCCAACTGCTCCGATTTGCTGTGCTTTGTTTCGTGCTGCCAAGGGGGCTGATGGGCACCCAAAGTGCGCCCTTTGGGATGATGCTCAAATGACCGGTGCACACAACACACAAAAGGGTGCTCTGGCCATCCATGGGGCTGCTCAGAAGTGCAACAATTGAAATGCACAACATGCAAACATCAGCTCCTTCACATCAACCTTCTCTCAGTACAGATTCACTCCCTCTTTCACACTATTTGCCACTATAATGTAGCAGAATGTACCAGCTGGCGATTTCTCAGTATGTCCTGAGCTCCAAATACAGGGACAGCAAGTGGTTCCTTCCACAAGATGCATTTTTCAAGACTGAAAGTCCATGCTAAGTATTCTCTATCACTTAGGCAACTGTGAATTGGAAAGTGCTGAGCATAGCTACTAAGCGAACAAAAGGGTTGGTCAGATAGATGGTTTCCTTCAGAAGAAAAGAGGACATTCAGATCTTATTGTACTTGAAACATGCAAAAATATTCTGCTCTAAGAATTACAGGCCCAGGCAGGAAATGCCTGTTGTCACCACATCACACCCTGTGGCTACTAAATTTGCAGAAGAGGGGACAGTCATGCACAGGTCTCCATCATGCATTTCATCATCCCAAGACACTGCTCTGAGTTTGGCAAAGTTCAGTGGTTTATATTATTTTTTTTCCTTTTTTTTTTTTTTCTGCACACAGTTATGACAGAAATTTATTCTACAGAATTAGATTAATGGAAATTCCTCTCACATTTTGCTACAAACCCAAGAACACCTGAAGAAGACATGCAGCCATCACAGGAGGTTGTTTCATTCAGAGGCTTGAACGACTGCAAGGGTTGCTGCCCCTCTCTCGTAACGGGCTGTGCTTTTTGAAACGTTTTTTTTCTTGCTCTTGTTGCCAACTTAGGTAAGAGCTGTTCTTCCAAGTCATCTCAGCATGACTTCAACTGGAGCATTTTCACTGCACAACCCAAACTTTTGGCTTCCATGAGGCTCCATCCTTTTGGCGTCTTCCCCTGACAGAAATGCACCTTCAATCCATACTCCTGCAAATATTAAGTCTATACATGTGGCCCTCATTTGCAACCTCTCTGCGACTCCACTTCTGAACCTGGGCCATTTGTTCAGTGGAAAGGGCCAAAGTTATTACTGCAGGTAACCACAAGTCAGAGCTGCAAATCAGCATAAAAACGATAAGCCAGCAGAAGCAATAACAGTCAAGAACCCAGATATAGATCCCATAAAACCAGTACTTTGCCAGTCTGCTTAGGCCAAAAATCCTTCAGCAGATGCCTTATGAGTAAGTTTTTAGAAAGCATAATTTGAAAACCATTGGACAGATCAGAAACCAAAAGATAATATCGCAGAAAGTCCAAACTATGTGGGTTTTCTTTTTTTCCTACAAACAAGCAGGACCATATTCTGTTCTCATTTAGAGCCATGAGGATGGCTGGTGTCAGCAAACAGCCATTCAAGATTTACATTCACAAAACACAGAAAAATTAAGTTCAGGTTATTTCTGTGGCTGAATTTTTTGTCCTTAGACACAAAGAGAAAGCTGGGATACTATCTCAACAGCCTTAGGACAGTGAGGAAACACAAGAGAAGTTTTCTTACATCCCAGACTATAACAGCAATTGCAGAGTTAGAAAGCAGAGAGGGGAGCTGGCTTGCAGATGAAGATAGAGATAAATCAGTGTGCGGCTGGGATGGAACAGAGCACTCAGTAAATTTCCACCTTCTTGTGCTGGATCTGCTCATTTTATCCTCAGTTACTCAAAAATTCCATTTGAAAACTAGCAGCAAGTGAATACTATAGAAAGGAGCAGGAGGGAGTAAAGAGACAATAAGTGAATTACAACATTCGGGAAATGAAGGCATCCCAATCTCCTCCATCAGAATTACAAGAAATTCATTAAATTGGCACTGGGCCACCTGGAACAAGCTGAATTAATTGAATAATTAAATGTTAATTCTTCAGTTTTGCCTTCTATTTTACCCAATCAACTGTTTGCAAACGCCCTGTAACTTTGCCACTCACAAACACAAAACAAAACAAAAAACAACCAATCAAAAAGTCCCCCAGAGATACAGATATATTGGAGAGAGGCCAGAAAAGAAGAGTGCAAATGTGCAGAGGTCCAGAGCACATGAGGTCCTGGGAAAGACTGAGAGAGCTGGGATTATTTCATCAGAGAGGTCTATGGAAAGACACACTATGGGTTTTCAAACAAAGTCATGAAAGGACAGCTTCAAACTTGCAGATTACTGTTTACATTTCTGCAAATGAGATAAAGTTTTAGGAAAAAATATTTGAAAACAGTACACAGTGAAGTGCTGGAATAGATGCCACTGCAAGGGGGCATCTCCTCGCTGGAGCTGCCACGTGTAACACAAGAGTCACTGTCCCCACCATGAGGTAGGGGATAAACAAGGCAACCTCTTGAGGTCCATATTTTCTGATTTGCTTTGCAAACAACGTGCCAACAACTTTGGTAAGCCATGTTTCAGAAGGTGATATGCTGATGCTGAACAATATGCCACACCAGTCTCCCCTGTCTGAGGTGCTGGGCTTTCATATGCCTCTGGGAAGGTAAAACAGGGTTGTGCCCCTATGCAACCTCCAGTTGTGAAACATCAGACACTTGACAGCATCATCCTTGCGACAAATCTAAACCACAACTAAAGGATCCCAGGAGTCTCTTAATCAATATGTGTTTCCTTTATAATACCCTTATAATTGATTTTGCAGTGGTGGTACGAAATGGTTTAAACATACAAAGGGTCATTTTAGGTAACTCTCCAAAGGGTTGCCTCCATTACCTGCAAAGTTTGAGAAATATATCCATTACAAATATCCTTTAAACTTGGTAATGAGCCATATTTAATAGGCTGTGGTGTTTTTATATAAGTAAATTCAAAACAGATTCTCCAAGTAATGAGGCAAAGTTGGCAAGCTAGAATTTCCCCATGTGGCTGAGCGCTGGCATCACAAGGACAAGGGGGTGCTCAGGGCCCTGCGTCTGTCCCAGGCATTTGGCAAAGAGCCGCTATTCTGTTTCTACTGCCACATGAGGCTTTTATGTTCATAGAATTTAAATGTTTCCTGTTCCTGCCCATCCATTTATCATTTTCTGAATGAAAACCTAACAAAGATTTTAACAAGCGCGTAGTTATTTCAGGCATCTCGGTTTTAGGCACCAGCTGGAGACAATGGATACAAGAACCTGAAATATACCTTACTCATTCTGGCACTTGAATCTCAAATTAAATCTGTCTAACCAAAGGGCAAGTTTAACTGCACACGTGAATAAAAACATTGGGAATAATTCTGGACATGACTACATAGCACTGTCTCTACCATGATGTATCTATAATCTGCTTTTCCCCTAGGTTTCCCTTGGGCACAGTTAAAACCAAATAGCATTTTACTGAATTTTGCAGCTCTGATTATCCTGTGCCTAATCAACCTTTGCTCTTCTAGATTTCCCAGTTTGCAAAACTAATTGTAATGAATTGGCCAGCACGTATGAGCACTGCTGCCCTTCACCACCCCGAAAAGGACTGCCCGAATGGGTACTACAGGTCAGCTGTAAGTTAATAAGCACAGACAAATTTGAACAGATGTTGCTAGCAAAGGGCTTGTGCTTTTGGAAGTGGAGGACAATGCTCCATCCTTGCTGCCCCTTTGTAATTAGACTTATCTTCTCCTGCAGATAAGAGATCTTCTATTTAGATAGATAGATAGATAGATAGATAGATAGATAGATAGATAGATAGATAGATAGATAGATGTCTTCTAGATATCTAAGGAGTGATTTTTAAATTATTACTATTATCATCAATAATCATAGTTGATCTGCTGCATTTATTCACATTATTATTATTGGAGGAATATCAATATCATAGACACTCTCAAGCACAGAATAAATATATGCCTCCCACCATCTGATTGGTAGGGAGCAACAAACTACAGTTAGTTTTAAAGCAGATGTGCATAGACTTTAAAAGGGAAAATCTGTGGTGAAAAATTATACCACTACATGACTGAATAGAGTAAAGCACTGGAGTGAAAAAGACTTACATTCAGCCTTGCAGCAACACTTAACATTTTTTAGTCTACAGAGCCAGATATCTGTCCCCGAGTATTTTTGCCTCTCTCATCTAGATTATAACTCCTGCAGAATAAAAACTGTCACCATCAACATAAAAAGATCCCTTGACTGCTGACCCGATTTTTTTTTTTTGTCCCCTAGAAAACAACCATTTGAAACTCTGATGAAACAAGACACACAGGAACCTACTCTCTTCTCCCCAGCGGTGACACAAATAGCTTTTCTGAGCAAGCACGTCAAGAGTAAACACGAGCTGCTACAATAAAAGAGAAAGTTTGATTTCGCAATTCTTCCTTGTGCAAGGAAGCCTTTTAAAGAGACCATTAGGTTAGTCAGGACCCCAGACAAAGCAGGGGAAGTCCCATGGCAGCCACACAATAAATGGCAGCACCATTAACATTAGGTCATAACCTCCGTGTCGCTGAGCCTTTGTGTGCACCGAGCCTGGTGCGCTCGGAGCTGCCGACAGCTGTTCCAGGGCAGCACATGGCCCAGGAGAAAAGCAGCAGCCAGCAAGGGGTTAAATCGCTGCTTTGGGCTTTTTCTTTTGCTGCAAGCAGCACCCCTTGAACTTGCTATTATCTTCCTGCCATCTCCTCCAGACCTGTCCAAAAACACAGGCGGGTGATGTAGGCCCCTGAGATCAATGTAACCATGCCAGGTGCTTTCCTTTCCAGTATAAAATAGCTGTGCCTTTCCTGCCTTGTTTTTAAAATGGTCACTAGTTACTAGCACTTGTTTCAGAAATGCACTGCTAAGATTTGTTCAAAGACACATCAGTTCAACACGCAGATTATCTGCTCATGTATTATTAGATTCTCCTTTTCAATTGAGAAAAAAATGCATTTGTAAACCCAGAACTTTGAATTCCTCCATTCAAAACAGCAAGTAAACCACCATGCTGCTTCACACCCCAATAACAAGTTTATCTCAAACATCAGATGTGTCACAAACACTATCCTTACAATCCTTCTTTTAAGCAACAAAAACAAGCATTCTTTAGTCTCATGGCTTTTCTCAAGGTGCTGGCAACACACCTATTTCTGAATAGAATGTATTCCTGAAGTCCAAACAATGCATACAATTAAAAGATGCAGCTTTTTTAGACCACCTCCTGCCTGTTGCCAAAAAGCATAAAACTATCTTCTTATCAGGGGTTCATATTTATTCCTGAGAAACAACATGCACTGGTTGGAGATGATAAATAATTCAAAAGAGAAATAGTCTTCTACTATGACTAGAAAAGCACGTACTCAGAATGGAAAGAAAAGGAAAAAAAAAAAAAAACAGGAGAAAGGACAAAGTTGTTCTGGATGGAAACTAATTCTTTGGAATGTCATTGCACAGGGTAAAGCAGCTTCCTTATAATACACTCCTACATCCTCATGGACTGCAGGGGATTTTACACCAAGGGGCCATGGTGAACAGGAGTGACATAAAATGAAAAGTAAAACTGCATAGCAATCTCTAATTACCAAGTTCCCCTCCACGTGTGACTGATGGTCAGGGATGTGATTTTATACCAGTACAGTGGTAAACACAGCGTCCCATGGAAGCCCTGCTGTGGCATCACCGGGTGATTGCAGGGCTCACCTCTGTCCCTGCAGGTAGATCTTGCCCTGGGCAATGGCCTTTTCTGTGAAAAGCACCTTTAACTATCCAGCCTCGGGCTACACTGGGGAGTGATGGATTGCTTTAGTAGCTGTTGCTGTTCCTAGTGATATAACTCCCCTGGAGACAAGGCCTCAGAGAACTACCGTGGGTGTCTGGCAGGCTCGGGAGATGATGTGTCCGGCACCATGAAAGAGCCATAATCCGAGTTTGCTGCTGAAACGCTACAGACTGAGGTCCCCATTGCCCTGCAGAGCATAACGTCAGCACAAACACAGCCAGCAAAGAGATTGCTGTGGGCTTGAGACAAAACAGAAATCAAAAAAAGAGAAGAGAAACTCCCATCACCCTTGTATTTCAAACATAAATACTGTTTTATTTTCTATTAAGATCTTGCCTTAATCTGGTAAAATCGACCTTTTGCTTTATGAAAGGCCTGGCACAAGCCTTCCCTGCCCTGCTCCCTGCACAGGACGGGATGAGGTTCAAGACCTCATGCTCTTCAGTCATTCACTGCTTTCCAAATATGCTTGCCATTAATTCCCCCATTCTCTCCCTGGAGTCCTACATAAAAGCTGCACAGCCATTAGTAACTATTAACTGAGTCCAATCAAATACTTTAGCCGAGTTTGAATGTTGCTATTCAGTTTGGGATGTTTAAACATAATTACAGGCAGCAAGACTTTTTGACATGACAAATATTTTTTAATAACATTACCAGAATGGTTAATTCTGTTTTCACTGTGAAAGCAAACAGAGCAATTCCAGCTGGAAAGTTAACATTTATCCTAGCAGTTGGGTAAAAAAGACAGACTCTGGCAGCCAGGCAGCCAAGTAAACTGCTTCCACTAACCAAGGAGAGATGGTGCTTCCAGGGACACTCTCCTACAGCCAACTTTTCTGCAGTTCAGAGCAGTGAACCATTACAAAACTTCATGTATTAATACTTCATTCCCTTCTATCCTTTTTTTCCCCTCAAACTCCTTCACCATATCCCTCTCCTCACACATCCTTTAACGCGCATCAGGTTGAGCTTTGATGAAAATTATTATTTCTTCAGAAAGAGAAACACTGAATTACTCAACCTGGAAAATCTTCCAACATTAAGAAGAGAGCCTAACGCTGAGCAGAGGGGTCAGAGAGGGAAGGTGCCCGCTAAAAACCTTTGAGATCAGAACCAACAACAATAGATTTTTTTCACTTAGGCTCATTGTTTAAATGGTATTCTACTGCAAGGAGTCTGGGCGCCTTTCAAATGTAAATATTTTACAAGAGAATACCATATGGGAGACCCAGCTGTTTGTTTTTATTAGGAAAAAAAAAACTAAATCCTTTCATTTTGCAAAGATTTTTTTTTTTTTAAAGCCCAGCTCTTAGTTACATGCCAACATTTGAATTATCTTAATTCAAATTAATCCCTAAGTAGTTGCAGGAAGTGTTTGAAGTTGGGATTTTGCAGTTGTTAAGCACTTAAAGAAGTTGTAAAAGAAATCAAGATTGCAATATGCTTATACATCACTATTTTCCCATGTTTGATAAAAAACCAAAACACATTGACTCTTTACATATTACTATAGGTGGCATATTTAGAGTTTCATATAGCACAATGACATTTAAATAGGTACATAAGCAATATCAGCTAAAAAAATAAACCTACCTGGCACAAAATCAGAGACCAGCAAAAGCTGCAGAGTACCTAATTCACTTGCCAAATTAAGCTCCTAATTTTGTTTACAGATTACTCAAATAAAACCTTGCAGAATTTCTCAAATGTGTTGCTGCTTAGAATAATTTGCCAAGAAATACTCATACGGTGAGTCAAGGCAGGAAAAAATGCTTCAGTGCTGTCTTTAAAGCCCAGTTTGCACAGGACACATAAAGAGCTGGGAGCAGGAACAGTGTCCACATCCTCAGGACTCATGAGCTCCTGGGTCCCAAGAAGTTACTTTTGTTTTTTGAGAGAGGACTCACTGTGCTCTCTTGAGACCCGTGAGAATACACATGCTCAAGTCTCACCTTTACTCATCCTACTCTTTTCTTTTTATTCTCATACTTACCACAGGGGAAAAAAAAATTAAATCACAAAGATAATATAATAAGCATCAATCTGGAGAACATCTGTGCTGGGGCATTGTACCTGTCCAGCCCTAAATCCAACCCCAGGAAGGATTGATATAACCAGAGAAACCTCACAGTGGGGCTATAAGACCCAGGCATCTGACAAGTGATGCTTCTCCAGGATGCTCTTCCAGCAAAGAGTTGTTTAAGAGTTTTCTCTGATGCAAATTCTAATTAAACTGTTTCACAAACTATTTTTGCTGGAGTTCCTTAAATCCCTCTCTGAGTCCATTTATAACCCTACAACCTCCTGAGACAGTGAATTCTCTAGTTTAATTATGTGCTGGGCAGAAAAACTATTTCCTTCTCTTTAATGCTTCCCTGTCGTGCAAGATGCCCTCAGATTTGTGAAATGTGCTGCACCCTACATAGCCAGCCAAGAGTAAAGGTTTTAATGTGAGGTCCAAAAGTGCAGAAGCTGAAAAGTGCTGAGAGGTTCATCTCCAAGGCCCTGGGAATCAATTGTTGCCTGGGGCTGTGCACTAAAGAGAGGTGGAGGGTAGAAACAGAAAGGAAACACGTTTTCGAAGAAAACAGGCTTACACACAAGACAACATCGAATTTTTTTATCTGCTAGGGCAGCTCGATGACCAGGTTTGAACATCAGAAACCAGCCACTGAATCATAATTTAACTCACCAGCTCGTCAGCACCCAAAGCCCTCAGCTCTGCAGCAGCTGCTCCACTGCAACCTTCCTCACATGCAGCTGAAGGCAAGGTAAACCCTCTCTCTCAAACACCACCCAAATGCTTCCTGCTCCTCCTCTTGTTCCTGCTGCTGCTTCTCTCATCCCAGCCATCTTGGGGTTTACTTGATTCCCAGAAAACAAAAACCTATACTACAGTGTTGAGTGAGGAAGGCTGCTCTCCTCTTGAGACCCACACTATTTATACAGATGGGAGAGCATCTTCCCCATCCCTGCAGCTCCAGGTTCCCTCCAGCAGCAGCAGCTCTTTGCCTCTTCACTATTGTTTGTGTTATGGAAGCAGCTGAAACTTCCAACCAAAACTGAGCTGGCCACATACACACAATTAAGACAACACTCACTCCAGACAGCTCAACATCTGAAATTAGATGAGGAGAAACAACTGAGAGAACTCAGGTCAGCACCTTTATATGTCCCAAGCAGGGAAGAGTACAGGGGCTGCCCAAGCTGCTGCAGGTGAGCAGACCCCGTGTTGCCCTAGGAAGGTTATTATATCCATGAGTTACACCATTTGGCACTCTCAGTGGGAGGCTGTAATTCAGCACAGCACTTCTGCACTAGCCTGAAGGCAAGGTATGTTATGGACTGACCACAGAGTAAACTTTAATTATATCCCTCAGTATAGCTGGTATTCATGGGTCAGGACAGGAAGTCCTTCTCCCAAAATAGACAGGCTTGGTGCAGACCCTGAAGAACTGCACAAAATCCAGAGCAATGCCAGTTTGCCTAGTATGAGTTTCCATAAGGTAAATCTCACTGATCCTTATTTATCCCTCCACATACTCTCTGGGACTGCGTTTTCTCCCTGATGCAGGCAACTTGTTCCTGCAGTACCAACACAGGACACCCTTCTATGAAGTAAAATCCCTTCCTGGCTGAAACACAAAGTCACTTGGGCAATGCTTTTTCACCTCCCCACACCTGCAGTGCCACAAACCACTGTTATAGCACACCCCAAATGCTCCTCCCTAACACAGAACCTGCAGGCTTTTCCTGAAGCAAGTGACAAGAGCAAAGCCTTTCTGTGACAAGCTGGTAAAATCTAGTCTTACTACAAACACTGCATCTGATTTACTCTAACAAAAAGCAATCCCCACAGGTTACAGCCTGTTTAGTAATGCCACTGAAAAGCCAGTCCACATGAGGGCACTTGCCTTTTCAGAGGGTTTGTGTCTGAAATTCAGTGGTAGTATTCAGCATAGAAAGAAAGAGAAAAAGTTTCAAAAGATAAGGAAGGAGGATTTCTCTGGACAATTGGCAACAGAGGAGTTACTGGCATTCAAATGTGTGCTCCAGGCAAGAGCTGACTTTCTGACACTGTGCCCCAAACCATGTTGTTCTTATAATAAAATCATTCAGCCATCAGTCGTGAGGTGGAAGATTACACTGAAATAGTACTCCCCACACTGTATCTTTTTCATTTGCATCATTTACTGCCGGGCATCTGAAAAGAAAGGATGACTTATGTAAGAGACTTACCCAGGTCTGCAAATGTTTTCCATTTCTCCTCCAACACAAAATCTTTCTTCTTATGAAGGGAAAGCCAATGTTTTTTCAAAGCTGGACTATACAAATTCAGACATTTCCTCTTTCTGGTTGAAGTATTTTGAAAGCATAAGAGCAGTTGTCAATTTAGCCCCATGTTCAAGTTGAGAATCACAAATATTCTCTTAGATATTAATGAAAAAACAGTATCTGTGGAAAGGGGAGGTCTCCAGAATATCTCTTTTGCCTACCTGTAATGACACAGGGACACTCTAAATTTAGCCCTTGCAGGAACGACACAGGACATTACAAATCTGTTTCTCCTGCCAACACAAATGGTCCCACACTTGAGGCTGTGTTTGAAGAGGGTGCCTCAGGTTCCACCACTGGTGTGTGGCTACCACTGCCCAGCTGTGATGGCATCGAAACTAGAACTGGGCTTTGGGAGGCACCTGATGGCACAGGAACCTATCTGAGAGCTGATGCTGATGAATGAACATCAGAGCGTAGGAGAGATTCAGTAAGTAACTAATCCACCCTTTCAGCCACTGAACTGGCTACATTTGGGTATCAGTCCCCTTCATTGAGCACAGTTATTTATTATTTCAGAGGTGTCCAACTCCATCTCAGTTCCTTCCTTCAGCACTCTGAGAGACTGGATTAAAGTGTTTATTGGAACTAAACATTGTTAAACAACAATGGAGATTTGCTACGGTTTCTTAAGTCTATTTGCAGCTCAGCCCTTCCTGTTGATATGAAACATCAGTTTTGTTTCGTATCTCCTGCTCCTCTCGCAGCTCAGGATGGAGTCAGGCTCAAATTTCCAAGAAAGCCAAGAGAAGATAAACCAGCCCTGAGTTCTTACTGAAAATGAAGGAAGATGGATAACCAGAGCCTTGCAAATCCCAGTGAGGATCTGTGCCCTCAAGAAGCCCAACCAAGGGTAGCCACTCCTGATGGGACACAGGGACCCACGGGCACAACGTGCTGCATTGCCCTGACTCTGGTGTGGTAGGAACTGGAACAGCAGCTCCAAGACTGTGCAAGACAAATGTAAAAGAACAAATTCAGGCAGGGGCAGAGGGATGTCTTAGGTTTCCCTCTTAAAAAAAAAACCTGCTGAGAAGCAGTGTGCGGATGTACAGTACAATGAGTAAATAAATACTTTGTCCTTCAAGGGTTATTTTCTCCCTTTGAAGGTCAGCTGGTGACCAAAATTTCCTGATCCCATCCTGAAGTTATCCTTAATCTTAAAATGTTTCACACAGGTACAGACAGCAGGAGTGTCACCTGCCAGCCTTTAAGGCTTTATAACACAGTCTCCATTCCTCTCAATTTGTACGCCTTGCACATTAAGATGGATTTCCTCCTGGTAGGTGAGGTTTACACCTCTCATCCCACGTAATGAAATGAACAGCTCCTATTGTAACAGGACCCTGAATGAGGCTGTTCATAAAGACCATCATAACCAGCAGCACAACTGTGTGTGCCACTGTGATCTCTGCCTCTCTGCTGTCTGTGGGTTTCAGACAGGACCCACTCCATGCCAAATTTAGCTACTGGTTACAATACCTGTGAGGAACATTTGGTGAATAACTAGAAGTTACAGTTCAGATTTGCATTTATAATAATGACAAAATGAAACCAGTAAGTTTCCAATGTAATAGCTTTAAAGTCATCAGAGAAGAAATTGTTATTACAAATCCAAGTTTCTACACGGGCCATTGTGCCCAAATCCACCAGTATGCAACGAGCAACCAGAGAAGTTATTCCAAAAAAGGAAAATACATTTTGCATTAGTGATAAATTCACTACAAAATATTTTCAGTAAGTTATTATTAATAGCAAGTTCCCCACTTAGGACTCAAGTGCCATCAAATAAAAATATGCTGCTGTTGCCAATTGGAAAACTAGCCCCATCTGTGTTTATTGGAGTTATAAGAGCACAGTGTCCAGGTACAGAGGTTCTAATTTTGGCAAGAAAAGACCTGCTACTTCTGGAGGTACCTGATCAACATAAGCACAACTCGGTGTGCTGTCCCCCCTGATGCCAGGCCACATTGAGAGGGCTGTGAGCCTCAACTGCAGCAGTTAATGCAGTAAAGCACAGATTTCAAAAGGCACTTTGACATGTGACTCAATTTAAGAGTTTACTCATGGACAGTTACCAAAATATTCATGAGGCTACAGCCCTCGCTCCATAACCAGCCTCCACACAATCTCTTTTCCTTTCTCTTTCTCTTAATAAGTAAAGACTTATTAAGTCACACACTGAACTTGAAGTTCATATTCACTGTGTGACTTAATAAGTCTTTACTTATGAGACTCTGTCTACAGAATATGAATGGAAAATAAAAGTCTTATATTCTGATGAATCTGGACCCTAAATTCTTTCTCATTTCTGTAGGGACCTAGGAGCACAAGATAAAAGTTAGGCCCTTAAATTCATGCTCAAATCTGGATGCCAGGTAGCAAGCACCTGTACAGGTCCCGGAAAGACCTTCCTTGAGGCTTTTGGTGTCACCAAATAATAAATGAATAAAATTATCAGAATTATAGCTTTGCCTGCTGTCATTAGCTCATATGGGATTGATATCAAACACCAGGAATGCAACAGCACTGAAACCATCATGGAAGGGGGGAAAAGAAAAAATCAAGCCAATTCTTCAAAATATGGCGAGAACCCGGGGAGTATGTTATGCTAACACATGACACGACATTATTCATACAAATGACAGAAAGAAGTGAGGCTGGAAAGAGCAATTCCCTGGTGTGCAATACTTTTTTGGTTAGTTCAAACTATAAATGATACAGCAAACAGTTATTACTCCAGGAAAAGAGATGCTTTGAGGCCAGTCTCTCATGAGCTGGTATAGTACCAAGTCCTCCCCAACTGATTAAAGAGATCATAAAGACTTTCTTCCAAATTCCCAATTGCCTTTTTTTTAAGTAAAATTTAAACAAAACCAAAAACCTTAAATCACAGGTTTACAGATCCTCTCTATTTAATCACCATAAATGTCCCTGAAATATCAGACAAGATACCTGCATCACAAGAGGGAATCAATTTTGCCTTTTTCCCCAGAGTCTCTTTGCATTTCAGTTTCATTTGTCACGCTGGTATCAACTTCCTCCTGGCCAGATGATGTTATAATTAAACACCCTGAGATTCTCAAGCCCTCATGATGCCCAACTCTCTCTCCTTCCCATCTAGCAGCTCAAGCACAGGCCTGGCATCAGAGCAGGACAGGCAGGCAGTGCTGGGAGCCCTGAACAGGCGCTGGGCACCTGCTTTTCCTGCCACATGACCAGAGGGGTGCATGTCTCCTCCCAAAATATCCCCTTCATCAGAACACATTCATGATGGTAATCACTAGGACACAGTCTGGTTCAGGGTTTAATATCTCCATCATTATGCTGTGAATGTGCTCTGGTCATTCACATCTAACATGAGTGGGATATGATGGTAAAGTTTTTGGGAAAAAAATTTCTTACTATATGTTACCAGATCTGCACAGAGTTATTCTTCTGTCTTTAATATAATGCCCTTCGAGAGTTAAGTTTACTAACAATGGCTTCAGAGACAACATTTTGACTGATACTTTGTCATGTTTTTAGCCTCAAAAGGTGTAAGAAGGCATGAAATTCAGATTTGGCAGGTAATCATTCAGCAAATTGTACTGCTAGCCAAGAACAAACAAGGAACATTATGCCAACGAATCTCATCCATTACAAGAAGGAAGCAAGGATGTGTTAGAGTGGATAGTTTTCGCAGTAAATTTGCAGCAGTGAAAGTGAGGAATTTGACACCCATTGAGGGAGGTTCTTGCATTAAAGAAGTGAAACATCCAAAAGATCATCGTGCCTTGTGCACACAGCTCTGCCAAAATCATACAGATCCCTGATCAGAAGTGCAAATTGGGAGTCCAACCTGAAAAGCCCTTGCAGTGAGACACGCCAGGGACTGTTAATCGTTAAATGAACAATTGCTGGACTTGTTAATTTCTGTTATGATGAAAGGGATCTCGTCTTCAAATGAACTCTTTTATCCACAGTTTAACAAACAAAACAAACATCTGAGCATTGCAGCACTAGGTGTAATCAACCCATCAGACAGCATTAAGTTAAAAAATTGGCTCAGATATCACAAAGCCTCTTACAGGAGTTCAGTCAAATCCAGACTTATTTGGATTACGTGGCAGTTTGGGAAATATAGTAATAGGGGATCATTTTCTTTCCAATCAAATTCAAAGAATATGATTTTTTTTTTTTACACAAGGCATTGGCCTTGTGTAAAATTGCTCTACTGCACCAACCTGTAGCCAACCTGGAAGCTTAGTGACTCTGCCAAGCCATGTCTGAGTAATGGTCCTTGTCCGCTGCTCCTGAGGCTGGGAGCACTCAAGAAGCAACAGAAGCTACTTATTTCAGAAAAGGGTACATCTCATCTTGTCCAGCAATAGCCCACTTTGGCCCCAATATGGGGGTCTGGAAGCTAAAAGCTAGATGATAAGGAAAAGTCTTGTCATAGTCTTCTGTGCTTTCAAGGTGGTTCATTTGCTCCCAAATGTTCAGGGCCGGCACAGGAAGTCCATCAAAAAGAAAGAGAGAATGGTAAGCCCACCCATCCCAGAGAGCTGAGGGCTCAGCATCTGGCTCAAAGTCCTGGATACTGGGCATGCACATGTGTAAAGCAGACCCAGAGCCTTACATGAGCATAAGCAGCAAACATGTTGATTTCCATTTATGTCAACGAGGGCTGCAGAGATCCAGTATGTCTGAAAGCAGGCATATGTTAAAGACACATCCATATATGGATTGAAATGTCGAAGTTTTTTAGAATCCTGCATTGAAAATATTGGCCCTTTCTCCTCAGAACTGTTAGCACCCGATAACTCTGTAGATTGAAGCAAGAGATTTCTCTTTTACTTCATTCTTGTAGCAATGTAGCATTGCTGGCTTCAAACGAGTTATAACAAGAGTAAATCCAAGTGTTAACAGTGAGAATTTAGGACCTAAAATTATATTTAGTAACTAAACACCGCTGAAGTAAATAAACCAGAAGACTTGCCTAAGAGAGCAACTTAACCAGCACTGGCTGTGCTTTTGCTGGGCTGTAAAGACAAACTTGAGGATGTTGTGACAAAACTCAGCTTGAAGCCATTAATTTTTCAAACATACTGTGACGTTGATCTGAAAGCTGTGAAAAAAAAGTTTTGCTTTCCTCGTCAGAGGACTGTTGTGTCTTCAGGAAGGGCTTTCCTTTTGTTTAGGATTGCCATCTTCCTGTGTGGTGTTGTTCAGCCCTGCACTGTGACTGTACAACGGCACTACATGGCTTGTACAGCTGTTAAGAACCACTACAGCACGACACTGAGATTAAAAGTAAAGCAGCACTGCTGCAAACTTCACCTCAAGTTGCAAGTGAAATTCATTTTTTTTTTCTGGCTCATGCATCATCAGTAACGATACAAGTCCTCCCAGGACCAGTGCTGTGTAAATCCATTACTCATTAATTACGTCTCCTGTGTCATCTGGCCAACACTATTTCCTTCTCTGGGTTGTACTTTTGTCACTGGGAGCATAATTTGAAGACAATGAGTTGGCAAATTTGAAGACAATGAGTTTATACAGGTGGTGTTGCAAGATAAATGCAGGTAGGAGTAGTTCTGACAGTGCAGAAACAAGGAAAACTTTCAGGATTTTTGGCTGGAATGGTGGTAGGTCTGTAGAGCAGAGTAACAAACTCCAAGACCTGACTTTCACTATGTGCACTGAGCAGATCTCCAGTTTATGTAATTTCTTTACAAATAAATATATTTTAATCAATGGGAATGTCATGGCCTGGAGAAAAGTAAACAATAAGGGTTACAGCAGCACAAAGGAGGTGTCAAAACACCCACATAATTTTGCCTGCACGTTGTATCTGTCAGGGATGTGCTGAGGTCTTCGGTCCAGCTCACAGAGCTGTGCCAGTGCAAGGGTTTCAATCAAACCAGGACAACTGTGCTGATGGGGCTGTGGACACAGCACTTATCAATAAAAAAGGTAAAATTGCTTGACAGTTTATGCTGGTCTTTTCCAGGGCAGGGTGAGCACAGCTGCACTGATAGAGGTGCATCTGTGCAAGGGCCTTCAGTCAGAAGAGCTGTGATGGATCCAGGAGCTCAGCAGTGACAACCACATGGCACTGAGGCTGCAACCAGAGCAGAAAGTGACTGAGAACCTCACATCAAAAGATTCACATTTCTCCCCGCTGGCTTTCTGAGCAATGAAGCATCACCTCCAAGACCAGCTTGTCCTCAGGCCCTGTTAAGTGGGAGTGCTGGCACCACGAGTACACGTGAATAGCCCAGAGCTGCTCCCAAGGAAGTCGGTGACAAAGTTCCCAGTAATCTTGATGAAAACTGAAGCTGGCACAAAATGCTGCAAGTCATTGCATGATCTCACTGTAACAGTACTCTGAGCAAATCAATACTTAGGTTGAATTTCATTTTGCAAATTAAATCAAAGATTCAATTGCTCTGTCTTGCAGGAATCTTGCCTTGCAAGATACCACAAGGAGAAGAAGAAATATCTCAAATGTGCCTCATAATTAGCTGCATCTATTCTAGGACCACAACCACTAAAATGCCTTAATCACACATTTAGCATTATTGCAGGGCATTAGTATAAAGTAGATTATTTGATTGACTTAATTGTGCATTGCATATTATAGCATAGTGATTTATTTTAAATGTCCCTTTAACTTCAAACTCCCTGTGACTGCAGTGCTCAGATGTGGGGAAGCTACAACACAACTCTCCACCCTCCCCCAGCCCCCACTGGGAAGAAGACCTGTCTGGGATTGTATGAACTCAGATGGAACTCGGGGTGTTTACTGCAGCAGACAATTTGGCCCAAAGTACGTTGTAAAGCTCAGGATGGGAGAAAGGAACAGCATGTTCCAGCCTACAAAGCAGGTCTGAAGGACACTGAACTCCTCCTTAGCAGTACTTAGATTAAAACAGCTGATACTGGGAGTGTCCTGAACACTCTTATTCACTCTTCCCCTGCTAGAAAATCATATGATGTGCCGGGGTGGAATGATAATTTTAAATCACAGTACAAGCAAACATTTTTAGAAGGAGGTCATGCCTAGTGGGTTGGACACAGCGCTGCTGAAAGCCATTAACTTGCTGATGGAGGTGTTACCCCAGCACTGCACCCCTCCACACCTTTGGCAAGGTGTTCACCTGCCCTCATTCCTCATTTTCAAAAGGGCAATGAGATTTACTGAGTTTGATAGTCAAGATGAATTAATTACTGACCTGGTTCTTCCCTTAGTTATCTTGCAACTCTGATTTTACCATCAGTCATGACAGATCAACATTTGTTTCACTGTTCAGTCGTCAGGCCTCAGGAAACCAAAATACTTTCCCCAACATTAGAAGAAAGAGAGATATAATATTAAAAATAACCTGCACCATATTTACAGCTATCTGATTTAGAGCTGGCTCTGCCCACCTGCTTCCTTCCTGCTCCCACCTCCAACAAAACACTTCATTCATCTTTACTTCCTCCAGTTCCCCATACATCATGGGTTACACTCCACTCACTGCTTCTTCAGTTCAACTTTTAAGATTACCTATCAGCTACATTTTCAGATGATTCAGGGAACTTCACTGTTATGTTTTTTTTCAGAAATCGATGAGAGCTAAAGCAACTTTTGCTATTAAAAGCACAGCCAAAAAAAAAAAAAAAAAAAAAAAAAAAAAAAAAAAAAAAAAAAAAAAGAACATTTTACTTTGGAGAAAATCCATTTGGATGCAGTCACTCCCTTCTAGAAGCGCAGAACAGCTTGATGCAGGAGACCTGCTAAAAGGAAACGTAATTTCTACATATAGCAGGCTGAAGAAACTTTTCCCTTGGAGATTACATCACTTTGATTGGATGCTATGTTTTCCATCCTGATCTCTCTAGTAAAGTGAAACTGTAGGGGAAACATATTACTCATTGAAAAGCTGTATCCAGAACTACTGCAAAACAGGGAGAAAAGTCCCAAAGGAAATAGGAATCACTTGAGCAAAATTCGTTCCTGATTCACCCCTGCACAGGGGTGAATTTTTCAATTGAAAGGAGCTGTATTCAGAATGCAAAGGACAAAATCCATAACATTTTCCTCTGAATAATAACTGTGAAAAATGTTCAAAAACAAACCCAAAAGAGGCAAAACAACTCCAGCACCAAGAACAAATAACTCACTGAAGTTCACCACTAACATTACAAAACATTTATTTTTGTTTATACCACGTGCATATAAATAGCCCACAGTGCAAGCACCACTCTGAGTCAATGAGAGGGTTGCGCAAAACAGCATTCAAAAATCAGGAAATGCCAGAATTAAGGTTACCCAGGCAACCTTAATTTTACACCCCCCCATCCTCCATGCATATGCATTTTTACAACGCAGCCCTTAAATACTCCAGAGCATTCCATTTCTCAAATAGTATCACATGCAGAAGAAAGCTCCTGACAGCAATGGCCAACTTGTCATGTTGTACATGTTGGTGGCTTTTGCTACAGGGAGGAACCAGACTGGGATGTAATCTTGCTCATTCCAATAATTTCACTCAAAATTTAGCATGAAAATGTCCCCCAACATCCACTTAGGAAGTGAGTTGCCAGCCATTTCTAGACCTTGGAAAACAGAAAAGGATTTTTATCCTGGCATAAAGTCTGACACCAACATATTTAAAATAAATATACCTGTGTGGGCAATTGTAGTCTTTGCTCACAGCTAAATTTCGTGTTCTCCTGTGCTAAACAGATACCATGTTTGCTCTGTAGTCAGAAAGAGATTGGGATATTGCCCTGAAGAGAGTAGATGAATTCACTGGGACAAATCCAGAACTTGTGAAGCTTTACTAATTCCTTTTTTCAACAGATGAAGACTGTTTCAAGGAATAAACCAGCCCCTGTGAAACAACTGACTATAATGGTGCATTTTAATTCCACAAAACTTACTTCACTCCTGTTTTAACAAGGATCTCGGGCATTTCTGAAATGCCAATAAGAAAAACACCAATTAATTGTGTTTATCTTATTAGCAGCTCACCCCACAGCACAGTGAATCATTCAGCATCAGAATAACTTTCTTGAGAAGGAAAACAGTTATTCACAGGAGCAGGTGAGCCAAACAGAAATGGTGTGGCTTCTACTCCCTATGATAGCAGGTACCGTAATTCCCCAAGACACAAAACTCTGTCCCTTCTGCTGCTGCCCTCTGACAGCAAGGGGCAGATAGTGCCCCAGCTGAAATCAGTTTTGAAAATTCCTTTAATCCCATCAGAATTGATCCAAAATTACTCCAGCACAGAATAGAATAGTGCACTTGGGAGCACTGAACCTGGACTGAAGAGACTTGCACTCCTCATCCTTGCCTGCCACTCCAAGAAAGTTGTATCCTTTCTGCACAGCCCTCTGTCTCTGCCTGCCAGCTTTGCCTTATCTTCCTATTTACATTACAAGCTCTTTGGGGCAGGTTTCCCCTCCAGGAACCTGTTTGTACAGTTCACAGCATAGTAAAGCTCAGTCATGGTCTCTGGGTACACTTGGAATACAAATATAATGAAAAACCTAGCAATAAGAAAAAAAAAAGGCAACTAAAGCAAAGACCTTGACTTGTGCAAAATAATCCATAGCTTGGATAGGCATAGCTTGTGACAGATTCTTTCCTACTCCTATTAAGTTGATGGCAAAGCTCCCATTAGCTTTAATGAGAGCAGGATCACACCCAGCCTGTGTACACTGAACACTTTCAAAAGGCCAAAAATTGTCTAGCTCGAATGACATAGGGCATTTCAGTTCCTATGGAAATGTCAAATTCCTACAGAGTGTGGGATGCAGTCAGTCCTGAGCCATGAGATATATCCATTTCCGAGCAGGGAGGCTCCTCAGGGACACAGGCACCTCAGAAGCACTGGATCCTTTATGAGAAACTTCAGTCATCCTGCCAATAATACAACAAAAATAATATTTTCCATTCTCACACATTGCTAAGTTGTAAACTGTTCCTTAGATACCTGCACATGGAGCTTATGAGAAACACATGTAAAATCCTGACAAGCAGACCCTGTTTATACCTTTACACAAAATAACTACTGAAAGGACCAATTTTCAGAAGATGCCTACTGGGACTGTCAAGTATGCAGTGTGCCAAAGTCATCATCAAGCAACAAACTTCAGATGCTGCTCTGCTTTCCCTGAGATGCATCCCATCACCTGAAACATCCCTTACTAGTTTCACAGGGCAGGGGAACTATGATCCCAGGCAACCCTGATGGTTGCCTTCAAATGTTACCAAAGACTCACTAAGAGCTTGTTGAGCTTTCCCAGTAAAAAGGGGAAAAATTCTCAAGTTTGAGACAATTCCTCCCAGTATCCCCTGGCTGGTTTAAATCATTACTGGGTGAGCACCACATCTTTCCAATGTTCAGTGGGACATGACAAAGACTTTCTTACTCAGCTCAGAAGATGCAAGACCTGATAAACAACTCTACATTTGCAAATCAGCCAGAGGACTCTGTCACATCCTTCTCATGGGCTACATAATGTGTCTATTTTCACTTATAACTCCAAAGTAAGGAAAAGTCAGCACAGTAAGGACTTTCTGTTGCTAAAACCTCTAATTCCCAACCACAGTACAAATGCATCTGCCTGAACTGGTTGCAGAGTTGTTGATGGTGGGAATTGTGTGGGTTTGATCTAAAAGCTTCAACTCAATGCTGTACGAACGGATCTCAGTCACAGCAATGGTGACAGTGCATTAATGACATTACTCCATCCCTCTCTTACCACCTATGAAGCGTATGGGAACAAGTAAACGGGTACTTGTTTTCAGTTATTTTCTCCTACTGTATCTTTTCTGTATCATCTCATGACGTCCCTTGGTTAACTTGACCTTTGTACTTTCCAACACGGCGAACAAAGCAGCACATTCAAAACTGGGTTTGTACTTCTTGTAGCGGTGCCTCGATGGGACTGAGCTGGTTTGTATCAATTCTAGGGTGACAGAAAGCTGCTTCCCCCTGCTTAGATACACATAACTCATTGAAAGTGCACTCCCTTCAGCTTTGCACTGTTATGTGATTTTAATCCCCAGAGCAGTAAATGTGGCTCTAATGTATCACTCAGTACTTTACCTGATAAAACTGGAGTCATTGTAGATGAGCAGCGCTGGAACAGAATAAAATGTGGGGCTAGAGAGCCTGGGTTTACTCAGCAAGAAATTTCCATTTTCTAAATCCACAAAATGTGTCTCCTTACCTAAAATTAGACCAAAATATAGGACTTCCAGTCTTCATATTTTTCCTACTTTTAGCTACAGCTTATCAACAGTAAAAAAGTGCTATAAAACTTATTCTCTAGGCAACATAATTTCTCCAGAATTATGATCAAAAGAGTAGCTTTATGTCATTTTAGAGGATCTGATACACTACCATTTAGACCTCTACACCACCTGGTATAACCGTCTAACCCACACACAAGCTGGCTTGGCATTCCCTGTATTTTTTGACAAATTCAATTTCTCAGCCCATTTTACAAGTCATTTGTTTATTTATTTGCTTTATGACTAGAGTTCAGGTAAGAAATATCCTGAGAAAACAACTGTGCTCTGCAAGAACTGATAGATGTGCAAATGGAAATGTCTCTTTTGTTGAATATAAATAATAATTTTAGCATGAAACCAGCAGCATAACGTCCCTACTGAATTTAGGATACAATTAGGAGAACTGTGTTGTCTTAGACCTTTAATAAATACTCTTTGAAGATTTCTGAGGCCCTTTGCAAGCTGAATCTGTTTAAATCAGCAGTTATAAACATAAATGCCTAATGAAGCTGCTGAACAAACTGTACTTTGACTAACTCCAAATTATAAAATTGAAGCTGGGAGTTGGCAAACTGAGTATTAAGTTTATGATACATACAGAAATACAACGAAGTGGGTACCTCCCTCACCTTGTTTTTAGAATTATGCACCATTGCAATGGTGAACAAGAAATGCCATCCATCACTCTCTAAAAGAGAAATCTGAAATTAAAATTTGGAGAATTTCAGTCCTCTTAAAAAAAAATTTAAAAAGCTCTTAATCCACCAGCTCCTTAGACATGTAGGGGATCTTCAGCTGTTAAAGACCTCCAAAGCTGTGAGTGTTAGAAAGGACAGATGTGCCCAGAATACAGAGAAACTCCCTTCAAGGCAACACAGTAAAGGAAAGAAAACTGAGGGGAATCTCAGCGGTCTCATCTCGAGTGATGGATGAAGACAATGGCTTTAACTGGAATCTCAGAATCTCACTCGTGTGCCAAATGTGGGTCGGGCAAGCTTAAGGGCACATCCAACTTGTTATTCCCTAAAAGCTAAGTTTTTATTTCTTAAGACTAGTGTGTGGCTCTCTGGAGCTCACTACCTCCTATCTACATAGCAATTGTCTAGAACTATGTGTTCCTACTGCCAGCATTCAGGAAATATAGATACTACCCAAATATCTTGGGGTTTTTATTAAATTTTTTTTGAAGATGCAACCACAGAGCACAGCTTATCCTAGTGAACTGTTTGCCTTCATCTTTCCCATCTCATCCATTTAGTGAGCTCAACATTTGATGGTGTAGACTGCCACATACCACCTGAATGACCAACATAGATCTTTCTGTTGCCAAAATAGGCAGACATATTCCCTTCAGTTCTTGCTTCCATCAAACAGCTTCTCTGACCATTACTCCCCCATCCAAGCCTGTCTGAGGTTACTGCATGGGTGTCAGTGGAGTTATTTCACCTTGCACAGCCAGCAACTTTCTGCTTGCTTGAGGCAACAGCAGGAGGGAGTTTAAGGGAGCCAGGTCGACCAGCTTCTCACTGGTTTCTTGGTTGCAATCCAACCCATTAACAGGCCAGCAACCCCTCAGAGGCTGCAGCTCTGTGAAAGTCTTTCCCTGTCCTCCTTTACTACTTACTCGAGAATATCAGACAAAATGCTCAAGTAAAACTTGGACTATTCGCACACAGGGTCTAATTTTTATTACAAGAGGCTGTGATGGGAGAAAGGAGATCCTGAAGTTAAACAGGAGAAAATTGGATCCATTTCTATTCTCCCACCACTGTCAAATCCTAGCATTTCATCCACCTCTCCATGCTTCAGTGCCATCTGTAAAACAGAGATGCTAATAATCCCCACGTCTCACAGCTGTTCCCTGAATTAACTCGCCAGGGCTTGGCGGTGTTTGGGTGGTGACAGGCACTAACAGGACACACGCAGCATCACCTCTTTTCTTTGTCAGCTTATTAATTACCGCACGTGTTCTCCAGGTACTGCAACTGGGTGTGTTTGAGATGCCGAAATACATAAATAAACGAGAGCAAATAACCTTTCCCTGCCTATAAATCAGCCATCTGTTGCATTCTTGGGTATGACAAAACTTTTAATCAATATATAATTTTCACCCTGTTTTAATGAGTGTTGCTGTATCGCTGCCTACTGCTGCGTGCAGTTACGTCTCCTGTTGGGCTGATATTAAACATTTCTGGAGTGGGAGACGATGCCAGCCCAAAGCCTTCATCTTTCAGCTGCACCCGATAAGCCTGCACACATGAAGTGCATGTTTATGTTACATATTCCACTCAGCTTCCTAAATGGGGCACAGCAACAGTCTGATAACCATAGCAGATCCTAAAAATTAAAAAGCAGTCATGGTAGTTTTTGCAGAAATTTTTCATGGAATAACCAAGGAAGTTTTAACAGAGGTTGGTTGTTTCAGACTAAACGGACTCCTCTCACACTCTCTGAGCTGTATCTCCTTCTGTTGGGATTTAAGGACCACATTACACAAATAATTAAAGGGGAGACATCCAAGGAATAGTTAACTATTGAGAGAAGGGGATTTGGGATGGTTCTCTTCCTTCTGGATCAGCAATAACAAGAGCTGGGAAGAAAAAAGCTGCTGCCTAATGCTGGATTTTAGTATTTAAAAACCTGGTTTTCTTCCAAAAGAAAAATGGGGCCCTAGTGGCTTGGCAGCCTTTTCCTGAGCCACAGACCCTGTGATGCCAAGATCCTTGGCCCCACAGCGGTTTGCATGCCCTGGCACCACGTCCCCTCCCAGGAGAGCACTGCCAACCCCACGGCGGCTCCCAGAGCTGGCAGGGTCCACAACAGGGACCCTGGGAAAGGCCCAGCTTCTCTCACAATTCCAGCAATATCAAACCACATCAGTAAAATATGCAGTTCCTTTCAAAGCAGGAAATCCAGTGAAGGAACTTTCTCTTATCAGCCTCAGTGTAAACCTGACGTTTTGGGATGGTGTGGGGGTAAAGTGAGACCACACAATCTCAAGCAAGATCAGGTTTGTGACCACACGTGGTCTCCTTGCAACTTGTGCAAAAGTAGCCTTTTCAGTCCAGTTTGGGTCATACTCTGCTTTAAAGAAAGTGTGACTGGGAATTTAAGAATTTGGAAAAAAACAGAATTGGTTTTGATTGTTAAGAAGGGGGAAAAAAATCCAAAACCACAAAAAAACCCCAACCAAACCCAACAAAAACCAACCAAAGAAAAGCCACAGTCAACAAAGAACAACCACCAAATAAATATCATTTCCATATTTCCATATCATCACTTTGTAGGAATGTGATTTAAAATTTAAATTCTAACTTTCCTTCTGCAGCCTCCCAGTCCAGCACAGAGTAGCAGAGAGAGAAAGCACTGCAGAGCAAGAACAGACTTTTTGAGCCCTGGCACTCTGGAGGAAGGGCAGCTCTGCACCTCTGATGAGAGGGACAGACAAGCAGCCCCTCGTTCCATGCCTGGCCTCTTGTAACCTTCAGTTCTATTTTCTGGTCCTCAATTGGTTTAAAAAGCACTGCGTGACCTGGGATGAAGGCAAAATTACAGACAAAAGCAATCAGTTTGCTCATGTAAACTGTCAGAGGTTATTCTGTAGGGGGACAACAGTGAATAAACTGCAATGGACGGAACTGGATGAAGGACAGAGTAGATTTAGGCTCACTGGACCACAAAACATGAACTAAAGCTCAAATATTTCAGCTGCCTTCCCAACAGTACCCCAGCTGTTCGTACCATGACCCCAGGATTGGGAGGATCCAGGTCTGGAGGGCAGCTTGTCACCAGGTGAGGCTGGTGCTGGTCCTGGAGGGAGCAGAACCCCGTGGGCACGTGCTGAGCTTTCTCTTTCCTGGTGCAGCCACAGTGCTTGGGCTGTGACTCACAGCACCCAGACCATCTCCTGAGTGAGCTGGCTCAGCCCACAAGCACTAGGACGGTGCAGCAACAGGGAGGCCACATGAAATCCCCCACTTCACACACAGACAAACGAAGCCCAGATGGCCCTGGGGAGAGGCAGAGGGAAGCATCTCTGTATGTGCACACTTTATAATTTGGGGAAAACTCACAGCAGGGCACAGAGCTTTGCTACATCAGCAGACAGATGTGAATTTGAGCAAGCCTCCAATATTGCTGCTACACTACTGCTTACTGTCTGCTAGAACAGCAATGGAAGAAAGGATCAGGTGACTAGGGGAAAAGGGAATTTTTGGTGGTTGGAACAGACCAGTCTGGTTCAGTAAATCATTGATCTCTGTTTCTCTCTGCTGCAGAGTGGTCTAAGCTTACCAAAGGCAGCGGCAAAGCTCTCACTGACTTAACTGAAAGAAGGATTTCTGAAAACAGCTACACCAGAGGTGTCAGGAACCCAAATTCTAACTAACAGTTAATAATCTACAAAGGTCTTGCATCTTCTTTAAAGGGTGATAACCTTTTACAGCATTGACATTTTAGTTGGTTTGAATTCACTCCACGAAGAACAAATTGGGGCCAGAAAACCAGCCTGAGACACACTGTTTAATACTTGCTAGAGCTGCATTTATCATTCTAAGCTCCTAATTGCACTGTTTAGACAAAACATGTTTTTCCTTCTCAGATTTTCTCTGCTTGAGGCTGCATGTCTGAGACATTAGGTGAACTACTCTATCACAGCACCTGATCGCCAAACTAAGCAATAAAAGCAACCATGGAAAACAAAAGTCACAGAAAACTGACCTTTTGCTGCTACCACAGCCTTATTTGGTGTGGAAGCTCAGACATGCCATTATTAATGAATCAGACCAGAAGTATTTCTATCTCTTGTGTTGTTCAGAACAGACAAAGCTACCTCGTTGCTTGTGCTGCATGAGCACCACAACAGGCTGCTCTTCATAGGTCCAGCTTACACTGTGGACATCAGGAGGCTCCAGGTAAACACCAGTATGAGCTGTGCTGCATCTCCTACACTCTGAAAGCTGCAGCCGTCTCAGATACCTATTTCACATTCCTGAACAAGTGACTTCTTTTGCAGATGCCCCAGAGAGCTATGTTATTGCTCTTTTCCAAACTGCAGTCTCAACTCGTATCCAAGTCCAAAGTGTATTTGCATGTCTAACATTAGGAACTGCAATCTGAACCTTTTACGTAAAGCTCAAGGTATCAAAATCATTTTCACAATGATGGAGAAGGCAAGACCTTTACATGTTGCTTACAAACTGCAGTATTTGATGCTTATAACAACTTTAGACACTTGCAGTGCTGGTTTGGGATTTTTGATTGCTTGTTTGTGAACTGGTGATACTTAGAATATCAGTTACTAAAGGCTCAGCATCACAGTGAATTTGTCAGCATATGTACACTTCAGCAGCCTAATGACTGAAGCAATGAAGTTTCATATTTTAAATGTGTTCAGATATCAGCATCTCCTGTTGTTCTAAAGGGTAAAGGATAGATAACCATAAATTTCTGCATTAGCTGAGGGAATACTCCAGGTAAGGCAGAAATTAACCTTCAGAAAACTAAGAGCAAAATATCTCAGCCAAGGCACATTTCAAATTGATGCCAAATCACAACCAAAGGCACCAGAAGATGTTCAGCACATTTTAATACCAGGTTTTAAATAAGAGAGTTTGACAAATTCAGAGGTGAAAAGGAAAAAAAAAAAAACAGTTCAAGTCTTTTTTCCCCAAATCAATATTTCTTTGTGAAGCACCAAAAATATACAAATAATAAAAAGAAGCAAGCATTGCAGTCATTCAATTTCTGGATTCTCTGTGGGCAAAGGCAATTAAGAAATCCATTTTCTAAAGAACTGAGCGAATGTCAAGATTTGCAAGGCAATCAGGAAGGTTTTAGTTTTTCCTTTTTAGGACATCTGTCTTGGACGAAAACAGAGTTGGTCTCCTTTTCAGATGGCTTAGTATCTGTATCAGAAAAGCAGTATTGTTTAAGGCCTATATCCAGAGCAGCTTTTTTGTTGGGATACAGGGAGATATGCAAGACAAAGGGGAAATAAACCCTAAACACCTCTGGCAGCAGTTGTACAGAAGAAAGATAAGTGATACAAAAGACAGCTCTAGCAACACATTGTGCCACCCTGGCGATGTGGTAAATGCAGAACCTGCACTAAGTACACATGTAAGTCATGCCCAGGATAGATGGGTCTGTATTTACTGCCAGCTCTTCTGAGCAATCCCAAAGGAATCATCCCAGCCTGGAGGATACACTTTTTCTGATGTTTTAAGCCACAGCCAGGTCAATGCCCCCTCTGTGGTTCTGGTCATGCCCATGTGACAAGTCAAACATTGGGGAAAAAAAAAAAAAAAGTACATCTGAATTTACTTGTTTTTAATGCGAAACTAAAACTCCTAGAATAAACCAGATTTATATTCCACATGTTCTGCAAGCCACATAAACATAGTTATTCCTGTTCTACTGCAGGTTGCTGCTTTTCCAGAGCACAATGCCCAGTATTTGTCTTAATTCTCTCTCTTCCCCCTCCCAGGGCAATGCCAGTAACTGCCTGTGTTTTTATGCTGCACTGTCCAGACCAGCCCCGCTGTGACAATTCTGAAGCAAATGAAGAAGCACCGGGAGCTTAACACAATCCACCCAGAGAAACAGAGAGGATATGAAGGCAAGTTAAAAAGCTGGAACTGTCCAAATAGGAGCAAGGCTGAATGACACCCAAACCAGGCACAGGAGCAAATAAACCCAGCTTTCCACGATTCATTTATTTTTCTAAAGATCTGGACAATAAATTAGAAAAGAAAGTGTGACCATGATGTAGGAAGACAGGAAAAATAAAAAAAAAAAATAGGCAGTTGCCAAGAAGTCTCTAGAAACTGATTTTCCACTAAGGAAGTAGTAAGTATTTGGAATCACCTGTAAGATTTTTCAAACAAATTCACTGAAACATCCAAGTGTCACAGGAATTACATTTTTCAAAGGAAATACAGTAAGTGAGGGAGGAAATTACATACTGAATGGATTTTTTCCTTTTAATTCTTCACATTTTACTTCGGAGACAGAAATACACTCATGTATACAGGAAAATATCGTTTTCCTCTTAGACATCCTAAATCACATTCAGTGGACAGATTATGGGCATACAGACCTACTGTGAAGGTACAGAAGAGGAGAAAGAAATTCTGACCTTTATTTCAATACTTCGTTTGCTCCAGGTAGGAGCTTCTGACACAAATAGTCAGTCTTTGGCCTCAAAGCATAAACACTAACCAAAAAACACCACAGAAGACACTGCAGCGTGGACTAGTCCCAGTTTTAAGAACTACCAGCAGGCTCCTGAAAATTTAAGAAGTTGGTAACAACTATTCAAAATCCTGGCTGAAAACTCAGTTTCCACATTTTTCCCTAATGGCTTCATTTTAGTGGGGTGTAGCACATCTTGTCACGTGAGCAGTGGCCTGTAACAAACTCTCGGGGGGCCCAGGTTCGGGTGGCCTCCTGCAGCAGGATCAGACCGCTCTGAGACGGTACCCAAGGGAGGATTTTGACAGCTGCTGCAAGGAAGACAACAATTCACACATGAAAACAATTTCAGTGAAGTTGTGATAACCCCATTGCAGGTGAGCTCTGCTCAGGCTGTCCCCAGTGAGTGTCAGGATGCTGTCCCCAAAATGCCGGAGGTTGTGCTTGTCACTGCCTGGTACCTTCTGAGTCACTTAGCCGAGCTTGATTTTTTTATTCATCTCTAATCAGTGGAGAAATTCCAAATTTACACCAATAGGAAAATAAGGCTCCATTTATTTGCTAAATATCCCTTATTTCTGCTCAAGTTTTGCACTCCATGACAAAATAAAATAAATAAAAAACAGCTTTATCTCACCTAAACTGCTATGAGACATGACAGCAAATCTGTCAGTCTCATAACCCAACACCACATGTATCTGTCTCTCCTTGCCATAAATTTCTGCTTGAGCAGCAGGAATATGACAGCTGTACCCTGCACCGGCATATTCGCAACACTAAACCTCTCCAGAGTAGCTTGATGAAGGGATGAAAGCTCCATACCCCTTAATGAAACAAAGCCAGCAAGGGAGATAAATCCCCAAGTGCCTTGGTGATAAACAGCCCTCTGCACAGTTTGGTGGATAAACACTGCGAGAGAGCAGGAGGGAGCAGAGCTTGCAAACTGTAGCCTCTGTTGTCCTTCTAGAGCTGTGCTACTTTATGACTTCCAAATAGCAAGAAAATTCACTGCAGCTACAGGGTGAATTGCTGCTTTCCCCCACACACACTGTATGTTCATGGTATATTCTGAAATATTTGTCAACAGGAACAGAGGATTTTCTTTTATTTCAAGACTTATCTTTGAAGTGAATAAGGGAGGGAGAGGGGAATTGCAATCTTGAAAGAATTACTTACCCTCAACGTCTACTGATTTCCAAGTATCCTACACAGACAGCAGCCCTGGGACCTCTTTAACCCACCAGACTCCCAAAATATAATTTTTTTTTTTAAAGTATAAAAATATGCAGGGAACTCACTATGTTTTGTTAGCAGGAATCTTGCCTTTCTTACTTCTTATATACACCCTCCTCACGCATTGTAATCACACAGGCAGGAGTTGATCAAAATATCTTCAGGACCTTTTGCAGTCTTTGAAACTATCCCACAGGCATTGGTGGCAGAGGTCCCTGAAGCCCCGTTCCTCCCACACTGCTAAATCTCTACTCTTGGTACATGCTATTCAGAGTACCAATTGACTTTTCCTGCTTAAGTTGCTACTCCTAACTCAGGATCTCCAAATTGCCCTTGTCTTTTAAAATATTTATTCTTACTAACGATGTAAGCAAGGACTTGGAAATTTACTAATATGCTGAGCTGGCCCTACCATAAATATCTACATCAGAGACAGGAATATCAAGCAGGATGAACAGAAGGGGTTTTGCATCAGGGAGCCCATCTGCCCTCATCCCACAGAGAAGTGAATGAACAGTGCTCTGGACCATCTCTGTGACATGGAAAAGCTCTTAAAGGCATTACAAAATCACAGAAATGCTAAGCTTGGAAAAGACCTTTAAGATCATCAAGTCCAAGTGGTGACTTTTTTAGCTTTTTTCTAAACTGACTATCAATAGAATATGTAAAAATTTAAAATTTATTGGGACTACTTGGATTTAAACGTTTCTACAAAATACTGGCAATTCATGCATTTGAGATATGAGATATTCATACATATGAGATATTTCATGGGTCAAAATAAATCATCCTTATGGACATCTTTCCACAAGGAATCGTGTCCATAGAGAGAAACACTGCTTCTGAAGGTTTACATGAGCTTCAGATGCCTGTACATAAAGCATAAAATCAAGTGCCTCCATCATGTAAGGGTTAACTCAGCCGGTGCACCCACAAGGGAGTCACATCCACTGGTTGTGTCCCCACCAGTCCTCACAGGTTGGCTCAGGAGCAGACCCAAGTACGACACAGGTGTAGATCTCCCTGTCTGCCCCCTGTTTGCAGAAGTTTCCCCCACAAACTTGTGCAAGAAGCCGACCAACAGCCCGGAGTGTGCTCCTCATACCCCCAAACCTCTGTCAAGCTGAAACCACACCAAAAGGGCAGGCACATCCATGTACATCCACGCAGTCCCAAAAGCTCTGAGATATGGACTTCATCTTCCCCAGCAGCAAATCTGTAGATTCACTCAAACACTACATAGCCACTGGTTTTACTGGTTGGTGCTCCTGTAATGCGAGGGCATGCTCAACTCCAGGTAAAATTCCTCCAGCTGAGCTATTCCAACTTCAGAGAAACACAGACATAACCCCAGGCCTGCCAGCACTCAGGAACAAAAATAAGACAAATCTCTGTTAAAGTGCATCATTATTCAGTGAGTGGAGACATTTACATGCAGACAAGACAGAAAGAGAGGGAAGAGGCCACTCCATCAGAGCACCCATCAATCACTGTGGCACGAACAGAGCCGACAGCTCCATTAACTCTGGCACGTGCAGGTCGTGGGCTTGCTTGTTTGTTTGTTAGTTAATATATTATCAAAACAAACTTTAAACAAAAATATCAAAGCGTGGAAATGCACAGTGATGCAAACAAAACCGCTTTTTAGGAGATTCTTATTGATCTAATGAACTGGAGGAGCAGGGCTGACCACGGAGTTTCCAGCAAAACTTTCTCTTCACTGTGAAATATGGCTTTGACTCAGCAAAGTAACAAAAAGAAAGTGTCCCTTGTTCTCAGAGAAAATGTCGTCTTTTTGCTGGAGAACATACAGCACTCACGAGCTAACGATTTCTATTCTAATTTTCTGGGAAGTTTTCAAACAAATGTTTCAGTTATTAGTGTTTTTTGTCCAAACATGTCAAATTACCCAATTTTCTTTTTTCAACAAAAGCTGAAGATGTTTGTCCTGGAATCATCAATATATATGGACATTTTTATTGTTACCACCAAAATTTTCAGGATGAGATTATGTGGAGACCATTGCACTACTGGGATGCAGAGATAGTGTGGGAAAAGCATGGGAAATGGCAAGTGAAACAGCCTGCATACCATGAAATTGGACTGAAATTCTACAAATAAAAGACAGTTGTTGCAGAAAAGTAGTGTTTAAGGTTGAAGGTAGCCAATTCCAGCTCAAGCCATGAGCTCACAGAGTTCTAGCCTCCAGGCAGGTATATGATTTGAAGGGGACCAGACAGAGTGCTACAAATGCCAAGTATTCCCAGAAAACACAACCAAATCATAGCAAAAGCATCTGGGATGCAGCTTTTCCTCTGTGTTTGTGTCAATCACCCTCGTTTCCAGACATGCAGATAAACCATCATGCACAGAGGTTTCCAAAATGCTGAAGAAAGCCTGTAGGCCGCATGTAAATTTGTTTCTCTATATAACTACATAACACAGCAAGCAGGAGAGCCTGGACTGGGGGCACATGCTCATGACACAGGAAAAATTTTAGATTTGCCAAATACAACTCCCTGAGGCCAGACTGTGTTCTGGGACAGCTCTGGAATCTGAGCACAGCCATGGGATTTTACATCCCTCTCCTTCAGGTGTAAATAACCCCCAGACTGCACAGCAGTGGAGTTGGCCCTTTGGGTTGGACTCATGGCTGTTGCCTCAGGCTATAGCCCTGTGTGAGTGGGTGCACGAGGAATTGTGCTTCCAGCATGAATCAAGTTATTTCTCCCTGTATGAATAATGCTTATTGACAAAATGACTGGGTTTTAAAGACTACAACAAAAATAAAACCAAGAAAAACAAGCTGATGGGCTGAGATGAAAGATAGTGTATTTCTTCTTTGAAGGACAAGCATATAATGCATTCAATGACCCAGAAAAACATACTGCAACATCTAGGTCTGTTTGTTACAAATAAATGTCAAGAGACCCGAAAGAAGGAGAGGTCAAGCCTTCACCTAAGACAGCCAGAGGAAACACTGCGTTGTGTTGTGAATGCATTTGGAAATAATTCCCAACAAGGGAAAGTCTTTTCTTTACAGTTGTCATCAGCTTAAGGGCTAGAGGACATGAAGCTGTCACAAGTCATCATCAACACACCTGCAACACTCACCAGATGGCATTACCGAAGTCAGTGATGTGAGCCCCGGTGTTAGGGGGCTCCCCATCCAATGGCCCAGCCAGCTCTGTTCCCCACCATGCACACACACTGCCTGCAGCAGGGCTTCCTCCATTTGTTTATTTGGATGCTCAACCTCCTGAACGAGCCTCCACACCAAACCAGGATTCTCCTCTTGCTGCCTCCACCAGAAACTGAAAAAGGACAGGTCCTGTGATGGCAAAAACATGATGCCCTGGTGAGGAGCTAGACCACAGCATCCCATGTGTGTGCTATGGGAACAAGGGGATCGTGTCTCCTGAGAAGGGAAGATGGGGTGAAAAGATGCTTTTTTTATAGCTGAGTATATCTTGGAAATATCTAATGCCAAGTGACAGAGAGTGGTGGCTTGTTGTGCAGACAGGTCACAGAATGTGGACATGACCTGCATAACCAAAGCCAACGGGTTCCCTAAGGCGAAAGAAAAAGTATCCACACTTTCAGCAGGCCTAACCCTGCTCTCACATGCAAAGATGTTAAACCAGAGTAATTGAGTCTGAGCCCAGCAGAAATCAATGAGATCACTGTCAAGTCCAGTGTCAAACACACACACTTACAAACTTGCCCAAGACTGTTACAGAGATTTTCATACTATCTCTTGTGAACTAAAATCTTTAATGTTTTCACTCAGTTTCAGGAGAAAGCCTTGCTGTATCTGCCCCTTATCAGCACATTTAGAATGCTGTGAAAACCCACAGAGCACCTCTCATGTCAAGACTACACGCATGTCAGTCATGTGCATAAACATCCAAAAAACACTGCTGTTATCCAGAAAATACTGCCTGGCTAGAAGCTTCCCTTCAGCACAGTTTAGCAGAACCTCGAAGTTGCTCTAAATTGCCTGTAGGGTTAAAACCAGCCACTACCAGTACGTTCCCTTCAGCAGGCACGTACATCTACAATAGATGGCATCGGGCTGCAAACTGGTCATCAGAGGCCAAACCTGGGAAACATCAGCTGCATTTTTAGCCCTTAGACAATTTCATGATTTCCTATGAACAAGACTATTGTCGAGGACAACAGTCAGGGCAGCTTATTGAACTCGGCCTGTGGTCCAGCTCCCATCTCAGCTCGGCAGAGCTGCGTTCCTGCCCCCTCCAATCTGTCACTGTGTCTGCGCGCAGTCGCTCCCTAACCCGGTTGTGTCAAAATGATCCAGGTTGGCTTACTATTTAAAAGTATGGAGGGTTTTCTTTAACCCAGATCACTCTGACTGATTTGGGTTAGAGAAGGAGTGCACGTGCAGCTACGCCAGCAGATACCAACCCTGCAGCAGTGGGGACAGGGCCCAGACACTTTAAGCCTGGCTCGGGTTCAAAGCCTTCGAACACAGCCCAGCTGCAAGCCAAATAGCACATCTGGCCACAGCTGTAGATACTGTTCAGGAAAAAAAAAAAATGGCAAATGAGGCTGCATTCAGTGTCACAGATGAACCATGGAGTGTAAAAAGTTAGGGTATGATTCACAGGAAACACCACTCAGCTTCAGATTCCATTATCACAATTAAAAAAAGAAACCCCACCACTCTGGTACTAATGGTCTTCATTTGTCAACTAAATTCTTCATTTTAGGGTGACTAGGATAGACTTATTAATACTTCACAGCCACACACAGAGACAGGCATCCCACAGTAATTCGATCACCTCTCAAAGCAGAGCTAAGTGTGTATTTATTTCAGCCAACCCAACTCCAGAAAAGTGACTTTTAAGATGGAAGCCCACTGGAGGAGCTGAGAAGCTTCTCTCCCACAAGCAGAACTCCAGGTGTTACCTGTATGGTAGCAAGGCAGTTGAGATCTTTCTCTTCCTCTACACTGGCCACTGTTATGCACATCAGAGCCCTTGTCTGGCTCCCTGGGCATGGCCAGAGCTCGCCAAGGGACCCGTGCAGATCTAATCCACAACTCGGAGTGGGAGACAAACAGTTTTGCACATTTCTTTTGTTCAGCTGCAAGAGGCATCAGGCTCGTGACCTTCAAGTTGATGTCAAAATAGCAAGACTCCAAGAATCTGCTCGTCAAGTTTCTTACCTAGGCATTCGATCCCATATCATCTCCCAACAACCTCTGCTACCAGCCTGACATGAGAGTCCAAGCATGTCCTGCTGGCTAATACAGCTCTAAAATGGGAAATGATATTTTCATGTTTCACAGAAGTTTGGTTAAGAGTGAATATATTTGGGTTTGTAAAATACATCAAGATCCAGAGATGAAAGATGCTCCTTAGGTGTAAAATACTAAATGTTTCTCTTTATTTAAGAACAAATGGTCTAGTAATCCAAACTTTGTTTGGGGATATTCTGGAGGATTAGGCTCTTCAGGTTCATTCAAAAAAAGGAGAAAAATTAGTTGCACATATGCTTCATCATAAAAGTATTTATCTGACATGCAGCCAAAACCATTTTATCTCTGTAAGCAATCTTTAAACACTGCAGAATGCATTCACTGCTTTCATTACCAAATTACTTTTTAAGAGTTCAGCAGGTAATTGAAGTTCCAAATGTCTTAAATTGGTTTGGCAATGGTGAGATTTCTTAGTGGACTCGCTATCCAAGAACTTTAGAGGGGAAAAAAAATCAGCTGGATACTAAATATATATCCTAAAATAAGACAGATTCAAATTACACTAAGAAGCAGGCTTCTAAAGAGGGAGAACATTTTAAATGAAGAGTAAAGCTCTGCTCAGAGGATGTTCCATGATGTTGAAGCTTCAACTCAGATTCAAAACCACAGGGCAAAAAGTTCTGTGAATTTTTCAAAGACACTGTGTTGGCCTAAATCTGTTCCTCCTGAACTCAAAGGTTGTTAATTTTGACAGAAAACTAATTAGGACAATGCTGTCCCATATACCTTGCACTATTAGCAAATGCTTTTTAAAACCAGAGGGCTCTAGAACATTTTTCCTAGATAAAAACCATTTTGTTTATTACTTTTCCAATTCACTCAGCAGGAACTGAGAAAGGAATGAGCCTCACTCTGCTCCACACACCCAAGTTCTGTGCATCCAGCCCGTGCTGGGGCACTCGGGGCAGGGCAGGAGGGTGATGAGCAGCACGAAGCCTGCAGGCTGGCCAGGCAGCTCCAGGGGTCTAATGAGGACTCTTGCCCCAACTACATCAATAGCTCTTAGCAAACCATTTTCTGCCTCAGTTCCTCACATTTATGGAGTGGAGATGATGACAGCTCTCTGAGCTAATAACTGCTATATGCACTGCTTTAAGTGCTATTATTTTATAGGGCTTTTTATCCACACCCAATTACCCAGTTCTCAGAGGGAAACTGAGGCACTGAGCAATGCGAACTGCTTAATGTCATCCAGCAGGCCACAGCAGAAGTAGGACCTTCATCTCCAGAATTTTACATTATCCTCTAAACCTATCTACAACCTCAAGACTTCAATGTGAAAACTGGCTTGCTGTTTGCCCAGCACTCTCTGATGTTTGCTTCTGCTAACATCGCTGTTTGCAGTCTGGCTTGTTGTTACTGTTGTTCCTACAGAGAAAGCATAATATTAGATTTGTAAAATCACGCTGTATGGGAAGACACTGTGATGGCAAATGCAGGATTACGGTGTCACTGCAGGCTCCAGCAGCAGGGAAAGCCGGTGATGATGGGGGTTGCTCACGGTCTAACACAAGGAGTTTTAATGATGACAAGAGGAACACAGAATAACAAGACCGAGGGCTTTGCTTTTCACAGCAGCAATCTTTTCTCTTAGGATTACTCCAAGGCAAAAAAAAATATCCTTGTTCTGCAATGGATCAGTTTTCACAGCAAGAAGATAACTGATATTTAAGATGAACAAAAATAATTGAGGAACCTTCTGGTCTGACACACACCTCGAAGAGACCAGAAAAGGTGTATAAAATTAAAAGCCTGGATTCCCATATACAAATTATGGTTCCCCCGCAAAAAGGCACAAGTCTTTCACCTCACGGGGATGCAACACTCCTTGCTTTATGCCTGCTTAATGCCTTACTTCTGAGGCATTTCTATTGCAACATTGTTGCTTTTAAATATAACTTGGGGATACCTACAACTTTAGGATGAACATTTCTGGCTGCACCTAAATGCACTGACATCAGGAAAGTAAAGAGTGAGAAGTCTCAACCTGTCTGTCAGATAAAGCATGCCAGGCTTTACCTACGGGATCCAAGGGAAAGTTACAGATGCAGAAGCTCAAGAGGTCCTGTCACAAGAGCTTGTAATGCAGCTGCTGCACCTTTGTTTAACTCCATGAACACAACACACGAAGAAGCAGAAAAGGGCTGAGATGTTGGGAACTCAGCTCCAGTCAGCACCAGAAAAAGCACCCACAACTCTGGGATGCTGGAGACACCCAGAGCCTGCCTGCCCCTATCTTTGCACACAGCAGGTGTTCGCTCACAAGCCTTATCAAGTTGCATAAGTAGGAAAGCTCTGTCTGACCGACACGTGGTGCTTAACAATTTATAAACTTCTTTAATAGCAATAACAATACGGTGGAATAACCTTTTTGCAGCTCCTCTCGCGCTGCAGACGGCAGCGCACTTTGCCGTCTGGAACAGTGAGCTGTGCCGTGCTGGAGCCACGCGCAGCTGGGCAGGAAGAGCAGAGGATCCAAGGAGGTTTCCTCCAGGCACGCAGGCTGGGGCGTGACGCAGGGGAAGCCCGTGTGTTCCCGGACGGCTTCGGTAGCAGCCGGGAAGGATGGGGTGCCTGGACACGGTGTCTGCATGTGCTGTTCCCGACACAGAGCTGCCAGGGACAGTGTTTGTTTTACCTTGACTAGAGGAAAGGAGGTTATGCAAAAACAGCAGAGGGGCTAAGAATAATATGATCTTCACCCTGAAGCCCTATGGAAGAGTCACAGATACAAATTACCTCTCAATGTTAAAGCGCTGCAATTCATACAGTCAAATTTAGCAACTACTCACTCACACCAGCATTGCAAAGCATAACCTCAGAGTAGAAATGCAAAAAAGCAAGAGAACATAATTATCCCAAGAGGAATCTGGCCAGGATGTAGAAATGCAGCCTTTCTCTATAGAAAGTGCTCAGAGAATGCCTTAGTTGCACCAACAGCTTCAAAACCATGAGCCTCAAGTCTTAACTTGAAAAACAGTGCATTTTTAATATCTAGGTGACTCTTAGGGGTTCAAATGGATGGGTGCCAAAAACAGAGCCATCAGCACCTACTCATCCATGCAGGCTTTCTATCTAAAAATCCCAGTTGTCAGAAGAGTCCCAGCAGGACTTCAGAATGACAAAAACACCCATGACAAGTCCTAAACATCCAAATTAACATATTCATTTACTTATCCATGTGTAAAAGTGTGTCACTTAGACAGCTTTCTTGGGCATCAATATCTAATCCAAAGCCATCCATTACAGCTTTCCCATTTGTTTCTGGATTGAGAATAAACTCAAGTTACTTCAGCACAATTAAAATATTGTCTAGAATTACACAATAGAAATATTGAGACAGTTTCAAGAGACTGAATACAAGGTTTATATTCACTCCTACATGCTGAATGCCTCCTACAAGGAAGTACAAGCCCAGGCTGCTGCCCGCCAAAATCCCACTGTAAAGCTCCCATGCCACTGATGGTAAGAGCTGTGCAAGGATCTGTCCAGATCCTCTTCCAGATTCCTGATGTCCAGAGGCATCAGGGACTGATGCTGCGACTGCTTGAGGTTTTCTGGATCAAAGTTGTTCAAGTTTCTTTTTCTGTAGTTGAATGGTTTGCATGTTTGGTGTTTTAAGGTCTTAATACAGTACCTATATCTGTAACCCTATAGCAAAGTTAAGGATAAATCTTATGTAAACTCTTGCACAAACTCTTTGGTCATGAAGGATTTTTAATTTTTTTTTTTTTAAGATAGTAAAAATAAATGTAAAAGTGTTTCATAAAAGGTGACAGCTCCAACTCCAGACACCCACTCCTTGAAGAGAAACAGGACAGCCAAGAAACTACAGTGTAACAAGTTATAGTTTTACTTTCCTCAGCCAAAGATCTGCAATTTTCCACTATCCACACACAGGACAAGCAGGATTGGGAATGGAGAGAATAACTGGGTACTGTCTGATACAGAAAGCAAAGAGGATTCCAATGGGAAAACAGCACACAGTGACACTCCTGAGGGTCCAGGCTACAGCAGCCTAACACGTGGGTGCTCAACAGCAGTTCAAATCAGGTCATAAAATCCAATTCATCAAAATAACCTTTTAAAAATAGATTGCTACAGTTGGTTTCCTCTGAAACTGAACTGCTTCAGGCTCCTGCCTGAGCCACTGTTTGCAGGGTGTTCACACACCAACGGCAAAAGTAATGACTAGGGAGGTTTTAATGCAGTTCCTGGAACAGCTCTCAGGGAAAATACATACACAGACTGGAAGTGCAGAAAGGAAGCCAGGAGAGGAGATCCCTTCAGAAGTCATTAGCTGCAGCTGTTAACGTAGCTACAGTTTAGATTAAAAAAAAGAGAAAAAAAAATTTAAAAAAATAAAAGAGCTCATAGTCCTGCTTTGTTTGCCTGTGCTCTTTGCACACCTGCCAGTTAGGCACCCTTAGTGTGCCTTCCATACTCTCCTATTAGTTTCAAGATTTTCAGTTTAATCTGTAAAAAGTTTCTGTCTTGACCATTTGACATGAAACCACGCCATGTGCAAACAGAGGTCATGGTGCATCCCAGGAGCAGGACAAGAGGAAAAGAACGGACAGACTCCCTCTATAGCACTTTCTCATTCAGTACAAGCTGGAGGCCTATTCAGGTTGGGGACATCTAGAAAACAGAGCCAGGAAATGGGTTTGTTACTTCTTTATCTTCCAGGTATACATGAGCCAAAAGAAGACTTTGCTGGGAATCTGAAGCCAGTAAAAAGTAAGGGCTATAGTCTGGACTAAGGAGCAATGGAGGGGCAATAGAATTGGATCTGGTTGAGATGGAGTTAACTTTCCCCATAGAATCATAGTCTTGTGAAGTTTTGAAAAAACCTCTAAGATCATAAATTTCAACCATCAATCTAGCACCACCAACACGCTCACCACAAAATCATGTCCTCAAGTGTCATAGTCACACTTCTTTTAATCCCTTCAGGGATGGTGACTCCTCCACTTCCCTGGGCAGCCTGTTCCAACCCTTTCAGTGAAGAAATTTTTCCTACTATCTAATCTAAACCTCCCCTGGTGCAACTTGAGGCCATTTACTCTTATCCTGGCAGAAAAACACCAGCCCCCACCTGGCTACAACCTCCTGTCAGGTACCTGTAGAGAGTGATGTCTTCTCTGAGGCTCCTTTTCTCTAGGCTAAACACCTCCAGCTCCCTCAGCTGCTCCTCATTAGACTTGTTCTCCAGACCTTTCCCCAGCTCCGTTGCCCTTCTCTGGACTTGCCCCAGCACCTCAATGCCATTAGTGTTCTTATGGGCCAAAAACTGAACACAGGATTTGAGGTGCCTCACCAGTGCCGAGCACAGGGGGATGGTCACTGCCCTGGTCCTGCTGGCCTCACTATTGCTGATACAAGCCAGGATTCCACTGGCCTTCTCGGCCACCAGGGCACACACCGGCTCACAGCAGCCCTCATGGTGCTGTGCTTTGTACTGGTAACTAGAAAGGTGCTGATAACACACCAGAATTTGGGCTACTGCTGAGCAGTGCTCAGCACTGTCTATCCAACATTCCCTCCCTCACCAGTAGGCTGGAGGTGGGCAAGATCTTGAGAAGGGACTCAGCCAGGACAGCTGACCCAAATGAATCAAAGGAATATTCCATACCATATGATGTCTGCTCAGCAATAAAAGGTAAGAGAAAGGAGGAAGAAGGGGGGTCATTTGTTATTTATGGTGCCTGTGTTTTGGAGCAACTGCTATGCACACTGAAGCCCTGCTTCCCAGGAAGTGGCTGTACATTGCCTGCTGATGGGAAGTAGAGATGAAAATATTTGATTTTCCTTTGCTCCCACATGCAACCTTTGCTTTTTCTTTATTAATCTGCCTTTACCTTGATCCCTAAAGGGTTTTTTCCCCCATCTTGTTTTCTCCATCCAGGCCTGCTGAAGAGTGGAGTGATAGAGTGGCTTGATGGGTACCAGCCAAGGTCAACCTGCCACAGGCGTTTGCAGGGGTGAGGGAGCTCCCACACCAACCTCTACAGTCCTCAGACTGGTGATCACTGCCTGTACTACACCTCCCACTGCTTCTGTCTCTAAAGATAACTTCCAAAGAGGAAACTTTCCTTTGTCTGTGTATTCCCAAAGGAAGATGCAACATGACTGTCTGTTTCTTGTCAGTGTGAAAATTACCCTTTGGAGTAGCAGCTAATTAGAACTCTTTGCAGTTGCCTCGTTCCTGTGCTACATGGGGAGCATCACTGGTAACCGCAGGTGGCGTGTGCAGTCAGACAGTCTCTTCAGAAGGCCATTCTACCCTGGATCGTGCCATGTTAAGCAAATGGCCCTGTTCAGAATAGCAGTACATAGGTTTTAAATTTGCTAGATATATTCCAGGAGGAAAAAGTATGAGGGAAAATGAGACCAAGAAAAGGAAATCATATACTATGGTTATAGCTCTATTAAACTCGGCTGTGTGGAACCAGTCAGGGGGTACCTTCCCCTGCCCCAAGGAACTAACATGCCCATGAGAGACATCCACAGCAGGAACTTCCTGGCACAGTGGTTGGCTCCGCAGCAACAGGGAATCTGGCACTTGTAAATGACAACAAAGCAGAATCCGAGCTGTAAATGGCTCCTGACAGCATTCTCTTCATGGAGAGATCTCTGTGAAATATGGAATATATTAGCAAACCTGGGCTGGAAAGCAAAGCATTCTTAGGTAGGTGGAACTTTTTAATAGCATGTCATTAAATCTCTCTTACATTTAGCATTTAATAGATTTAACTTTCACAGCAGCATGCTCTTTACAAAAAAAGGCACAGGAGACCTTACCAAATAGTGAGCAGAACGGACCCAAGAGCCCAAGTGCCTTATTTTGTCAGCATTTGGGTACCACGGTGATGAGCAAAATCGTCTGGATGTCTTAACATATTAAATTGGAAATATCCTTGCTCTGCTACTAGTCTTCTTCGGCCCCATCCCCACACGAGTCTGTCAGCTGAACACAGGCCAAAATTTCTGCCTGTGTAAATTACTGTAGCTCCTCTGCTGTCACTGGCATCAGGCCATTTTTTATACCAGCTGTGGTTCTGACCTATGTATATTTAAAAATAGGGTCAATGTAATAAAAATCTTAAGACCATTTGACTTCTTGGTGTGGACATAGGCAAGGTGTGGTAATCTCATTTCCAGGACTAAGGCCAAGATGTACAACCTGTTTGAAGTAGGTCACCTACATCCATTTATAGGCACCCATATCAAGTGGTTTAAGAAGAGCCAAGTGTTTGCACATCTCTCTGATTTCACTTGTCACTTCAGCCATGACTTTTGACAATCCTCCAGTAGAAAAGGATTGGGGTGCTTTTCCTGGCCTGTGCCCTACCAACAGTAGGTAAAGCCATGCAGCAGTTCATCAGGGTTTGCTCCACCACCAGGACATGGGTTTTTCAAGAACACAAAGTCCATACAAACTCAAGAAAACCACTTACTACAGCCTCCCTATTCTACACAAAGGCTGTGACACAGTGTTCTGAAATGCTGTACTAATTCCTGTTATCTCCATTTCTGCTGCATACCAAGGAGAGCTGAGGACAGCTGAGCCAAGCAAAGAAATAATTGTTCATTCTGCACACCTTGAGCACTTCCTGATTTTGGAGGTGGATGCTGCAGAAACTTGTCCCTTGACTACCCAAATAAGAAGCTACAACTCATTGGTTTTGGGCTATTGCAAACGAGCATCATAAGGCTCCCAGACTGATGGAGTTGAAGCTGGAAAAATACTGGAATTGATCCCAATCACAGCAGCCAGGTCTGAGCTGCCAGTTACACCTTACTGCAGAGCTCAGTGAGGAAGACAATCAGCTTTAAAACAAACAAACGAACGAAAAACCAAAACAAATAAACAAAAACAAAACAAATAAACAAAACCCACACACACACTTTTCCTATTACATGGGTTTACATTTTTACAGACTCCCATTACCACATGAATCAGTTCCAACAGGCCTAAACTCATCCAACCACAACAGGGTTTCCCCTCTGCTCAGTTTTAGCAGCAGAGACAGTGTTAACAACTTTCTCCTGGCCTCAAATAGTTCAAGACCATCTCATTAGGGATTTGATAAATAACCTGAAGCATCAGACAGATTACAGACTAACAGGCACCTGTAAGAGATAGCTGACCTATTTAACACCCCAGCTAACTTTTGAGCAGGACTGAGTTGAATAGGAGCAAGCTCTTAACTGGAGATTCGCACACCATAGATCTGAGTCCCCCAAACTCACCAGATCATTACTATTTACCCGGTAGGCCTGACTTGCTCCTTTGGAATAAATTTATCTGAATGCTTCAGACTGACTCAATTAACATCACTCCTGAACTCTCAGCCTCAGCACAGAAAAGCAGAGCAGGAAAGTTAAATTGCTGTGAACAGAGTGGCAGTCAGATCCAAGGAGACTGGCTCTTCATGACATATTTCTGTGAACAAGAGGCATTAAATGTGAAACAGAACACCCAAGAATTCTGGCTCTGTGTCGCTGCTTCATACGGAAATGCCTCCTCTTTGCAGCATCAAAGCAAGACAGGCATTTGCTGCATCACTATTAAAAGACTGCAGCATGATAATAACGGTCTTCAATAGTATGGGACATCTCCTAGAAGAGAAAACCTGGTTATTTTTCCAGTGCTTTGCAGTACCTCCTACGGCTGTTTTCCCCAGCCTAATCACGGTACGTGCGCAGGGTTTGCCTGTTCCCTCCTTTCACTGTGTACCCAGACAGTCTTTCAATTTTTTTCTCTAAAAAAAAATCCCTAGTTTTGGCTTTCCATCCCAAAAGCTACAACTCTAATCAAACCTCTTATTGTCTCATTTCTGTGATTTCCTCTGGCTTCTGACCTTCCTCACACTGACATCACCTGCTTCCCTTCCACAGAGGATGCAGACTGTGATCCCTTTCTCAGCCAAGTGCCCTCCAGTTCTGCAGTGCTCTGTGAGGTAACTTTGTGGCACTCTTCCATGGTTTCCCTACAGGTTTCTTATTTCTTCCCTATTTTTCTGCTTGCTCCTTATTCTCAGCCATTCCCTCTGCTCCACACCCAGTGTTAGACTCTGTAACTCCTCTGGCTTGTCCTTCCGATATGTTTAAAAACAAAGCAAAGCAAAATATGAGTCTTTGGTTAAAGAAATTCACAACCCACTTGAGAGCTTTTATCATAAGCACTCAATGGCAAGGACCATCTTTTTGTTCAGTGTTCACAGGGTATCTGCTTCAGAAAGAACTCATCAGTGACTGACACAATAACACAAATAATAAACCCTGGTAAAGAACTATCATAACATGACAGTATCACAGACCCAATAAGAAGACAGCCCAACTGAAAGTTTTATTTGCATTCACTCACAATACTTTGAATAGTCTCCAGCACCTATAGCTTCAAAAGCTACTCAGACTGACAGGTAAAGCACTTGAAAGGCCTGTGAAACCAAAGGCAACCCACTGAAAGTTTTCATCTGGAGTTTCCACTATACTTGTCCCGTGGGAAAAGACAGTAGTAAACAGTGGAAGAGAAACACAGTCCAGATATTGCCACAGAAAGTAAATCTGCTTCCATAGAGAACTGCATATTTCTTGCTAGCTATTATTTTTAAACCTCTTGCAGATTTATTTTTACTACAATTTAAACGTATCTGTTATATGCCATAACATTATTATTATGAGAGACACTAAAATAGCAAAGTATTGTAGGCACTTGATACCATTCTACAAAGTAGGGAATTAAAGCCAGTGATGGCTGCAGCTCACTGCAGCAAACACCAATGCACATGACACCCCCCTTCAGCCTTGCTCCTCATACCTCCTCTGTGCAGTTATTCCCCAGGCTGTGGTGTGCTGTCTCCTGCTGTCTAATAGGGGTAGCAAGGAGCAAAAAAGGAATTAAAATGCATCCAGTGGGATGAACTTCTGATTTCTGCTACCAGGCTGTGACACAGCTTTGGACTCACAGCCCACAGCTTGGAGCCACTGAAGCCATCAGCTAAGCCTACACATCTCATAGCAAAACTACCTGGGATACTTTGGAACCACAGAATAGTTTGGATTGGAAGGGGCCTTTAAAGGTCCCTGCCACAAGCAGGGACATCTTCCACGAGATCAAGTTATTCAGAGCCCTGTCCAGCCTGGTCTTGAATGTTTACAGAAGTGGAGGCATCTGTCACCTTTTTGAGCCATCTGTGCTGGTGTTCTCACTACCCTAATCGTAAAAAATTTCTTCCTTATCTCTAGTCTGAATCTACTCTCTTTTAGGTTAAAATCATCACCTCTTGTTTTATCACAACAGGCCCTACTCTGTTTTTTACAAGCCCACTTTAAATATTGAAAAGCCGTGAGAGGGTCTCCCTGGAACTTTCTCTTCTCCAGGCTGAAGAATCCCAGCTCTCTCAGCCTTTCCTCACAGAATCCATTTCCAACCCCTCTGATCATTTTTGTGGACTTAACCTTGAGGCTTTAATTCCATTTTTCACTAAGCTGTTTTAAATAAGCAAAAGTTGTTTGTGCAGGGGTGTCAGGTTTGGGCTTCATAGTGAATACTCTATTAAGACTAATAAAATGCATTTAAATAAAGAAATTCCATCTTTGTTAATAAGCTTAACTTTTCAGTGCCCCAGCACTGAGGGACATCTCTTAATATCAAGACAGGCTATGGTAGATCATAACTTTCCACTCCTAAAGAACACAGCGGGCAAAGCTCTTTGTTTTCAGCTTAGATGCTGTTTGGCACAACAGTTTGACATTCACTTACAAGACTGGTGAAAAATATGCACTGCTAATTTTCCTAAGTGCCATGCCAGCATCTCTGGGGGCCACATGTTTGCCTATCTTCCCATAGAGTAATGGGATTTCCTCCCGGACAATAAAGTGCACTTCACATAGGCAAGGAAAGACTTTAGATAGGGTGTCCTCCTCCTTCGTTACCGAACGATATATTCATGGCACAGCGCTAAAGTTGATAACATCTTTAAAATAAATTTCTTCCCCAGTGTGGGGGGATACAAGCCGATAATCCCCGCAGATCTTTTTCTCCCTCATTGCCCCCGTGGTTTATCATGTCCAATTAGCCATCTGCCATGCCGGCACTGCCATACAAAGGCAGCCCGCTCCCCTCCACCGCAGCCCATCAGCGGGGCCATTGTCCCGCCTGACAAACAAGAATCAGACACTATTGTTTCCAGCTGACGATGCTGCTCCCAAAGTAGGCTGCCAGTTGCCATTAAAACAGCGGGAGTGCCAGGGTACGCTCCAGGAGTCAGGAACTGTGCCAGCAGCACCGATATTACGGGGTGAATCTATATAAAGCTCTTTTTGAGATGTACATGTATATATTCTGATTTTGGGTAATAAATCAGCCTGGGCCAACTACCACCCTCTCTATCCCAGTTGCACCTGAGCATGGCCGACCTACTGCCTTTACTGCTTCACCAAGCACTCACCTGGTAAAGAAAGGGTAACAGTCCCCAGAAGAGAGCAACATCTTGGTGTCAAATCTTCCCTTGTAAGGTTTATTATTATTATTTTAAGGGTAAGGCATGTATTCTGCAACTTCAGCACAGCTTATTTCATATATCACACCTCTCCCTTCACCCCCCCTCCTCCACCCCCATCCGCAAAATGTATTTTAAAAACCTGAAAACTCCACCATGTCTATGTGGGTACCAATTATGCAACGAGGTTAATTTAATTTCTCTTACAAACAACGCACATTCACCCTTTTTCCCAAGGCCATTTCAATAAAAGAAATGACCAGAGCAGCTGGTCTGCCAGTCACTGAGATGTTAAATTGAAGATCATTTCCTCTTATTATTCTCAGCAAAGCATGATGTGACCTTACGCTAAAAACTACAGACTGCCTAATTATGGTAGACTTGTTCCATCAGTGAAACTGAAATGCTGGTTCATATAATTAAGGTTACTAAAAAAGGAATTTCATTTTTAGTTTTAAAGGTAATTTGTTGCCTTGAAGTGGAAGTGCAACAAATTAGACCTATGTACCTGTATGTTCTCAGCTTGTGTAATTTGAAAGAAACAGAAAACACTCCTAGGTTTTAGTAACAAAGCTACACTTTGGTAAGACACAAAGAACCCCAACAAACCACAATTTATTCAAGGCACTAGTTAATGAAAATGAGCAAACAACATGAATATTTATGTTTATATTTAAAAGTAGAAACAGAATTTTCTTCTAATCCCTTGATTAGGAAACAGAAATTATTTAAACTTCAACAAATGTTCTATATGATATTACAATCTCCAGCCCTGAACATACATTGTTTCAATATACCACTTTCAACCTTCACCGAATAGTTAAAAATAAAATAAATGAAAACCAACTGAAACTAGCATGAAACCACGGTAATCACATAGGTTACCGACCTTCACAATGACTAACAACAGAGGAAAGTGTTTGCCCTGGATTCAAACACAGCACTCATTCCGAACCAAATCTGAAATATAACATGAAAACTTACATATTTTGCTAAAATGTTACCCAATTCTTAGCACAAAATGCTCTAAATCCCATTTCAACACACTGCAGTCCACATATCAGGCAGGTGACTGACTTAAACCCAGATTTACGACTGCCATTGCAGTGCCCGGGCCAGGTTCTGTTTTCAGTTATATTTGTGAAAACTCCCAAACAATTCCTCTGAAGTTCTTTGGATCTGTACAACAGTAACACAATCCACACCAGAACTGAGTGGGAAAGAAATAATTCAAAATATTATGACTTCTTTCTTTTACAGCCCTTTACACTTTCAGGTTCTCCTTCAGACGATCGTAGTCAACTTCTCTTTTCGTATCCAGCTTTTTTTGCAAAACGTATATTGTAATATTCACTGTTATTCCTGCCAGATTCTCTAGGCAAAATTCCCCAAGTGGCAAAGTCCCTTCAGTTAAACACAGGGTGCGTGAGCCATGCAAGGCTATAAAACGGGAGTTGTTTATCCAAAGAAATATTAAAAGCAGGACACGAGTCCAAATCAAACAAAAGCACAAATACCTCTAAGTCGTTTCATGACTTTAAGTTCCAGCCATAAAAGGCACAGCACTATGGGTTTATAAGGCCTAATACTCCATAAGTATTTTCTTTGATGTAACTATGAAGTACTTAAAATACCACTGGGTACTGTACGGTACATGTCACCATGGAGCAATAAAGCTGCTCTACATCCATAATCGACCTTCCCAAAGACCACAAGGTCACAGCAGCTGAAACAACAGAATACTTCATTCCCAACCTTCAAGAGGCCCAGAGCACCTGTCCAGCCAGAGGACTCCCCAACAGGCCCTTAACATGGGGGTGTGCTTGGAAATTACACCAAGGAAAACCCACCCAACCCATTTTCAAAACCTCATGTTTCCCCAGCAGGTTATGATTATGGGACATGATAAAAAATACAGTATGGGAGGTGGGTGGTAGGAAACAGCAACAGTTGTATCTGCCTGGCCAGGCTGGATGCTCATTTCTATCCATGCCACTCATCATCCCAAGACACACATGGCCATCTAAGGCCACAGGCAAAATAGCCTGCACAGGCACTAGGAGGGTTGTTCCTTTGTGAGAGGGGGAAGAGGACAGCCATCTCACCAAGATCCCTTGATCCACCGATCTGTCCTTTGCCACGTCTACATGTGAATGCCCAGACTAGCAGAGCTGCCTCAGAGTCCTGAGGTGGAGGAGATGGGACAACAGCAGGGCAGAGCCACACAGCCTTCCACATGCTCTGGGGTATCCAGTGACAGAGGCTTGGGAGGATCTGTGGCCCCACATGTAGTGAGATAACTGTCCTCCTCCTCCATGTCAATCACACAACAAAACAAAACCCACCCACATTAGACAATAAAGAAAGAAAACAACAAAACTCATATTCCTGACAGGGTCAGAGGCCAAAGCCTCCAGAGACCAGTACAGATTTTAATTAGCAGCATCACCTCAAAGAACAAAAGGGCTTTCCAAGCTGTAGGAAAGACCTGACAGTCTTTTCTGCAACAGAGCCTCCTTTATCAGCACATGTTGCCAGACCAGGCCTTGTGAATTAAAAAGTCTCAAGGTGAGGAAGGCAGGCATCACACGAACACCTCACCCCCAGTGACAACTTGACTGAATCAATTTACCTGCTCTACAAGGAGACACTCGAGTCCATCAACCTCGAGGAGCACTTCTCTGCAGACATCATCTCAAGCACATCTATTGATCAAACGGCCTGGCCACTGCCAATCATTTTAAAGTTATTTAATAGCAGAACTGCCAGTCACTCATGCACAAATGAACAATGCTAGAAGTATAACCGGCTGAAAAGCAGAAAGCAAACAGAATAATTCATTGCGTTCAAAGGAGATGGAACAACATCAATTTTCGACTCACACACAGGAAGTATCAATGACAAAGTTGGCATCTTCATATCAGACACAATCAATGCTATAGTTAAGTGCCAGAAAAATAAATTAGAAAATAAAACTATACCTGCGAAGGGATAAGAAATATTGATGATTACCCTTGCTTGTAATTGGTAGTTTGCTAAATTGTTCTGTCACTGACCTCTATAAATATTTAAAATTTTGGGAAAGGGTTTCCTTATGTATTTCACCTCTGTTTCTAAAACACACTGCATAAATTACTGCAGCTTAGGAAGGAAGTGAAACTTTCCCTCTGTGTCTGTATCCAAGGGATATCTGTTATTTGTGCACTTTACAAAGTGACTTACTTTATGTTTGAAACAATAAGTATCTGGATTCTGTTCCATGCAATATAGAAGTCTCAGTACACATTAAATATAGACTACTGAGAGTTCCAGAGAACTTGCTCATATTTTATCTGTCACCAAAATAGACATAAGAAACTTAATAAGGCAGACCTAGGCATAGATTTGGTTTCTTACTGAAACATAAGCTCAAACAGAAGCGACAGACATCACACAGAAATTACTGCTGCAATTCAGCAGCCAGTGTTATCCTAGAAATCAGAGCTGGAGACTGCAATAGTAATTTCTGCCCTTCAAGTCCCTCTGCCTGTTAATTTTTATCCCAATTACATGAGATTGATTGTCTAAAAGAGAATTCCTGAATTCCTTCTGCATATATCTGATGGTGAAAATTAGAATAGTCCCTGCCCTGCCTGTCTCCAGAGAGGTTTTAACTGACTGCCAGCATCAACCACACAGGTGTTAAATCCACCCTTTGCTTAAAGTCATTCCTAGTTCTCATCAGTGCTAAGCACCAGAACAGACCTTCCTTTACTACCTGGTGTTAACTTTTTCAATTTGACTTTCCAGGTACAGCTCAGAAAGCTGCTATCTCAGTTGTCGCCGCTGATAAGGGACTGGTACCACGAGTGTTTGGGTGCTGCTGGGGGAGCTGTTCTGTGTGCGGCGCCACTCCCAGCATCAGCCTCCTCTGCCGGTACCAGGGAGCAGCCTATCGATCCTCCCGGCTCAGTGCAAAGCCCAGCCGCTTGCTAAAAGCCTCTGAGAGAGATATTAGTTACTCGGCCCCTTGTTTTTTTTCACCAGAATAATGAGTTCATGCTTTTCCATGTGGTAGCTGTGAATTTGGGAAGAGCTTAGGCTGTTTAGTGTATGCGTGTGCTTTTGGAGCAGCTAATCTTTAAACCACACAGATTCATTTTTTATTTGATGTGAATGTACAAGGGCATCTGAGACAATGATTATGCTTTACAAACCCAGAATATATGTCAGGACAAGGAATTAAAGAAAAAGATAGTACCAAGGGGGAAAGAATGCTAAGTCAATGCAGGTCTCTGCAGGTCTCACAGTCCCCACTCGGACAGGGTTGTTATTGCCAGCCTGAGAGGTGTGGGAGAGTTGGTTGTGTCCTGGCTACAATTGTTCTCCCGAGCCCCACATGAGCTGTTCTCTCAGCCATCCATTAACCCGACTTCAGACAGGCACAACAGCAGCACACAAACCCCAGAAGAGAAGGGGCCCCAAACCATGCCGAGAACCAACAGTCTCCTTTCACACAAGTCATGCCTGTGCTTGTGCTTTCCCCATTTCTCGGCGATGTTGAAGTGACAATCAAAATTAATTACTAATAGCTTTGGCACTTTTTTTCATATCATCTTTCTGGACACAAGATAGTATACAATGGTGCAGAAACAAGAATTTTGCCATCTTCTTTGATGACACTTAAGGTAAAGGAGACAAGCATCAGGGATGGCCTATGCATACATGCCTCAGTGCAAGGATATGGCCTAGGCACCCCTTCCAAGCCCAGGTTCCTGTGATTTTGTTTCCTCAAGAAGCAGAAGTGTTAGATGAATCTCTGGAATCTCCAGGTTAAATGTACAATGCAGATGACAAGCGTATTTGTGGATCTACAGGTGAAATTTCAGGTGAAGGAGGCAGATTGGGAGAAATATCTAGACACTTATCTCCCTGTGTTTTGCCCTCATTTAGGAATACTTTTTTCATATAAGCTAGATAGATTTGACTCTCTCCAAATTCAATTCTGCTAACGTGCTTATGTTGAGAGGGCAGTGTTGCAGAGAAATGATTCAGCTTGAGGTGAAGAAGGAGAGAAAGCAAAAAGGTGGAGGGGAACCTTACTAAACAAGGGGTTTTATAAAGGAAAATTGGTGCATTATTTTTCCTTTTTTTCCCCCTAACAAATCTGTCATTGTTGAGACTTAGGAAATTAGCTTGTAACCAGGTAGGCTATCAACAGGCAAATATCCCGTGGCTTAATGACTTGTGGATCACAAGATACACACAGCCAGACCTTATTATACTTATCCTCTAGATCAAAGGGTTTTCACATAAATGGGGTGCAGTCTACCATAGCAGGGAGCTGCTGCAAGCCTTCAGGATTTTACTTCTTTAAAGTTTTGGTGATTACATAATTGCTTTTTGGTAACTGGAGCTCAAAGCACTGTGTGTAGCTAATGAGCAGGTAGAAGGAGGGAAACAGCTGAAAAGCAGAGTCTTGACAAACAGCTGTGGCAATAAGTGTCAGTCCAAGCCCACAAGGGTCAATCCCCTTATGAAACAAGCATTTAATCCTTTACAATTTAAAATTAAAAATCTACCAAGAAGATTATAATACTTTCTTAAGATTTTGATGGGGGGGGTAGGGGGAGGGAGAGAAGAGGGGGTGTGTCATGCAAACCACAAGTTGCTTCACTTGAGATGCTGAAACGGTGCTGACGGTTCCTACACAAATACCACCTCACAAACGGGTGATGCAGTGGGGACCCCAGCATGCACCTACTGCCCATAGAATGTAATTAACCACTGCTTCACTAGCAACACCACTCTCTGCCGTAGCCCAGCTACACTTGGCTACACTTCAGCATCCTCTGAAACGGGAGAGTGAAACACAGGACTCTCACCCAGCCCTGAGATACTTCGCGAACCGGTCCCCGCGGGGTCAGCAACCCCGGCCGGCAGCGGGGCTCCAGGCGAGCGCTGCCCGGGGCGTCTCTGCCCTCCCTGCCCACCCGAGGGTGGCAGGGACAGCGCCCGGTGCTCCGCCCGGCTGGAGCGGGGTGGGCAGGGCAGGCAGCCAGCTCCGCTCGCAAACACCGGCCGGTACCCGGGTGGTGCCGCCGCCCGGGGAGGGGGCCCGGCGGGGCCCAGCTGGCGCTGCCTCCCGCGGGGGGTGACAACGCGGCAGATCTCCCCGAGCATCCCCGCGGGGCTTTTGTGCCTGCCTGAAGCGGGGGCCCGGCCGGTCCTCTCCCGAAGCGGTGGGAGCACAGCCCCGCGGCAGCATCCTCCCGGGGGCGGGAGAGGCGACCGGGGCACGGACGCACGAGGGGCTGAAGCGGACAAAGCGAGGAGGCAGGCGGGGACCCCCTCCATCCCCTCCTCTCCTCTTCCCTCCCCGCGGCTCCGCTGCCGGCGGTAACCGCGCCGCAGCCGCCAGCCTCGCATCCCGCGGCGGAGGCAGGGCCCGGTGTTGCTCCGGCCCCTTCCCCGCAGCTCCCCTACCTGTTCGGAAGAAAGCATCCACCTCGGAGTCAGGGACAGCGCCTTCCTCCGCCGCCCCTTCGGCGGGATTCATGGCTGGGGGAGAGGCGGCAGCGATCCCGGCGGCTGGTAATATCCAGTGAGTTAGGGAGGAGGAGAGCCGAGAGAGAGAAAAAGAGGGAGGGAGAAGAGGAGGGAGGGAGGGATGGAGGCGCGTTCAGCAGCGAGCCCAGCCGAGCGCCGCCCGGATCATCCCTTCCGCGGTGCCTGCGGGGCGGCTGCCCCGGGGCTGGGCTTCGCTGCCCCCGGGCTGCGCTGGGCTGCGCTGGGCGGCGCGGCCGGGGCGGGGTGCGGGTGCCGAGCCCCGCCGCCGCCGGCCCCCTCCCCTCCGCCCGCTATTGTTCCGACCTGCTCCGCTCCGCTCCCCCCGCCGCCGCTGCCCCTCGCCGCGCTGACAGCCCGGCCCGGCCCCCGGCGGCCGCCCCCGCCGCTCCCCTGCCGGCACTTCCTGAGCCGAGCCAGGCCGGCCCGGCCGCGGCGCCCCCGCCGCCGGGGCAGCCCCTCCGCGGGGCGCGGCCGCTCGGGCGGGGCGGGCCGGGCACAGGTGCGGGCACGGACACCTCAGCGGGGGCCGGTAGGGGGTTTTTTATTCCCTACCGCTGTGCGCTCCGCAGCCCTGTCGCTGTGCATCCCCGGGCGGCACCGCTGCCATGTCTCCCCTGCGAGGAGCAGCCGCGGGGGCTCGGAGTGCGCTCGGCTGTCAGCTGGGCAGGTACTCGGGCAGCGAAAGTGAACGCTGCTGTGATTACACAGACATAAAAATTCTGCTTTGGCTTTCTTTTCTTTTTTTTTTTTCTTTTTTAATGTTCATGAGCTGTAGGGCACTATTGCTGTGGAAACGATCAGTGAAACTGCATGTTGTTGCAGGTATTCCTTCATATTTTATTCTTTATAATCCTAGGTGACTAGAGAGCCAAAAATGAGTTTGAAAAGCCAAGACCCTGGTCCCAGGTCAGACACTAATTCAACTTGCTAAATCATTTTGATTTCTCTACTGTAACTCCAGTATTTGTGGTTTGGGACAATAAGTGTTGTCTCAAAAGGAGTGCTGTGAGGAATATTTGTACTTTGTTAGCTGCCGAGTTAAATATTCTTCCCTGAGCCCAGCTATCAAGATTTCAAGCACAGACAGGCAGAGATAGACAGAAAGACAGATGTTTGCCATTTGGGCACTTTCTTCTGCTGCTCACCTATTTGAAGTCTCCAGCTCCTCATTCTTCTATAATCACGTAACGGCTCTAAAACGAGCAGGCTACTTAAGGAGAAAAGTTGCTGTTTCACCTATTCAAATCACCATTGTAAAAAGGAGTGTTACTCTCACACCTCCCAGTTCTTCATCCTTGGTTCCTCTATTATTAGGAAGGAAAAGCAACTGTTGGTATAATCACCCCTCTGGCTCTATTACTCTTGGATAACCCATCCTTGCTGCAAGATCCCATCCACACTCTCAAGAATAGAAGTCTTTTAGCCAGCACATCCCCATGGACTCTTTATCAATATTCTGTAGGAGTAATGTCCAGTCACCACTCCTGTGCCACTGAAAGACTGATTTTAAAGGGACTTAAGGACAAAACACCTCTGAGAACCTGGTCACAACAGAGACACTCACTGGAGCACTTCAAAAGATGTACCAGTCTAGTGCATCTCAAGACAGAAAATACTCTGATTAGCACGAGTGTCAGAGCCAACTGCTTGTAAGTGACACTGTTTGGATCAGATCTCAATCCGTAGGTAGGTTAGCAGCTGAGGCTGCTGGAACCTTTCCTGTTTCAGCCCAGATTACTTTAGATGCCAGAGGAGCATGGGTTTTCTCCACCTGATCTCTTCTCAATAGAGCTAATTAAGAGGAAGGCTGGATTTGGATGTATATTGCATTTGATTAAAAGGATGGAAGTTTCCCTGAAGAAACTTCACTGTCAAAATGGCAATGACCAGGCAGGATGAGACAGAGATCTCAGTCACATCTTTTCTGACCTTACTGCTTGCTACTGGAATTGAAACAGAATATGTCATGCCCAGGGACTCAGAAATAAGAGCAAACATCCTATAGAGATCCATCTAGCATTTAGTTTCCCTCGGATTGCCTTATTCCCTCCCTCCTGATGTCTGATGCAGTGTGATTTCCCATGCCTAACTCCAGCTGGTTTTAGCTGAAACCACTTATCTTTCTATGCTTATGGATAAAAGGGGTTGTTTCACAACTGTTTGCAGAAAATAGCGACAAAAAAGCTGTGTCCAGGCTGCTGAAGCTCATTGCAGACCCCTGTGCTGTCTCTGAGCTCACCTCCTTAGGACAACCAGGATTCCAGGACCACCTTAGCATTAGGCATGCCAGCAGTGTGGCATTATCACAGTACAAGCACCTGATTACAATCAGTCTTTCAAGCACCAGACTTTCTTCAGTGACCGCTCACCCCTCCTTCCACACCACAGCACAAAACAGAAGAACTTTCCATCTTCCAGGCTTAAGGAAGCTGCACTGTTTTGAATCCCATCTCAAGATCTCATCTCTGAACACTCACAAGACCAACTCAGATTGACTCCTTAACCCTCATTCTCTCCCAGGTTCATTCAGGAGCGTGAGCTAAAGTCTTGGTACCTGGGAAGAATGTGGCTTCCTCAGGAAGCACTTTGAATCCACTCAGGATTTGCTACAACCTGGTGGGGTTTAGAGTTAAAGCATTCTGGAGCTTCCTTAGAAGCTAGACAGAGGTTACTCATAAGCAGGGAAGGTTTAGCATCCTCCAAAGGGAATGAAAGTTGTCATTGATGGAGAGATTTATATTCCCCTTTCATTAGGAACAGTGCAGGCATGGCCTGCAGCATCAGCTGTAGAAATCACACAGGCTACAGAAAGCACATTTGTCTGTATAACCTGCAATCAAAGGTGCTAGAAAATACTGAGGGAGGGATGGGTTCATTTAGCTGGCCTGTCATCCCAATACCTACACAGATTCCTGGGTAATGATTAAACCATCTAAGACACTCATTTTTAACCACGTAAAATACCAATATCTTTAAGAAACAAATTTTTTTTTCTTCACAGAAAAACATCATTACAACAAGAATGGTCCCAAATCTCTTGCAATTTAAAACAAATGGGAATTTCCACTGTTTAAAGAATAAAGGTGTTTGGAGAGGTTTTTTTTAATCCAATTTCAGTAAGGTCTATCAAGACTTAGCCATGAATATTTCTTGCCCATCTCTGCTGTGCAAGGCACATCAAGTTTGTTCTTCTCTGCTTGCAGCTTCACCAGCCCTGCACAATCTGTTCACTGTTTTCATGGAGTTATCACTGAACCATCAGTCCTGCCGTCACATTTTGCACACACCTCTTATTTGCACACACCATGGCAGTGCAGAGCAGGGAGTACCACAGCCTGCTATCAGTAAATTTTAGTGCAAACCCAGACACTGAGCTACTATTTTTATTAGAACTGCAAGCAGAACAGGGCTGTCACTGTAAAATATCATTAACAAGTGGGAACCACCATGACTTCCGTTCAAGTCCCGGCAAGGAGTTTACAGGTTTTGTTATTCAAAGAAGAGCCGTTAAATATAGAATGAAATACTTTCTGCAATGTATAATTCACTTTTTAGATAAAATGCTGAAGGCACCTACAGTTTCCTTGAAAAACAAAACACAAAAAACCCCTGTAGAATTACATAAGCCAAAATACACTGGTTTCACTGACAGACACAGCTTTTAATCTTTTGCATGGCTCTACTTGACAAATGCCTCAATTCATACCAAACAACTTAGTTTAACTAGGTACGAATGTTTTTCTTTTTGACAGCCCCTAAAGCCACTCAAAGATCAGAAACTGTCACACAGGCTTTTGATTTAAGGCTTCTGCTACAGTCAAGTTTTCCAGTGGGATGGAAATAGGTGGCATCTGAGTGAAACACTTTTTAGCTAAACCTCATGAGCTTGCAAGCTCTAGGGTGGAAGGAGGGAGAAGAATTTGAACAAAAATCAGAAAAATTCATCTTTCCAAGAGAGCAGATCCAAGACAGGAGGAATGCATTTGAAGGCTCTAGGACAGTTGCACTGCTGGAAACAGAACAGCACTCCAAGAAAGCGCATGCAACAGGGGGGTCCTGCACAAAGGATCAGGAGTCCAGTGCAGCAAAACACGCTACGTGGGCCAAGGGTTGTCATTCAAAAGGGACAGGGAGAAAAACCAGCCTGGAGGCTCAGCAGAGGAGCTGCAGAGACTGGTGCAGAAAGTGCCTCCCATTCAGTGACACAGCAACATCTAAATAGAGAGTGTTAATAGGTGGGATCAAGAGAAAACCTGAACAGCAGAACAGGAAAATATAAGTCTCAAAAGCACATAAGGCTGCCTTGTTAATAAGTTATTTGCAGCTATATGTGAGAAGAATTTCTCACACCCAGAGACCCGTTCAGACCTATGTTTAGGTATTAGACTTGAGACTATTATGCTCTTAAATGGCACCAGGCACAAGGGGATGGAAGTTTCCATCCATGTTCTAGGCTATCAGAAATGCTGCAAGGAAAACTCTGCAAGTGCCCAGAAATAGGGTGTTCAGAGGAGCCTCGAGGGCAGGATGGAGGAGGCAGAAGACACGTTTCATATGCTTAGACCCAAATGCCCATATACATGCCAAAGAAAATTTCTGGCTCAGCAGACAGCACATGCACATCCAGGTTGGCTTTGCAGCATCCATGTTTACATTTACACATGTGGCTTAGCTCTACCCTATGCTCAGATGTGGAACAGCTGTTTGGGCAGGCATGGAGCAAGCTCTAATTCCGTGCCAAAGCCCTTGTCCCACCAGCATCCCTACTATTGTTATCCTCCCCCTCTGGATCACAGCTGAAGTGGGAATGTCTACTCAGTTGCCATCTACTCTCCTGCTTTCAGAGTGGATATAAATTCCAATTTCCCCAAACTTGGAAAGAAAGCTGAGCAATAATCACTCCTTGGCAGAAACATCACCCCACCCAGAAGAAAGTGATAGCAACTAGCAAGACGATTTTAAAAATAGAGAGTTTCTTTATCGATGTGGCAGTACAGAGGTTTGCTAGCATCAGTAAACAGACAAATATGTCTCTTCCATAGGTTTCAGAAGCGCATTTGCTACTCTGGCCACAGAAGTTAAACTGAATTAGCAGCAAGCAGAACAGCTGATGCCTTAAGAAGTTACTGGTCTCAGTTAAGTTTATAGATATGAATCTGGAAAAGCCAATAGTGACTGAAAATGCTTTTCTCTCTGGTAACTATTTGGATACTAGAAACTTATTTAACAAATGTAAGTGCTAATGGATCGCAGATTCTGTTAACTAATGAAATAAAATAAATAAATCTAATCACAAAGGGTTTGCTACAGCAGACTTGAAAAGAGAAGCTTGTGTTTGCCAAGTCTATGCTGTATTTTTCTGTACATACAGAACATCAGCCTTAAGCACTGTTAAGTGGGAACATTTTATTCTAACTAAGTTTCCTGCAAACATTTAATCCTGATCCTGAAATTTTGCCAGATTCTTAGTGATACTGAGCAGTACTTATTTACCAGGAGTTCCTAAACTCCAAGCAACCTCTCAGGCAAGTTCTGCCCAGTGCAGAAAGAGTTACAGAACTAGAACAGAAAAAGGAAGTATTAAATATTGAAGTGTTTGGGGAAGAATGTAAATGTACATAGTAGCTATTCAGAAAACCAATTTTAAAGTGAAGCATGCATTAAAATTAAACAGTGACTACTACTTTATTACCACAAGCATTCATTTCAGTGCACTTGTAGGATACTAATTTCACACATGGTTGGACATAAATACTAACTTGTTTTCCATTTCACCAGTATAAATTAGTGTGAGAAAGAAGTTTCTTCCTGGGACAAAAGTAGTGGTGTTGTATGCAAACCCAAACCCAATGTGAGCCCAGTTGATTTTTTTTTTTTAACAAAAAATTAGAAAACTAAGTTATTGGATCTCTAAATGTGCCATATTATTTAAGTGTTCCCCTCAGAAGCTCTAGTAAATTTAATCAGCTAACACATTAAAAATATCCTTAGGACATCAAATGATTAATTCATTCTTGCTGAATCAGGTGAAAATCTTTCAAAATCCCCTAAACCTCCTTACAACAAAGTACACTGGACATTCCTCATAAATCCTGACAGCAATCCCCACAGCCCCTGTACCTGTTTACCCTGCTCAGTGCTTTGCAATAGCTGTAACACTGAACACGTACATTGTGATATCCACACTAGACTCCCCACAGTAAGTGGAATGTTTTTTCAATAATTACCTAAATGAATAAAGTTAATCAAATAGATTTTATTTTGCTTTTAAGTCAACATCACAGTACTGCTCATGTAACAAATTTGGATAAGTTCTTAGCTGTGGAGTCACTCAAGGAACTATCAGAAGATACTCTTGAGGGGGGGTTTTTTGGCAGTTTGGATTTTGGGATATTTGGTTTGGTTTTGTTTAAAAAAAACAGAATTAGTGTTTCTGAAGGCAGAAATAAGTAAATTACTGAGACCAAATCTGAGGCATTGGGTCATTTGGTGACTTTGAGTTTTCATCCCCACTCCTGCAAGCACACACAGCAGTTCTTGCAGGCAGATCTCAGGGGCAGCCATCACTCTCCTGCCACAATGAGCTGGGCTCAGTTATTCAGTGTCTCCCTGCTGTCCAGTAACTACTTCTCTCCAGAGGGCTTTGAGAGTCTTGCTGAGCACACTTCCTCTTCTATCACTTTCCACAGGTGTATTTTCAGCCTGGCTTACAGTTATGGCTGGAAAGGTTTCAGATATTCTCCTCTATTTATTGTCCTTTTGGCTTTTTCTTTTCTGCCCAGTAGCAGGTCTCCTTTCACTGCTGCCTGTCAACAGAGGTTCACAAGGACAGAGAGTAGCTCCAGCTTCCTCCCAGTATTCCTCGCTACAGGCAAGTGTGAAGGAATGCTGTTGGGATACTGGGGGTACAAGACACTTGTGATTGCAACCAGAGTAGTCGCTAGACAAGGAGGAAGATGTGTCCAAGCAGCCACATCCTCATGATTCCCAGAGCCCCTGGGCTGAGGGCCAGCCTTCCACCCCTCTGTGCAATGACCCCAGAACTGGCACTTCACTGCTTGCAGCGGTACTTCAGATCTCACGGAGCTCAAAGCCCAGCTTAGCTCTGAACTTTAAAAGTAGGTCTCTGCTGCCACCACATCTTGCTCACAGTATCCTACACTTTCCATGCATTAAAAGGTCAGGGATGGATTCCCACCATTCGCAAGGAGACATAGCCAGGCAGAGAGGATGATGTACATATGGTGTATTGAAGATTCCTGATGAGGTTTGTGACAATTCCAACAACTGCAAGCATGAATGTTTTTCACCCTAAAAGAGATGCTTCAGTGGCAGAACATTCAAGAAAGAACCTCTGTAGATCTGTATAGTTTGGGTTTTCAGTACAAATTGGCACTTTGATATTTTTATTTTTAGTTCCAGTGCTGAGGGGACCAAGATTCATGCAGAAGTGCAGATCTGGTGTGCTGACAGCTTAGAAGGAGACAAAATTAGGAACCAGATGGGAAATCACAGATGATACTGTTCTGCAGAAGGGGCAAGACTGTATCTGAAGATACTATTTTCAAAACAATATGTTCCTAACCACTGTGACACTTGCTCTGAGAGGGAGGTCATTTATATAACAGCAGGTAAGACTGACATACTTTCTGCAGAAGAGCTGCCTTCAAGGTAGGTATTTCTACAGCCCCATCTGTCAGTCTGATAGTGGCTGGTATCAAAAATGACCTCCAGGGAAGCTGTGCTATAAATTCTTAAGGACCACACATGATTCTGAATATCTTTGAAAACATAATGCCTCACAGCTGCTGGAGCTGAGGCACTGCCTTCCTTCAAAGGGTAAACCCTCAATGGTCGTCTGGATCTGTTTAGGAACACTGATATCTGCTATAAAAAAACCTCTCTGTATCACTCTGACTGATATAATGAATCTAGAAAGTGTACACAAGAACCAACCATCTTCCTTTCCTTGACTGTGTCGTGTCAGCCCTTCCCTGTGCTCTGGTGAACATCTGGAAAGACTAATTCCTTGCTATGCTATGCTAGCACGCTTTATTTCCTAGCCAGCACTAGACAGCCCATGCTCCAGAGCTGCAAGGAGTCTGAGCTGAAGGCCATAGGCCATCTGGCTACCAAGATCCAGTGTCTTTGGGCCCAGCCTCTTTGGTGCTGGTAGAACAGGCTGTTTCACCAGCAGACCTGGTGTGTAACACAGACACCAAAGACATTCGCACACCACCTTGTCAGTGATTAGAGAAAGCATAACTCATTTCATCAGGACTTCATTTCTTGGTAGAGCTGTCTGGGGCAAATCAGCATTTGACTATACTGGAAAATGATTGTGGGTTTGGTTTTTTTTTTTCCCTCAGAGACTTTTGTTTTAAATGGTTGGTGGTTAAAGAGAAGCCAAGTATCCTGAAAGTGAAATACAGGGTGCCTGTGCAGCTTGAGCAGTTATGGCTGCTGGAAAAACTGAACCTGTGTACATGCAGTACATGCTCAGCAATATTCAGTCTAGTATGTAGCCAAAGGAAAAAAAAAAACAAAACAAAAACAAAAAAACCCACCACAACTTTTACTCCAGTGCAAAAGTCAGAATAATAAATATATATTAGATAGAAACAAATATTGGGAGTAAGAATTCTCAGATTCAAATCCAAGGCTTCTTTATGCTGTGAACTGTGACATGCCAGAGAACAATTACCCCTCTAAATAATAATTAACCTATCTGCAACAGGGCTATAGTGTATTCTTGCCTTCAGGGAAAGGCTAAATTCATTATGGTTCAGTGAAATGCTCTTAGATCTACAGCTGCACAACACACTATTTCAGTGTGGATTTTCCTTCTGTGAGAAGTCTTGGTGGATCTTTTGCACAGAGGCAATTTCCACATTCCCCATTTTGGTGGATGGTACAGAGCTATAGCAGGATACTCTGGTGCCACAGAGACACATTCCCCTTCCAGCTTCTTTCTACTCGTCCCAGTTGGCACAGTCCGGGCAACAGCTACACTGGTCCCCATTTGTTCACAGGAGTGACACCCAAAACCCAGCCACCTCTCCCCAAGTCTGACATTCTGCAAGTGCTAAATAATAACCAATTGCAAGTTCTGCCAGGAGAAGCTTTTATCTCAAAGATGCATCTCTTCATCAGTCAGAAAATGGAACAGCACAACACGACAAATGAATCTAAGATTCAAATGTCAATATTGCAAACATATGAGGCTTTTCTAGGCAACAGAAATAAACACTGCAGTCATTATTATCACTCATACAATCAAAAATAGTTTGAAATCCATGATTTTGTATTTGTTTATATGTAATGGCATTTCAATCCTTTTATTTTAATCTCTTTTCAAGGCCATCCCTCCTGTTCTTTTTATGTACATGTGGATATACAGAGATACTTGTGCTGAATCTCCCCTGGCCAAAGGAAAATTTCACACACACTCCTTTTTATATATGTATTTTTCAAGTGTGGGAAAGCAAATTAAAACCTATTTGGGCAATGAATATTAAAGTTCTCTACTAGTTTTCTTTATTTACCAATGAGTGTTATCTTGCCTAACTTATTAGACCAAATATATTTTCTATGCCTTGTATCTGCAATGCTGGGACAACAGCAGCATTTAGTTTTAGTCAGTAGAGTACATAAGCATCCTAAGTTTACTACAGACTTTAACTGTGGGACTATAAATTCCCTGCTCTGGTGAAATTAAAAGCCCCTCTAATATCAAGAAGACTGAATTTCATCTTAATGGTGGTCAGTCTGATCAATATAAGATATTTTTATTGCTGAAAACCCAGGGTTCAAATACTACTATGAGCACAACTCATCATCCACTTAGATTGTGGAACCAGAACTAATCCTAGGAAGTTTAGTCAGGAGACTTTTTTTTTTTACTTGAATTAAAATCAATATTTTAGCATTCTGTGTGCTTTCAGTAAAGCACATTGTTCAGAAAATTATTCTTCCACCCTGTACTAATGTGGTCCAGGATCTCCCCAACTACCTTCTTCTGCATCAGTTATTAGACCGTGCACTACCCTCGATAACACCAAGTTCTTACACTCGAGAAGTTGCAGCTAATTCAGAATACATCAGTGCACAGGAGCAGCTTGAATTATTTCCCCCAATGCATTATCATGTATTTATCTTCTCTGAATTTCATTTGCCATCATACTGCCCAATCATTCAGTTTATTAAATCCTTCAGGACACTCTCCCAGTCCTCCACACTTTCTTGCTTGGTTTCACCACCTCATTATTCAATTAATCTTCTAGATCATTACTGAGCATTGAAAGGTATATTCTCCACACTACAAAGTGATTATTCTTAAGCTGGAATTGGATTTTTCTGTGATACATTTAGTGGTGCAAGAAACACAACCATGAAAGCATTAGACAAAGAAAAATACTTCAACATGTGTCCCTAAAGAAAACAAAATCTAGATGGACTTCTCATCCCCACCAGGGACATTGTGGTTTGTTGTTCCAGGCCCAATAACACTTTCTGTGGTTAATGGTATGCTAACAAAACATTACACACTTAAAATAGAGCCTGATGCTTTCAACCCCTCCAGTGCAAGGGAGCTGAACATCCCCACTGCACCAGCAGTGGCTGTGTCTGCTTTAGTCCTCCTTGTGCCTGGGAAGAGCACCAAAAACCTGCCACTGCTCGCTGATGTTCTCCTTCCTCCTAGGAGCTCCTGCAAACCCATGGGGAGAAGGAGATAAATGGAATGCACTAGAGGAGAGAAGGAAAGCACCACCAGGAAAGCTGGGATTATGCCAAGAGCCCAGTAGACTTGGGCACTCCACTCCCATTACAGTTCTGTAGATGTTAAGTGCCAGATAATTTCACAAATCCCTAAAGAAATGACTACATATGGCACACGCTGCCAAGGCGTGGGGCTGCCTCCCTGCTGGGCTATGGTTTTGTCCATAACAGTGTAGGTGGACATTTTCAGACACCAACATCAGGCAGAGGAGCTACTGACTCAGAATCTGCTGTGAACTTCCAACCTCACACGAGTCAACTCTGAAGTCTCCCTCTGAAAAAGAGTTTGTCACAGTCTCAGAGAAACCAATCCATTAAAAGGTTTCATAAACCTCCTTCTGAGCCTACCCAACAGATGTTGCCTTCTGTTCACTCCACAAGCAAAGACACCCATGTTTTCAGAGTCCAGTATAATTGTCATACGAGTCAACAGAAAGACAGTTTGAGTTCCAGGGCTGTCGCTTCCTTATTCATTTTGGAAATACTCTCAGCTAAAGCAAAATTGCCATTGGCCTTTTCCCAAGATTTCAAACAGAGAAGAACTGCAGGGTTTGGCTCTTATTTGCAGTTTTTGATTCTTTGGGGCAGTACTTTCATTTTCCCTGCAACAGGCAGTTTTCTACCCGTGTTTTTAAAAATCTCATTGTCCCATCTTTATGATCTTAAAGAAAGACAAGGTATCTAAATAAAAACCAGAGCTGGAGGTTGATCAATAAAACTCAATAACGTGTGACAGAGTTGTCAGGGGTAAGTGGCAGGGCTTGATGACCCTGAGGTTCCCTCCTGATCCTTTGCCTTCCAGTGACACTGCCCACAAGGGAGAAACGGTAGCTTTAGTCAGGAGGAATGCACTGAACACGAACACAAAGATCTGGGGGTTTTGTTTTTAGTTTAAAGGTATTTTGCCCTTCCTAAGATTTTAAATACTACCATATTTTCATACATAAAGCCTCTGGGTGATTTACACACATACACAGGAATCTCTGGATCTTGTAACAATTCTGCTATGGATTTGCAAAATGACATCAAGCAATTTGCAGTTCTGTACCTCTTTCATACTTCTGTAAAATGGTTATGGTGATGCTTATTTGCCTCCTGAGAGTGGCAAGGAGTCCTTGTTCCAGTTTTCAGTGCTCTGAAAAGTGGAGAGTTAATTGGTTCATCAACTGTCAACCTTATGGTCATCCTCTGGGTTAAAAATAGCTTTAATACGTCAGTTCTTTTTGAGTTAACACAGAAAAAGGCAATTAATTATGACAAGGTAGAAAGTTCGGGGTATTTTTTGCTGAAACGTACCCAAATGCTAATTATTGTATAAACATTTATTACAAACTACCCCTCTCTGGAGGCCTGCAAACAGAGTTCAGTACAAGCCTAACAAGGGCTGCAGCACAGGCTGCCATGCACACATCACATACACTTTTTGTAACGTATTGTTGTAATATTAATTGCTTTACTACATTATGATGTAATTACAACACCGTAGCGGAGACAAAACAATGACACCCCAACCACTGACAGTGTGCGTGTAGGGAGGCAGTGCTGGCAAGGTGAAATGAAAGGGGGATGCTGTGAGTTGCTGAAGAGCAACCTTTAACAAGAAAATGGAAGTGACAACAACACGATTCTGTAAAGATGGGATGATGTCCAATTTCAACTAAACTAAATCAGAGGCACTCCATTTACATCATGTTATGAACAAGAGCCATTTATGCATTAGTGATTCAGCTTTTTAAATGAGTCAGTGACAATAAATGACAATGTTTTGACAGTTCATTTTGAATGGCAAGAGGATCATCTGAGCCATGACCCTTCTTTTTTCCTCCCTTCCTCTAATCCCTTTTCAAAGAGGCTATAAAGTGCATTTCTGGTAAGAAGAGTGGTTTCCTAAAGACAACACTCTTGAGATCAATATTTATTCATTTACAGTGACCACCAGAGAAAAGCTCTATTCCTACATTTTTTCTTGCCTATGATGTCTCATTTTTACTGTAACACCCAGAGAATAAGATCAGATCTTATCTTACCACATAGCCCATATTTGCAGATAGTTCCTCGCTTGGAGGAATTTGTAGCCTGAATAACAGAACTCACTAGGAAGTTTCCACATAAGTATGACATTTTAAGAAAAATAGCCTTCCAAATTTCAACATTTCCCCATAGGAAAATTCCTGATTTGCAGACTTTCTTTTCTTTTCCTTTTATTTTTATGATGGAAAAATCAAATTTTGTTTCTTTCAGGCCAAATTCTTTACCCCTTCATTTTCACCTAGGATTACTCCTCCAGCATGAACCAATTCCTGTGATGTGTCACATCTCTGCCCTACATAAGACACCACATGTTGCACGAGGTGATATATTAAAAAATCCCAACCATACAGGAGAAACATCTTTCCTGTCATTGCACTAAAGTGAAGGTGGGGCAGAGGTGCAGTCCAGACCAGCATTAAAGCACATTTCAGTTCTCAGCTACATCATCCAGACCTGTGCATCTGGAGAGGCACCAGCTCAAACCCTACACTGATGTGCAGCCACTGCATCCTCACACAAAAACTTCAGCTGACAATCCATGCCAAGTACATCCTCCTCCTCCTCCTTTTCAAGAGGCTCTTTAATGTAAGGAAATATATTTTACTATACAGAAATCTTTCTCAAGTGACCACCCCGAGGATTAGTGAAAATGGGTTGCCCAGTAATGGCATTGATTTTTATTTGACCTGCAGTTAAAAGTCCAATCTGGGAAGGCTGATACTGCAAATAGCCTGTAAGGCTCATTGCACTGAATGGAAGTCTTAAAACATCCTGCATTAATATTCTTTTTCCCAAATAATGTCCTAATTTTTCTGACTGCCTCCTGCTTAAGGGAAGTGTAGTTGAATGAAGAGATGCTGAACCACCATCACCTTTTCCACTCCCAGTTCAGTGAGGAGAGGATCTGGCCTGTGCATACTGTAACCTCACAATTTCCATAGCAACACCAGAAGAGCCTTGTTAACCACAGGTAGCATAAAACACTCACAAAGGTTTTAAACCGCTCTGCAAGTCTCAGAAAAAAAGGTGCTAAATATGCTGATTATAATTTAAAATTCTGATAAGGGCATAATTTTAAGGTAGCAATTGAAAAAGGAAATATCTTTCAGGTGGAAACAGTCTTCCTGTTCCACTCATCCAGCTGTATTGTGAGACAACTCTATAAGCAACATTTTCTGCTTTTTATAAAAGAAAGTATTATTTCAATAGTTAATATGAATCACGAGGGAAACTTTACTACAGAAAAGAGCACATCATTTTATCTTGATAATTGTTGTTTTTCTGTATATCTGTTCCATAAAGCTGTAACACAACTGGCAGCCAAAGGGAAACAGAACAGCAGTGGGGCTATTGCTCCCTCTACTGTAAATATTCATGATTTCTTACTGCAGGTGATACACTACAATTCAAGTCATTAAAAATACTTCAACTAATTAAAAAAACAGCAACAAAAAATAATTTTATAGGATGGAAAATTATGTTCTCTAGCAATGCAGTGGAAAGAATATCCAATAAAATGTTGCTTTTTGTTTCTTTTTTTCAATACATAAAAAAACCGGCACGGTATCCATAGGTTTTTAACTCTAGCTGTAGTCAGAGATGAAAATTAACTTAAAAATATAAACACATGAGGAAACCTTTCTGCCACTGATCACAGCCTTGCTTCCTAGTGGCAAAGGGAAAAGGGGAACAATGAGTGCCCAGTGAGAGGCATTTTGACCTTCTGAACAGCCTCCCATTACGAACATCAGCACTGAGGAAATCAGCGAATAATCAGGGAGAGTGGAAAATAAACAAGAATGTGATTCACGAGGAGATTTAGGGGGCTGAATTGTACGTGCATGGGACAGCAGATTGCTGAGTATCGCACAGCCTTCCATTACCAGAACCGCCTTGTTCCCCAGCTCAGCAGTGCCGAGGTGCCGGGCTGACACAGAGTCTTCAAACAAACTCCAAGTCTCTGTTAAAAACCAAAGAGGCTGAGCACTTTATCCAAACCATCTAAAAATAGGTTGCTGTTAAGCAGAGGATAGAAAGGAGTTGCCTCAGCACCAAATTGCTCTCTTCACAGGCTTTGTTCCTTTGCAACTAGAGATTTGTAATTTAAGGAAAAAGGCTCTTCCATCCTTTCTGCAATATTATAGTAATGGAGAATGAGAGTGTAGCCACTAGATTTTTAGTGCAAAATTCCTGCTGGGAGCCACTATGAAACTGCTTTCTTTTGTTCTTGGTCCCTGCTATGGACTCAGAGCAATCAACAGCAAAGGGAGTCCAGTAAAGGAGGGGCTGAGGGAAGGCACACATGGGAACATCACCCCTGGAGCTGGTTGGTGTTTGCACAGGCAGCAGCATCTTGGATAAAGATTCCCAAGACTCACAGAACAGAAAAGATTCATACACCTCCAAATTTTCCAGCTAAATATTGCCCTTTTATCCTTTCTCTGCAATATTTTACAAGAAGGAATAACTTGCATTTTCTATTGAATTTCCTAATTACACAGGATAAGGCTCCTCAGCTGATTTGTTTTAACGTTCTCTCCACTCTTCAGCTTGGATAAAGTGCCTCTTCTTGATTTGTCTCTGATTAAAATCAATAGAAAAATCCTCACCGATTGCACTGAGTGATGGATCAGATCTTTGTGCTCTACAGCCTGTGAGGATCTGAAGTTGTGACTGCATCTTAACACACAGACTCTTTTCTTTTGTGCAAGCAAGCATGTGTTGGGCACATAGGGGAGTGTCTTTTAAGTGTCTCGTTCACTCCGGGCTCTCTGCTTGAGGAAGCATATGGCTCTTTGTGCCTCAAGCCCCATAAATCTGCATTAGTTTAAAATATATGAATGTGAATCATTAGCCTAAGATTTCAGAGCTAGTAACAGAGAACACAAGTTCAATATCACTTCTAAGCATTTCTGAATTTGACAGTATCACGCCTGAGAATAAGAAACACCATAAGCTGCATATTTAAAATGTGTCACTGACCACTCCTAGGACAGCTTTTCCCAGTGATAAAAACTTCCTTCAAAGTTCAAAAAGATATTTTTTCTTCTTTTGAATCTTCATGGACAAATACTTTGTGAAGATTACATACCCAAAATAGCAACCCCATCACTTGAATCTAATTAAAACCATTTGTCAGAAACATATTTTAAAAGTCAATGAGACCTGTACAGCCAGCCTTGAGTTCAAACTGCAATTATCCTGCCCTATGTATAATTGAAATCACAGGAATTAATGAGCACATACAATTAAAAATCTTTTTTCTCCACCCAGGTTTTTCACTTTAGAGGAAAAAAGAAATAAGTCACTGAGGAAGACTGTGAAAAATAAAACAAAAGGAAAAGTTGTGTATTTCAGAACACACTAAAGTGAAAAGCATCCACAGAGAATAAAGGGGGTTTGGGTGTGAAAGAAAGACTTGGCCAAGACTGGAAATACCTACAAAACTTTTACTTCTAAACTGTTTTCATGACTTGGCCAGAAAGATTTGGTATTCAGGTGTGTTTGTCTTCAGAAACAAGGATTATTGTCGTAAATTAGACTTGAAAGTTCTAGATGTTTAACCACTGACTGAATTAACAAAAGCCATTTATTTCAAGTAAAAAGAAAACACACATCAAATATAAAGAGGCAAGATAAAATTCCTTCGATTCCTTCTTTCCACTTTGATTATTCCTTATCTAAAGCCAAGAAAAAATAAAAGTGAGATATAATGCCAAAATGACTTTTCACTACCTTAATGTGCCTCCTGTTTCAAGCTTTTACCAAAACCTTGCAGCTATTCCAGTACTTGCTTCATGTCGAGTCACAAAAGACAGGACAGCTACAAACCAGTGAACTTTTACTAAAGCCCCTCTTCCCCACCATAATTTATTAACTCACCTGCCATTTTTTCCATGGTAGATTAGAGGTGGGGCAGCAATGGGCTGCTCCAGCTGCTCCACATCACAGAAGATGAGCAGAACTAAACAGGATAAATTGCAGAGTATCTTAAATCACACTGCTGTCACAAACAGAGATATGCTGTGCAAAGGCAAGGAATGCCTTCTATTAGTTCAGCAGGTATAACTAGGAAACACTAGATATGGTTTTGAGTGCATAACTCTTCCATAAGGCCTTTGAAATACTTTCCCCTAAAAAGCGGTACGTATTCCCCCAAACACATCTCTTTTCCCAGTAATATCATCTCATCTAAAACAGAGCATGTTTTGCTCTGTTACCTGCCAGGCTCATACAGTAAGGTTGGATCATCACAGCTGCAACCCTGCAATGCTATGGCAAGGTTGAAGCCTGCATTTGTTGTCAGCTCTGCGGCAGGTTGGGCAGGCACCAATATCCTTTCATCTATCAAAAACAGTTCTCCAACAATAATCTTTAAGGGTTTCCAGGCACAAAGAAGTCTCTTCTGACAAGAAAAGAAACCTGCACGTCAGTCCAAGGACTCTGATTTAGCCATCATGACTGGTTTAATTCATAGGTGCTGTGCCGTATCAAGGCTGGGTCTTTTCATGGTTTTGTTCCCTTTCTCTTAACCTGATCCAAAGCTTCCCTTTTCACGACCTTTCCACGGACTCTGGGTACAACTAAATTAAGTAATTGGATTCAGTTAATAAGGAATTTATCCTTCATTGCCATCATACACTTGTTACACTTGCTTTTTTCTGAGGAGAAGCTCCTTTAAAGGCTTGATGAAGACAACTCACAGTACACAACATGCAGATATGCAGGTTCCTTATGTTTTCCAGCTTTCCCCCATATACTTTATAAATGGTGCTGGCATGGTGTGGGCAGAGTTATGCCACTGACAACTTGTCTTTACAACAAATGCCTCTGTTCGGTGTAAGAAATTCAACCACTTTTATCAAAGCAAAAGGTGGAAAAAAGCAGACTCTGGCTGCAGCTAAGCTAATCAACAGTAGTTTTGTTCCAGCTTTCACTGCCAAGTAATTTCCTCCTGTGGTCGTTATGTTGTTATTTGTACAGCAACAGCTGCTTCACAGGACAAGTAGAAGACACTGCTCCTTTTGCCAGTCTCAGTAGGCGATGGGAGGAGCACAGCTCAGGCCTGTGGGGATGGACTCACACGAAGGGCCTTTGTGCAGGCACGTGTGATTGCCTTTCCAGTGCCAGAAGAGAAACCAGGCTCTCATTTTCAAATGAGCCAGAAGAGAAAAGTGACAAATAACACAGGGCAGACAGAAGAAGGGCTGAGCTTTGTAACAACAAGATGACATGATTCTCTAGTTTCACTGGATGTTCAAATACATCAGCTCTTTCTCTAAATTAAAGCCATGGTTTAGCAGCCTTCCCGCCTAGCAAACAACTGTTATATAGGAAGACCTGTTTTTTACTTAGGTGTCAGTATTAGTTTGAAGGCCACTGTTCTGGTCTTTCTCTCTGCTACCACACAGCTCTGTACCAGGGCACCCCAGGGCTCCTCTGGCAGCACTGCCCCCATCTCCCGCTGGCCCCACAGCAACCTGTTGCATCCAGCACCACCCTGATCCACCTCTTCTCCCATGCCCCTTTATTCCAGTTATAATGCAAAACGTCTTTAGTTATAATGCAAAACAACAAAAAGAACCTTATTTGATTTCATCTTGTTTAGGCAAAGGAAGGAGATAGACTTTCTGCACTTACAGGATTTATGGTAAGTATTCAATTCAGTACTTTCATTACAATGCACTTCAAGGTCATGAAAAGGCAAGGTTTTATTTTATTTATTTTCACTACAAATTTTGTAGTCATGTTGCACCACTTCTTGCTTATCTAAAAAAACCTCCAGAGTGTTTCTGAACCTTAATTACATTAAAATAACATGATAACAATGAAGTCAGTCTAATTTGCTCATTTACAGTGACATTTACTGAAATGAGCCCTGTGGCTAATTTGGAAAATAAACAAAGTGGCACTTTAACCTCAGTTATCTTCTCCACTATCTCAGAATATCTTTCCACCCCCAGCAAGGCAGAGCAAGAAACTCCTGTCTTAGCTGCAGAACTCTAGAGTTTTGAAACTGGGCAAAATGCAGGGCAGTAGGGACACCTAAACTTCAGAAAAATATATTGTAGAGCAGGGAGCTGAAAGCACAATATCCTACTTGCAGGTTGCCATGCACAGTGTGCAAACCCCATGGATAAGAGCCCAGGCTTAAGCCCTGATCACAGGAAGATGCCAGCACCAAAGGGGTCACTGATGCCTGTAAAGCAGCAGGATTGAACCCCAGATTACTCCTACAGAGCCCTTCCATTTGGTGGCCCCTTCCATTTGGGTCCTTGCTAAAACTCACCAGCTACTGCTCCCTCTGGGGAAGAAAGGGGCTCAAATCCTTGGCTTTTTCCTGCTCTCCCTCAGTTGCCACATGCCCACATCAACACGCTGTAAAAACTTGCAACGGTATCCAATAGCTCACTAGAAAATGTGACAAGTTTCCATGTAACATTTTTTCCCCAATGCTGTTCAAGCTGGACCCGTTTCAGAGCTCTTATTAAGGCAGATGCGACCCCATGATTTGAGACAGGAACATGACAACTGGAGGCGAGCACAAAAAGGAGTCAAAAGGAGAAAGCTGAGATGCCCAACAGGTAAAAACCATTGGGGTCATCACTGGAAGGGGATAACCTCCTGCACAGGCACATGAATTCCTCACATTTTATTGCCCATATTTACCATCAGAAAAGTCTGAGGGTTTTTAAAAGTACAAGGAGTCAGACCATTGTTTTCATCTCCCTTTCAGGATGTATGATTCTCCTCCATTTTTTTTTCCCACTTTAATCAAGTTTTTTTTAAGTATCTCAAGCAATGAAGCACATTCTGCTAAAATTTCATTATATTGGTAATGTAACATTCAAAACTGAGTCACACTCTTAGAAGAAAGTCCTGTGGAGATATTAAAGGGTCTGGTTCAAGATTTAACAATACCACTGACTATTTTTTCCTACTTCTGAGAGCCTTCTGCAGCCTGTATGCCACATAATTTATTCCATCAAATTTTCAATACTTTGTGACTGAGGCTGATTTCAGTATTTCTCTACTGAAGTATCATCCCTTACATATTTCCCATGTTAGTGGAAAAAACACTGCAAGGAGAGAGGGTGAACTGGACATCTTCCATTTGCATGAATGTCACTAAAATTGCAAATATTAATATTGTTATTCAGTTCATTGAAAACAGGCTGGAATCTAATCAGAAATTATGATTTAGTGAATAGAACCTATTTTTAAAAGATACATTTTCTCTCTTGACACCCTCTTTCTTTTTTTCCAGAAAAAACATTGTGCCCATGCCTGACTTTTCTGGATTGCTTTTTTTTCCATCGTAGAAATTAGAGGGAGGGCAGCCCTGTTTTGCTCTGCTGTGTTCTTGGCTTGAACCAAATCCAGAACAGGTGCTAAAAATCTTGATCATTTGTTGGCACAATGTCAGAATAAAACCCTCACTAACGATTGTCATATAGTAGAGAATGGAGAGATAACTCTGAAAAATACAGTAGGAAAAAAAAAAAGGTGCAAGCAAAAGAAAACACATGCATAGAAAATGTTTTTGCTGCACTTTTCAGCGAAATTTTCAGCATAAATATGCAAAGAATCTAGGAAAATTATAGATTCCTCTGCAGGATCCCATGAAAAAGAGCTCAAATCTCTCTACCACCTACAGAAACAGACAGCAAAAAAGCTGAAACAGAAATAACAGTCAGAAGATGAGAAAAGTCACTCTGATTCTCTCCCCAACTGATAACCTTCCTGAAGGTCAGTCCACATGAAGATCATTATTGGGTTTCTGCCACCAAGCTCAAGTCCTTAAAAGCAGGATCATATTTATCATGAGTTTCTCATTAGTTTCTTGATTTGTAACTTGATGCTTTGAAAGAAATCTCTGTAAGTATCATGTGTTAGCCAAAAAGAGGTCCAGCAGACCAGCATGGAAAGAATGCTAACCCATCAGCTGTACTAATTACTCCCACCAGTTTGCTGAAGAGCCTCAGCTGAACATAAGCAAAGTTAATTTCTCTCTGCGCCACTGAAAAGGATCTCCAACACCTCTCAGTGAACAGCTGAAGCTATTACTGTTCTTGTGCCACCATCCCTTGCTACAAATGACAGAATGCTTCTCCATTTAGCAGCTACTTTATTTGTTCTTCTCTGTTTCTGTTTCCCCCACAAGTTCTGTCTTACTATAAATTTTGATTTAGTACCTTTCAATTTCCCTTTTTGACTGTGCATCATTAAGACTCCTCTATTCTAGTTTTCTCCCCAAGTGCTGAAAATTACAATTCTTTCTTCTAGTACTTGGCTTCCTACCCTTTGATCCTTTTCCTGCCTGCCTAGTAAGGCACCTGACCCTTTCATTCTTCCTCCACCCCGTTTTGCCTCATTCACCTCCTCCTCTTCTTTCTCAGCTGCTTTCATCTTTCTTCATTTTTGTGCTCTGGCTTCCCAGTTCCCCTTCTCTTCAGCTGAAAATGTAAATTTTTTTCCTAGAGACTGATAAAGCCCAGAAGTAAAAAAATTCATCTTTAATCTTCTTTTCCAATTTTCAGCATGGATTCTACTAAAATGGAGTTGGGGCTTTCCATTTTACAGTATACTGATGTAGCCTTAAGAGTTTCAGCTGTGTGGTAAAGGACCAAAATAATTAAAAGTCAAAGCAAAATTCAGATCCTCTTTTAATTTTTCAATGGAGTGGAAGTTCTGCTGGCTAGTTTTGGTTTTTTGGGTTTTTTGGTTGGTTTTTTTTTGTGGTGTGGTTTTTTTGGTTTTTGTTTGTTTGTTTGTTTTTTGTTTTTTTGGTTTTTTTTTGTTATCAAATTACTGATCATGGATCTGACTGCTCTAAAGCCTAGTGTCAAACACTAATGGGATGGGCATCACCATCAGCCTTAAGATTCATGACTGAATTGATATGATATAATAAGTTGCAGGACAGTAACCACACCAAAGTAATTATCCATATTTGCACTTAACCTGTGGAGGAATCATGTTAGCTGAAACCTCTGTGAAAGAGGAAACACAGATGGATGTCTGAGATCTACTTATGATGTTGAGGCCTCCTCTGTTCTACTCACTGAACTTCTGATCCCAAATGATCTACAGTCCCTTGGCACTACTGTAATGCTGCCAGTAAATAATCTTTTAACATTAGCTTTGATGAGGGAAGAGGACTGGGGGCAACTAGAACAAATGCATTTGGACTGATACCACGTGGGCACCCAGCTGATTTTTGGAGACCAATGTGTTTTTACCTGCTCAGTACAGGGCAGTGCTCCTGCCAGTCATGTCAGTGGTGGTGGAGGCTTCCCTGAACTCATGGTTTGGGCTCTTGCACCTCTCAGTTATGTGCCAAGTAGCCCAAGAAACTGAGGCTTCTGAGTGGCTAAGTCTTTGTGGATTATTCAAGGGGGTGATATATAATCCACAGATGCCCTCAAAGTAAATTTCCTCCCAGGAATGTGCTCTCCCAAGCTGCCATATCACCTTGTAACTCTGCAATATAATATCGTTGCACAGAGGCCCTTCCATGGAAAAATGTTTCAGTGGGCTGTTTTGGTCTTTTCTGTGCCTGGGAACACCTGGACAGATGCAGTAGAACACTGCAGTCTCCTCCATGACAGAGGGATACAGATGTGGGGAGTGAGAAATCCATGGAGGGCAGAAGAAAGGAGAGACTTAAGGGCAGGGAGCAGTGGCAAATGCGAGGTGGATGCACAGAACTGTTGTGAAGATCAAGAATCTGAAGATCATCTTTTATGCACAGCTTGTACACTGACTCTCCTTCTTCTGTCTCATTTTGGTCTCCATTCTTTGATCCCAAACTTCCAAAGCCAAGACCAGAAAGCAAATGTGTTTGCACACCACCATGTGGTGCCAATTTGACTTAAGAAAAATATGTATTTGATGACGAGTTGAAAACACAGAGGCTTTTTATAGGATCAGTTGTTATCACTGTAGCTGGAAAACCCTCTCACAACAACTCTTCTGCCTCCTCCCCAGCAAGGTGGGAAGTAGCTGCAGGTACATCCCAAGGCTGGGTGAGCCAGTGTTCCTTCCCTGCTGCAGGTGTGGCATCCTCTCTGCTGGATGCTGGCTGGGTCATGGAGAGGTGACAGAGAAAACTACTCTGGCTGCTTTATTGTCTGTTTCTCTCTGAAGCTTGGGGTTTACAGGAGAGCCAGAGTGGAGGAATGACTGATGAGATCCAAATGAACTGTGATTACCAGGTTCCCTCCTGCCACTCATGTAAGCCTAGGGGCCATGAAAATCCAGCAACCAGGGCATAACTGTCCTTTTTCTTTTCCTGCCAAGTGTCAGAGCAGCAGGTGGTTAGAAAGGCTCAGGGGTCATTTAGGATGAGTGACAGCACCATGGCCACATGCCATTCCTGTGTCATCCCACCTGCACCAGAGAATTATGGAATGGAAAATCTGCAGCCTTAAGGAGAAGCCCTAGTTAATTTTGCTGCCCTTGGATTGTCAGACTGGATGGCAAAAAACCAGGATCAAACAGGGAACTTACAGTAAATAATTGATTTTGACCTCCCAGGCTTGCTGAAAGATGTATCCTTGGCATGAGAATGGGAATATCTGAGTTCCAAAATGTATTCAGTATTCAAAACCCTCCACCTACATACATATTGCACCCTGCTAAGGTCCAAGAGTAGATAATATATTCAAGGCTGTGTGTGCAAGGCTGTTGTTTCCCTTGGCTATGGCTACAAATAGGGAAATAATAAACATTCAGGTCTTCCCTCTCTATTTAAGGGTATGGTGATACAAAACCAGCAAGCTCCCCTTCGTTGTCTTTCTCCCATATCTCTCACAGACTATTTGTTCTTCCTGAAGGATAGGATGCAAACACAGCATGTCTCCACTCACTGGGCTGTTGGCTCTTATTTTGTTTCTGTCAAATGATCCCAGTGCTCCAGCCCATGAAGGATTGATTGGCCTCTCTTCCTCTGCTCACCTTCCTATCTAAACATGGATTAAAGAAGGATGAACCACGAGGAGCAAACTGGGGAAGAGTGTAAGCAGAGTTTTCTGAGGCTCGCAGTGTGCATGTCCAGAGCTGCTCCCAGGAGGGATGTGGATACCACACAGCACTTCTGAGACGCTGCCTGGGCACACCTGGATCTGCTCATTAAGTTTAAGCACAAGATTATAACACTTCTGGTTTCATCATAAAATCACTTTGCTGTGCTAAAAGAATTCATGTCTCTCCTTAGATTAATTAAATACACTCCTATTTAAACAAGGCTTATGAACTACTCTGCATAGTAAGAAGTTATGGCAAAGAATAATAGAATATAAATATGAGTCACAACAAAAATCATGTGGATTATTTAATCAAACACCAATAAAACTTGCCTAATTTAATATTCTCAAGGAAAAAGTGTCTATATTTGCAGTTTCTTGGATTCAGTTCATTCTCCACAAGCTTTATTTCTGTTCTTAGCAATACACAGAAAAAAAGCTACTATGCCTATGTTCTATTGCATTTGCACCCTCTCAGCAGGGATATAAAAGCTATTAGGCTCCCTTGACAGTTTGTCCAGGATTTAGATTATTGCGGTGTCTTTTTCAAATCAGTGGAATTGGGCAATGGAATATCACAAAATATCTTAAAAGAGCACAGAATGAAACATGATGGGTTTGTCACTATATTCTGATTTACTAAAACACACAAAACACGATTTAAAATTACCTGCCTGTTAAAACCACCTTAGGTAGCAGTAAGTTTAAAAATAAATACGTATATCTAGATAAAAATAATTACGTATGTGCAGTCAAAGTGAATATTTTCAGATGACTTCCAAATGGTTTCTGTGAATCCTGAAGGTGAGCAAGGGCAGAGATAACTGTTCATTCCCCAGGTGCTATGGGTAGTCTACAAAAGAGATAAATACAGTTTTCTGGGTTTAATTTATACCAAGCGCCTGCATCCTTTCATGTAAGCAGTGTTTTGCCAACCTGAAGAGAATGAAGTCCATCTGTTGCTGAGGCCAGTGTCCCTTGCAGATTGTTTACAAGCGTTAGAGACAGAGTTCCCTGCGCCTTCTGTGCAGGGGGGAAGGAGAAGTTGGCTTTCTACTACTTCTTTTCTGATGGAGGAATCTTGCTCTTTTTTGTATTCCTCCCACAGAGTTTCCTACAAGGCAGCACGATCCAGCCCTCAGTAATTAAGATGCCCATCCTCTTCCCACAACTTTCAAGCACAAAAGCCTACCCTGACATCAACAGGAAGGAGAAAGTAATATTATTAGTGCTAATTGGTTAGCAACAAATCTCTCCAGGACATATAAAGCCTATTCATAACATGAATCACTTATAGGGGAACACACAATTGAGCATGAGAACTTCATCAAGAATGCTCAGCAAGCCTGCAACCACTTCAGCACAGACCTCAGCTGGCTAAACCCAAATATCCAGTTCATGCTTTGGTGAATTATGATTTAGCAACATTATTTAGCTTGTATCTGTGCAAAAAAACACAACAAACAAACAAAACAAAACAAAACAAAAAAACCCTAACAAAACCAAACAAACAAAAAACCAAACCAACAAACAAAAAAAAGCTACTTGAAGAAGAGAGTTGTATATCCCTGTTGTTTCACTTCCACAAAGCAGCAGGCCAACTCCCCAGCCTTTCCTGACCTCCAAAGATATGCCTAGATGCAATTTTAGACCAAAACATCAGGAAGGGTGAAAAACTTTGTTTGCAGAAATACAATAACCATTTCTATTTCATTTGTAGACTGAAGTCACATAAAGAAGTACTGCCAAATTCTGCTAGAAGTTATTTAAGCTTGACCTTTGGACCAACCTCCCTGCAGTCTACATACAACACAGTTCCTGTCACCTGAAACAAAAGCACCAGCCTCCCATAAACTAGAAGGAAGATTGCAGGAATGATACTATTCTGATATAAAACCTTTCAAGTCCTTCTGCTGCAATAATTACAAAAATGTGCAATTTCTGTAGTTGTTCTGCTCTAATTACCGAGTGATCCCTTTTTCAGAGCAGTATTATTTACAGATCTCTTTTGGTAGATATCTAGTTTATGTCTACATCAATATATTTGTATCTATTTTGTTATATACTGACAGCATGTAATTCATAATGTGCTGTACTTCGTGACTCTAACTCTTCATCCTTTAATGTGTTTTGCATTTGAAGGTTGTTGACTGAAGCATTCAAACAATTTACAAAGGCAATACACAATGAGTGGGGGCTACTTGTAGCATACTAATTTGTTGGTTTTCAACTAATACTATGTATTGTTTCAGGGTAAATGGATAGGAACCAGGCCTTACCATGACCCTGCCTTCCTTTGGAAAGCATTTCAGTGCTCAGATGACCTCCTGGAGCTACTGCTTTTAGGCTGCCTGCCTAAAATCATTCCACTCGAATTATTAATTTAAACAGGGGATTTGGGGGATTGGGAATATATGCTTTAACATAAAATTTGCCCTAATTTAAATATAATTTAAATTCTAGTAGGTGACGATGACAACCCAGTTGGACATTCAAAGCTCTTGGAATCTGGATAGAAGGCCAGTGCACAGACAGGCAGGTGAGGAGGGAGATAATTGGAGTTATGAGCACAGAGCAGGAACAACTTAACATGCAGAGGACAGTGGTGGAGAGGGTGATGTTAAGACGGGAAAATTAGGAAGAGATGGGATATCTGCATGGATGTTGATCATGAAATGAGAGGAAACTATCTACTACAGAACAGTTTCGTGGTGACTTACATGTTTAAGAGTTCAGAGAGGTATTGCAGAATAAAGATTTGAAAAGGGTTGAGAAGTAGAACAAGAATAGGGGGTGAAATAGTACAGGAAAAGGAGCTAACTGACTTAAGAACAGCTAGATGGGAATGACCAGACTTGCACCGAGAAACTTCCACTTAGCACAGCAAAGAATGTTATATGGGCTGGTAACGCTATATGGGCTGGTAATTTTTCAGCTGTAGAAATAAAGATGGACAAGGTCTGAAGGAGCTCAGGCTTTTGGGATGTCATTTTTTTGGTGATGCTTAAAAATCTTTGGGAAGTTAATACAATTTTCTTGGCATGATTTCTTGGTCTATCAGTTCCATTAGCATTCTGCACAGTAGGAATTCAACTTCAAAAGTGTTTTTTTAATTTTACTGGTTTTTGAGCTAAAACACTTCCTAAGTCCTATTTTGTCTGTTAGTAATCACTTGGGAGATTATTATGACAATTTGTTTTCCATTCATTTAACTTTTAATCACATTGAACAACAAAAGTAGATGAATAAATTTCAAGACTGTAAATAGTTTCATTATCTGGTTCATGTGCAGAAGTTTAATCCAAACGCTAAATCAAATATTTAAAATCAGATCTGCCGTCCTGACTTTTTTTTTTGCTAAAGACATGAGACATCTCTTTAATACCAAGCTCTGGAAATCCTTAGAAAAATCCTGTATTTCGAGCCTATGGTAAATCATATCAATTTAAGCACATACAGTCTTTCCAAGGGTCCATCCCATGCACACTGAAGTGCTCACTAAACTCATGATGTGACAGCACAGGTCACACTCCTCTCAGGAAGAGACCAGATGGGACAGGGAGCAAGACACCAGCATTGAACCTTGTAAGGGTAGGTCCACCATAACTAAAGAACTGACACTTCTGGTGCAAGAAGAAGGCAAAGTAAGAGGAAATAAACTAAGGGGGATGGCAACTATGGACTTGGAATGGGAATCAGAGTTACAAATGAAAGTAAGGAATTCAGTGGGAGACACTGAGCACTGAAAAAATTTATTGTAGGTCAGCAACCTTTTTCCCAGTGCTCTGACACAGATGCCATTGGTTTAGTCTCTGAGAATGAAACTGGAAATGAAGCTGTGAATAAGTTATAAGTCCTGGAAAACAAAGAGAAGGAAAGGGAGAATATCCGACATCTTGACATAAGCCAAACAGGGGGGGAAAAATAATTTCTGCTCAAAAATTTTTTGCTCAAAATTCAGGACAGTCTCTGGATGTCAGGTCATCACTGTATGATTTATCAGGTCACCTAGGCCAAATTCAGCTCTGACAAGGAGACTCTTACCCTCCTGAGGCAGGGCTTACAGAGCTCACAATACAGCCAGTCCCATGATATAACAACCATCACAAAACATCCGAGTTTGAAGTCAATATTGGCAATTTAAGCTGTTGGAGAAGTACAGAGGATGCAGCCTTAGCAAAATGCTTATATACTGCTCCTTTATGTCTCTCCATATGGAGAGGCACAGGCACAACAGTTCAAGCTTCCCTTGCCTAAGCCAGGCAGTGTCCCTCGGTGGTAACACAAGATAACTTACAGGAGAAAAGGAAAAAATGTTTTCAAGTCTCTATATTTTCAGCCTTCTCTGCCGTGGGAGTCATGAATTATGCTAACATATTCACTAGCAAGCACAGTGAGAGTACTAAATTAATTTCTCATAAGAAAACAGTCATAAGATAGGAAAAGATCTCCAGTCACTTTCTGTACCACTTCACTTCTGTAGAAGTCAGTGATTTTTAGGTGATTTACGTATCAATTTTTTTACACAAAAGAGATACGACACAGATCCTGGGAAAGGTTTTGTAGGCATTTGCCCAAACATTTCAGGGAATGTGATGAGGAGCATATCACCAAAGGATTTACATGGTCATTCCACAAGTGGAAATAAAAATGATTGCTTGAGAACTTTAGCTGAGAAATATTGAAATGAAATGGAAGATCAAAACCAGACTTTCCGAGTAAAGACTGTGTTGGAGAAGTGAAGGATAAAAAAAAGGGAAGGGTAGTTCCCATCTTATAAAACTTTTTAGGTGAAGCCTGTTTTAGAGGATAAACACTTTTCTGTGACTAAGGTCTATTTTACAGCAATAATTTCTTTTCTCAGAAAAGATAATTTAGGTGAAGATGATAATATCGATGATTTAATGCTCTTTAATTCTACTGAATAATTTAAGATGAAGACAACATTTTTCCCTTCAAGCTGCTACTTGCATCCTTTGATGTAGACCCAGGCCTAAGGAGACATCTCTAACACATAATTATTTTCAGTCATTTCCTTATTGTTTCAAGGAGCAGATAATGATACATTTTCAGCACTGTTATTTGGTTTGTAAACGAAATAATCACAAGCTCCCTATTAAATAACTAGGAAGATTCCTGATAATTTCAAATGCTTTATGCTAATGTCCAAAAGGAGTAAAAATATTTAGAGCCCTCAGAAAGTTCCCAGCAGTTAAACCGAGAATACAAGTCAGCCTCCTTGCTCGGGTCAGTGCACTGATCACTGTGGAGTTGCAGGCATTTACATCCATGGCACATCTGGCCCAGCTGAGACTCCACGTTAAACGGATGGTAGCATCAGGCCCACATTTTACCTAATTCCCTAGAAAGATAACAAAAGCCCATAATGATCACATGCAGAAGGGTCTGGTTTGTGTGGGTTTTTTTTTCAGTATCAGAATTCCTCAAGCTGACAAAAATAATACGCAATAATAATGTAAATGAAAATCATGTAGGCACGGTATGTACATTTACAGGGCTTGCTGTGAACCTGTTCCCTCATCACCCCACTGCCACACCCTGAAGCCAATCCACTGCAGCAGCAAGACTAACCTGGAATAACTAAGCAGTACAGCAGGTGTAATACACTGAATTTTTCTCACAACACCTTCTGGCAGAGCCGATTCATCATCCTGTTGTGTTAACATTGAATCAAAATGGTAATTGAAGTGTTTGTGTTATTAACTACTTTGCCAATAGGAAGGGAAAGTACTTAAAATAAGAAGAGGCAGCTACATGTGGATAGATTACAGGGAGCATATTCTAACCCCAAGGACCTAAAGGAGGAAACTGAGATTAAAAGTTCTCCTAATATAATAATAAAGAAATATTATGTGAAAAAAAATAGTCATTCGATAAAGGAATGTACAAAATTCTACAGTGAGTCAGGGTTCAGCAACAATATTCACAACATAAAGAATAAGTGGATATCTTACACAGCTGCAGAAAGTTTTGAGGACTATCGTGAAATTCAAATTCAACTTCAGTTCACAACACTGTGCTGTTGCAAAAGAGAAAAACATTGTACTGAGAAATATAAACAAGGGTAACATTTATAGACAGATGATGTAATCCTCCTGTTATTCTTAGCACTCATAGGGTCTGAACTGGAGTGTTTTGTCCAGTTTTGGGCATTATATTTCAAGAAAGATGTGTATCAGATGAAGCCTTCAGATGAGAGTAACTAAAATGCCATGAAACACAACCCACAGGCGGGATTGAGCAATTTCAGGTTGTTTACCATAGAAAATGGAGTACCAAACATGACACAGTAATTACCTTCGAACCTTTAAAACACTACTTCAAAGAAGAAAGGGAAGTGATGGTCTCAATCTTCACAGAGAACAGAAAACAGTATGCTAAAATGCAGCAGAGAAGATTTAAGATAGGATCAGAACAAACTTTTTCACAGTGAAGCACTGCAACGGGTTGCTCAGGGGGATGGTAGCTCAGAGCCAGGAGCCACGTGCAGTGACACAACTGCCAGGGCAGAGACCCTCCCACCCAGGGCACATCCCACTGCCCCCAGCAAGGAGTCTGGGCAGGCCAGGGCAGGCAGCTCAAGCCAATCTTATCTGGCAAGTTCTGGCAATGCAGCAGATCCAAGGTCAAAGCAGCAGGCTGGGATCAGGAGGGCACATGGCCAAGCAAAGCAGGGTTGTGGTACAGCCCAAGCCTGGCATCCTATAGCATTGCTGGGGCATGGACTGATGGGGCTGGGCTGGGCTGGGCTGAAATAAGAGCCCTGGGCCCAAGGACAGGCTTAGGGGTTATTCCATGGGAGGCTGGTCAGGGCTACTCAGGCCACTGATGCCCTCAGGTCTGTGGGACATAGAGGAAAGGCTGGAGGTCTTCAAGGGCAGGCTCCTGGCAGGATTGGCACAGATGTCTCTGACCCAGCCTTGGAGCAGAAGAAGAGGCCAGGTGACCTCCAGACTTGCCTTCTTTGTTTTGATATCTCAAGTTTGAGGCCATAGGTCTGAATTATCAAACAGCTGCTGTGGCCCTTGGTGACCAGGAAAGGTGCCATGCACAGAATGGAAAGATATCACACCAGAGCTCTAAAAAGTCCTGGATCAAAAAGGAAGTGATATACTCCCCACTTCTGGGGCAAATATATAAAACATTGATTATTTACATCCATGGGCTTCTTACTACTTTTATTATTGCAGTTATATTGTTACACTGACTACATTTGTAGCTTGGCTAATCTGCTTCCACCTCTATGTCCATAAATGTTCTGTATGGTTATTATAAATGCAACGGATGGTGAATACTGATGTATTAGCTGTTTCTATATAGTAGGAAGCAGATTATTTCTTCAGCTGTGCTTCCTTTGGTCCTGAAGATTTATGGTCTTCATACTCAGATCACTTGCTCACCCAAGTTGCCAAAAGAAAGAATATGCATGAATAAATGTCTACTAACAAATCTTGAATTATAGTGAGGCCAAACTTCTGTAAAATTAACATCCTTCCAGATGTTACAGAAGTAATTATTTCCTGTACTCACACTGTTAATTTTACCTGTATTTTTATAACTTGTAATCATTTATGTGCTTCTACTTTTTCCTCTCGTTTTACTTATGGAGTGCTTTTGCTATAATCTTTATTAGATATACCCAACAAACATGTGCTTCAGGCACCCAGTTAGTGTCTGATATCACTGATGTTCCCTATATATCACAGCACACTTCAAAAAGAAAAGCCTGGGTCCAGCCCAATTCAAGTATTTCAGGGGTGATACTGGATTGCAGAAAACTTTGTGTAATCTGAATGGAGGCAAATAGCATGCATTTTCCTGTGATGCATTTTTAATTTGTGCTTATCTCCAGATGGAAGGGAGAGATCCATGGCATGTAGCTGGATTGGCTCTCATGTGGGAGGCACTCAATCTCCCAAAAGACTTATTTGTGAGTGTAGGGAATATTGGACACTTTACTGAAGAAATCAAGGGGCTGAAGTTTTTAGCCCTGGCATTTCCTGATTGGAGTTGTAAGTTTATTCACACTTCTATGGTGTCCTGAATGAATATCTTCTATATTGTGATTTTGAGTTGATGTTTATGTTGAGAAAGAAGACCAAGTAATCACATGTTTTAACCAGGTAACCACTAAAAATCAGGAGGAAATCTTTTTTAGGAATAGGGGAATTACTTTAACTATATTCTTTCGGGGATCAATGAGGCAAGGATATTTGTAATAGCTTTCTCCTTTCCAGACAATTGGCAACAGATGAAGCATTGGGGAAGACAGCTGGAGACACAGGGACAAAGGTTGTAAGCTTCATCTAATAGTTTGCTGCAGCCATTTCTGCTGTCAGGGTGAGTGCAAGAGTTCCTTTGTTTCCAGAATCACTCAGCAGCCAGGAATTATTACAAGTATCCTGGTTCTGTCTTGCTGTTGTTCTCACTCACTCAGATTTTGCATAGCTAATGTAGAAGACTGGAGCAAACTTTTGTCAAAGCAAACAGATCAGCATCTTTTCACACTACCTAATATTCAGACAGTCTCTGTCAAAGAAAGCCAAGACTGTGAGGAGAAGTCAGTACCACAACACGTGTTTTGAGTTACTAGGAAAACCAAAGGGCAGGGAGTGGGTTTGGATCTAATGGCAACTGATAGTCAGTATGTATGGAAAGCAGATTGCAGTCTTCTCACATCACCACAAGAAACCAGAATTTAAAAGCTTTATCAGTTCATGCTGACAACCCAGAAAATACAGTCACGGATTTCACTGTGGATTCAGAAAAGTACCTACATGCTTCTCACAGCACTTGAAGGCATGACTTCTTTAATTCTTTTAGCCATTTAATAGAGAGAGGAAAATGGATCTGTGCATTTCTGTTATCAGTGGAAGACAACCAGGTTACTGTGCGGATGTGACTAGTTAGGTGTACTCATGGGATTGATTCACTGCAGATCTTAGGAAAGGACCTCTCACTCATCCTAATCATACAAGCTGGGCAAAGGTTTATATAATGAAGACTGCTTAGTTCCATAATTCTTATGTGGGATCATGCGGAGAATTAATAAAGCACTGGTTATGGCCCTGTCATTATACTGGTATAGCCAGCTTTATTTCCCAGCTGATAACTTTAATTCAGATGAGGTTAGGCCATGGATGGGAGCAAGGCAATAGATTACACTGAGGTAATCGAAAGAGGATGTGGAGAAAAAAAAAAAGCAGAAGAAAAAAGTTCTGAATCAGAATCATAGAATTACTTAGCTTGGAAGAGACCCCCTGAGACTATCTGAAGGAGCTGGTACAGTTCAAATGGAAGTTAAAGCTTCTAGAAGAAATTTGTGGTTAAAGCTCTGTTGGCTTTTTGCAACAGAATGATATTATTTTTAAGTCTTTTAGGTATTATAACTTACTTATCTATGAATCTGCTCCTAAAACAACAAGTGTTACAGGATTTAAACCTGGTGGGACAAACTGCATTGACCATTGATTTCAACACTCTCATCGCAGTACTGCTTCCAAAATCTGCCTCATGGGAAATTTGGACAAACACTCTATTAAGGGACAATTCTGTTTAGGTATTTTATTTGCTGTTCTTCTATTGCTTCACTTCTTTTTCTAACACAGAATGAAAATGAGCATTTGAGAAAATCATCTGTTGTTAGAGTTTGTTTTTCCCTCTAAAGCCATCAGACTCTAGATTTACTCCTAAACTTGAATACTGTGAAAATTGTTTATGTGGTTTTAAAGGTCATTTTGATCTCACAGTAGATTTTATATTTAGTAGAGAAGTAAATAAATAGTGCTTTAGCAAAAAAAAAATTGCTATTTTCATACATTCACTTTTCCTAACAAAACATTATTCCTGTCAGAAGGATTGCCCGAAAAGACAAGTTTTGACAAAGATTCTGTAAAATATCACTGGAATTCTCTTGGTGTTATCAAAACAAAAATGTGCCTGGATTTACCGTACGGAAATGACAAGCCCCTTTTGGTTTCCATGCGGAGAGAATTGTTTTATGTTCCCGTGTCGCCATCTTGTGGCGATCAAATCTCCTGCACCAGTCCTGCATCAGCACAGTGACATCCACCGTCCGAGCGCCCCGGAGTGTTACTTACCCTGACACCAGCTCAGAAAGGTCACAACAGCTTTAGTCTTACTGATGTCTCCTACAAGTCAAGACCCTCACGATCTCGTTCTTGTGAGAACTTCTCAAGGTGAGGAGCGTTTAATGTGTTTTGCATAAGATCATTCACTTGCATGTAGGCAGACAGACCAAAACCAAGTTATTTTTTTTCTCCCCCCTTCTATATTTACAAAACAGGAAGAAGAAATTAATGCCTTATAGACACATTAATTCCAAAAATATCAGAAAATCAGAATTTTATGACAGGCTTTCTGAACCACACAGACCATGCAGCGAGTCCTGCGGCAGGTTTCACTACGTGTGATTGAACTAAAGCATATCTTGGACTGAAACATCGAAAATCTACTGTAGATCATTTCAAAACCTCTTTTACAACTGCACCACAGTTCTAGGGTCCATAATATCCATCTTAATTGATATGACATCCCTTAAGCATGATTTTTGACTTACCTGGTTTTGAAGTACATGTTCTCTGTAAGATGCATTCTTAACTTCATATTCATTGCTATTCACCTGCCCTTTTCTGTTGGCCAGGTGTAGACTGAAAGACAGGCAGACAGATAAAAAAGCTGTTAGTTTTCTTTCCAGTATCCAAGCTGTACCTTTATTCCCTAATTGGACACTTACAGTGATTTGGGCAACTATCAATCTAGTCTCAAGCAATACATGTATTCCTGGCCAACTGATTTTACAAAAACCTTGTTATTTTGTGAAATGCTCCCTTATTAAGTCCACACAACTTTTTGGTTGTAACTCATTCAGAGAACAGCTTTATATTAGATTGTGCTTAGGTTAGCACTTAATTAGATCCCCAGAACTACTTAGTACCGGTAGCAAGAGACTTTTGCAACTTACACTGGATGCAAATATGACATGGTTTTCCTAGGTAGGTACTGGAAAAGCCCCATTTTCTGATGAAACTGGATTGACTGATTGATAAATGTCATCTCTCACCTTTAGCTTCATTTTCTTTGCTCTGTGCTCAGCTTACACTGCTGCCAACTGTTGTAGCTCTACCATGAGTCTCACAACAGCTTGTTCTGGTCTTTGAAGAGTGACCACTTGGAGCTCTGTGACCATGAAAATTGTAATTATTTATGTGACTTCTTAATCTTTGCAGTTGCACTTTAAAAATTATTTATAAGACAATCTTGCTGTTTCATCTGTAGTTTCAAAATGGTTCAGTTGGCAAGTACTGAGCTCAATGGCCTTCTGTATTTATACTCCTTTTGATGCAAAAAAACGAAGTGCTGATCTGTGTGTCTTCAAACCAAAGGATGGGATTGGGGTGGGGTGATTGCGGGTTTTTTATATGTTACTTGTTGCTAAAAAATTTGGAGTAATTCTTCCTTAAATACTGCACTCACATCTATCAGTTCAATGAGAATTTATCCACAAACTTCCAGAAACTCCCTTAAGAGAAAAGTATATCAAACTGGTAGTTGCCACACATCTTTTTGAGCTGCTTTAATCTTTTTTCTTTTTTTTTCTTAGCTTATATTCCTGCCTTCAGCTGCGCTATTACAGTGATCTTCTTGTTTTAAACTTTTCAAAGAGAAGAATTGAAGCAGTCTCCAAATTCCTGAGAGAAAACCCTTCTGGGTTACTGTTTTGTTTGGGTTTATTTCTAACAAGATGATAAATATTTTCACAATATATTTTTATTTTGAGTTCAGCGGAGTTTCAGCATAAATGTTAGCACAGTAATAACAACACAATTTACACATTGGGAGAGCAGTTATGTTTGAATATTTATATATACTTCTGCTGTAGTACTCTTAATAGCATAGTAATGCAACCATATTTTCAGCCTGAGCCAATGTAATTGCTTTCCACGCTGTGTGTTCAAACGGTCTATTATCCAGCTAAGAAGAGCCAGGATATGCAGAACATGGACATGCCAGTGATAAACACAAGCGTGTGTTTGTGTGTGTGGAGCCTGAGGCACTGCCCCTGATGATCCGTACGGGCAGGTGTTTTCAGGGATTGCCACAGCAGGTTTAAGGTGAGCTGGAAGCCAGCATGGAGGACAAAGATCCGATGGATTTAGCCTGCACACAGCGCATCAGCAGGTCCCTGTGCCCGGCTGCCAGCCTGGCTTCATCCTGTGTGTCCCTGAGGGGGCACAGGGCACGGGCTGTGCTGGCGGCTCGGGGAGGCCCTGAGGGACAACATGGAAGGAGAGGACTGAGTCTTAAACTGCGCCAGGGGATGCTCAGGTTGGACATCAGGGGAGATTCTTCGCAGAAAAGGTGATTACACATCATCGGAATGGGCTGCCCAGGGATGTGGTGGAGTCATTGCCCCTGGAGGTGCTTAAGGAAAGAATGGATTTGGTGCTTGGGGCCATGGTGTAGCTGACCTGTAGTGATCGCTCACAGGCTGGAATCAAGGAGGTGTTTTCCAAACGAGCTGATTCTCTGAGTCTCTGATTCTGTGACCACCCACCTGCAAGGCTCGATTTTCCCACATATTTCATGAGTGTGACGCATTTTATGAATGTGATGAAGTGCTGATCTGTGTATCTTCAAGCCAAAGGATGGGATTGGGGTGCGGGGATGTTTAGGTTTTTTCATATGTTACTTGTTGCTAAACTACTTGGAATAATTCTTCATTATTTAAATCTTGCACCCACATCTATTAGTTCAACGAGAATTTACCCACAAACTTTCAGAAACTCCCTTTAAGAGAGAAGTATACCAATGGTTCCGGCTCTAACTCGGTAGTTGCCTCACATCGTTTTGAGCTGTTTTCACCTTCTTTTTTTTTTTTTTTTTTTCCTTCCCTAACTTCAGCTGTTCCATTATAGTGATCTTGCTCCAAAAGGAGCTCTAAGGAACCGGAGAGAACGGCCTGGCAGAACACAGTGACGCCCATTCCCATTTATTTCGGGGAATTTTCCCTCTGGAGCGCCGGGGCGGGGCCGAGGCGCGCGCCCGCCCCTCACGGCCCGCCTCGGCCCCACCCTTCTCCCTTCTCTCCTCCCATTGGCTCCTCCGCGCCCGCTTTTCGCCAATCCGCAGCCGCGCTCGGCGGCGCCGCTTCCTCCCCTGCTCGCGGCCGTTGGCCTCGCCCCCCTTTAGCCCCGCCCCCCGCGGACGGGCCGAGCCGTGATTGGCGGGCGGGGCGGGGACAGGGCCGGGCCATGGCGGCGGCGGGAGCTGCGCGGCCGCGCAAGGTGCGAGAGGGGCGGGGGGCGCTGGGGGAGCGGGGCGGGCTCGTCTGGGCCTCACAGACCCTACGAGTGCCCGGACGGGGCGAGGGGAGCTGTGGGGGTCCCTCCTGCCATTCCGTAACAGCTCCTGCGGGCGGTCGGGCCTTCCGGGGCCGCGGTGTCCAGCTCCGGGCGTGTCTCTCGTGGGGCTCCCGGAGCGGGTCCGGCGGAGCGCGGTGAGGGTGGCTGGGGGACTGGAGCATCCCTCTTACGGGGAAAGGCTGGGGGAGCTGGGTCTGCTCAGCCTCGAGAAGAGACGGCTGAGAGGGCACCTCATCAAAGTGTATAAATACCTAAAGGGGAGAACGGGTCGCGCAGAGAAGGTGTGGAGTCTCCCTCACTGGAGATATTCCAGAACCGCCTGGACGCAGTCCTGTGCCACGTGCTCTGGGATGACCCTGCTTGAGCAGGGAGGTGGGTCCAGAGGACCCACTGTGGTCTCTCCCAGCCTGACCCTTCCCCTAACTCTGGGACTGTGTGAGGGTTCTTCCACCCTGTGTGATCCTTAAAGTCCCGAGAGGTCAGAGGGGCATTTATCGAGTTTATACATCAGCTCTTGGACGTGTCAGCAAGTGAATCACTGTATCTGTAGAACGCTGTGGAAATTATCAAAGCATCATGCTGGAAGGCCACGTTTTGTGGAAAATAAGGCCCTGGTGGCAGCAGTTGCCCCTTGCTTGGCCTGGGAGCTGTAAGTTACCTTCAACTGATCCACTTCTGCAAAAGTTCTTGGAACTGGGGGGCAATGGTAGTCTTCAAGTATGTCGTGAAAGTACTTCGTGGAAATCAAAGTGTATTTCTATAATCAACAGGGTTTGTCCTCTGGAAGGCTGTCAGGAGCAGTTAAACTAACAAATGGAAGAAAACAGTAAGACCTTGAACAAATACTGTTTTAAGATTGAGTGTATGTGTGAGTGTTTGGGAATCTTATCCTTGTCACACTGCACAACTTACCGAAATTTGTAGTATATGTAAAAAAAGTTTCTAGCTGAAAATCAGTACAGCCAGGTTCTAAGCAGCCCATTAACAGACACAAACTGAATAGAGATTTTGCATGTAAAAGTAGAGAGTCGAGTCTCCATATGTTTTATTTATAGTAAATTGAATTTTTATTATTGCTAGCTGTATGTCAGGTTGTTGAATGGAGACTGAATTCTCTTTTGACTTAAGCTATAATTATTGGCTAAATGTGTTTGTTACAGCAATGCAAAGTTTTCAGAAAGTGAAAGTTATTTTTTTCTTGTTGAAATTAATTTCCTCTTGTTTCCTGCTATTGAGTGAAAGTAAGTTGTTTTTTTACTTTGCTGCATGTTAAGGAGTTGGTATAAACAGTGAATTTGACTTTTTCAGGTTGGGCTTAAGGAGAGGATGTTATTCTGATGCAGAATTCTTTTCCACTGACTCTGACAATCAGGTAATTAAATGACTTTTTAATACAGTCCCTGTTATCTAAGAGAAGGGAAATTGTAATACCATAAGTAATAGAAGAAAAGCAGGTTAATTTAGATACTGCTGCATCTGAACCTCAAAATTTACGTTGGCAAAATTCCATGTAATTGTGGTATACTGAAAATGATACTTCTTTCTGGTTATGGTTTGTTCTTTGTCAGGTGACAGAGTGGAGATTACTCCACTCAAATCTGAGTTTGCTGAAAGAAAACAGTGGTACTCGTTTTCTGACTGCAGTGTTCTTTGTGCAGGTTGATGCTATTCAGGGTGGACTTGACCAGTGTGCAGCTTTACTGAAGAATTTCATACAAAATGAGGCTACAGGTTGTAGCTTTTGAAAATGCAAGTTACATTTTTAGGTTTCGTAATAGTCTCTTGATTTGTTTTGTTGACTGCTTTTTCTTTCAACTAATGCTAGGAAAGGAGACTGTCCATAAACAACCTGGGAAAACAACTACCTTTAAAATTGCTTCCAAGCCGTTGCTAACCAAAGGCAATACTTCCAAGAAGAAGGGGTTGACAGGAAATGTTACTCCTGCCCCTGTCCGAAAAGAAATTGGTAAGTGGGATTTCTTGGGCTTGATTTTTTTTCTTGAACAACATTAAGAGACTCCTCAACTTACTGAGATACAGCCAGGCTTCAAATAATGGTTTGTTATAGGCTGATCCCAGGCTGGATCCACAAAAGGATGTAGACATTAATTACTGCTTTTTAAAACCTTAAGTGTTTAGTAAACAGTTGCTGAAATTCACAAATATTTGAGTTCCATGTATAAGAAAGACAGTTGAGTGCATTTACAAATCTGCCAGACAACACGATGGGTTTGTGTAGCTCGAGAAGACAGGCAACTTCAGCTGGGTTTTTTGTTCCTTACTTCTCTGCAGTGCCAATATCAAATAGAAAATTTGCCTTGTCCACCACACCTTCTACTGAGAAAGAACTTTCCGGTGCAGCACAGAATCAGATGGTTCAACCTGTTCATGTGCCTTGCAGTCAGCACTCTCCTGTGATGTATCAGAAACTGTGTGAGCATGTGGAGACTCAGATGTCTCTGATAACTGGCCAACCACTTCGGGAGAGTAATGAAATTCCTACTATAACTCCTTCTCCTACCTCAAATCAGGGTTAGTGGAACTATTAATGTAGAGCTGACTGTTTAACTGCATGAGTTTTGCCCCAAATTTCTCTGATCTCTGAGTGCTATTTTCTTTCAGGATGTCAAAATGTTGCAGCTTTTAATTATCTGTTACCTACATCCACATCAGTACTGTCCCTGCAGCATTCATCTAGTCCCTTGACTACTCAGTCAGTAAGTAGAAGTTTGATTCTATAAATAAACATACTGAATTAGTACTGCCTATTTATTTATACATTTATTTTGGTCAGTTTTCCTAATACTTTTCCTTTAAAAAAATTTCACATTTCAACCTGTAGTGATGAACAAAATAAACACTGAGAGAAAATACTGCTTTTCAAAGCACATCTTATATAGACACCCAAGAAATGAAATTAGAGGCATTTCAACTGGCTGCTCGTTTCTGCATGGGGAATTCTGTAATGGACAATAAACCTGGAAGGTGCAGGAAATTACTGATTACTCTTAATTTCATTCTCAGTGATGCACATTAGGATCATTAAACAACTCCTGATAGAAGAAATCATATATAGCATGGAGCTTTTCCCTGCCAATGATCAAGTTGATCATTTCTTCAGACACTGTATTATCTTAGAGCCCTAAGTTAAAGTGTCTGTGTATTTAAGGGTATATATTGCACCTTGAATCCGTAAGACTGTAGACCTACCTTCCATCTGCAGGCAGTCCATGTATAGCTAGTGCTGGCCTTGACTTTTAAGAAATTCATCTACTTAAAATCTTGGGGGAGGGGTTTCTTCCCTGTTCTGGTTGGATTCAAGAAACACTGCTGAGGTTTTTTTCTTTCCAGAACATTTCAAAAAGAACTGTTCTTTAATGTTGCCAATAATATTTAAGATAAAGGCAATCTAAACCAGATTTACATTTTAATTACTCCTTATTATACAGGAAAATTATTCAGTTAATAATTTGTAGTTGTTCTTGTAATTAACAAAGAATGATCAAGACTACACTGGGTCAGACAAGTGTTGTGTTGTTTGGTGGTGTTTTTTTTTTTTAAGATTTAGAAATTACGTTAATTTTATGTTTAATTTGAGTATTCTTTATGCAGGGTGTTCCTGTAGATAGTGCCAGTGAACGTGTGCCAGAGGTGGGAGGACCTGTTGTTTTCCCAGTAGTTTCTGCTGCTCCTGCTGCACAAGTACAATCTGCCACTGCTCCTCCTGCTGTGATCCCTTGTATAGCACCAGGTGCTCCAACCCCTGCAGTGCCTGCACTGATCCCAGCGTCTTCTGGCAGAGAGGTGACCCCAAGCCAAGAGCACCAGACAAAAGAGGCAGATTTGATAAGGTGCATACAAGCTCACCTGGCCCTGTTGCAGTCACGGGAGGGGCTGAATGGCGGCACTGAACAGAGGTGCCATCAGCACTGTCCAGCACAATGTGGTGGCTCAAGTGACTCGGAGGAGGACACTCCTGAAGAGCACAGTGAGGACGTACTCAGTGAGGAAGATGAGTTGAGTGTACTTGACGTGGCTCCAGTGAGAGATACAAGCTGTAGGACAAGCTGTGTGAATAAAGTTCTAAAATCTAGAAGAGAAAGTCCAGAAGAAACAGCCCATAAAGTTATGACTGTAAAATATCTTATGGGCGAACTCAGAGAACTGATAACAGACCAAGGTGAGGACATTTTTGTTGTGCAGTAATTACATACAAATAACACAAGAGCTCTGTTAAATGTGAACACTTCAGTTTCTGCAAGTTGTATGTGTCAGGTGATGTGTGACATCTTAGCGTGGTTTTCCACAGGAGTAATACCTTCAGGTTTACTCTGCATAAGTATTAAATTATTTTTTGGACTATTTTAGCAGTATCATAACATCTGGGGTAAGGATTGTTCCTATTTCATATATAGACTTTTCCCCTGAGAGAGGGCCCAGTGTGGACACGTTGCAACAGCAACCCCACCAAGGCTGGTTGGAGAGATGGTGGCTTGAGTTTTATTGAGAATGTAAAGCATAGTTTTCATAGTCAAGCTTAACAATTTTAAATAAATATAGTTAAAGATGAGGTTTTCTTGGGGGGAAAAAAAAAAGTAGATACTAGTAAACTTTGTAGATTGCTTAATCACAATGTAAAATACTACTGTTGTATTGCAGCTTTATGGGTTTATGGAGTCTCTTTTTTTTCCCTCACCTCTTGCAGATGATTCAGAAATGCTGAGGTTGATGAGTGAAATAGAAGGGTGCGTATCATCACTCCCAGCTGTAGTGGGAAGTACAAACATCCAAGCTGAAATAGCCCTGGCTCTGCAGCCTCTCAGGAGTGAAAACGCCCAGCTGCGCAGGTCGGTAACTGCCAGGGATCCTGGGGCTGCTGCACATGGGCCTGCAGGCCTGTTCCGAATTGCCTGTTTTATCATGGTCATGGTGCCAGGACATGTCCTAGAAAGTGTGTTGGTAAGGCTATATAACTTAAAAATAAATTACTAACACACAGCAAGGCTTCAGTTAATGCTGATGTCTTAATAGTGTTGGTTACCTCAAGATTGGGCATTTTGGCTGGGTGGGATCAATGCACTGTTCTGAAAACTGCAGTATCAACGTAGTTAGCCTGCTCACATTCTTTTTGTAGTCCATTCTCAAATGCAAAAGTGTCTCCATGTTAGAGGAGCTTTCAAATGCATAACTGGGTAGCACTTGACTTCAGAACAGGGGCAAAGATATACACCAGAATGTGCAAAGGGTCTTTTGTGTTGAAGTAGTACAGGAATGTAAGGAAAACCTGTAATTAAAATGTTTTTATATTTCTGAAACATTACATGACACTTAGTAGCAACTTCTTACCAAACTAATTTAAAGTGCAGTGCTTTTGAGCTAATTCTCATAATTCTGAATTTGTGCTTTTTCACAATTCACATTTAGGAGGCTAAGAATATTAAACCAGAAACTCAGGGAACAAGAAACCAGTGAGAAGAAATCTGGACAGAGCTTCAACTATGAATGTAAAGTACTGATAATGTTGCTTGTTTGGGGGATATTTGTTACAGCTTTATTTTAATAGATACTGTTATTTTTTATTTATATATTTGTATCTATGTCTGTATGTATTGAGGCCTTAAGTGGCAACCAAACGAAGTGTTGTGGGTCTAATCATGCAACTTCATTTGCATGGAGTGTTGGGCCTTTTTAGACTCCTCAGAGTCAGACTTGGCTCTTCAGCTGCAAAGCAAATTATTTTTCCTTATGTGCCTCTTAAAATGAAGATGGCAGATAATTAAAAAGAAAGCTTGAGCTTTATCTTGCTGCTGGAAAAGACCCATCCTCTATTTGTAGCCAAAATGCGAATTACCAAGGTTATTTAAAAACTTAGTTTGGTTTAGCAATTCAAATTACCACACAAAACACTTAAACTTTTTATGTTTCACTTTTGGCAGTAGTGTCTTTGCAGTCCTTGAATATGATGCTCCAGAGTCAACTGAAAGAATCGCAGAAAGGCCTTGATTCACTGCAGGCTAAAAATGAAGAACTTCTTAAAATAATAGAAAGTCAGAAAGAAGAAAATAAGCGCCTTGCCAAAGTTATTCAAAATAAAGAAGAAGAACTGCTTGAAAACAAACAGCATTATGACATTCATTCCACCAAGCTCAAGATTGGTACGTGTTTTCAATTTGGTTATTCTTTGTTTAATGTTTTAGAACTCAAATAATTCAGTGAATTCTTCTTGGCATTTCAGAAGTGGAAGAAGCATTAGGAAATGTGAAGAGCCTTCAGTTTAAGCTGGAAGCTTCAGAGAAAGAAAATAAGATTTTGGGCATAACATTATGTCAGCGTGATGCCGAGGTTAAGAGACTTCGTGAATTTACCAGGTACTGTTGGCTAAGCCATTTTTTTGCCTCTTGACATTCCTCCTTTTTGTTTTGGTTTTTTGTTTGTTTGTTTGTTTTGTTTGTCTGTTTTCCTTTTTTCCCTTGTTTTTTCTCTTTTTTCATGCTGTGGATTACTGTAATCTTAGTATCTTGGTGGTAGGGGGTAACATAGGCTAAAACTTCTCTTTGTAGTTACTTTTGCTACAATGGTGCTCTAATTTTGTTTCAACAGAGTTGTCATATTCCATGACTTGAATTCTGTGGTAAAGTAAAATACTATCTGCAGTAACTTGTGTGAAGTTTTAACTCTTAATAGCAGGTCTGGCGATAAGTTGTTCCATGGGAAGGACAAGGACCTGAAAACTGAATACTGGTACTTCCCTTGAAGGTGTAGAATTTGGAAACTAACTCTTAACCTGAATTTTTTTTTTACACAGGTTTAGGTATTGGTCTGTTTTTGAGAACAACTGGCAGACAAGATCTGCCTTCAGGACCCACAGCAAGCTCTTCCTGTGGGAATGAGCAGTCCTTTCTTTAACTGTACACATATTTGAAGTGGATTATGGCCAGATATAATTATGGGTAGAGGTAGTTCTTGGATCACTGAATGAAGGTGGTGTTACTCACATTTATTTTTTTTTTTTAGAACTACTACTGTGAATTTATTTTATTACAGTCTTTTATGATAAAAATAGCAGCAAGCTGGGAGACATATATAGGTTTTTGCAGATGTATAGTGGTATGCACAAAAAATTGGTTTGGACATTCTGTGTACAGGAAACAAAACTGTTGTCTTCATGTTTATAGTTGGTACTGATGGAAACAGCAGAACATTTTTAATTAACCTTTTTAAATTCTTCAGTAGAATTTTAGACACTTCTGTGGCTGCTAAAGTGACCACCAGATGGTGGTATAATAATGTCTTACTGCATGTGTTTATGTATCTGCTGTAGACATAAGCATCTAAACATGAATTGCTTTCGATGTACAAAGCAGGAAGTTAGAAGAATTATTTCCTTTATAATATTTTTTGTAATATTTTTAGATGTAATGGGAACAATAATTCAAAAAACATTTTGTAGGGATTTTGATAACTACTTCTATCTGCTTTGAACAGTTTCTTGATATCAATTTATTTCATTTTGTGCTGCACAAAGCAGGTAAACCAGGAATAATCTGGAGAACTTCATTGGGTTGTGTTATTCTAGTTATTTTACAACCACATTGAGCTGAAGAAAAGTTCAAGAACCTTGGAATTGGTTCACGTTTTTCCTGCGTTTTATGTCGATATGTAGAAAGAGCATTGCCACTTTGCCACAGTCTGATAAATCTACTCATTTGGTGCCACAGAAAAGTTTGTAACTGTTGTTTTTAGTGACTAATTTTGAACCTGATTTTTTGATCTTACCTAAACAGAACGTTGCAGGGCAGTATGGCCAAGCTTCTGTCTGACCTCACAGTGGACAATGTTAGACCCAAACCTGGAAAAACTCTCTCAAAGTCTCTTTTGGAAGACCATGAAAAGCAGATGCAACCTGAGCTGTTTCCTGGGAGTACTTCAGTAATGACTTACCTTAAAAAATTAGAAATGGATCATATTTTGGTAGATACAGATCTTCAGTTCGCAAATGAAAGTGGAAACGTGGAAATGCAAAATCTGGCCTATGAAAAGTTTGATGCTGAAGGAAGTAAAATAAACAGTACACTCATAGAAGAAGGAACATCAGCTCCCAGAGCACTACACCCTTCACTGAACCAAGATGCAGAAACAATTAGTGATTCTGGGACTTTACTAGATGACCAAAACAAGTTGGATGAGACAATTTATATTCCACTGACTAGCAGTGCCTCTAAAAAACAGCAGCCGATCTCTGGTATGCTACCCCAGAGTAGAGGGGCTTGTAAAACTTTGGATTTCTGTGAGCTCCCAAGTTCTGTGCAGCAGTGTGAGCTATCAAAGGATCCAGCTGTACTGGATAAGTTGAGTGCTGGATACAGTGTGAAAAAGCCTGTGGAAAACACGCCTGAAATTACAGGGGATAAAGCAAAACTGGAAGGAGACAAAGTCCAAGTGAGACCAAAAGTCATTCCAAGTGGAGCTGCAAAAGATTCCGCAGATAAACCAGACCAACCTCAGCCTGGTGCATTCCCTCGTGTGTCAATGCCATTTCCAGCAGAGGTTTCTCAGAGACAAGGCAGTAAACCAGCTGATTTTAGTTGCATTTCATGTGATGGTTTATCAGTGAGGTCTGAGTGGAGTGCGTCTTCGTTCTCAACCTTTACTTCTCGAGATGAAGAGGACTTTAAGAATAGCTTAGCAGCCCTGGATGCCAACATAGCCAGGTTACAAAGGACTCTGCAGAGTAACATCAGGAAACAATGAGTATGAGGAGGGGAAATGGGCTACACTTGTTTGGAAATATTAGTTTTTTCTGAAGTATATTAATAAGTATGGTACTGATGTGTATATATGTCCGTAATAACTTGTTCCTAGCTGTTTCAATTATGGATATAATTTGTTCCTCATTAAGCTGTAGCGCTGTTTCCCCTAATGTGTACAACTTGAAATAACTGGCTTTTTATATAAAATATAAATGATTTGTTGGGTTTTTTAAAATTATTACTTAGGTTTATCCTCTTTACATGCAAAATGATTATACTTGAAAATTAAATGTACTTGTTTACTCATGGGGTTTTTTTCTTCCCCTAAGAACTGTTGCAAGGTGCTGTACACGAGCAAGAGGTTCCACAGGTAGAGGCCAGGGAAGAGCTGGCTACAGAGCAGCAGGAATGCTGGGAGTTACAGTTGTTAAGTCAGGATCATGCTATTCCAAAAATAAATGCAGCCATCATATGGGATTTGTAGTGTATGGTAGATCCTACAAAATACATGAAGTAATCCTTTTTCACTCATCACCGAGGAAACTCAGTTTTCTCTTTGGACCATTGGACTCAAAGGAAGAAGCTGATGAAGGGGAGAGCCCAGGCGAGAGCAAGAGAAGAACCATCAAAGTTCTGTTGTTTTCTGCAGTTCTGTTTTAGGTTATACTTTTTACAAATGTTTGATTTTTATCTAAAGTAAAAGAATATAGAACCAGTGGGTAAAACACAGAACAAACAGGCTGACACTGAGAAACAGAAGCAGCACTGTTGACACAAAGGAGACAAACTGGGAATTAGTGAAAGCTGGCAAACCAGAGCAGTTAGCAAAGCACCAGAATATACAGTGTGAGGAAGGCATGGAAATTCCACAGTTGTTGAGATGTCAAACACCTATTGGGCATAAATACAGAGGGTCTGGACTGAATCACCCAAATTGACTCTCACAGGAATGGGAACAGAGGGGGGAATGATTCCAGCCTGTGTTCTCCCTGACAGGCCTTTCCACATCTCAATCTCAAGAATATGCACTATGTGTTTAAGTTACAGGTACAGGAAGGTGATGTTATTGCTACCATCCTGTTCCTCTTGCACTCTTAGCAGTGCTTTGGTGCTGTTTTTCGGAGAAAATCTCTTTGGAAAAGGAACAGCAGTATAAGGACCTGAATTTAAGATTGCTCTTTCTGCAGCATTGTTTTATGGTGTTTGGTTTTTTTCCTAGAAAACATTGCTGTGCTTCCTGGTACTGTTGTGTTGTATGTTTCCATGTAGGAGAAAAGTCCCTCATGGTTAGTTGCTTGAATGAACTCATTTTAAAGTTAGGATGCTGTCCATGCATTGTGCTGGGAAGCAGTTCTGGGATTATTTTAGTTACTGGTATCTGAGTCATACAAAGGTATGAAGACAACACACACTACAGAAGATGCCAACTGGCACTCCTGCTTTGAAAAAAGAAAGTTAGACTAAATAGTGACTTCAGTGATTTAGAATGCTTTTAAGGCTTGGCCTGGATTTCTTAGTACTCTCCACACTCCTTGTGTTCAGATTCAATATAAGGTTGATGGTATGAAAGTGAACAGGCTCTAATTAAATATTTACAAGCAATATTTCAGTGTAGAAGCTAAGCACGATTTAAACTATTATTACGGCGGGGATTAAAGACAAGCTGCAAGAAATTCTAGTCTTTAAAACTCACAAGAAAGCTGAGAAAAGGTGGGGAAAACATTCATTAGTAGATAAACTAATTCAGTTTTCTTCTTGCAGCTAGGACTTTCTCCATTTGAAGGAGGGTGTTTGTCCTGGCCAAAGACAGTTGCAGTCTGCACAAGGCAGCTGTGGTGTCAGGGTGCCTGAGCACATTGTTTTTTGGCTGAGAACATTTGCATTAACTCTTATCTCAGTGGGGGAAGCTAGTACACCATCTTACTTGTGTCCTGTTCATTGTCACAAAGTCAGTCCTATCAAAGCAGGAGATGACTACTGGAAAACCCTCTTGGGGATAATGACATATGAGCAGGTTTGAAATGTGTATCCACTGACAAGGAGGAGAAGCTTAAGAGGAAGAAGCAGGAAGGAGACAACGTCTTTAATGTGGTTCTTTGTTTTGTACTCAAACATGTCAATCAGAGCTGTGGCATCCTAGTGAAATATAAAATTTCCCATGTATGGGCATTGTGAATGTGCACTGTTGTGGAAGCAAAAGCCAAGAAGATCAAATATCTAAGTCTCTTAAAGATGGGAAAGGCTTCCAGGATTCAACCTAAGACAAGGGCATTGAAACTGTGCAAATCAGCATAACTCTGGTGTTCTGAGAGCCTCAATAGAAGACAATGATGATAACATCTCTTGCAAAGTCATTCTTTTAATGTGTATGTAGTAAATAATCCCTACAGAAAATAAAGGCAATCCTAAATTTGCACATTTTGTCACATATTTTGACCACTCAAATTCGCAGTCTTGCAAGTACATCCTAAATAAGATCCCGAATGACTGAGTGGAAAGAAATTTTTATCTTTGGTGCATAGAACAGTTTAAAAGTTATTCCTATAATAAGGGGGTAAAACTCACTGCGGACCAAAGGCATCACCTTTGTCAACACCAATGCCTGGAACACTGGAGTATCTGCAGCACATATTTCTGCTCATCACTGGTCAGGATATGATGAATTGGGAGTTACTGGGATTCGTCCTTGCTGCACACACCTAGACCTTAGGTCTGTGTCTTTCATAGACTGTTACATTCCTGATTCAAGTTACATTCCTAGTTACATTTAAGAACTTTTCACTGTGATCCAATTGACTGAGCTACCTGGCTAGATTCCAATGCCAGACTTTGTTTCCCCAGCAGCTAAAAACTGTAACTTTCTATTTGGAAGCAGGACAGAATTTTTACCTGTGTAAATCCAGCACTCATGCCCAACTACCCCAATAAAAGCAATACACTCTTGCTTTGACTTCTGGTTTTGGACACATCCCTACAATGAGGTAGAGGAGTCAAACTGTATTTGCAACAGGATTCAAACTCCCTTTCTGTTTCACGTTTGTTAAGGATACTTTAGGAGAGCTTGGAAGAGGCGAAAGAAGACAACAGTAAATTGAGCCACTGTGTCAGCTGTATGAGTCATTTTTGTGCTGCACATGAAATTTTGCAGTTGTTTCTAAGGAACAAATAAAAGGTAGTCATTAAATTCAGTTAAATTCAGACCTTCCTCAGAGCTGAGGGATCAGACAAAGGTTAGCCAGCTGTTCCTGTAGCCAGGCCATCACTAGTGTAAAGAGCCATGAGATGTTTGGGGCAGTTCAGAAAGGAACCATCTCCTGTGCGTCTCAAAGCCTGTTCTCCCACACCTGCTGTTTTACCGTGGTCATGGGAAAAACAGCTTAAGGTTTTCTTTTACTGTGTTGTAAGTACTTAGAGTGTATTTTCAGGATTTGCAAAGATCTACGGTGGAACCTTATGATGCCAAATTGAGAAAAGCACAATTAGCTGGGCTGAGGAGTTTATCACAGGTGGCTGCTTGATCATACAGCTCAACAAGTGTTCAGCAGGACTTTGCAGCTTGGCCAGAAAAGTTGCTTTCAGGTTCTGTCAATCACTGTATCAACCTCCAAATAAAAAGGATGTAGGAAACTTTTCTGCTCAACATGAAATCATTATTCTGTGTTCAGTAAGAGCTGCTGTGAATTGTTTCTTCTGTTGCAAGGATTAACTTAAAAGTAACAGCTCAGCAGCTCCAGTATCAGTGGTCATGATTAGATATCAGGAAAAAATTCTTCACCGTGAGGGTGGTGAGGCACTGAATTGCATTTCCCAGAGAAGTTGTGGATGCCCCATCCCTGGAGGTGGTCAAGGCCGGGTTAGACGATGCTTTGGGCAACCTGGTCTAGTGGAAGGTGTCCCTGGCCATGGCAGGGGGTTGGAACAAGATGGTCTTTAAGGTCCCTTCCAACCAAACCGTTCTATGATTTTATGTAGCCTCCTCTAGATTTTTCTTGTCAACACAGAAGTTACAGGAATTTCATTTTTACAAAGCATATTCTGTGAAGTTGACAGCTGCACTTCCCAGTGGTGTGGAAAGAGAGGAACTCTTAAAACACATTTCATCAAGCTCTTAACAGTCATTTTCTTTTTATGAATACTTTTCCTTATGGAAAATAGAAAAGATTGGGCAAAACTCCAGAATACCTGAGTTTAACCTGTATGTAATTCACTGCTCTGACTTCTTGAGCAATTAATGCCTGAAGTCCAGTGTCCCATTCCAAGAACTGGGAAATGGTAATGGCTCCCTGCAGACACAGAGGATTTCTGTCTTCCTGATGTGTCCAATTCCATCAGAAACTTCATAAGGAATGAAAGATTTGCTGAAGTGAAGCCAGTGCTGCATCTGTGTGTGTAAATAAGCTACCTGGGACACCAATTGTGATCAAGTGGCAACATCATGTAGTTGTGTATGGAAGGAACATTTTAAAGCTCAATATTTCACAAAATAAATAAATAAACCCAAGGGATTTCTGCTGGTGCCTCAAGTACATTTCTTAAATCACTGACTTATTCAGGCATTCTTAACAAGGGTGATTTTTTTTTTCCTTAGAAGGGAGAGAAACATTTCCCTTGTTAGATCAGAGAAACAGATCAAAGCAAAAAAAAAAAAAAAGTAAAAAACATTCATAGATTTAGTCACTGCAGTGATCCCCAAATAGTGCAGAGAAATATTCAAGTTTGAATAGGTCAGCCAGGACAGGTCTGCACACCTGCTACTGCACCAGAACTTTCATGGAGAGATGAAAATCTCATGTCAGATTTTGGGTATTAAAGTGGGTGTGAAAAACAATTCAGTCTAAACACAGGTTTAACTCTAAACCATCCTAGGTAGATCAGATGATCTGTCACAACCTGTTTCCAATTAAGCTCAGGCAGGTCGTCTCAAGTGGTTCTTAATCAAGATTAATGCAAAGGGTGTTAGAGATAGTATCCATCTTCCCCAAAATTCAGGGAATTCCTTCCATGATTTCTTTGCACAACAAGGTCCTAGAATCAATTTTGCTTTTGCCAGATGCAGGGATATTCAGGAGTCTTCATTTATATGAGTCAAGGATTTTGCCTGCAGAGCCTTTGATACAGAGCAGTCAAACTGAGGTCTTATTGCTGAGCTCCCTTCATCCTCTGCTTTCAGGTGGAACCAAGAATGATTGTAACTTGCATGACTGTTCCTATGATTTGAGCTGTAGCCAGACAGGAGCCTGAACAGAACAACCTGTCCTTTCCCCTGGGCTTCAATCAGTATTGCAGTTGATCAGGTCTTTCTTCAGTATAAGAATAGGGGAAAGTTTGATGGGATTTTTTGAAGATGCACATTGTGCACACACGGCATCTACACACACAGTACATAGGCTGAGAAATCTTTTTGGTAGAGAAGAAAATATTTTCCTTAGTTTTTAGTCTCCAGATTTCTCTTAATCTGTGCAAATGGATTGTTTTTACCTGTTACTGCAGTGAGCTGAGGGAAAGGTACCTCTCTGTAAGCAAACGACACTGCTTTTCCTCCCAGTGCTTGGTGGAAATGCCACAGTTACATGGTGATCTTTTTTAGGGATGAAATCATATGTGAACAAGGTGTGTCAACTAAAATTATGATTTCCACAGATGCTATGGTCATACCTAAATGCATCATCACTGAATGACTTCACATGCTGCTTGAAGAACAAACTCCAAGCTGAACTGAAAACCAGATGCTTTCACAGATATCTTTTGTTAATCAGGGCACAGAATGGAGAGAATATTATCCCATAGGTACCTCTTGGCCTCACAAAAGACTTCAGTCACAATGCACAGTCATGCAACAGCCCCCAGTCATGAGGTGACACCAGTAGCATTGCAAGTTCAGCGGCAGTGACATGCTGAAAATCTTCTTTTTGCATGAATGTGAACATCCATTACTGAAGTTTTTACAAAGACAGTCTAAAACTGGTGCTTTACTGACTGCTAAAACAGCAGCCTTAATTAGTCAGTTTAAGGCACCTGTAGTCAGTTTAAGCCAACTGCAGCCACCTGTGCTACAGTGAACATTATGTGGTTTGTAGGCTCTTTAGGCATTTGAATGTCTAAACACTAAGAAGTATTATTTCTTTTAAGGTTCCTGGTTTTGTCCAAGCCCATGATGAATTCTGGCTATTTGTCTGCTGCAAACATAAAGCCAAAACACATATTTTCTTACTGCCTCCTCCCAGATTCTGTTCTCTATTTAGAAGCTAGCAGTGATGGTTTTGGACTTGCAATTATGATATTAAGCTAAGTGCAAAATATTTTTCTTGGCATAATCTGGAATATAAATAGCTTTAACATCAATTTCTGGTTCTCTTTATTCCCTAGGGAATGCCAGTTCTCTTCCATAGTTAGTATCAATACTAAGATCATCCCAACAACACCCTTGCCCCATCATCCCCTTTCCAAGAAACACAAGCAAAGTGGGGCCAAGAACTCTACCTCCCAAGACTTTAGACAGACAGCACCATGAAGATGTTCCCATACATTCCCTCAACCTTCACCCCCCTTCCCTCCCAGTCTGCAGAGATCCAGCAGTTCACCATGACACTGAGCTCTCTCCAGCACTGACCGTGTCTCCAAATAAAGTTTGCATTTCCATTCAGAGAAATTTTCACTGTGGCATTTTTATGTTTCACACAGACCCCTTGGCCAGGCCAAGAAATTTAAGAGCTACTAATTGTCGCTTTCCCTCTGTAACAGCAAACAAATAGTAATGTTGACACCTAGTCCAGCTTTTAAACCATGATCCTCCATGCAAGAGAGCAGGGGGGCCTCCCTGCAAACAATGAAGATAGAGGTTAGGTGATTCATTTCATAGCAGCCATTGACTAAGTAACAACAGGCTCAGATCGGATTTTGAAGTGAGTTCTTCTAAAATCACTTACTGTTTTTATTTTAAAAATCCTCTCCATCATCAGTCCAGTTTGCTCAGTGCAACATATGCTGAGCAAATATGGATATTTGTCTGTTCAAGCCGCCTAGCTCTTCCAAGGAGCGTTCCTGAACAGGGTCCTTGCAACCACTGCCGTGCTGTTAGGAAGCCTCTGAGATGCCCCATCTCAAGGAGTCACAAACACCAACCTTCCCTCTGCAAGGGAAGGTGGCAACACCAACCACAATGTCAACTGACACAGCAGCGAGCAGAGTGTGTATGGACCGAGGAGTCACAGCCCAGCCCGTTCATTCACTGTTTGGTGAACACCCTCCAAACACTCCTTCATGTGCCATCACTGTCTTTACTCCACTTTTACCTCTGAAATAAATAATCCAGCCCTAATCCTTACAAAAAGGTTAAGACATCCCCTGGGAAATCACTGCTTCCAGAGCCAGGCTCAGAGCGCAGTCCCTGCAGCAGAACCTCTCTCCCAGCAGCTGGCTCTGGAAACAAGAGCAGGAATCATCACCACAAGCCCACCAGGGAGATCCAGACACCCCTCATTCACACAGACTGGCTCAGGCGGTGTAGGGAAGAGCTGCTATTGTTAGTGCCACTCCGGAAATGTTCTGGGGAGTGTGTAATTGTTTACGCTCGGATTCTTTTATCAGCGTATGATTAACTGCAGTTACAACACATGTTCACCATTAATATTTTAAATTACTGAGATGTTTTCTAAATATATTCTGATGGCCTCTTAGAAGCTTCCACCAGAGATTCCAGAAGTGATAGGACAATAGTCATGTGCCTGCAGTACTGGCCCCTTCTTGCCTAATGGTCTTCAAGCATGATCTTGCAGGATGACTCTGGTGCCCGTGACAGTACAAAAGGGACCTTTTCTAAAAGTTATCTGAAGCTGATTTTCTTCCTTTGTAAATAGCTCAAGGCACTTCTAGAACACTATTTTATCCAGCTACAACAAAAGCTGTTGTCATCCAGACGTGCTGCACAAAGTGGTTGCTTGGGATTTGGCCACATCTTCCAAATAGACTGTTTCATCAGTCATTTCATCCCACAGAAGCCACAATTAGAAACATTTTGCTTCTAAATTCCAGAAACAACTTTTTAAAGTCTAGAATTTTCCCCCCTCCCAGTCAGCTCCTTCAGCTGGATCTTCTCTGCTGAAGTAACTGAGCAGCAGCTTCCTTACCTTGTAAACAGGAACACACCTGTAGCCTAAATGTACTGAAATAGCTTTCCTTTTACAGAGAGCTGGGAGGACTGCAAATGGCAGTCATTTTACAGTGCCTGGGTTTCATTGCAAAATCATTCAGGGCTCCAAAAATTAGTAAAAGAACCCTTTTCCTTTTGAAGATTACTTTACAGGCTTATGAGGAGATTCATTACTTGAGTCACAAGGCTTGTAATCGATCATTCCCAGCCTCTGCTCTAGACAGTCTGGCAGTGCAAAGCGTCGAGTCACTAGAGATTTAATGTTTGTGGTTTTGCAGAATTTTAAAGAAGTTATTCTGACAGTTTAAGGGAACATTAACTAGTCCTGTTGTTCCCATCCACCTCTTGCCAATATTGACAATTAAATCAAGGTTATGTTTGTTGTGTTCCTTCTGTGATTATTGCACTCATTAGCATGGAGAGACTGCACTTTTTTCCTTTGGAGCAGTTTTGCATTTCTTGGTCTAATCTTTGTGGCTTTATGTTTATACATTAAAGCCTCTCCCTTTCCTTCCTGCCATACTTCTCTCCTTGCAAATACCACACTGTATATGGTTCCACTCCCATTTTCCTTCCAATGCAACCCTTACTGGGGTAAGAGTCTTCCTGGGTTATCTACTAGAGGAAGCAAACTCTTACCATAACGGCATCTGAATGTCTGTGAGTGGTTCATTATAAATCATGGCTTAACTTGCAGGGAAACTTCAAGCCAAGTTCTCCCAAGAATGCTTATAAAAGTCTGCACACTTGTGATCAGGGTAAGTATCTTGGCTCCAAGCCCGTGAAGGCACTCTGAATCTCAGTTTTAGGATCAGAACTTGTATTTGTTAAATTATTCAATGCCTATACTATTTATTAGAGAAACTAATAGCTGACAGGATGTGTTGGCTAAGCTTGCAGTTACTCTGTTCTCCCTGCTCCATCCATAACTGCTAATAAATTGCAATAATCTCATATTCTCAATAAATGGCAATATTCTTCAGGCTCGATGTGTTTACCAAATGCTTTCACTTAACTAGGGAATATTAGGACTATTACTAGAAAGGTATCTAGAGTTTAATGAAAACTCACTTTTTTCACAGGCAGGAAAGGACCTAAAGGGTCACCCCAGAATATTTAAAAACAAAGATTCAACTCCATATTCTTTAGCTTTCTTTGCTGAGGGACACAAATATTTTATCTACAGATAGAATACAACCAGCAATATTCACCACACAGAAATCTGTGCAATCTTTACATGTGTACTCAACTGGTTAATTCAGAATCATTGTGTCATTATGTTATTCACTTTCCCTGAAGGATCAGTACCAAGATGACACCTCCTGATCCATTTCTTACAAGGGAGAGCTTTCCTGTGTACAGAAAAGGTTAACAGAAATAAACAGAGATCTGAGACTTTGTGATAAATGAAGGTTTGTGTGTCTGGTGCTTCAGAAGCAAAAGAAGCAGTTTGCTGGTAAGAAATGTACTCAAGTAATCTTTTATTGTAACATTATAACATTAAATGCCCTTGTACAGCCATTCTGAATCTGCTTCCAATGAGATCAAGGACTGAAACTTTTTAGTGAAGCTTCTCACCATCCAAAGAGATATGAAACTGAGACATGGCCTTTAAAATAAAAGAAGTTCCAGTTATGCACCAGCTATAACCTGTATCTAATGATTGAAACTAGTTTTAAAGAAATACTGTACAAATTACCCCAGCAATGTGGTATCACAACTGCAAGCTTTATTTTGGGGTTTCGAAGAGGAAAGCTTTGCTTTCCTATCCAGTTGTTCTGTTGCTACAGAGACAAACACAAATCACTGACTTAATCCTGATGCCTGATAAACTTTATATAAAGCTAGATATATACTAACAGTGATAGCAAAATGAAGTTTCCTCATATGCATTTCAAAACTTGGTCAATAAAATATATTAGTATACTTTTTAAAGGGCTTTCCACATAATGTAAGAATATATACAGCTTTTCACTGGAGTTACCATTGCAGTATGTGTTTTCAATGAAGCAAAGACTTTGGAGATTAAACACATCAGGTAATTAAAAGAAATGCAGAACAAGTAATTAAAAGGATGTTAAAATTCTTACCTATAAAACAAGCCAAGAAAACTAGCAAGCTTTGACTACAGCCAGTAATTTCTGCTAATCATTTGACCATCCCTACAAAATAATTTATAAAGTCTAAATTCTGGCTTTATTTGTGTTTATTTGTTGAGACAGCTGTAAATTAAAACACTACCACACTCTATTACTTGTATTGAGGAGTTCCTTGAATATTTCCACTTTTTACGGTTAGGTTGAGCAACTTCTCACTAAACTCCAGTTTTTGGCAGGATTTTTCCTAAACACTTTCCCCATATGCCACTGTATGGTTTGTCAGGCAGTGGACTCTTACCTGAGCCTTGGATGTACCAAACACATTTGTAGGAAATCATGCTTCTGTCCCATGTATTTTCTTTTCAACTAAATTCTATGTTTTGATGAAAGACAAACTTAAGATACGCCCAAGACATTTGCAGAAGATGGGAGTGGTGACTGTGATATGATAATGGTGGTGACATGATAATCTCTCATGAGAAATTTCCATGGAAATTCAGCTGGAGCTGACTTGGGAAAGGTCTTTCTCCTGCACTGCTGAGCATTAATGCTGGACCCACTGCCAGCATCATTCCACTGGATATGCAAAGCTCCTGAAGAGCTCAGAGCAATGTGAAGCCTGTAAGTTTTGTAAGACTTGCTATATAGCAAAAACTTGCTATGCTTTATGACTTTCAAAGCTTTGTAGCTCTCCTGTATCATTCTGATCATCTGAAGTCATTTAAGCATGAAGGAGGGCTCTAAAGGTGGCAAGGTAAGACAGTGCTGCCTATCTCATTAGATAAATCTAGGAATGCCATTACTTCCCTCATTTCTCAAGGAAAGGGCTTGTGCTCAACTTATTGCAGTGTCAGTGAATGACAGTGCAAGTCAGACTGTGGCTAAAACAGATATGAGAGAGAGAAAGTGAAAGGGAGGGAAGGAGGGAGGGAGAGAATTAGATAAGGAGAAAATTTCTTTTGTAAATAAAGGAGGAAAAAACATTTTGCACAATCGACAGCAGCAGACACAAGGGTGGTTGACTCATCCATCTTCTCATTTCCAGAATGGTTGAGTCACTGAAACACCTGAGGCCCAGCTTCACAATTAGGTGTCCTCACAGTTTACATTCTATTACTCTAGGCTTCTCCTCTCTAATTTCCTTTTCCCAGAACTGTTGCTAGAATGCCTTTGTTTACAGTTTAAGCGTGCCTGGTCCTACGAAGGATTCCAGTTATCTCCAGCAGGCACGAGGTGTGTTGTTTCTTTGGAAACATCAAATCTAATTAAAACAGTAGTGCAAATATAATGCTCTTGGGTGCCTGCAATCCAAGGCATATCTGGGATGCTGGGAGATGGGGTAATTTCTCATCAATCTGTAGAGGTGATCTTGGTGACTAGTGGCACCACCTTCCAGTTTGTTCAGTTGTAAATAAATTTCCTTGAAGTTTCAGCTGATATTCCATTATCCAGCACTGGCAAGTGAGATAATAGGACCACTTGACATCTCTTTTGGTACCATACAGAATTTCACAGTCCTGCTTCTTCATTCCCTTCTCTCTAGACTGCACACATGCACAGCCACATTAAAAGCAGATAATGTTACTTGCATAAAAAAGCTAAAATTTGTTATTCAGCTTTATTGAAGCTGAAGATTACAGAAGAAGCTGATGCCTCAGACAAAGATTGGGTGTAAGGAGGAAACGAGCTTTCCAACAGCAGCTGTAGAGTCAAAAGCCTCAGGTAGAAGTGTATTAACAGCAGCCAATCTGTCAGTATTTAGGCAGGTTGCAATGTATAATGAAAGCATGCAATTTTTTTACTTAGCATGTGTTTTTAGATCTCTTTGATTAATTGTTTTCAATCTATCATTACATTTGTCTTAATGAGATTAACTTATTAAAAACCATAATTCCACGAATAACAAATTCATTCATGTGCTCAATTCTCTAGACATGTAACAAATTATTTTGAAATGTTCTCAGAGAAAAAAAACTCTTTTGCACTAGAGAAACTGTTAGAGCTTTAATTACAAGATTTCTTGCAAATCATTTAGCACTTGAATGCCTCTAATGATGAATAGGAGTCTGATCTGTGTCTGAGACTCTAGCTCATTCTGTTAATTAACTGAGGCCATTTTTCTGTGCAGTCAACATAATTATTGCTATTGTTATGAGGCTAAAAGACTGCAAACTAGATTCTGTTTTAGAAGATGAGGGATACATATAGAGACAAAGTCTTTGTAAATCTTGTAGTCCTGAAAGTCTCATACAAATAGGCAAAGAATATGTGTAATTTATTATTATTATTATCATTATTATTAACATCTATTTAAAAGAGGGGGGCTAAGATATAAACAGCTGCCCAAACCAGATTACACTGCAAGACTGTGGTAAAGAAATTAAAATGTTTCTCGGGCTCCATAGCTGTGGTGAAAACATTTCACTTTGATGTGACTAGGCTACCCCTAATTTCCAATCTCCAGCTAACATGAGAGACACATTTCTGTTACTAATGAGCTCACACTCCAGGATAAAAGCAATATGTGCAACATATAAACATGTCAAACAGTCCCCATTGAAAGTGAAACTCTGGCAGCAAAATATATAGGCTGAGGGGTTTTTTTCTGCAGTTTATTTTGGGGTAAGATTTTGGAGTCTTTTCAGGTTGTTTGTCACCCCAGCCTCTTGGATGCTTCAGGGGGAAATGAATGCAGTGTTTCAACTGAAGTGAGCGTGTTTTCCAACTTCTATGTATGCAGAGAAAGACAGCTGGTAGGAAGCCTCTCTCTGTTCCATTAAGAGGTAAAATTGCAACTGATTTTGCTTTAATGTCTACAAAAGCATTGGAAATTGGCTAGTCTGGAGACCAACACTTTCTATCCACATGTGGAAACATCCATTCCTCTTCTGTGCTTCTCACACCTCTCTAGAAACTGTGATTGGGCAGCAAGGTTGTTCTTTCTACTGAAACACCTGTCATTTCTGAGGAGGTGCTAAATTAACACTACTACTAATTAGTGCTAAATTACTACTACTACAGAGATAAGTAGTCTGAGCAATAAGCCAATTTAAGAATAATTAAGATGTAACAGAAATACTTTTAGATCTTAAAAACCCCGCACATAAAATTATCAAGGTATCTTTCACGAGACACTCTCTGTGGAAGCAAAGAGGAACACTGAGTATCATTTGTTGCAGCAAATATGCAGATAAATAGCCAGATGTTTCCATAATTCATCTGGATCCCACACTCTACATGTATCTTTTCCGAGGCTTGGTCTTCTCCATCTTTAAGGGAGACATTGTGCAACACTGTGATAGAAACATCCATCCTGATGAAATCACACCAAAGATCTGGGGATGTAAACAATCTGTGCTTAGGACATGTCTGAAAATTTGGGAGAAGCTTGAAAATAGTGTTTGTTGGAAGAATTTGCTGGTTATGATATTTTTGATTTTTGTTCCGCTCTATTTCTGCAGTTCACCAAAAACATATTTAGCTTTTTGAGCTGTCACAGCCATGAATCTTCAAATATTTCAAGCTCATTCAAATAAATTGTTTTTGAAAATAATGATCAGAGTTGACATCTGCATTGCAATGACATCTTGGAGGCCAGAGAGGCAAACTAGCCACGTTTTTCCAGATTAAGGCTTGGAAAGATCTTAGTCCTCTGTTTAATTACTAAATATTGCCTTCATGCTAAAGACAGTGACACACATATATATATTCATACATGTACACACACAAAGGCAAAAAAATCCTAGAACCACAACATCGTTTTTAAATTACTCTAATATTTTGTTAATCCTTAAGGTGGAATAACGAAACATTAGTCACAGTTTTGTGTGCCCAAAGCACTTCCAGAAAAAAAAAATCCACAAAGTACACACTTTAACCAGAGTCAAACCCTGGCTGCTCCAGCAGGGATATATGTACTGGATATCTTAATGAATGCCAGGTACGAAATACCTACCCACAGCTGCCGTCCTTCCCCAGCTAACAGCTTGTGTTGGAGCAGCATCAAAGCTGCCTACAGGCGTAGCAAATGTATGCACCTGCACTGGGTAATTACTGCAGCTAATGCCAGTGTGGATTAGCTTCAGTGCTCTTGTGAAAAAAAAAAAAAAAAAAGTATGGATTAGCTCATGGCATTCAGCTTATTACAGCTGTCTTACTGCACATCCAGTTTTTATGGGCACTTATAAAGCAATATCCATCTCTGTTCCCTTTTTATTTCTGATGATGGAGTCTTTCAGCTGTGACATTGGAGTGTACTTCAAAGCTACTCCTTTGTCTGCTTTTCTCCCTCATTTCTTTTTCCCATTTCAAACTCAGCGTTAGTTTGCAGGTCACTGCTCCTGTCCTGCCACCACACTTACACCTTTTGTCTATTTCCAACCTTTATGTAATATTGACTCTCTCATGTCTTCGTTCTGGTTTCCTCCTCATCACCTGGAACCAGTGGGAAGACTGGATATCCACGAAAGACAATTTAGAGATCACTTCTAAAAATCAAAATGGCCTTGACAACCAGTGCTGTCTGCAGTGGGTGCCCATCTAATGAGAGCTGCATTTAGACACTCCTTACTTTTGATCAGTATTGACCCGTGCGGGAATAAATCTAGAAGCATAGAAATTAGGTGCTGCTACTTCTGTAGCAATTCTCCTGAGCTGTCCCTAAAGCCATGTAAAATTATTCTTATTGTGAACCTGCAAATTCTTTTCGGTGAAAATGTATTAAAAATAAAAATAAATTTCAACCTAATGCCTCGCCTGTCCTGGATATGTCTGTTTTGTCTAGACCGTGAGCAACGAGAACCAGACACCATCTGAAACGTTAATTTACTTCATCAAGGAAATGAGGCTTATATGATCCTGGTATCTGTCTGTGTCCCTTTAATAGGTTTGAACTCATTGTCTGATTTCAAGCTAATGTGACAGAAGTGGGGGAACAACAAGATAATTGAGCTGCTACAGGTTGTTTGGAAATTGGAATTCGGATAGAAGAGAGAGAGATATAAATGCCCTGAAAGCCTGCTGCAAGAATGCACATGTAGCCTGAGATTAAAGAATCCCTGCAGTAAAGATTTCTTATAAATTCCTCTCCTCTGGAATAAAAAACCCAAAACCAAACACCTAGAATCCAAAACTGTAGTCGATCAAGAAATACACATAAATAGCAATCCAAGCTTTAGTAGGCTGGTGCCCAGGGAATTAGTCTGCTTATCTGTCAAAAAGCAGCAACAAATCTTGTGATGCACAGGAGGAACAAACACTACAGTGAGACAGGGAGCAGATTGTCCTGTTGCTGGGCTGGAGTTGGCACTGCTTGGCACAGACACTGAGCTGCATCAATGCTGTGTGAAAACAGAGCATTTACTAGAAGTGTATTCATTTGGATTTGGCTGCCAAAAAATTTAGGAACTACAAGGACATAAAGCAGCCCATGACAAAAGTAGTTCTTTTGATCAGAAATTATTGAATACCCAGTGCTTCGCTGCAGGGCTGCAGAGAAGAGAGATGCCAAACTTGATGTCTGCAGATTCTCTGCTGCAAGGAAGAAAATTATCCTATTTTTAAATTACTCCTTTCCTAGCACAGGTGAAAGGAAGAGCAAAACTGGTATTAGGAAACTGTCCCTGGAACTGTGACTCATAGAGACACTGCAAGCAGATACAGTCTATCTTCCATGGAGCATGTGGGATGAGACCAGGGTTTGGCTTTGTTGCACTATGAAGAAAGAGCTGGGCAGCAGGACTGCCACTGTGACTTGGCTCTGGTGATGGCAGTGAGGCCAACATATACCAGTTTGGTTCTCCTGAGCTTCTAAAGAGTCGTAGATTTGTCTCCTGCTTGATAAATTTGCCTTGTGCTGACTAAGCTTCTTGTCATGCAAAGTAAGATGTTCTGGATTTCAAGCAAAGAGAAATCGGCAAAGAGAAGGACCAAAGTGTTCTCTAGTTCTTTTACTTCTTACTATTCCTCCTTTTAAGCACATGGAATGCTGTTTATGTCGTGGCCCATGTGCCAAAGTTCTTAAATAGCTGCTTGGTTGTTCTGTGAGCAAATGGAGGCCTTCACACTTTGTTCTCTAAGTGCTTTCTCCTCCCTCATTCCCAGTAGGTTAAGAAGTGTATGAATAAAATCCACAAATGTGTAACATAAAAATGCTTTGGAGAAGGTTGTGTTTAGCAAAACAAATGGCCTGACTTTGGCAGTGGGTTATTTGTACTGCAGGAGGCCTGTGAAGCCCCACTGGGTGAGGTATTTTCACAGGTCTATAAAAGAAAATACTTTGCTTTGGGGAACACCTTCTGCCCTCCTTGTGTCAAAGCCTAGAGGCAGAGTTGGACTGTGAATTGCCCCTTTTATCTGCAGTCAATGAGCTCAGCTAAGTGGCCAGACTAACTTTTTTTGGTCTCCCCAGACCTCCCTGTAGTTATTTCCATACTTGATTTCTCCAAAGACTATATTGACACAAATAAGGTTAATTCCTGGATTCTGCTGGTTGTTGGTAGAGCTGAGAATTGCATTTACTACCTTTAGGAGTGCTATGACAGTCTTACTTTTTGCATGGATGATACAGTTCAGTGTATATGGGCAGGTGAGTGCCATTCACCGTGTGAGGTAAGGTAAGAAGGCAGATCTTACCTTAAAATAAATGGAGCTTTATCTTCCAGCTATAGCAAGAAAAGCTGGAAATTATTTTAAAGATTTTTTTAAAGAAAAACCTGATCCTGCAACAAGAAGCTGAAGTTCAAAATAGAACGTCAGTGGGAATTTTGCAGGAGTCGTCGTCTCCAGATGGACTGTACACTTCCAACCTGCTCTCTGGGCTGGAGAACTCAGTGTGTCTATGGTAAGTGTTTGCTCTACAGGCTTTTAAATAGTGGGGTGGAAGAAGAGGATTTGAAGCATATGAAATGCTCATGGGCTTGTGTAATTCTTGGTATGTTGACAGAGCAGTAATGAAAGGCTGTTTCAGCTGACCAGTTGGAATAGAGATAGAGAATGTGCATGTGGTGAGGAGATCTGCATTCTATTACTGTCCTACCACAGACTGGCTGCAGACAAGACAATTATTCTGTGCCTCAGTTCCCTAATTCTGAAACAATGAGCTTCCTTTGTCTGACTTGTCTACTTAGAGGAGATGCTCCTTGGGGCACCGATTGCCTCTTAAAATGTTTTTCGTTTTACCAATTAATACAAAGCAGCTCTGACTATCCCAGTACTGCTGGATTTCTCTTGCTTCTAATCAGAAGAAGTGGTTAATTAGTCATTCGTTATCTCTGGGTTTCATTTCTGTGTTCTTTATCTAATCTTAGCAAAAATGCTTTATTCTTGGATAACAGCATCACATAGTACTTTTGGAAAACTGTCTCACGTGATGTCTTTATTCCCCTTTCATCCCACTCCACCAAAGTTGAAGGATGTCTGCAGTGGTGGTCCAAACTGCCATACTAGACCATTTAGACAAACTTTTGTTAGACCAAAAAAATTTTGTTATAGACAAATACATAATATTACCACTGCAGAGTTGCTTCATTGCCAGTTATCCCCCTGTGCACAAAAACAAACTGATGCTTTCAGATTAGAGATGCCAAATTGTGTCTAACCTAGGTGAATTTTAGTGCAGTCTCTTGTACATGTGTGTTATTCACATTAAAAATATCCCTTTGGCACAGAAGCCACTTGGGCTGATTTAAAAATTTTTCACCAGATAAGAAGGAGACGTAATAGTCACTGGAAGCATTTCCAATTTGGGATATTTAATTAGACCTTATGACTGAAAATTCTTATGATCATCAGAAAATCAACATTCCAACATATTCCTGGTTATATTTATTAAATATTCCCTTTTTTGGTCCTAAGTGTGGATGTTTGGAAAAATGTTAAATTAATACAACACACTTGACTTCACTGGCACATTTTACAAAAGGAGGAGGAAAAAATGTGGAAGCCACTGAAAACTAGAGGGTTCTTGCTTTGGAGAAAAACAAAGCTCAAGCCAATGCTACAGACGGGCTGGAACTCTTCCACAGTTTTAAAAGGAAAAGGCCCTATTGAAGGCTCTTTTCACAAAACTCCTTTGCTTTCTTTGAATAAAAGAGGAACCAAGCACACTTAACACTGTGTAAAACAGATTTCTTTCAGAGAAGCCAGCTTTATCTTCAAGTCCCAGCTAGTTAATCTGCTCCAACTCATTTTTAACCTAAAGTCTGAGAAATTTGACACCACCACAGGGACTTAAAGTTTTTAGTCTAAATGGAATTTGCTGACAATACTCTCAGCTAGGGCACTGATATAGCAGGATTGGTTTCTCTCATTAAGCTTGGTAAAAATGAATGTTTTCCTCTTTCAGGGAAAAAGAAGGAAGGGGACTAGTAAAGAATTCATTTTCTCTCTCCCTAGATCTGTAAACTGTGCTAGCTACATCTATACGATATCTTCAGATAGCATGTGCCATGGTTGAATGATGTGCAAATGCAGTTGTTTGGGAAGTGTCTGGGAAATCCTGCATTCCCTTGCCTAGAGAGGAGTACTCCCCTCCCTAAATTGCATGTTTTCACTTGCTCTGCAGTCGAGGTCTGGCTATAAATACAGAAGCTTGGGTATATCTACAGTGTAACTGGGTGTTGGCTTCCAAAATATAGATAGTGAACTATTTATGTGAAACTCCTGCTGAGGGTGGCTGGAAATCCCAAATGTGTATTGGAGCATGGTCAGGCATGTGCTGCATTTACAGGTAACTATAATATCCTCTTGCATATCTACTTTTTGTGTATTGGTTGATAACTGAACAGAATTTCCTGGGAAAAACCCTTTTATTACAAATGCTGCATTACTCTCCTGTAACTGTTGAATTTACCTAACTTGAGTTTTGTCAAATAATAACCGTATTGCCGTGAATTAAGCAACCTTCAGATATATCTTCTCAATTTATCATGTTTACCTCTTCAGGGAAACACATCTGTGCTATGTAACACTTACCAGACATTGTTTCTATCACACTGTTCTTTGCTTTCATTCCCAAGGGTTGGGGTATTTGCACTCCTTAGCTTTGAATTAAAAACAAACAAACAAACAAAAAACAGAGAAAAATAAAATAAGAATGCTGTGCATCTCTGTAATCATGCTGTAGCCATGTAGCCATAACCAGTGTTTCTTTCTTTAGGCTAGAAATTGAGATTAGAGACTGAAAGTTGTAATAAAAGTAAATTATACTCTATAGTTGTCTTGGCTGGTCTCTGGGAATGGGCAATGACTGCAGATGTAATGCGAGTTCTTTACTTTGGGCCATTGAGCAGGATATAACTATGCTCTGGTAGAAACTGTAATAGGCATATTTGCTGAATTTTTCCAGCCTCAGAATCATCTCAAAACTCCCCCTGTCAATATGAAGTAAGCTCTGCTGGAGTGAGAGCTCAGGACAAAAAGCTGTGTCTCCCACATACGTGGAGGCACTATCTGTTCCCTTTTTTAATGAAAAAGGAAAAACTAACTGCATGGTTCAGATTGGTAAGACTGTATTTCCGTTGATTGTCTTTATAGTGAACTGTAAGAAGGTTTAGGATGGATATTAGGAAAAGGTTCCTCACCAGAAAGTGATTGGGCATTGGAACCGGTTCCCCAGGGAAGTAGTCACTCCACCACCAACTTGACAGAGCTCAAGAACCTTTTGGACAGTGCTCCCAGGCACATGGTGGGATTTCTGGGACTGTCCTATGCAGGGTCTTTGATGATCCTTGTGGGCCCTTTCCAACTCAAGATGTTCTGTGAGCTGTGATTCATCTGCAGGGTCAGTATGGCTTCAGTTGGTACCTGTTTCTCTTTGCCTGTTTGCATAACACGGTCACCACTCCCTTTATCCATCACTTGACTTACCCCAACACCAACCTGCTGATGGACTTTATCCAGCAACAGTCAGAAGTAGTTCATATATTTAATACTTGAATTTATGGAAGTGAATGTTCTCTGACACCATCAGTGGCTTTAAAAAAAAAAAGAAGGTGCAGAATTTTGGCAGTCCCAACCAAATATTTGGTCTGCTAGTCTGAACAGTTTGTTAGTCTGAAACACAGGTTGTACATTTTAGCTGCTATTAAAATCAGTGAAATTGCTAGCCTCTCCTTGTTTATTCCCTCAGCTTATGTTATTCCAGCCTCTAAATACAAGAGGATAAAACAGCTGCTGAGTTTCCAAATCTGAAATTTCCCCAGCAGCCAGATGCTTATAGCCCTGCTGCCTTTTTCCAACAAACATAAAAGTGTAAAGGCTCAGATATCTGTACAAGTTACCAGATAGGAATAAACTGCCTGTGTGGTCTTTTGCTGACACATCTAATTCATTTTTCTTGCCCCTGAGCTGAGTGAATTGATGCTGGGCTAAACGTATGTCAATGTTAGTACTACACCGTGACTGACCTCTTGGCTTCCCCCCTCCTTAGGTACTCAATCTCTGTTTGCAGCATGAAACTCACAGCCCTTTAATGCTTTCTGTGTTCATGATCAGCAAAGACATAAGCAGGATGAAGATGATAATTCAGTCTGCCTGCAGATTTGGAAAGATATTATAGTGGCTCCCTTTTAGAAGATTGTCTTCTAATCTCAAGAGATTAGAAACTGCACTGCTTTTAAAATGAGTGAATGGATTTTTTATATTCTGAAAACAAAAAAGCAAAAAACCAAGCCCTCACATGTCAGAAGAAAAAAAGAAAGAATGGGCTCTGGGAAATGGGTGAGTGTGTGTTCCTTCAAAATAAAGTAATTTCCCAAATATATCAAAATGCAATTGTGTTTAGGCACCTCCCAAACTTTATCCTGAAAGGAGCCTAAAGGATTTTACAGAAAGATTGCAAGTGAAAGAATGAATGCGGAAGAAAGCAGAAGGCAAAAGAAGAGGTTATCTTTACTCCCTTTATGCAGTGCTGCTCCTTGTACTTCTAATCACCTGATAATCATCTGAACCCCATAGTTCAGCTGCAATAACTCACTTTTCCAAACACTTCAGCTGGGTAACTTCATCCTTCACTCATTTCCCGTGCCTTGCCCTACAGAAGCTACATAAGCTCTCTGAGGGTTTTGCTGGTTACAGTCCGTGGCTTGTAAGCTACAAAAATCTAAATGTAGGTCAAGATGAGTTGAAATCTTTTAAACACAGCCAGCCGCTGTTTCCTAAACACGTCCCTGGAGCAGCTGCACGAAGGATGTTCACAATTAAAAAACAACTCTCCAACAGTCAGTTAAGAAATATGGGATTACTCTAATAAGCAGCATTCATTAAATGTCATATCTTAAATTTCATTATTTTAAACTTGATCACATTTAAGATCCGCATCTAAAGAAGGGGAACTATTGACTTCCAGCATCTTAGAGCGCTCTTAGGACAAAGGCCCAACTAGAAGAGACAAATGGTCCCAAAAGGACTCCGGGGACAAACTGTGGCTGGGCATGAGGTGTGATGTCATGCTGGCTTCTTCTAGGATGGGAGATCCCCCACTCTTTTTTTTTTTCTTAACTTCTTGATCTGATTTGTGCAAACAAAAAAAGAAAAAAAAAAAAAGAAGAAAAAAAAACCAAGAAAAAAGAGAAATATGTGAGCTCTGCTGAAAATGAGTCAATCCCTTGAAACCCAGCAGGGGCACCGTCTGCTCTCCTTATGGAGCTCAGTGGCTTTCATCACGATTCAAGTGTCTCCTACTCCTCCCTCTCAGCTGAAGGCAGATGTGGGTTCACTGGCAACACTGGGCCTTGTTCTTTGTGAGTGTTTAGGGCCTGAGCAATCATTTTAAATTGAAAGCAGATACGGTGATGCTATTACAAGATTGTCTAGAGCAGCAATTCCCAACTAGTAAGACATGAGAACATTTACAAGAAAATGGGTTTCATGAAGCCCAGGCTAAAAATCACCACAGAAAAGCATAGGCATGATGCAGAGCATCCTCAAAAAAACACTTAAAAATTTTGAGAAGAAAACTCCTTCCAAAAAGGTGTTTGCAGTACAGACTTCAGTCAGGCCATGGAGAAGATCAAAGCAAGCTTGTGCCAGGCTCTGCATAGCTCTTGGGTTTTCATGTTCTTTCTGTATTCTAATGCCAAATAAATGTTCATCTGCAGAAGGAAAACGATCATACAACAAGTATCTTTCTTTTAACAGCTCATGTGCCAGTGGGAATGTAGCTGTGGAATTCTGTGCACTGCCATTTGAAATCAACTGTAGTCACACAATTCGGCAAAGATCAGGGATGTATGTCCATTTGGTTTTGACTGAAAAAGAAAACATCTGGCAATCCAGAATATGCCACAACCACAGAAAAAAAATGTAACAGTTTGTCTGAGTGTAATTAGCACAGTATGTGTGTACAACTGAATGATAGTACTATGAATAGTGTTTCCTGGCTCCAGTTTACCTGTGAATTAAACTGACCAATGTCAGTCTTTAAAATTTATTTGTACCAACTCCCAGGTTTACTTTGCTTTACAGATATTCTTGAAACTCTGTTGTGACTTCATAGAAAAGAAAATCTGAAGAGAGAGGTTTAACAGGGTGAATCTAAAGAAATTAGGAATAAGAAAGCTATCAGTGCCTTCTCTTGAAGAGGCAGCAGCAGTTCCTCCCAGTTCACTCACTCTGTACTGCGCCTGAAAGAGTCAAAAGTGATGGCTACAGCTTTTCATGGACTCATACAGGTAACTGCTCTTGTCCTTTGTAGAAGTCTGTGCTCAGGTGCCTGGAATGATGTACCAGAAAAAGCAAGCACTGCCTCCTTATACAGCCTACTCAGGTAGCAGGACACATGCTCCAGCAATGGCAGAAAAATTCACCTCAGAATCAAAACAAAAACATTGAGGTCTCTGCAAATATGAAACTCCTGAGATCGCTGCAGTGAAGCACATCTCTGCTGTGACTTGCTTACCTTGGCCACATTTTTCTGGGTTGATGGTTGTTGAGAGGAAACTGAAGGGGAGAGAAAGAATTGTAACCTGGACTGTGGTTTGCTATACCATCCCAGAGGTATCTTAGAGCCTGGTGAGGAGGCAAGTGCTCTGCATCTTTTGCTTTCCTTTTTCTGTAGCAGTTCAGAACCACATTTAAAGGTACCTGGCAGTAATCTGACCACAGCACAGAACAATGCAAGAGAACAGAAAAGAAGGCTTTATCCATAGAACCTGGGCTTTTTGTACATCTTTAATCTTTTATGTCTGTCTCCATATATGCCTATGATCTGGCTAAAAATTAATTTCAGATAAGTGCTTGATTGTTTTTTTTTTAAAATGTGCAAATAAAAAAAAATAAATACAGGAGTAGAAAGACTTTAATTTTGCAATGTACCTGATTTCCCTACCCCTCCCCTTCAGGGACTCCAGCTCCACATTATAAAACAGCAGTTCTAAGGCCTTACTGTTGAAGAGGATTCAATTTGCTCTTCCTTCTACACTACTTTAGCACTTAACACAATTAACTGTAAATGGTTTATTAAACTAAATCCCCTGTCCCAGATTTGGACATCCCTAGGCAGATGTGCCAGTGCATGGGCCCTAGCCAGGCTGGGGGGGTGTGTGTGTGGGGGGAGGAAGGGGGATCCCCGAGGCCCCTGTGTGTCTGACAGAGTGTCCCATTGGTGGCACTGGGGCAGTGCATGGCTGGGCTGCAGCTCCACACAGACCTCTATACTCCCCATACACACCCCTCAGACATCCTATCCAAGTCCTATGCAGACCTTCCCATACAATACGTCCTCTGTGCACTCCCCCTAAACGCAGGCTGTGCACTCACCCCAGAACACACGTACATATCCCATGTGTGTTTCATTCACGTCCCATGCCAGCCCATAAGCACTCCTCAGTGCTTCCCCATTCATGCACCCCATACATACACGGTCTATAACCCCGACACCTACAGCACCCGTTCGCACCCCTACACCCTCCTCATACACCCCCATACACAGCCGCCTGTCGTGGGCGAGCTGCGCTCCACAGGTGCTGGGAAGGGCTGGGCTGGGCAGAGCTGGGCGTGCCCCTCCCTCCGCTTGTTCCCCCGGACCCCCGGCAGCTGCCGAACGAGGCTCCGCAGGGAAGGAGTTCAGGGCAGCCTCGCCGACCGCAGTCGGTATCGCCGCCGGGCACCGCTTCCCCCGCGGGCTCCGCGCTCCCCCCGCTCCCGGACTGAGCGAAGCAGCCGCGACCGGCTCAGCTGAGCCCAGTCCAGCCGAGCAGAGCAGGTGGGCTCCGAGCGGCGGTCCGGGGCTGTGGAGCTCGGCGGGCGGGCGGATCGGTGGCCGCGGGGCTCTCCCTGCCGGCTGCGCCCCGGGACGCGGGGGAAGCCCGTGGGCGGGCGCGGGTGGGGGGTACCGGGGCATCCTCCGCAGGGGGAGGTGAAGTAGGCGGGGAAGGAGGAGGAGGGAAACCTGCTGCTCCGGAGGGACGAGGTAGCGGCGCTGCAGCGGGCCAGCCCAGCGGCGCGGGCTGCGGGCACATGCCGGGCTTGGAGCACCGGAGCCGCGGGATTTCTGTGGGTGGCTCAGCCCAGCTCCCGTCCCGGCCCCTGCGAGAGCGTCAGCTGGGCTCCTGCACGGAGGAAGGCTCACCTACGGCTCCTCTCCCGGAGTGCATTGATCCGAGAGCAAGCAAACCTGGTAGTAAGTACTTTGTCATCTTTTATGTATGATTCGTTAAAGTTTTATTGTTCTCTGCTGGCAAGTAGCAAAGGATTTTTAAGAAAAAGCTTTAAAAATTCGGTTGTAAGGATAATCTCTCTGGCTCTCTTTTGGACTCCTCAGCCTTTCAAATACAAAGGTGCCTATGTGGAGGCATATGCAGGAATGTTCCTTCAATGCACATGCACATCTTTAATGTTGCAGACTAAATTCTGTGTCAGGTTTGTTTGTTTGTTTGTTTTTAACTTCTGCTGTTCTCAAAGTAATTTGTACCATGTTGCACAACATGCTTAGTGTCTGAGAGAAGAGTAAATCCTGGTGTCACACACTGCAGAAGGATGGGGGAAAGGAGATGAGTATTTAGAATTATTAACTTGGCAGAGGGGGGAGAGTGACTTGTCTTCATGCTGCCTTCACGCTATGGAGCAATATGCTTTCGGGGATTCTTTGCTTTTTAATCCTCTTCTCTGTGTGCGCACATCTGGACTCTGGCCTGGCACTGCTCCCTGCACTCAGCCTGGAAGGGAGTGGCACGGCAGACCAGCAGGGGCTGGAGACCAGGGATGGAAAGACAGAGAATCCTTCCCTCCTTCTATGGTTTAAAGATACTTTTTAGCCCCAGTCTTGTCTTCTGCAGAGTAAATCTATAGGAATACTTCTCCCACAGCCAGGAAGCAGAATCACAAGTGTTTTGAAGGTTAAATTATGTTCTCTACAAAGGGAATGGCTGAGAGGATAAATGCAAACACCTGATTCCACACACCCTCCTTTCGAGAGGATTCCAAGCATTGAACCCTATGGGGAGTGAGGATGGAACTGCATGACATGCAGAAGGTGTGTTCCTACTGAGACTACAAAGTTATGCTACCTCTTTGTGGAGTGCTGGAAAGCCATTTCTGTCAGTGGAGCTGTAATGAAAGTAGTAATTCCTCTTGTATTTTAAATCCCTAACAGAACTACTGTCTACCTCCCCCTACTTCCTGCACACATCTTTATTTTATTTAGTTTGCTAATGACTTGTGTTATTATTTGCCAGATATGATATGTGTCTTCCTGTGCAACTTTGTGTGCTGAGATGTTCCTGGAACTAGGCTCTAAGAGCACGTTTTAGGAGCCTTCTGCTTTTAAACCAGAACTATGTTTACTAATAGCTGAATAGTTAATTTTCATCTAGCATGTATCTAAAGTACTTTCTGCTTCCTCAGATGATACTGTTCTTCTGTAGCGGGTCACTGTGTGCATTGTAGTTTGTAGCAGAGTGCTTGTGATGACACATTTTCATGATACACTGTTACACTCATCCTTAATACTTTACATTCTAATGCTAGAGGACAAGTGCTCTAACTTCTAAAGTAACTGGAGTGACTTTGTTTTAGCAGGTGAATGTTTGCTTCCAGAGGACCAGTCACTAGAATGATAGGCAGAATGTCCTGTTCTGGTGTGCATTACGTTCATGGCATTTAACCTTTTTAGATAAGCATGAGCAGAAAGTGCCTGGTTTAATAAACATCACAGTTAGGATTTTATATGAGTGCGGGAGGCTCACACTAGTTAATATCACTGACCCAATTTTTATTGGTCTTGTAGGGAAATCTTAATAGGTCTACTGCAAAGCAAGTTAGAAATCTGATACTTTGCTGTTGCAAGCATCTCTCCATAGTTTTAGTTGCTTTGCTGCATGGTACAAAGGAGGATGAAGGAAATAATTCAGTGAAGTTCTGTTGGTTTGCTTGTATGATGCTGAAAGAGAATTTATAAAGTCTGAAATAAGCAGGGATTACATATTGCCATTGGCTTAAGTTAAATGTAAGAGATGCATAATTTTTCACCAGATTTTGATCTGTTTTGTGTTCTCCCTGGCTCCTCCTTTAAGTTCATTAGGACTTCCTGTGGGCGATGATCTGATTTTTACAGTCAATCAAGATCCATACCAATATCCTTACGCAGGCCAAATACACTGTATTTAGAAAGGCTATAAACCAACAGCTACAAATTACTTTCAGAGCCCTCCTAAAACAAAATGCAGATGTAAATAGAGTTCAGAACAGCTCCAAATGCTGTGCCTAAAGTTGTGGATGTATGAATCCAGAAAATGTGCTCAGAAGCCATTTGCAAGCCATATAAGGAGATGGCTGAAGTTTTTGGTTAGACTCTGGAGAACTGTAGCCACAGTCTGTGGTTGCTGGACTCTTCTAGCTAGTTTGAGTTCAGGTCTGAACATGGGCTGGAAGTGATCCTGGTTTTGTGGGCAGACTCATCTCCTCTCCTTCATAAACTTGTCAAGTTCGTAATAAAACATGCTGTGGTTGTTTGCTTTTGCTGTGTTTAGAGCTGTACTCAACAGCTTTTCCAAACTTTGTTCCACAGGTATGATTTAGGAGGTAATGAAGGTAATTTATTTGTTCCCATTGGCTGGTTAATACACCCTTCTCTCTTTGATGGTAAATGACTCTTTTTTTAACCTCCCTCTGGAAGGTAGGTGTCCTTTCTCTCATTGCTCAAGAAGCACGTTGCTGCATCTGTTGCAGTAGGCTATTTAAGCTTTTTCAGGGGCATCCATTGTGCCAGACAGCATCCTAGCAAACCCTGTGCAGCTGCCTCCATCCCCTCCGCTGATGGAAATGCTTCTGTGATGTACACTAGGACTACATATGTTGTTTGGATTTCAGCACTGCATGCAGAGAAGATATGATTAATCCATAGTGCTGAAAAGGCTTCATTGGTGAAGCCAGATGGATTCAGGTAGGATGGACTCTGGGGGATTTTTTTAAATTTAGCACAGCTTTTAACGTTGTCTGTGATTACAGTGTAGGTTTTGCTAAAATCTGGGTCTTTTGTACAGGGTCTGTTAAACGTGCTGCAGCAAGGTCTGTCTCTAATAATGTCTTCATTAAGTGTCTCTACAAACAGAAGAATATACTAATTGCCAGACTAACATGTTGTTTGGCTCTTTGAACAAGCTACTGAACACTAACTTATGAATGGAAACTTAAAAGGTTCATTAGCAACCTGCTACATGAAAGAAATGAAATGAAAATACATTTGTACTACTGTTGTTGCTATTAAAGCTGATATAGGATTCCAGTTTAGTTTTTGTGGGCATATTGACTAATTTAATAAACATTTTTTGCCTCTGGAGTTTCAGCAGCTGCTCCCTGTATAAAAGCTGGGAATAACTGGTTCTGCTTTAGTAGGAATGAAAGGAGAATTGAGCTCTATAGAAATGAGGAGATTAGAGCTCCATGAGGCATATACCCATTTAATGCTTCTGGAAACCAAACTCGCTCAAATAATCCTAACTCCCACTTCTGGTGAGCAGAAATTCTAGGGGGGAAAAAATTCCCTTAGTGACTTATTAACAAAGGCTTTTCAGGTTTGCTGGGATTTATCATGTGAGCCTAATCTACCTTTTGTTCATCCAGTTGGCAGGCTTTAAGATTTAAAAGGGTCTGCAGAAACTCCTCCCCCAGACTCCTTATTTAATTAAAGAGGCTTGGTGCATTATTTACCTTTGAGTCTTCCATTTATGTGGCAACAATGAGTTGAGGTTAACGTATTGTAAAATATTTGTGAATGCTGCATTATAAGCACGGTAAAGAAGTAAACTTTGAAGGTTATGCCTTCAAATTTACGCTGACCTATATGGGTTCAGTCAGAATGTCTGAAGTGAGGCTGGTCCTACATAAGTACTGAAGTACAAATACAGGTGTCTAACTCTACAACAAATTTCCCTGCCTCTGTAGGCAATTCAAAGGGTCTGGATGAAGGACAGTTTCATTTGCTGCTATGAGAGCTCTCCAGAGTCACTGCATGTGCAGATCAGGCCTTGCAGGCACCAATATTTTCTATATTTTTCTTTGGTAGTTCAGTGAAGACAGACTGGTAACTGTAGTTCTCTTACTGGTTCCCTCAGTTTCTTCTCCTCCCCCACTCCATTCATCCCTGGAGCTGTGAGCATCAAGTTGCAGATAAAACGACTTCTGAGAGAGCAACGGGATGCAGCTCTTGCCAAAGGCAATTAAGTGCTTAGGATTACAGTGTGCTTTGCAAAGGGTGTTCTTGCTGAATCCCTTTCCTCTTCTGCTTGCTGGCACAAAGCAGTTTCTTGGCACTTACCTTTGTTATAACAAGTCTGAGCATTGCTAAACTTCATCACAGCGTGTCTGCTCTCTGAAGAAGTCGAGCAAGCTGCAGTGTCTTCTGTTTTGAGGACAGTCTGGCTGGTGATTCTTTACCAGGAGTCAGCTTGACCTCATCACCTCTGCTGTAATTGGATTAAATTCACTCACTTGCCAAAAACAGGGTCAGCTGATGGCATATTAATTATTCAGATTGAAGTGCTGTTTCATAGGCATGGGTTCCTTGGTACCAAAGGCATTTTTAGGGCTTGTGATGCAGCTGATGTGCCACAGGGGTACAGAGGGATGTTTTCACTTTTCTTCATCATTAAAAGTGAAAGTAGAAGATACAACCTGTGGGAGAGGAAATGACTGGCTCTACTTGCCAGTCATGTGCATCGCTTACTGCTGCTTCTTGTGAAATGTGATAAATTTCTCAGAGTCCAGAGATATCCTGGCTGAGGAAAGTGAATGATGGCATGTGCTGTTTTACACACCCATGGCAGTTTATTTCTAATTATTGCACAACAGGCTAAGATCGTTATTCTGAGTTGTCTTTTTACTGCTTTTTTCTGTTATTCTTCAGCAGTCTTGTGATTTGATGTAGTTGCAGAGTGGCAGGATGATACCTGAACAGAAAAATGTGCCCAGAAGGACACTGGAACTGTGTAGTGAAGGATAATCTGATCACCAAGGCTGTAGTTCCATCCTGAGACCTTTTATATACTCTTTAAACCAGTGTAATCCAGCTTTCAGTGGGAACCACTGCTAAGTAGCAAAAATCACTATCCTGATTGTTAACCTCAGCAAAATGTTAAAGGATGAGCGAGTCACGAGGAGACCAAGAACTGAATTGCAAATACTCTTACAAGGAGGATTTGAGTGGCTGGAGAGACACAGTGGTCCAAACACTCTCTGAGATGTTTCAAATAATGAAAGGATCCCTGTTTTTTGAGTTAGCTTTTCTTATCTGCCTGGAAGTACTGCAAGTTTCCTGTTTGCTGCCAAGGCCTCCAAAGAGTTGCATTTTGCAGTCAACATGGGTCAGAGGAACTAGAGCTCCCAGCTCTCTGTTCCTATCAGGACAATGTTGCATTTGATTTCAAGGTGAATTTGTTTACTCTAAATTCTATAAACTCATGAATACTTATGGTGCAAAGCAATAGATAAACAAGGTGAAATACGGATATGAGATTTTCCATGTCTACTGGGTGACAGGTACAATTTCATTTATTGTATAATTGTGCAGTGCAAATAATAAGGATGCCTGCTTTAATACCCCATTATAGTATAGTCGTCTAATCATATTTTTGGCAATGTTAATTATTATGAAGTTGTTTGTTGCTTAATGTAATAGATATATAATTCCATTTTTTTTTTTAAATGGTGTATGCAGTTTGTTAAATATTAAAGGTTTTTTTCATTCATATATGTTATGTATTTAAAAGAAAAAGGACAAAACATTGACCATCTCCCCTTGGCAAGAATTAACAGTTTGACTGGGTAAAAAAAAAAGTGTAAAAGGCATGTTCTGTAAGAAGCACTGTCAAAGACTAGGTCAGGAAACCATTGTATGTTCCTATGGTCTTGACTGTATCAAAAGGAAAGTTAAAAATCAGAAGCAGTAAGCAGGCTGTGTTTCAAATACACAGGAAAGAGGAACTTGTCAAGAATGGGTGGTTTTACTCAGGTTATTTACCTCAGATCTTTTAGGATCATAGCTTTCCTTTGGTGGAAGAAGAGGAAGGTCTTAAGTCAGTGCTTCATGTCTGAGAGTGTGACTGATTGCACATCACTTGTTGAAGTCCAGCCTGGTTTTGGATGTGAGAAGCCTTTTCTGTTTTGTGCAGCGTAAATTTACAGCAGTGCTGTAGTGGGTTAGCTTGGTGGGATCTGCCTCTGCTGCTGTTTTAGTGCTGACATTGTGGCTGTGGTGACCTCAGAGGGTGTATCTTGGACAGAGCCTGAGACCATCGCAGAGGGAGTCCTGGCTTTGAAATTTAACAGCTGATATATGGGTGTCTCACCCCCAGCACCACAGCAGTGCAGTTCCTCTGACCTCGACAGAGTTGCAGCATTCATGGTTTTCAGTGATGTGGGAGCGAAACTGGGCCTATATTCTTTTAAATGGTCTATTTAGCAGCCCTTTTCCATATGCAGTCTCCATGCCAGTGACAGGAGCTTCCTGGAACTGACAGGAGACACAAAAGACCCTCTTCTCTAAACCACTGGACCTTAAGAATATTGAAAAGATGTTACAACAAGCCTCATAATACACCATTGTCAGGCTCTCTCTGAAGATGCCTGCAGTGGCATCATACCTCTAAGCTTTCCAGAGGGGGTGTGATGACCCCACATGGAAAAAAAATACAAGAGTGATGGTTTGGGTGGCTGTGAGGAATTTCATAGGTCTACTTCCCCTGGCTGTAACTTGAAACCAGCTGGAGGCGTTTAGTGCTGATTGAACTCATATAAGAGGCAAGCAAATATCTGAGCATGTATCACGCAGGTTTTTTTAGGAAGAGACCTTGGCTTGTAAATCTGTGCATGTCTGGGTGCATCCTTCTCACAGACAGGGGAGTGGTGAAAGAAGGTTTGTCTCGTTTTCTTCTACACTTGCCTTTCTTCTTGCTACTCATTTTCCTGTCCGTTTGCAGCACAGCGATTTTCCACGTTGCTGTGAAAGTGCCCGTGCTTGTGAGTGGAGTGACACATTTGAATGGAAGAGGATTCGTGAAGTCTGAGCTTCAGCATTCCTAGGTATGGCAGGGTGTGCATTCTGTGCTCCCTCAGCCCCGCTCAGGGATGTGCCATGGCAGTGTGGGGTGCCCTGGCAGGAGAGGCTGTGCGAGCCACCTCTGCGTGGCCGGGAAAGCAGCCTCGAGTTGGATACTGGAGAATGAGACTACCACAAACAAGTATGAACTCGTTTACAGAAATATTTACTTAGTCCTTTCCTCTGTGGTTCCCTCTTGCTGTGCACTCAGTGTGGGTCACAGACAGCAGCAGCCCTGAGGGCTCCTGTCCCTCAGAATGTGCCCCCGCTCGGTGTCTCCAGCCCTCGGGAGCCGCCATTTTCTTTCCCTGACTTCTGCTATCCGGGTGTTCTCCGGCTGATGAGCTTTTTGGCTCACCATGACAGGCTCTGGTGTGTAGCAATTTTTCCCACTTGGACTCTCCTGGTGCCAGAGCTGGTGGAAACCATCTGGGATTGGCTTGGGGTGGCTCAAGGGCCCCTGTGCCACTTGTCCCTCACGCCATTTCCCGATACGTTACGTGAGGGATGTGCCCAAAGGAGTGGCTGTGGGATGGCAGTCAGTACCCGTGAGGGAATCCCCCCATCCTGAGGGGTGGGTGCCAAGGCAGGAGCAGTGCTGTGCAGGCTGTTTGATCTGGGTTTTCCTCAAATGCTTCTAAACTCAGTGAGTAGAAGTGCTGTTCCTTCATTTTACATGGAAGTGTGCCTTTATTGAGTTCATCTCAGTTGACTAGTAAAGTACTTAGTTTTCATCCAATCTGTTACTTATCTGATATGGAACTCAGTTCTTATCTGATATGGAACTCAGTTCTTATCTGATATGGAACTCAGTTCTATTCCTTTTCCAAGGTATTTCCAAGCTACAGCTATGGATGCTGGGGTTATCCTGGTTAGCCTGAGCAGAAGTGGGGGATCTGTTCCTGACAGGACCATAGTGACAGCCAGAAAATAAGGTTAAAAAAAGTCAACTACTGGTATTGCATCTCACCAGCAAGCACATTCAGAGATGGCCAGTAATCATTCAGTAATCATTCTCCAGGTAAAATAGTGTGGACCTTTCTCCGTTCCCCACATGCATGATATTGGCTTTAAACTTCATGTAGTATCTTCTAACTGCAAACGCTTTGCCACTTTTTTTGCTTTGTCTCAGGGGGTAAAAGCAAACAAAACTGTGTAAAAAAGTTTTAGTACTTGATGTTATATTGGGTTTATATTATACTGTACTTTGCTTGACTGAGGTAACCCTCTCTGAACTTGCTGTGATGGTTCATCAGTGCATGAGCTGTGCAGGGTCCCGTGTGGGTGACAGGCGCCTGCATATTACATTGGCAATGTATGGATATGGATATTGCAGCGGGAAATTGCAGAAATAGGCCTACTCCTCACTAAATTAAAGAGAAGGAGGGAAATGTGTGATGTTTTATGTCTGTTCATGCCTGTCAGGTTTTCTGTGGTGAACAGAATTCACTATATAGCTTTCCAGTGCTATTTCCATTCTAGCTGCTTTTATTACAAGTGTAAGGTTTCGAGATGGACTGTGTCAAGGACGGGAATAAGGGAACTTTGTCAAACTTTGTTAATGTTTTATCTGTGTGGCATAGAATTTTTTTCCTGAAGAACCAAACAAAAATTATTTTTTAAAGCTAAGAGTAACAAGTTGATGAACTAAACTGAATCTCAAACAAAGGATTTATTGTCTTGAAAACAAACTTTCTGTAATTGCATTTCTTGTGAGTTTTTTTCCTTCTGTTGAAGCTTATATTTCACTTAGAAGACAGGAAATACAACTTTGCTGATTACATTTTTTTTAAACTATAAATAACTTACTGTCTTCAAAGATGGTGTTCATTTTAAAAAATGCTTCTCAAGTGAAACTTTGGTGAATTAAAAATTAAATTGTGTGGGTAAAATAACTACTTATGGATGTCTGTACCGTGTGTACAGATGTTAAAGGTGCTTTCAGGGGGAAGGATGTTATAAGAAAAGTTCTGGCGTCTATAACTGGTCTAAACTGTTTTATTTCCTATTCTTTGCTGTTTGTATCTGTCCTTGTCCCACTCTCACCCCTGCCATGAGAGGTAATGAATGTTTGTATTCTATCACCTTGCTCCTTTGCTGGGGTCATTGCTTATCCTCAGGAAGTGGTGTAATGTGTGGGAATGCTGTAGCCTATCTAAAAACCGAATAACATTAGACCTGACGTAGAGTTCCAGTCAGCCTGATATGGTGATGAGTTAACAGGAGAACCTTCAACAGCTGTTTTTTGAGATCCACTTCGCTCCCTACCTCTCCAGTTTCCACAGCTCTTGTGTTAAGGATATTAGAGGATGTGTACCTGTTTAGTCCTTTAAGTGTCTATTTATGGACCTTGTTGTCCAGAGTTTGTTTAATCCCTTTTTGAACCCATGGACATCCTTTTGACTTCACAGCCTTGCGTGACAGCAAGTTCCAGAAGCTTGTAACCTCCTGGGCAAACAAGTGGTTTCTATTTAAATGAGCTGATTGCTTGTTGCAGTGAGTACTGCCTTGTCCTGGTTTTGTAAGAGTTCTGCATTTAACAGCTCATGGGGTTTTTAATTATATCTGGTCATATCCACCCTCAACCTTCTCTCCAGACTGAAGAGTCAGAGCCTTTTTAGTATGTCCACTCCGTTTCCATTTATCTGCCCTTTTTGTCAACTTGCTGTGTCCTTCTTGGTATGTGGAGAGCAAATCATAATACTCAAGCTATGGGAGTGCTCAGGTTGTGTAAAGTTGCAGAAATGCCTAAGAAATGTTCTCTTTTCAAAGATTCTGATGATGTTTCTGGCTTTCCTGACTGCTATTGAACATTGAACCAAGAATTTAGGAGAACTGTCAGGGATGGTTCCAGCTTCTGAGTAGGAATAGTTAGAATTGATATTGCCTTGAGGAATTACTACACTAACACGTATCTGCCAACTTTTTTTTCCCCAATCCGATAGTTTTGTCATTGATTGATGGACATGCTGAGTAACACCAGTCCCAGGGGTGATCCCAGGAATTGCACTGCTGATTCCACTCCATCTTAAGAAGCCTGTTAAGCTCCATCCTTTCCTTTCTTATTATTTCTAATGTTTGCACTCTCTTATGTTCTGCATTCATTACTGTGAATGAAGTTGAACTTGCCAGAGTGTGGTTTCCAGGTTCTCCTACACAACCCTTCCCATAGCTGAGAGTTGTGCAGGCAGGATTTGCAAGTCCTCAAGTACTGGCCAGAGCCAGCATAGCTCTGGCTTACACACCTTGGCTAGTGGTTCTTAAATTCATATTTGAATTTCTTCAGAACTTGTGTGAACATTGTTCTGTCCCAGTGATTTATTAACATCTAGTTTCCTTGTTTCGTCTGGTATTTCCTGATTTTACTTCAGATTGGTCTGGCTCCTCTGCCAGATTTACAACAAAGGGTGCAATAGATGTGGAAAACTCCCCAAAGATTTCAGCAGTAAAGACTGATGGAACGAATTCATTGAGCTTCTCTTCTACAACTGCATTATCCCCATCTCTCTCTCCCTGTTACACCTCTGTCATCCAGCAGCTGGACTGCTTTCCTAGCTGGCTTCCTGTCCTTGATGTATTTCAAGAGCTGTTTACTAGCACAGTGCTCTTTGTTTGCAGGCAATTTTTGGATCATCTTTTAGCCCTCTTAATTTCCTGCTTATGTTTTACTTACCATGTTTTATGGGTTTCCCTGTCTTTACTTAAGCAATCCATTTTCTAAGGGGTGACCTATGCCCTGCAATACTCTCCTAAGTCTCCCTGAGGCTTCCTGCTTTTTGAACTGCTCTCTGTTAGCATCCCCTTTCTTTAATGGCACATCCTTACATCTTTCTCTTTCTTAAAATTAAATAACTATACACTGGGTTTGTTTGGTGACCCTTATATCAGTGCTGTTCTTTGTGTTTCCTAACAAGTAGCCTTCCTAGTTTTCTCTGTTTTAGGTGGTACCCTGCACTTAAAAGTTTCTTTTCCACTGGAGAACTCTATATCTTGAAAAATGTTTGGCTTTATATCATCCTTTTTTTTCTTCTAGGGGCTAATACTGAATATTCCTAAACATCCCCGTGTGGTGTTGGCACACAGCAGCTGTTACTATTGTAACACTCTGTGGAAGCCACCTCTTAAAACTGAGGGGCACAAGCTGGGCATGAAGCCATTCTGGGTGCTAATGGAGCTGGATGTGTTATTACCTTGTTATTACCTATGTGCAGTGATGATTAAAACTTTGCACTCCTGAAATCCTGGGCTGGATTATGTATAAAACTCAAAACCTATGCACTTGAAACATCTGAGAGGAACGTAGCCTTGCTTTTCCGGTTTTACAGACATGGAAAAAAAAACCTGAAGGAGAATATTCTGTGGTTACATGAGAGGTCTCTGTGCACATGTTTACAAGAGCTGAAGCGTGTTTATACTTAATTCTGTGCTGTTACTGGAAGATTGTCCTTATTCCATAAAGCACTTGCATGCAGTTACAGGAGTAGTACAGATGTTTACTCTCTATAGGTGCACTTAAAAGGGCTGGTTTTACAGATGCAAGCCAGCACTGAAACAAGATACGCAAACAAGTTATTGTTGATTAATATTACTTAGCTAATTGAAGCTAATGCTAAGTAATAAAACCTGGACAGGTGAATAACCCTAGTACTGTGTTTTCTTTGCCCTGTATCACTAAAGTTATATACATTCTTTCTACTGGGAGCACAGGATTGGAGTGTTTGTTGGGGTTTTGTTTGGGTTGCTTTTGTTTTGTTTTTACTGAGGCACATCCTGTCCCCTGTTATAGCTGTCCTTGCACTCTGTAAATAGATACACCTAAATTTGCAGAGCTTGTCTGTTTGAGCCTTTCCTTAACCAGTGAATGCTGGACCAATCTTACTTCAAATCTAGCTATGTGTCTGTGCTTTGTTCTTGAAAGACTTGGATTCAAGCCTACTACATATCTTCCTGGACCAGAAAGCTGTTGGAAGTGAACATGCTGTGTCTGGGTGATGACTTTACTGATGAGCTGCAGGAGTGCCCCGTCATATGATGAGCTAAATCATGAAGTCGAATTGTGTACTTTGAGAGTCACTGCAAAAAGAATGAAAGTGAAATTGAGCAGAGCTCATCAAAGCTGACTGAAATAACATCTGTGAGGAAAACCTGGACCTCATCACTTCACTGTGATACATGCAAGGGAAATTATGTCAAGTGAAACAGTTGCTTGTCACAGAGAGGAACTGGGCTTCACCATTCAGAGCACTTCTTACAGTCCTGTATCTGACTAATCCAATCTTGAGTGATTTCTTATCGAATGAAATTTCAGTGGCTGTCAGGATCTTTTGCAGTTCTTGGCTTCTGTCGGTATTGTTCTTAGTGCCAGGTTTTGGAAGGATTTTCCTTATTATCTAGGTATAATTTTCTACTTTGTGAATGGAATGGTGTGTTTAGGCAGCTACTCCAGCCAGACTTCACTAGTTTGATATTTAGGTATCAATAATTTCAACATTGTAATAATTCATGTTGTTGTAACTGTACAATACGTTCCTTGATCTGAATTATTTGCAGGGCTCTCTACTAGAATGTCTTTCAAATGGTTTGGTCAAATATGTAGTTCTTACCACTTTCATCGCTAGGTTTCAAAACTCTTTACAAGGAAGTATCAGAAGGAAAGGAGTTTGGAAGGACTTCTCCAAGGACTGAAAAAAGGTAAGCAAGGTGAATCTTCTGTTTCCATATCTGAATGCAAAGTTGTCTTGTTCTTACTAAAATCAGTTTAGGAGGTCACTAAACAAAACTTGTGAGTGAATGCACTTGCACTACTGAGAATGCAGGCTTAGTCTGGATTTAGCTTAATGCACTGTGGGGAAAAACAACGAAAATGTCACTTAGAAATGCAAATGTTGCTATGAAAATATTTAGGTCTTATTAAATATTTAGGTTCTTACCTTTAAACTGCATACTTCACATGCAGAATTTCTGGAGCTCATTAGAGAATTTTTTGGGGGTGAATTTTTTTAGCCTAAGTCCCTGTGAGTCTCTAATATAGTTTTTTTTCCTATACTTGCAAATTAATATTAGTTCTATTGGTTCAGCTGGATTAATTAGCTCAAAAATATGTAATAGAAGGAAGTCAAAGTAATATTTTCTTCCAAAAAAAGAATCAACCTCTGATAACTGTACATTAATTCTGACTTCTTATCCATATCTGTTGCATTTCATCTGCAGATCACGAAGGTTTTTAGGTGCTTATAAACTGGACATGAAGCTATTACTAGCTACATTTGCAAGTTTGTAGCCTAAAAAATAAAGAAAGAAGGATAAAAATAACCCTTTAAACTTAGTACATGGATTCCCTATACCTTGACCCTTTGAGATGAAGCTATTCACTCCCATCTTCAAATGAGAGAGTTTAAACATACTTTATAGGAAGACTGCTCTGCTGCTTGTAAGAAGGGTGTTTCTTTTCAGTTGTGCTATAATGTACTCAATAACTTGTTAAAACATATCTCTCAGAAAACCTTGTGGTTTCTTTTCTTTTGAGAAAGAAAGATAGGAGAGCAAAACCACATGTAACACCTTACCCCCCACCCCCCCATTTGTTATCTTTCTTCATGCTTTAGAAGAAAGGCAACGTCAAATTCAGATTTCTGCAGCTTCAGTTTTCCGCCCCTGGGTTTTGGTCTGTCTCTCAGATAACTCCCCCTCTGAAAGGACTGTTATGTGTGATAAGAAACCTTGTAACCATCTTAAACTGAACTTTGTGTGGTTTTGGGTTATAATACGTGCGATGTATATATTTATATTTTATAATCTATTTTCCCCAGTCTCCAAATTGTTGTCATGCCCCATTTAATTCTCTCCAGACTTTTTCAATGCCCTTTTAAGGGTTTATGTGGGTAACTACTGTCAAGGCAGAAGCCTGTGGCTCTTCCTGGCTCATGTGAGGGGACTTGCATTTGCTTCAGTGAGGTGGAAGACATTTTCCATTATGGGTTTTAGCATCAAACTGAGAGGCCTTGCTTGGGCTTTGAGGTTCTCAGAAATGGTAAATTTAAACCAAACACTGGGGAAAAAAATGTTAATGCTGTATGTTCTTTAAAGAAAAAAAGGGGAAAACCAAAGGAGAGGAAGATCTAACTAGACCCTGGGGATCGATCTTGACTGTGCCTTATTACCACAGCTTTATCCTTTCCAGTTCTTAAAGATGCTGTCAGGATTGAACTCTAATGACCTGATTAATGCATTGGAAGGGTGCCTATAGATTGTGGTATTGATATTGTTTCCATATGGCTTCCTGGCAGGCAGATTGGCAACAAGATGTCATCTTTGTGGTGATGAGGAGGAAGAGTGTGGATTTTTTACTTTTTATTTTTATGGAGCTTGTCTCAGCAAATAAATACCAGTCACTGGGTCAGTCGGTCTGAAAAACAGTAGCCTTGTGGTAAGCTTGATTCTGTAGATTTATTGGAGTCTATAGAGTTATACAGGAAAAGGATATGATATCTATATTGCTTGCAGAGACTTAAAAGCCCTATAATACCTGTTCCTCCTTCAGTCAGCAGGGAGTTGTCTTTTGAAGATGCATGTATCCTGTGCACATGAAATCTATGGGATAATCCCAGACGTGTTTCTTGGGGCAAATACTGGATTTCACAGGGCTTGTTTCAGAGAATCGAGCTCAGTCAATGCAGCAGGCAGCAGCTGTTAAAAATTCTTCACTGCTGCTTAGAATTTTCTTCCTGTGTTTCATGTTTCAAGCAGGCAGCACTGACCAGGCTCAATACAGATGTGGAAGAGTTAAACTGAATTACTGACAGTATCCAGTGGGTCAAACTGTCCTGACTGAACTGTCCCTTTTTGACAGCAGTGTAGTGTCCTACCCACTTTTCTTTGCAAACAAGAAATAGCTTTTTTTTTTAGTGACTGTGTTTTGTTTGCATGATGGCCACATGTGCAGCTGGTTTGATTTAACCCATGAGACTGAAATGGTTTCTGAAGTGACTTCTTATTTTTATTGTTAAAGGAAAGATTAACCTCCAATCTCCTTTTCCTATCAAGGGGATTTCTTCCATGTATCAATACATAAAGTGCAGACTTGTTGGGCAGAAGAATCAGCTGGGAGACTGGGAGTGTCACAGTGCGGTTCCTCCTTTGGATCTGAGTCCTTTCAGTCCTAGGAAAATGTTTCATTTCTCTGAAGGGAAAAGAGCCAGATCCAGTGGGAAGTCCCTGTCCTAATAAACTGAAAACTTACTTTCTTTCTTGGTGGGATTTGCAAGCTGTGCTATCTCACTATCACTAACTTGTTTTAAAACTAGTTCAACTGTGTCTAGAAGAGCTGTTCTCTGGGCAGTTGTGTTCATTTGTTTTGTGCATCATAGCTTACAAGGAATGAGGTAGAAAATTCCCTGGATTCTTTCATCCACCTTCATTGCATTACTGTCTCCCACCATATCCACATAAATGCTTGACTGTATTTATAGACATGCTGGGGCAGTATTTTCTTCCTTTCTTATCTGTTGATCTCTTTTAATGTCAGAAGAGATCAAGGTGGAATGAGATGATGTGTTTTGCTTGACCTCAGGACCCCACATGCCACCAGTGGCTTGTGAGACAGTGCTTTATAAGAAGGTGGATGCTGCAGCTCTAAACTGTTATTGCACGTCTTTTAACATATAACCTTGGGAGACCACTGTGCTGTTGGACTTCCAGGGCTAGAAGAGGAGAAGATAATAAACTGCTATAGGAATAAAAGCCTTGGCCAAAGTTTCAAGCCTTAATAACAGTTTTTGTTGTGAGGAAGCTCTGAAATTGCAATGATTCTGAGCCAGGCCATGCTATAAATCTGAGATGTTAGAGACAACTTGCTCGTAACGTTCTCTGAGATTTCTTACAGAAAATGTGGTTCTTATTGCAATGTGCCTCCTCATTCCAAGAGGACTGGCAGCTGGTTCTGCTGCTGCTTGCATCAACAATGCTGTAAACCCTGTTTTCTCTCTTAATCATCAAATTAATGTTCTCCTAGACCATGAAATAGAGCCCTCCACTTAGACATGGGTTTAATGGTGGGTTCAAAGCTGCTACAGCCTCTAGGCTGGTAGGGTGCAGTGTAGCAGGGAGAGGCTCATGGTTTTGGCAAAGCTCCCCTTCTCTGCTTCATTTGAATTGAGTTTGTGACCTGTGCTTCATCAGCTTCACTCCTGAGTCCTACTTCCTTCTTTCTACAGGCAGGTCAGCAAAAATCCCACAGGAATTTGGAATGATGGATACAGGACACAACGTGAGAAAGACAACTCCTTCTGCCATGGTTCTAAACCAGCTAAATCCCTAATGCATGATTTGTGTCTTGTGTGTATCTGACCAAATGTCTCCACACAGTAATTAATGGCAACTGTCTGGTGTTCAGTCTGTAGCGGAAGGATCACTGAAACTTTCCGTGAGAAAACTTTCAAGGAAAACCAGTGTTCCAAATTCATTTACCACTTCAGTTGTCTTTTGAGGACACACAGCAGCTTGAGGAACACAGAAGCAACCAAAGTGTTGCTCTAGTTTGGATTACAAAATCAAATTAACATGGACAGAAAATACACATCAATGTCATGGGCGAGTGTCTTCCATAGGAGAAGAAATTCCTCCGAAATGGGTTCATTGCTATAGATGCTTGAGAGGGGTAGGGAGTGTCTTAGCTTAGTCCATCTAAACCAAGGAAATCTGAAATAGAGATTTATGTTCCCAGCTTAAAACTTAATTCTTAAAACTGTGGGCAGGGAGGGAGGAAGGGAAGTGTATCCAGTGGTATGAGGCTAAAGGCAAATTGCCCAGATCTGCCCTCAGAAATGTAAGCACAGCTTTCTGTAATTTCAGAGAGAACTTCAAGACATAATGAAAGGACAATGTTGGACACAGAGGTATCCAACTCCAGCACTGCCCTTGCCGGAAATGAGACCCAGTGGTCCAGGGGGGCCTGTCCAGCCTTGCTTGCAATAGCTGTGCCCTGCAACTCTGTCATACTCTGACAGTTCAGTGAAATTAGGCTTCTATAGTTAGAGAGAAGCTGCTCCTCCTCCATATTGGAAGCATTCTTCTGGTTTCTAACCTAAATATATTCACTGTTCGTTTTCCACCCATGACTTTTATGTCTCTGGTTATCCCAGCATTTTTGTTACTCAGGATTGTATTATTTAAGTATTTTTCTGTTTGATTTGGGTGGTTTGGTATCAGTTAACAGTATGTTATCAAGAGTGGGGCTAAAACCCAAAAGAGGAGTGTTCAACATGAGAAACAAAATGAACTTGGAGGGTCTGTACACATGGGAGTTACAGTGAAAGGTGAGCTGTGGCAAGAAATTAAGTTAGCACAGCTCTTCCTAGTTCCTCATTTTATATCCCAGCTTTCAAATCCCTGAAAGTCAGCAGTGGTTTTAGTCCTCTCCTTGGCTGCATCCTAAACTTGTTCCTCAGTAAACCAAAACTAGCTGTGCAACATATTATTTAAAATCCATTACTGCAATGTGTCATGTTTTACACCTCACAAAAGCTGTTAAGTGGTATATTATGGAGAGAGTAAGAAAACACAAGTCTGCAGCATCAACATATGAAAGAAACTGGTTTGCTATGAGGTTCTTAAGAGTTGTTCTGATTTCCACTAGAAATAGTAACTGAGCCCTAGCAAATATTGAATGTGAATTGTGCTGTCCTGCCTTCATCAGACAGTTTGCTCCATGAAAACCTAGGAATAATGCATAGATTTAACGAAGGGGAATGTTTGAACTGTCTCCTTTCTTCCAGTTGCATCTTTTTTTTAAAGCATCTTTGTACATAGTTGCTTTGTCGAAGTGGAAGTCAATAAGGAGGGTTTTTATTAATTCTCTATTGTGAAACTCATTTGCAAAGCTAATAACAATTGCCTTTGTATTTAAACTAGTCCACCTGGGAACTCTGAGAGCTACGACATGTCTCAGACTACTGTGCTGCTGTATCTTCTGCTTCCTCAGCCAACCCAGAATGCCTAAGGTAGTAAGAGAATAAAATAAAATTGTTTTATAACTCCCATTCTTCAACAAACTCTCTTGCAAGCTGATAAGACCCCATCTCCTCCTTGCATTATAAAGTATCAGAAACTCTCCTTAATGATGTTTCTTGCAACCTCACTTTGAACTACACTTGCGGGCAGCATTAAAAACTTGAAACTTAAATAGCACTTGTCTCCTGTCTGCTTAGGTGGAGGATTATAGCATGAATTTGTTACCACTGCAGAGGCCTTTGCTGCATTAACACTTGCTTAGTTTGCAGAAAGAGTGCTCTGGTTTCTGCCTGTGCACCAGATTTGGATGCAGAGAGGGCAAACCCAGATTTGCCCTCTTTCATTTGCATAATGTAACCTTGAAGCTTCCCAGCTCCCCTCCTGTTCTCTGTTCCCCAAAAGTATTCTAATATTTGGAATTTGTAAACACAGAGTTTGGGATTCCATGTGCATCTGGAATTGATAAACTGTTGGTATTACAAAGATGTAACCCTTTACACCTCTAACCTAGGAATGCTCTAGAGAGAACTTACAGGCACAACTGCTGTAGATGCAGGCAGAGTCTGAGCAGCTAAAAACAAAATGAAAAAGTTGCTGTTGAATGAGTGGAATTTTCATTGAAAACTATGTCACTTGGGGGGCAGTCAGGGAGGAATAAAAACTACAGAATCTGTTAGGCAATAAATACAGACATAATATTTTTGAGCTAAGAACTGAAGAGGTGTGAGCCAAATAAAACTTTGTCACATGGCATTAGTGGGGGAGAGAACCTTTAGGAAGAGACACGGTAGTGAAGGGGAAAAAAACCCACCAAGCAAAAGCCTCACCCCTAACAGAATCATGGATTAGTTGAGGTTCAGTGAATGGCTTTGTTGAAAACACAAGAAAAGAATTTAAATAGAGAAGGTCTGATAAGGTGCAGGGCATCACAGATCTGTTTCCATAGTGGCATTGTTCAAACAGAGGCTTAAAGGAACATCAATACCATTGCTGATGAGCTCTATAGAAGACATCCGTCTTCCAGTGGGGATACTGCTGTTGGTTGTCTGATGTTTTTTTCCCTAATAGTTGGATTTGGAGAAAAGGTGATGAGAGGAAAACAAGGACTTAGAAAAACTATTGACTTGACAGACTGCTGCTCCCTTCCATCTCCTGCTTTCTGCGCTTTGCATGCCCTCTCCACTCAATTTTACTTTGACTGTTGTAATTATATTGACTGTTAAAAATTATATTGAAGTATTTTTAGGGGAAAAAAAATAGACACCTCCACCCCCTAACTGCCTATACTGAAGCAAACACAACTTTACACTAGTGTGGGATTCAGATATGAATGTTCCTTCGTGTCTGTGTTTATTCTCCTTTGATAAACAGGTGCAACTGAACCATTTACTCAAGAGAACTGACTGTGAGAGTAGCACAGTACATTTTGTATTTCATGTTGCCCACTGTCCTAATCATCCTGTAGCCACTGGGAAATTCACCAAGCATCACCTTCTTTTCATAATTGGTGCTTTCCCTTTTGAAAAGCGTGATCAAGCTGTTTCATGTTACAAATATCGTGGTGTTGAAGTTCTTCCTCCCATTTTCCTGTTCAAAATTGCCATTCTGCAGTTTTTTCTTAGTTAAGTATACCACGAAAACAAGCACAAAACCTTTAAGTTACAGCCGTATAGAACATATTTTAAGATTAAAAGCCTACCAGTCATTTCTCTGTGTAAATTATGATACATTTCCTTGAAAAAAACCACCATCTTTGTTTAAATAAAACTGCAGCAGTTTTTGGACTTGAACTTTTTAATATGGGCTGAATAAGCCACCTAATAAGAAAAGAAATTTATGTAGAAAGACGGTAAAAAAACTCACTGTGGTTCTTTACCAGCTTGACTTCAGTGCACAGGAGACTGGGCCAGTGTGGAAATGCTGATTTTTATGAGTGGCCAGGTTTAGACAACTGTCACTCAGAAGTGAAGGACTTCATGCTTTGGATGGATCAGCTCGTCCTTACCATGACCATGACTATTCTTCTCAAAGTGTTTGAGACCAAATGGATTCCCTGGATTTGCACCCAGTGGATCTGGTCACTGACCTGTTTTCATCTAAGAACACAAGTAGTTTGAGTCGGAAACATTAGGCACTCCTGACCTTTCAAGTTAGGGAGAATTACCTGGGGAGGAGTTTTGGCTTCAGTGAGGTAAATGTATTATTTTTTTCCCCCAAAATTAGTTAGTTGACCCCAAACTTTACCTTTAAAAGTAACTTGAACGCATATTGCAAAATACTAATTTTCTGTGTTGGTTCAATAGCTGCTTTATGAAGACACATCCCAAAAGTACTCAGAAGCAGAGGGAAGAAAAGCAAATAAAAGTGAAAGTACAGTGTCTTGGCATGAACACGCTAACTTTAAGCATACTATTCTAGTTAGATTGTGTGTTTGTTTTGGTTAAGGAAACAGACTAGTACAAATGTCCTGTAATAGCTTGGATTTGAGTATATAACTTAAACTGTGCTAATGCCAGTAAACTTGGAAGAGAATTCCTTTTAAAATGGATATTTTTGCACAAAATAATTATGTTTCGTAATTAAATCCATTTTTACATATTCCATAGGGTGTTTTTTCTCTCAACCATAGCCCCTCTGAGTTCCAGCAGAGCAGATAATACTCATTAAATTCTTCCCCTTTTCCAGCCCTATCTTAAAATGGGGGAAAAAAAGCTTATATTTTGTTTATTGGGAGAAATAAGAGAGCCTGCAATCACAGCCAATAGGGCAAAATTTATTTCTCTTTAAATAGCGTGAAAGAAAAATGTCACTTTTAACTGAACTCTACTTTTAATGAAATATGCTTTTTTTATGCTGTATGCTTTTTTATTTTATTTAAAATTCCCTAAATTAGGGGGAAACTGAACATTTTGCTCTTCAGTCTCACTCTTTACTTTCTGAAGAGATTTCATTGCTAAGTGTATCCTACTCCAGTGGGAGATTTACAAAGCTTTCCTATTTAGTCTTGCTACTGAGCTGTCAGTCAAATAACAACCTACAATTACTTGAAGGGGGGCTGCAAAGATGGACCAGCCAAGCTTTTCCTCAGTAGTGGCAGATGGAAAAATGAGGGGTAGATTGAGTGCTTGCTATTGAGGCTTGGCAGGGTAGTGGAGCAGTGGAATTGGTTACCCAGAAACTTTGTGGCATGTCTGTTTGTGGAGTTGTTCAAGGCATGTTTAGGCAAAACCCCAACTGATTTCCTTGGGTGTTGGTGGTAGTTTTGCTTCAAGTGGGATTTTGTGTTAGGGACGTGTAGAGTTCCTCTCCAGCTAACATTTCCTGGGACTCAGCCATTATATTGTCTGTTTATTTGGTTTTCCTTCTTTCCTCCTCATCCCTGGGTAAGGTTAAAACCTCCTTCAGCTTCTCATAAAACTGACACATCTCAGTCTGTGTGGGGTCCTGGTTCACAGAATCATAGGGTGCTTTGTGTTGGAAAGGACGTTAAAGCTCATCTCATTCCAACCTCCCGCCATGGCCAGGAGCACCTTCCACCAGACTGGCTTGCTCAAAATCCCAGTTCATGGTTTATAAACATGGACAGCTCATTCAGTTTGAAGTTCCTGAAGCTGTTTCTGTCATCCCAATTCTACACGTTCCTGGATATCAACAAACAATGGTACGTTTTGACCATATTTTCCTGATGTGACAAACAATTTCTGTCTATTGATTTTTCGTGGAAATTATATTTTCTCCCATCTCTTATTTTCCTCAACAAGGAATTAAGGGAATATTGCAACTTTAACCTAGAATATAATTCTAAGACACCATGTAGTCAGAGACCTATGAATAGTATCATCTTGGAATAGAGGAAGATATTCAAACTCCAAATTCTGGTCCTTTTGAATGTAAGATGATTTTATTTTCAGTACTGATGCAGATCCCCTGGTGCTTGAGTGAATGCTGGAGTTAGCAAAAAGGGAAGGGAAAGAATACAAGAACAGAGCGGGGACAGGAAGGAGGAGGTGAATGTTGTCATTGATAACAGCTGATACCTAAGGTGTGTATCCAAGATCCCTCGGGACTGGAGATTAGAAACCTGTTCATGCTGTTGTACAAGCACTAACAACAGACACAGTTCCTGGGATAAGGAGTTTCCACTCAGAAACACAAAGATCCCACCTTTTTACGAGCAAAGAGGTGAGGAACTCTGTCTGGGAAAGATTAAATACCTTGACGAAGGTCACTGTAGTTACCCCTTCTCACAGAAGCTGATGGTGGCACAACTCGTGCATTCTGAGTTCAGGGCATTACTGCCAAGTCATGCTTTCCTTTCCCTAATGATTTCCAGCAGTCCAGTCACCAAAACAGAAAGCTGGTTACCAGGGAGCCGGCAGAGACCTTCCCTGTGCTATGGAGGGACTGTGGGTGCGGGTTTGGTGCATGGGATAAAACTCCAGTTCTGCCTCCCGAGAGCCTTCAGAAGTAGTTTTCTCTCACTTGCTGTCCCAGCAAGCAGCATTCCACCTGTGGATTTGGTATCCTAGAAGTGTCCTGAGCCAGTTTCTGTTTTGGAACCTGCTGTTGCATGTGTGGAACCCGGAAGCTCTGATTAGGTGAGGAGAAAGCAACCTTTTCCAGGCACCCTTTGAGGTACATTTGGTTTTAAAGAGTGCATTAATATTGGTTAATCTTTGTCTGAGTTAACATTGAAGAACTAGTGAATTAGAGGCATTCTTCTACTTCCAAAGGGATCTATATTTGTTTTGCCTGTTCTGGTTGTTCAAAATGAGAAAATTACTTAAAATTTTGTTGTGAGAGAGAAAAATCATTAAAGGCGTTGAATTATCTTGCAAAGAAAGTGTCCCACTGTGAAACTTGACACCAGTGACTTTTTTTTTTCTTTTGTGTGGGAGTTATAGTTATGTTTTCCCCTCCCATCCTTAGTCTCCCTTCTCCTACTAAGTGATGTGGAAAATGCTGGTGCCAAAAAAAAGCTAGATGAAGTATTGATAAATGTGGGAATCACTTACTTAGAGCAGAGGAAAATTAGAAGGCAGCTGGTTTTCATCTTTTCTGTTAACTTGGGAGGTGTGTCTGTGTGTGAAGAATTGAGGCTACTGGTTTATATCCCTCTATCATACTCTTGGAGAAGGGGAAAAAGCAAGAGTGCTAAGAGTGAGAATCAATCACACAGCTTTTATTCAGGCTTCTATTCATTATAGATCAAGGTTTAATAAATGTAGGGAATGTTTTCTTGCCCTTTTTTGTCTCTGTGTCAAATATTCTCAAGTGCTAGGGATGGTTTGAGACTAGTTCATGGTATGCTTTCTTCTCAAGACAACTTTCTACTTGAAAAACTGTACTGAAGTGGAATGTTCTCCTGCATTTACAGCACTGGGGAGATGTTGGGTTGAGCATTGGGTCAGGGCTAATTCTATATTAGCTGTGAGAAAGCACTGTAGTAGCAAATACAACTGAGGATTTGAGAATCTACACACAATATGTTAATGGAGAATGTAATTTTAATTCTTAGGTAGAGCGAGTGGTTTTGGCATTACTGGATAGTGGATAGTTCTTTCAAATTGTCAGTCCCAGGGATGGCCAAATAACAAAGTTAGACATTATAATACAGAATAAACCAGAAACAATTATTCTGGTATTTTCATAACATGTATCTTCAGCTCTGTCTATAACTCAGAAAGGTTTGATAACCTGAGAATGATTCAGAGATATGCAGAAAAGCCGTGGGTATGGAAAGACATCCATGGGACCAGAGAGTAGACTAGAACTTATCACTTTGGAAAAAAAACCCTTTGTTGGAGGCTGAGGGTGTCATAAAACGAAAAATGATGGGGAGAAGGTAAACAAGGAACAATCAGACATAGCTTCATTTGAATAAAGGAAGAACTCAGTGAAAGTTAGACAACTAGCTTAAAATATTTTTTTTCTTTTTTTTCATAACAGGGTACGTGCAATTGATTGTGGAACTCACTGCAATAAAATGTCAAGAAGGCCGAACTGGGTTCAGAAAGAGGTTAAATTTATAGAGGTTAAACTCAGGGACTGTGAAACACAATGGTCTGACTTCTTAAGTCCATAAACTGCTGATTGCCAGAAGTCAGGAGGGTGTATTTGGGAAAGAATTGCTGAAAGCTTACTCTGGCTTTGTGTTCTTTCCCAAGGCAAGTGCTACTGATGGTCACTGGAGATAGGATATGCATAAGAATGAGACACTGAGGTGGTTTTGTGGCTAACTTTCCAACATCTCTAGCTGTCTGGCTTCATTTACAGCCATGATATTTTGGTCATGTTCCACTTAATCATCAAACTACATCCTACAATTTATTCTCTACTCTTCTTTTCATCCATAAAGACTCACAGTAGCCTTGTCTGCCAGGGCTTCATCCAGGAATTTCTCAGTTACCTATTCAGTGTGGCCCCATTGGTTTCATCAAAATGATTGCCTTGTGAGGTGCTGATCTCAGTTCTGGTTTGTCACTTTAGTAGCATCTCCACACTCCCTTCAGTTTCACTTGCTGTTGCTTTAATCATCTTGAAAGCCTTTTCCGCTTCTGTTTGTTGACGCTATTTACTGTCATTATCCAGGTAATTTAGCTGTTTCTGCCCCTAATGGGGACGGCATGCTTCTTTCCAACCCCTAACCTTTCTGATTGTCCACTTTGGGTTTTAAATATTGCAATAATGGTTGGGGGGAATTTCCTGCTTTTGTCACGGAAAGAATGGAAGTGTGGTGCCCTGGTTCGTGTTTGTGAATGTGAAGGAAGCAGTACTGTAAGCTGTTAGTTCTGTAAAGCTCCTTTGACAAGTGACAGACAATTGTATTTCACATGGGCAGAGTGCGTGTGAGATTTTGTCACTCTGGATTTTGCTTGTTTAATCCTGTAACTGCCACGAGTGAATTCCAGGTCAATGCCAGTGTCACATCAGTGGTGTGTGAGCCAGTGTAGTGAAGCTGCAGGGCTGTGCTGTTTCGTTGACCTCTTTAGTGCTGTGCTTAGAAAGTATGTGTTTTTTGCTGCTGTCCCAGGGACTGGGAGTGGGAACTTGGAAGTTTCCCACTGCAATCAATAGGAAACCAGCAAGTACTTAGGAATGAGAATTGCTTTGCTTTCTGGTGTCTGGCCCACTGCCTATTTTTGTGGTTTGTGTCATAGTCCAGCTTTCACACTCCTCTGGGGGTGAAGAGGTGGCTGCATTTGTCGCTGGCCACGCACACTGAAATACAGCTCATATACAGTGTAAACACACACAACTCTAAGAAATTAGTCGTCTTCAGGGAGAAGAGGAAACTTTAGTGCCTTCCTAAGAAGGCTGTCCTTAGGAAAAGTAAAGAACTGTGAACACAGGACTTTTCAACTAAGAAGGCTTTTCCTTCAAAAGGACTAGGTAAAGTTTGGGGATTTATACTCTATTTCTATTACTAGAAGTTCTCAGACTAACATTTTAGCTTTTGTAGTCCTGGAGAAACCTTGTTGAAAGAGTGCAGCAACTGCTGCAGCCACCTGAGTTGGCAGGCAGCCTGAAACAAGAAGCCTTGAGGTGCTGAATTCCTCTCATTCATTCAATGGATGGCTAATTCAAATGGCATGGACACAGCTCTAAAGGTGACCGGTAACTGTTCCATTGTGCATCACAGCAGCCAGAAAAATGCGCAGAGTATGTAATGAAGGTGAGTAGTGTCCTGTTGGGCACTTTTTAACAGCACAGAGCAAGCTAAACATCGGCTGCCGAGTGTCTGTGCAGCCTCAGTCTGCTCAATTAAACATTAACTAGAGATGAGCAGCAGCAAACAAGTGAAAGTATGAAGTGAGTAATAAGAAAAGGAAAAAGAGACCTTTGTAATAACATTTCAGCTGGACTTAGGCATGTATTTGCCTGCTGGCATTCTCCTGCTCGCCAAATTCTTTGACTCGCAAAAAGGTTTTCCTACTCGCTGGATCTGGGATTTTGACCTGTGTTCTGAAGGAGAAACCATTTCCTACCTGGTAAGAGAAGTTTATGAGATAGGGATGTGCATGCTGTATTTTGTTGCTGACAAAAGAATTATTTCTATTTTTCATTTAGCATAACATATTTCATTTAAGTGGGAGAACTGTTGCTGTGTTATCTGCCTTGAGAGGAATTGGCATTTCCATTAAAAATGGTTTTTTGCTCATCTGTGCTAGAAAACATGGAAGAAATTTACTGTATGAACTTTTATTTTAAGTTCATTAAAATAAACCATTAATAAAATTAATTAAATAATAAAATGAATGAAAACTTTATTAAAGTCAGTAAAATAAATGAAGTATATTAAAACCAACTGTTGTGAGAGGCTGAGATACATCTAAAAATCTCCTTTCTCTTTCTCCATATCAAAGATTACATAATTCCTCTAATTATGATTGTTACTGATATTTTTCAAATTGCTGTTACGTTAAAGGACTTCAGTGTCCTGTTTTGGGAAAGAAACTGCTAGCCTCAAAGTGCTTCAGTCTGGGATGAGGTCAAGGGCTATGAAAGTAGAAGAGGAAGGTAGTAAAGCTTTGCAAGACATTCACTGTAGATTATCAGTGAAGATTATCAGCATTATCAGTGAAGGAGAGCTCCTCTCACAGAAGTCAGTTGTGCAGAAACAAGGAGCAGACAGATGTTGGAAACTGTCAACAATAGGAGAATGTTAATTTGAATAAATCCTGCTGGGCTCTGTCCTCTCTCCCTTTACAGAGACTTATTAAAAGCAGATTCTCCTTGTCCAAATCTGTCTGGACATTAATGACATAGCAGATTTTTGCAAAAGACCCGAAAGGTCAAATAGCAGATCTAGTCCAGAATACATCTGCTGGACTATGTGATCATAATTCTAGTCTCTTGGGCCTTGAACACGCCTCCAGTTACCCCAGGAAGTTTGAATCTCTCCTGTGTTTGTTATCCTGGGTACCCATTGCCACGCACTGGTCTTCAGAAATTCTGCTGGAGGTTTTTCCATCCCAACTCAATGGCTCTACCTTTTATTTACAAACTCAAACCCTGTGAAACAGGCAGTGAAACTTTCTTGTGTATATGTAAAACTATGTCAAGGCCACTTTAAAATCTGCCTAGTTTCCACCCTGCCTTGAGTCATTCCTTTTCCCTGGTGTATCACATGTACTTTCCAAAGAAAGGGGCCAAATGCTGTGAAACTTGTTGGAAAGCTTTAAAATCTTTGACCTGTTCTATGTTCCACTTGTTCCTGTTTTTCTTAGACTTTCTACAATTGATAATTCCATTCAGTCTGTCCCACGCTCTTATAATCAATTCCCGCCTAGATCTTTTTCCATTTGGCTGTTCTTGCAGACTTCTGATCTTGTTGCCACATTTTCATGACTTTCGTGTGTGTTATAAATTTTTTAAAGGGTGGCGAGTATTTCCCGAACTTTCCATTTTCCAATGTCTGAATCTGAGAGCTGCCCAGCTCCTTAAGCTGATAAAGTGTCTACTACTGCCCTAATTGATCCTGCTGATCTTGCACAGCTAAATCTGTGCATCCCACTTTAGAGATGGCTGCACTCCAGGACCTGTGTGTAACAAGCCACATATAAAACTACAATACCTGGAAAGCAGTTTGGGACAAAAAGGGCACATGGATGTGTCAGATATTAATGTCAGTGTTCCTGAAGGCCTCACTGTCCCCCAGTAAAACAGGTCCAGATATTGGCTTGGTTTCCTTGTGTCTGAATTCAGCCAAGATCATTCCTATCCAACTTCTTAAGTGGCTTGAAAAACACTGAAATGAATTGCTTTAAACACTAATAAGTAATTTTGATTACTGAGAAGGGTGTATTCACTTGCCAGCGTGGTACTGGTGCTGAAAGTGGATTACATTAGCCTTTTGTTTGAAATCAATTGAGTTTACAACTCCACTTCAAAGCCTTTGGAGCTTTAAAATAGAGCCAGCAGAAACTGTTTAACAAGTCAATGCTGCCCTGTGATTTGCATTGTTGTAGCTTTAGTTGTGAGAGGGAAAGACTTCATTTTCCTGTACTTTCACTTCTCTCAGGGAGTGTGGTGCAGAACAAAAAGCAGCCCATTGAGTTTTGCCTCACCACTGGTTTGCTGAGCTTCACCTCGGCCCAGCTGCCTCCCTACGCACTGGATGGCAATTCCTCTTGCACAGTTTCAGCGAGCTGTCACTTTAAAGCTTGATTTATTGTTAGGCTACACTGTACTTTTGGATTGTTTCACTTTTCAAAACTTTAGTTATGACAAAGAATCCCTTCATGATGAAGAGTTTATGGAAGAGTGGAGTTTTTTAGACTTCACATATTAACTACTTATTCCTTTTGTATGAAGGGCAGCACATTCCTTCAGTGACCCAGGGAAAACAAGCACAGTGGCTTAAAACAAGGATGATAGCCTAACACTTAAAATCCATAGGTTTTTGTTTTTTTTTCAGTCAGTGTTTTTGTGAAACTAACAAAGCAGGAGTCTTTAGTTTAAACATCAACTGCTTCTTCTGAGGTGAGGGAAGCATTTTCCATAAAATAAATGTTTCTCTTTTCTCATTGTGTCCCTCACACAATGAAGAGGCTTCTGTCAATACAAATAAACAGAAGAGGAAGCAGAGAGGGAGATGGTGAATACCATTGCCTCAGCAAAAGTTTGTCTTTGCTTTTTGATTTGTGACTTAAGCAGTGAGGAAGCTGAAGCAAGTAACAAGGTGCTTTTTGCCCCAGTGAAAGGCTACATCAGTCTTGGCCCACTTTTCTAACCTTCCTTGGCCTGTACTGCTCCAACTCAGGAGTAAAACTTCCATATTTTTTAACGGTCACTGACTTGGAAGAAGATTAATAGAAATATCAACTCCATGGAAATAAGAATTACAGCTGTTTCCTTTTTAGGACTGAGGTAGTATCATTGTAGTTTGAGGAGAAAATGTAGGGGCTGAGCTACTCAGAGTCTGTCAAAAATGTGACAAATGAAGAGCAACACACTCTCAAACTGACTCTGACTCCTGGTATACTGAGCATCAAGATTTTTCTGTGGCTCTGCCACAGAAGGAACCCCAGACAGTTCTGGATTTCTCTTTTTTCTTGGGACAGGGGAAAGAGGAGAGACAGATTCATCGTGCTCTTACTACTAAAAGATCTTTTAAATGCATTGAGACAGTTCTTATGCATTAAGTCATAGCTGGCTTATGTATGATTCAGGCAGACTTTGAAACAGTCTTCCACAGTCTTGAAAATCTGTGGACTCCTGGATTCTGATTCCTTGGGGAATAAGTTAAGGCCGAGTTTGCACCTTTTTCCTTTGATTAGAAATTACCTGCTTCACAACAGCCCGAGTGAAACACTTCAGCTGTAACAAAGGTATTGTTTCCTAAAATTGCTTTGCCAAAAAAGTTGTCATTCACTCTACCCCATTAACATCCTGTCTTCTTTAGAGGATGATGAGACCTTGGCTGTCCTGCTCTCACCTGTGTTTGCTCTGACACCCAACACAGTTGGGTGTCAAGCTCTGCCTTGCTACACAAACAGAAGCAAAGCTGAGCAGTCTGGCAGCACAGAACGCTGGAGTTCTGGACAGCCCGTGGCAGTCACTGCTCAGGGCTTTCTTCTTCATGTAACAAATACATAAAGTACCAGTGACAGAACCAAACAGATCTCCACGTGAGTGGAAGTGATAGCTCATGGATAATGCAGCGTGTCTCCCTCCATAACTGTTTTCCTTTGAAGCTTGCACACAGGTTTGTTTCATCAAAGTTTCATGGTACCAGCAAAGACAAGGAGGTTTAAATATCAAGTGAGCAAAGCTGAAATTGGATTTTATACTCTGTTCTAGAGTGCAGGGAACTGATGATAAGACTGAAGGTTGTGAGCAAAGGATACTTACTTTTGCTTTTTCCCAAAGACTTGTGCAAGGGAACAGGTCAGGGGGAGAGATGTAATAAACCCAGGCCTTGTGCTTAGACCTTGAAAAAACATGCTAATATCACAAAATGGCTTTGAATGAACAATAACTTATTACAAACAGTTTCTTCTGTTGGAGCACAATTTGCATCCTAACACAAGCTCTTCATTATAATCACTGTTTCCCTGTGCTGGTACAGAAGACACATCAGTGCCTCATGCTGCCAAGCACTGTGGTTTTTCAGAAGGAAGAAAAAGGCTTAATGCTATTTGTTCAACCCAGCCAGGGATCTACTGTTTATAATCTGAGATATCATAAAAATGTGTTTTCAATTACCTTGTGCATATTTTTAAAGAATTAAATTTCCATCAAAGGATTTTGTGAGCTGTTTGATCTCACTGTGTCTAAAGAGCCCAATCTGACTGGAGATAGTTTTGTCTGAACACAGTACAGCCCAATTGTAGCAAATGTGCCCTTTGAGTGTATGTGACTTTAAAAGAAATCAGTTTATTAGTGAGAGAAGAGGATGGTGGGGGGCTAATTTCCAGTGTTAGCTGTGACATGAGGAGCTAAAGACTGGATGTGCAAAGGGACTATGGTTCTTTGTGCTATATGAGTGACTTAAGCTTTTGTTTTCTTCTGTGTTGCTCTGGATATAGTATTCCATTTCCCCCAACATCTCCATGTGTGAGACAGAGCCCTACCCTACTGTGAGAACCTGGAAACAAAAAAAAAAAAGTAGTATTTTTGTTTCACTGAAAAAAGACTGCTTGTGATGCCACTGTGCTCGGCTCTGTACAAGACACAGATGCTTTGCACTGAATAAACTACAGATAAAAAGAAGGAAAAGTGAAAAATTAAATAGTTTTATACAGAAATAGTGTCAGCTATTCCATTTCCTGCTAGATGACTGTTCTGCCTGCTGTATCACCTGGTCTTTTCAGTGTAATTTTTAAGCAGTGTAATGACAGAATTCAGATTTCTCCTTCTCTTGGATGGAAACTGCATCTCCTAAACTAGAAAAGCAAGGCAAAATATTGAGAGTCCACCTTTTTGTTCTCTGTGCTGCTACATCTTATGCAAAGAAATACCTGGAAAAAGTAGCTGAGGTCTCAAGAGCGATAATTAGTCCAGTGGATTAGCATGCTCATGTTGCTATTTTAGCTTTGGACTGTCCTGGATGTGTTGTAGAATACTGTACTGCCCTGATTAGGCTTATGTGAGATGTAAGAACACCTTTCCTGCTCTGTTAAAGAAGCTGTTACGTCCTTTTATGAGTGCAGCTCTTTGGAAATAGTTCACCAGCTTCAGTCAAACATGTATCATAGCTGTTGATGTCTTTTTTCATTGTCCTTTTTTTCTGGGGAATCCTGGCATGAAGCAGAGGTTTTCTCATACATCACCTCAAATCACCGTCTCATTTTGGGTCAGCTGGGTAGCTGTTGATACTGCTCGTCCTATGCACTAACTTGCAGTCCTCTTTTAGAAAGCTGTATCTGTCTGCACTTAACTAATTAATGAAAATACCAAAAACTTGGTTTAAGTACACCAAGTTAAACTGAAATTGGGAACAATTCAGTCCATATGTTTGCGTGGTGGTGGCATTTTACCCGTCTATTGCTGCAATTGTTACTGTTACTCTGGAAGTGCCTAAGATATCACAAATAGATGTCAGGTAGGAAATAAACAGTAGTAGGTGAAGCTTTAAAAAGACAAAGAGCCTTTGTATGCAGGTGTCATCCAAACTAAGGAGGAGGAAAGAGAAAGCCAGACCCACTGTACAGCAACAGCACGTTTGTATCTAAACAGAAAGGGGCCTGTTTTTCCAAAGTTTCCAGCTAGTGATAGTAGAGGCAGTAATGAGATACAGGACTACTTTCCATCTTACTCTGCCAATTCTGCTCCAACAGAGATGCCATTTATGAGTTTTTCAGTAGAAAACAGACTTAGCGAAATCCCTGCTCTTTTTGCCCTGCTGAAATTATCTCTGCCACTTTGTGGTATTTGCTACCTGTCTGACTGTCAGTAGCATGAAGCAATGGAAGATTTGTATCAGTGATATGCATGGAAAATCCCTAAACTGTTCACTAGTTGTTTCTTAGTATTTCTAGAGGGGAAAGTAGTGACATCTCCAGGGATGGTTTTTCTATCAACTGGGCCTTCGCTAATGGGATTAGCAGGCTAAATGCTCCAAGTAAATCCATTCCTGGCATCAGTGCATCAGAGGTGAATTTTGTCCTTCTATTAATAAACCAGTAAAAGCCCAGTATTTGTTTCCAAGATTGACTGGAAATGTATCAAATTCAATACTTTGTATCCACACTGTGTTTCAAATTAATGTTTCTATACAACAAGTACAAAACTGTTATTGTCTCCTGACCTTTGCTTCTGCTGAAATCCGATGGGAATTTCCCTCATATCAGGAACACCCTGACTGCAGTGTACACCACGTTCTGATTCTAGGTGAGTGGATAATTCCCAGGACATACTGACTGCATACCAGCCTCACTGGGACAGAGATTTATTTGTTTGTTTGTTTGTTTGTTCTTTTTTGTTTGGTTTCATGTTTGTTTTTTAACTAATAATGTAAGGAGCACTTTTGTGCTCCTCTGGATCTTATTGTGAGGCAGACTCACGTTTGGTAACAGTCACCTCTTAGATCGTGCATATGAGAGCAGAATGTGGATGACATAAAATGGGATATTACATCTGAGAACAGCTTTGGAAATGTTCTGAGGCTACTACTGGATAAACAAGGAAATATGGACTGTTCTTGTGATGCTGTAGGCAGGAGATCTGATATAGCTCTTATTGAACACTTAGAGAAGGGAAAGGAAAGTCAGGGAGGAGGGAGGTGGGGATGTTACTTTTTTTGTAAAACACTGCAGGGACAATGATTCACTTACACTTGGTGTATCCAATTCTGGTAGCCACAATTTACAAAGAAGGCTAAGATTCAGGAAAAAGATTGGGAAAGATTCAGGAAAAAGATAAAAGAATGATGCACTGTCTGGAAAAATGCCTTGAAGCCACAGACTAAAGAAGCTCAGTCCACTTAATGTTTCAAAAGGATAAAAACATGACTCATAATTGTACCTACCTGGGCAGGTGGTTACTGATGGTAGAATTGGACCCAGATGTTGGAATCTGAAGGAGAGTTTTTCACTAGAACTGAGATAACCAAATCTTAAAAATT